>NC_090807.1:20000-678611 GCF_036512215.1 Solanum lycopersicum | reverse complement strand
AATCGTCAAAATGAGGCGTATACTCGCTCCGGGGCTCGTTTGACCTTCCAAACGGCCCATAAAACCCGTGATGGCCAACCGTATGCATAGACAACGTCTTGACGGACGTCCACGAACAAATTTGGCATTTTTGACGTCGAATTCCTGATCACCCAAAAAATGGTGTGCAATAGCACACGAAAATCGTCAAAATGAGGCGTATGCTCGCTCCGGGGCTCGTTTGACCTTCCAAATGGCCCAGAAAACCCTTGATGGCCAACCGTATGCATAGACAACGTCTTGACGGACATCCACGAACAAATTTGGCATTTTATCCTGATCACCCAAAAAATGGTGTGCAATAGCACACGAAAATCGTCAAAATGAGGCGTATGCTCGCTCCGGGGCTCGTTTGACCTTCCAAACGGCCCAGAAAACCCGTGATGGCCAACTGTATTCATAGACAACGTCATGACGGACATCCACGAACAAATTTGGCATTTTTGACGTCGGAATCCTGATCACCCAAAAAATGGTGTGCAATAGCACACGAAAATCGTCAATATGAGGCGTATTCTCGCTCCAGGGCTCGTTTGACCTTTCAAACGGCCCAGAAAACCCGTGATGGCCAACCGTATGCATAGACAACGTCTTGACGGACGTCCACAAACAAATTTGGCATTTTTGACGTCGGAATCCTGATCACCCAAAAAATGGTGTGTAATAGCACACGAAAATCGTCAAAATGAGGCGTATGCTCGCTCCGGGGCTCGTTTGACCTTCCAAATGGCCCAGAAAACCCGTGATGGCCAACTGTATGCATAGACAATGTTTTGACGGACATACACGAACAAATTTGGAATTTTTGACGTCGGAATCCCGATCACCCAAAAAATGGTGTGCAATAGCACACGAAAATCGTCAAAATGAGGCGTATGCTCGCTCCGAGGCTCGTTTGACCTTCTAAACGGCCCAGAAAACCCGTGATGGCCAACCGTATGCATAGACAACGTCTTGACAGACGTCCACGAACAAATTTTGCATTTTTGACGTCGGAATCCTGATCACCCAAAAAATGGTGTGCAATAGCACACGAAAATCGTCAAAATGAGGCGTATGCTCGCTCCGGGGCTCGTTTGACCTTCCAAATGGCCCAGAAAACCCGTGATGGCCAACCGTATGCATAGACAACGTGTTGACGGACGTCCACGAATGAATTTGGCATTTTTGACGTCGGAATCTCGATCACCCAAAAAATGGTGTGCAATAGCACACGAAAATCGTCAAAATGAGGCGTATGCTCGCTCCGGGGCTCGTTTGACCTTCTAAATGGCCCAGAAAACCCGTGATGGCCAACCGTATGCATAGAAAACGTCTTGACTGACGTCCACGAACTAATTTGGCATTTTTGACGTCGGAATCCCGATCACCCAAAAAATGGTGTGCAATAGCACACGAAAATCATCAAAATGAGGCGTATGCTCGCTCCGGGGCTCGTTTGACCTTCCAAACGGCCCAGAAAACCCGTGATGGCCAACCGTATGCATAGACAACGTCTTGACGGACGTCCACGAACAAATTTGGCATTTTTGACGTCGGAATCCTGATCACCCAAAAAATTGTGTGCAATAGCACACGAAAATCGTCAAAATGAGGCGTATGCTCGCTCCGGGGCTCGTTTGACCTTCCAAACGGCCCAGAAAACCCGTGATGGCCAACCGTATGCATAGACAACGTCTTGACGGACGTCCACGAACAAATTTGGCATTTTTGACGTCGGAATCCTGATCACCCAAAAAATGGTGTGCAATAGCACACGAAAATCGTCAAAATGAGGCGTATGCTCGCTCCGGGGCTCGTTTGACCTTCCAAATGGCCCAGAAAACCCGTGATGGCCAACCGTATGCATAGACAACGTCTTGACGGACGTCCACGAACAAATTTGGCATTTTTGACGTCGAAATCTCGATCACCCAAAAAATGGTGTGCAATAGCACACGAAAATCGTCAAAATGAGGCGTATGCTCGCTCCGGGGCTCGTTTGACCTTCCAAATGGCCCAGAAAACCCGTGATGGCCAACCGTATGCATAGACAACGTCTTGACGGACGTCCACGAACAAATTTGGCATTTTTGACGTCGGAATCCCGATCACCCAAAAAATGGTGTGCAATAGCACATGAAAATTGTCAAAATGAGGTGTATGCTCGCTCCGGGGCTCGTTTGACCTTCCAAACGGCCCAGAAAACCCGTGATGGCCAACCGTATGCATAGACAACGTCTTGACGGACGTCCACGAACAAATTTGGCATTTTTGACGTCGAAATCTGATCACCCAAAAAATGGTGTGCAATAGCACACGAAAATCGTCAATATGAGGCGTATGCTCGCTCCAGGGCTCGTTTGACCTTCCAAACGGCCCAGAAAACCCGTGATGGCCAACCGTATGCATAGACAACATCTTGACGGACGTCTACGAACAAATTTGGCATTTTTGACGTCGTAATCCTGATCACCCAAAAATGGTGTGCAATAGCACACAAAAATCGTCAATATGAGGCGTTTGCTCGCTCCAGGGCTCGTTTGACCTTCCAAACGGCCCAGAAAACCCGTGATGGCCAACCGTATGCATAGACAACATCTTGACGGACGTCCACGAACAAATTTGGCATTTTTGACGTCAGAATCTCGATCACCCAAAAAATGGTGTGCAATAGCACATGAAAATTGTCAAAATGAGGTGTATGCTCGCTCCAGGGCTCGTTTGACCTTCCAAACGGCCCAGAAAACCCGTGATGGCCAACTGTATGCATAGACAACGTCTTGACGGACGTCCACGAACAAATTTGGCATTTTTGACGTCGGAATCTTGATCACCCAAAAAATGGTGTGCAATAGCACACGAAAATCGTCAATATGAGGCGTATGCTCGCTCCAGGGCTCGTTTGACCTTCCAAACGGCCCAGAAAACCCGTGATGGCCAACCGTATGCATAGACAACATCTTGACGGACGTCCATGAACAAATTTGGCATTTTTGACGTCAGAATCCTGATCACCCAAAAAATGGTGTGCAATAGCACACGAAAATCGTCAAAATGAGGCGTATGCTCGCTCCGGGGCTCGTTTGGCCTTCCAAATGGCCCAGAAAACCCGTGATGGCCAACCGTATGCATAGACAATGTGTTGACGGACATCCACGAGAAAATTTGGAATTTTTGACGTCGGAATCCCGATCACCCAAAAAATGGTGTGCAATAGCACACGAAAATCGTCAAAATGAGGCGTATGCTCGCTCCGAGGCTCGTTTGACCTTCTAAACGGCCCAGAAAACCCGTAATGGCCAACCGTATGCATAGAGAACGTCTTGACGGACGTCCACGAACAAATTTGACATTTTTGACGTCGTAATCCTGATCACCCAAAATATGGTGTGCAATAGCACACGAAAATCGTCAAAATGAGGTGTATGCTCGCTCCGGGGCTCGTTTGACCTTCCAAATGGCCCAGAAAACCCGTGATGGCCAACCGTATGCATAGACAACGTCTTGACGGACGTCCACGAATAAATTTGACATTTTTGACGATGGAATCTCGATCACCCAAAAAATGGTGTGCAATAGCACACGAAAATCGTCAAAATGAGGCGTATGCTCGCTCCGGGGCTCGTTTGACCTTCCAAATGGCCCAGAAAACCCGTGATGGCCAACCGTATGCATAGACAACGTCTTGACGGACGTCCACGAACAAATTTGGCATTTTTGACGTCGGAATCCCGAACACCCAAAAAATGGTGTGCAATAGCACACGAAAATTGTCAAAATGAGGCGTATGCTCGCTCCGGGGCTCGTTTGACCTTCCAAACGGCCCAGAAAACCCGTGATGGCCAACCGTATGCATAGACAACGTCTTGACAGACGTCCACGAACAAATTTGGCATTTTTGACATCGGAATCCTGATCACCCAAAAAATGGTGTGCAATAGCACACAAAAATCGTCAAAATGAGGCGTATACTCGCTCCGGGGCTCGTTTGACCTTCCAAACGGCCCATAAAACCCGTGATGGCCAACCGTATGCATAGACAACGTCTTGACGGACGTCCACGAACAAATTTGGCATTTTTGACGTCGGAATCCTGATCACCCAAAAAATGGTGTGCAATAGCACACGAAAATCGTCAAAATGAGGCGTATGCTCGCTCCGGGGCTCGTTTGACCTTCCAAATGGCCCAGAAAACCCGTGATGGCCAACCGTATGCATAGACAACGTCTTGACGGACGTCCACGAACAAATTTGGCATTTTTGACGTCGAAATCTCGATCACCCAAAAAATGGTGTGCAATAGCACACGAAAATCGTCAAAATGAGGCGTATGCTCGCTCCGGGGCTCGTTTGACCTTCCAAATGGCCCAGAAAACCCGTGATGGCCAACCGTATGCATAGACAACGTCTTGACGGACGTCCACGAACAAATTTGGCATTTTTGACGTCGGAATCCCGATCACCCAAAAAATGGTGTGCAATAGCACATGAAAATTGTCAAAATGAGGTGTATGCTCGCTCCGGGGCTCGTTTGACCTTCCAAACGGCCCAGAAAACCCGTGATGGCCAACCGTATGCATAGACAACGTCTTGACGGACGTCCACGAACAAATTTGGCATTTTTGACGTCGAAATCTGATCACCCAAAAAATGGTGTGCAATAGCACACGAAAATCGTCAATATGAGGCGTATGCTCGCTCCAGGGCTCGTTTGACCTTCCAAACGGCCCAGAAAACCCGTGATGGCCAACCGTATGCATAGACAACATCTTGACGGACGTCTACGAACAAATTTGGCATTTTTGACGTCGGAATCCCAATCACCCAAAAAATGGTGTGCAATAGCACACGAAAATCATCAAAATGAGGCGTATGCTCGCTCCGGGGCTCGTTTGACCTTCCAAACGGCCCAGAAAACCCGTGATGGCCAACCGTATGCATAGACAACGTCTTGACAGACGTCCACGAACAAATTTGGCATTTTTGACGTCGGAATCCTGATCACCCAAAAAATTGTGTGCAATAGCACACGAAAATCGTCAAAATGAGGCGTATGCTCGCTCCGGGGCTCGTTTGACCTTCCAAACGGCCCAGAAAACCCGTGATGGCCAACCGTATGCATAGACAACGTCTTGACGGACGTCCACGAACAAATTTGGCATTTTTGACGTCGGAATCCCGATCACCCAAAAAATGGTGTGCAATAGCACATGAAAATTGTCAAAATGAGGTGTATGCTCGCTCCGGGGCTCGTTTGACCTTCCAAACGGCCCAGAAAACCCGTGATGGCCAACCGTATGCATAGACAACGTCTTGACGGACGTCCACGAACAAATTTGGCATTTTTGACGTCGAAATCCTGATCACCCAAAAAATGGTGTGCAATAGCACACGAAAATCGTCAATATGAGGCGTATGCTCGCTCCAGGGCTCGTTTGACCTTCCAAACGGCCCAGAAAACCCGTGATGGCCAACCGTATGCATAGACAATGTCTTGAAGGACATCCACGAGCAAATTTGGAATTTTTGACGTCGGAATCCCGATCACCCAAAAAATGGTGTGCAATAGAACACGAAAATCGTCAAAATGAGGCGTATGCTCGCTCCGGGGCTCGTTTGACCTTCCAAATGGCCCAGAAAACCCGTGATGGCCAACCGTATGCATAGACAATGTCTTGAAGGACATCCACGAGCAAATTTGGAATTTTTGACGTCGGAATCCCGATCACCCAAAAAATGGTGTGCAATAGAACACGAAAATCGTCAAAATGAGGCGTATGCTCGCTCCGGGGCTCGTTTGACCTTCTAAACGGCACAGAAATCCCGTGATGGCCAACCGTATGCATAGACAACGTCTTGACGGACGTCCACGAACAAATTTGACATTTTTGACGTCGTTATCCTGATCACCCAAAATATGGTGTGCAATAGCACACGAAAATCGTCAAAATGAGGCGTATGCTCGCTCCGGGGCTCGTTTGACCTTCCAAATGGCCCAGAAAACCCGTGATGGCCAACCGTATGCATAGAAAACGTCTTGACCGACGTCCACGAACTAATTTGGCATTTTTGACGTCGGAATCCCGATCACCCAAAAAATGGTGTGCAATAGCACACGAAAATTGTCAAAATGAGGCGTATGCTCGCTCCGGGGCTCGTTTGACCTTCCAAACGGCCCAGAAAAGCCGTGATGGCCAACCGTATGCATAGACAACGTCTTGACGGACGTCCACGAACAAATTCGGCATTTTTGACGTCGGAATCCTGATCACCCAAAAAATGGTGTGCAATAGCACACGAAAATCGTCAAAATGAGGCGTATGCTCGCTCTGAGGCTCGTTTGACCTTCTAAACGGCCCAGAAAACCCGTGATGGCCAACCGTATGCATAGACAACGTCTTGACAGACGTCCACGAACAAATTTGACATTTTTGACGTCGTAATCCTGATCACCCAAAAAATGGTGTGCAATAGCACACGAAAATCGTCAATATGAGGCGTATGCTCGCTCCAGGGCTCGTTTGACCTTCCAAACGGCCCAAAAAACCCGTGATGGCCAACCGTATGCATAGACAACGTCTTGACGGACGTCCACGAACAAATTTGGCATTTTTGACGTCGGAATCCTGATCACCCAAAAAATGGTGTGCAATAGCACACGAAAATCGTCAAAATGAGGCGTATGCTCGCTCCGGGGCTCGTTTGACCTTCCAAATGGCCCAGAAAACCCGTGATGGCCAACCGTATGCATAGACAACGTCTTGACGGACGTCCACGAACAAATTTTGCATTTTTGACGTCAGAATCTCGATCACCCAAAAAATGGTGTGCAATAGCACACGAAAATCGTCAAAATGAGGCGTATGCTCGCTCCGGGGCTCGTTTGACCTTCCAAACGGCCCAAAAAACCCGTGATGGCCAACCGTATGCATAGACAACGTCTTGACGGACGTCCACGAACAAATTTGGCATTTTTGACGTCGGAATCCTGATCACCCAAAAAATGGTGTGCAATAGCACACGAAAATCGTCAAAATGAGGCGTATGCTCGCTCCGGGGCTCGTTTGACCTTCCAAATGGCCCAGAAAACCCATGATGGCCAACCGTATGCATAGACAATGTCTTGAAGGACATCCACGAGCAAATTTGGAATTTTTGACGTCAGAATCCCGATCACCCAAAAAATGGTGTGCAATAGAACACGAAAATCGTCAAAATGAGGCGTATGCTCGCTCCGGGGCTCGTTTGACCTTCTAAACGGCACAGAAAACCCGTGATGGCCAACCGTATGCATAGACAACGTCTTGACGGACGTCCACGAACAATTTTGACATTTTTGACGTCGTTATCCTGATCACCCAAAATATGGTGTGCAATAGCACACGAAAATCGTCAAAATGAGGCGTATGCTCGCTCCGGGGCTCGTTTGACCTTCCAAATGGCCCAGAAAACCCATGATGGCCAACCGTATGCATAGAAAACGTCTTAACCGACGTCCACGAACTAATTTGGCATTTTTGACGTCGGAATCCCGATCACCCAAAAAATGGTGTGCAATAGCACACGAAAATTGTCAAAATGAGGCGTATGCTCGCTCCGGGGCTCGTTTGACCTTCCAAACGGCCCAGAAAAGCCGTGATGGCCAACCGTATGCATAGACAACGTCTTGACGGACGTCCACGAACAAATTCGGCATTTTTGACGTCGGAATCCTGATCACCCAAAAAATGGTGTGCAATAGCACACGAAAATCGTCAAAATGAGGCGTATGCTCGCTCTGAGGCTCGTTTGACCTTCTAAACGGCCCAGAAAACCCGTGATGGCCAACCGTATGCATAGACAACGTCTTGACAGACGTCCACGAACAAATTTGACATTTTTGACGTCGTAATCCTGATCACCCAAAAAATGGTGTGCAATAGCACACGAAAATCGTCAATATGAGGCGTATGCTCGCTCCAGGGCTCGTTTGACCTTCCAAACGGCCCAAAAAACCCGTGATGGCCAACCGTATGCATAGACAACGTCTTGATGGACGTCCACGAACAAATTTGGCATTTTTGACGTCGGAATCCTGATCACCCAAAAAATGGTGTGCAATAGCACACGAAAATCATCAAAATGAGGCGTATGCTCGCTCCGGGGCTCGTTTGACCTTCCAAATGGCCCAGAAAACCCGTGATGGCCAACCGTATGCATAGACAACGTCTTGACGGACGTCCACGAACAAATTTTGCATTTTTGACGTCAGAATCTCGATCACCCAAAAAATGGTGTGCAATAGCACACGAAAATCGTCAAAATGAGGCGTATGCTCGCTCCGGGGCTCGTTTGACCTTCCAAACGGCCCAAAAAACCCGTGATGGCCAACCGTATGCATAGACAACGTCTTGACGGACGTCCACGAACAAATTTGGCATTTTTGACGTTGGAATCCTGATCACCCAAAAAATGGTGTGCAATAGCACACGAAAATCGTCAAAATGAGGCGTATGCTCGCTCCGGGGCTCGTTTGACCTTCCAAATGGCCCAGAAAACCCGTGATGGCCAACCGTATGCATAGACAACGTCTTGACGGACGTCCACGAACAAATTTGGCATTTTTGACGTCAGAATCTCGATCACCCAAAAAATGGTGTGCAATAGCACACGAAAATCGTCAAAATGAGGTGTATGCTCGCTCCGGGGCTCGTTTGACCTTCCAAATGGCCCAGAAAACCCGTGATGGCCAACCGTATGCATAGACAACGTCTTGACGGACGTCCACGAACAAATTTGGCATTTTTGACGTCGAAATCCTGATCACCCAAAAAATGGTGTGCAATAGCACACGAAAATCGTCAAAATGAGGCGTATGCTCGCTCCGGGGCTCGTTTGACCTTCCAAATGGCCCAGAAAACCCGTGATGGCCAACCGTATGCATAGACAACGTCTTGACGGACGTCCACGAACAAATTTGGCATTTTTGACGTCAGAATCTCGATCACCCAAAAAATGGTGTGCAATAGCACACGAAAATCGTCAAAATGAGGCGTATGCTCGCTCCGGGGCTCGTTTGACCTTCCAAACGGCCCAAAAAAACCGTGATGGCCAACCGTATGCATAGACAACGTCTTGATGGACGTCCACGAACAAATTTGGCATTTTTGACGTCGGAATCCTGATCACCCAAAAAATGGTGTGCAATAGCATACGAAAATCGTAAAAATGAGGCGTATGCTCGCTCCGGGGCTTGTTTGACCTTCCAAACGGCCCAGAAAACCCGTGATGGCCAACCGTATGCATAGACAACGTCTTGACGGACGTCCACGAACAAATTTGGCATTTTTGACGTCGAAATCCTGATCACCCAAAAAATGGTGTGCAATAGCACACGAAAATTGTCAAAATGAGGCGTATGCTCGCTCCGGGGCTCGTTTGACCTTCCAAATGGCCCAGAAAACCCGTGATGGCCAACCGTATGCATAGACAACGTCTTGACGGACATCCACGAACAAATTTGGCATTTTTGACGTCAGAATCTCGATCACCCAAAAAATGGTGTGCAATAGCACACGAAAATCGTCAAAATGAGGTGTATGCTCGCTCCGGGGCTCGTTTGACCTTCCAAATGGCCCAGAAAACCCGTGATGGCCAACCGTATGCATAGACAACGTCTTGACGGACGTCCACGAACAAATTTGGCATTTTTGATGTCAGAATCTCGATCACCCAAAAAATGGTGTGCAATAGCACACGAAAATCGTCAAAATGAGGCGTATGCTCGCTCCGGGGCTCGTTTGACCTTCCAAACGGCCCAGAAAACCCGTGATGGCCAACCGTATGCATAGACAACGTCTTGACGGACGTCCACGAACAAATTTGGCATTTTTGACGTCGGAATCCTTATCACCCAAAAAATGGTGTGCAATAGCACACGAAAATCGTCAAAATGAGGCGTATGCTCGCTCCGGGGCTCGTTTGACCTTCCAAATGGCCCAGAAAACCCGTGATGGCCAACCGTATGCATAGACAACGTCTTGACGGACGTCCACGAACAAATTTGGCATTTTTGACGTCAGAATCTCGATCACCCAAAAAATGGTGTGCAATAGAACACGAAAATCGTCAAAATGAGGTGTATGCTCGCTCCGGGGCTCGTTTGACCTTCCAAATGGCCCAGAAAACCCGTGATGGCCAACCGTATGCATAGACAACGTCTTGACGGACGTCCACGAACAAATTTGGCATTTTTGACATCGGAATCCCGATCACCCAAAAAATGGTGTGCAATAGCACACGAAAATCGTCAAAATGAGGCGTATGCTCGCTCCGGGGCTCGTTTGACCTTCCAAATGGCCCAGAAAACCCGTGATGGCCAACCGTATGCATAGACAACGTCTTCACGGACGTCCACGAACAAATTTGGCATTTTTGACGTCGGAATCCGGATCACCCAAAAAATGGTGTGCAATAGCACACGAAAATCGTCAAAATGAGGCGTATGCTCGCTCCGGGGCTCGTTTGACCTTCCAAATGGCCCAGAAAACCCGTGATGGACAACCGTATGCATAGACAACGTCATGACGGACGTCCACGAACAAATTTGGCATTTTTGACGTCGGAATCCTGATCACCCAAAAAATGGTGTGCAACAGCACACGAAAATTTTCAAAACGAGGCGTATGCTCGCTCCGGGGCTCATTTGACCTTCCAAACGGCCCAGAAAACCCGTGATGGCCAACCGTATGCATAGACAACGTCTTGACGGACGTCCACGAACAAATTTGGCATTTTTGACGTCGGAATCCTGATCACCCAAAAAATGGTGTGCAATAGCACACGAAAATCATCAAAATGAGGCGTATGCTCGCTCTGAGGCTCGTTTGACCTTCCAAACGGTCCAGAAAACCCGTGATGGCCAACCGTATGCATAGACAACGTCTTCACGGACGTCCACGAACAAATTTGGCATTTTTGACGTCGGAATCCCGATCACCCAAAAAATGGTGTGCAATAGCACACGAAAATTTTCAAAACGAGGCGTATGCTCGCTCCGGGGCTCGTTTGACCTTCCAAACGGCCCAGAAAACCCGTGATGGCCAACCGTATGCATAGACAACGTCTTGACGGACGTCCACGAACAAATTTGGCATTTTTGACGTCGGAATCCTGATCACCCAAAAAATGGTGTGCAATAGCACACGAAAATCGTCAAAATGAGGCGTATGCTCGCTCCGGGGCTCGTTTGACCTTCCAAATGGCCCAGAAACCCGTGATGGCCAACCGTATGCATAGACAACGTCTTGACGGACGTCCACGAACAAATTTGGCATTTTTGACGTCGGAATCCTGATCACCCAAAAAATGGTGTGCAATAGCACACGAAAATCATCAAAATGAGGCGTATGCTCGCTCTGAGGCTCGTTTGACCTTCCAAACGGTCCAGAAAACCCGTGATGGCCAACCGTATGCATAGACAACGTCTTCACGGACGTCCACGAACAAATTTGGCATTTTTGACGTCGGAATCCCGATCACCCAAAAAATGGTGTGCAATAGCACACGAAAATTTTCAAAACGAGGCGTATGCTCGCTCCGGGGCTCGTTTGACCTTCCAAACGGCCCAGAAAACCCGTGATGGCCAACCGTATGCATAGACAACGTCTTGACGGACGTCCACGAACAAATTTGGCATTTTTGACGTCGGAATCCTGATCACCCAAAAAATGGTGTGCAATAGCACACGAAAATCGTCAAAATGAGGCGTATGCTCGCTCCGGGGCTCGTTTGACCTTCCAAATGGCCCAGAAACCCGTGATGGCCAACCGTATGCATAGACAACGTCTTGACGGACGTCCACGAACAAATTTGGCATTTTTGACGTCAGAATCTCGATCACCCAAAAAATGGTGTGCAATAGCACACGAAAATCGTCAAAATGAGGCGTATGCTCGCTCCGGGGCTCGTTTGACCTTCCAAACGGCCCAAAAAACCCGTGATGGCCAACCGTATGCATAGACAACGTCTTGACGGACGTCCACGAACAAATTTGGCATTTTTGACGTCGGAATCCCGATCACCCAAAAAATGGTGTGCAATAGCACACGAAAATTTTCAAAATGAGGCGTATGCTCGCTCCGGGGCTCGTTTGACCTTCCAAACGGCCCAGAAAACCTGTGATGGCCAACCATATGCATAGACAACGTCTTGACGGACGTCCACGAACAATTTTGGCCTTTTTGACGTCGGAATCCTGATCACCCAAAAAATGGTGTGCAATAGCACACTAAAATCGTCAAAATGAGGCGTATGCTCGCTCCGGGGCTCGTTTGACCTTCCAAACGGCCCAGAAAACCCGTGATGGACAACCGTATGCATAGACAACGTCTTGACGGACGTCCACGAACAAATTTGGACTTTTTGACGTCGGAATCCTGATCACCCAAAAAATTATGTGCAATAGCACACGAAAATCGTCAAAATGAGGTGTATGCTCGCTCCGGGGCTCGTTTGACCTTCCAAACGGCCCAGAAAACCCGTGATGGCAAACCGTATGCATAGACAACATCTTGACGGACGTCCATGAACAAATTTGGCATTTTTGACGTCGGAATCCTGATCACCAAAAAATGGTGTGCAATAGCACACGAATATCGTCAAAATGAGGCGTATGCTCGCTCCGGAGCTCGTTTGACCTTCCAAATGGCCTAGAAAACCCGTGATGGCTAACCGTATGCATAGACAACGTCTTGACGGACGTCCACGAACAAATTTGGCATTTTTAACGTCGGAATCCCGATCACCCAAAAAATGGTGTGCAATAGCACACGAAAATCGTCAAAATGAGGCGTATGCTCGCTCCGGGGCTCGTTTGACCTTCCAAACGGCCCAGAAAACCCGTGATGGCCAACCGTATGCATAGACAACGTCTTGACGGACGTCCACGAACGAATTTGGCATTTTTGACGTCGGAATCCTGATCACCCAAAAAATTATGTGCAATAGCACACGAAAATCGTCAAAATGAGGCGTATGCTCGCTCCGGGGCTCGTTTGACCTTCCAAACGGCCCAGAAAACCCGTGATGGCCAACCGTATGCATAGACAACATCTTGACGGACGTCCATGAACAAATTTGGCATTTTTGACGTCGGAATCCTGATCACCCAAAAAATGGTGTGCAATAGCACACGAAAATCGTCAAAATGAGGCGTATGCTCGCTCCGGAGCTCGTTTGACCTTCCAAATGGCCTAGAAAACCCGTGATGGCCAACCGTATAAATATACAACGTCTTGACGGACGTCCACGAACAAATTTGGCATTTTTGACGTCGGAATCTCGATCACCCAAAAAATGGTGTGCAATAGCACACGAAAATCGTCAAAATGAGGCGTATGCTCGCTCCGGGGCTCGTTTGACCTTCCAAATGGCCCAGAAAACCCGTGATGGCCAACCGTATGCATAGACAACGTCTTGACGAATGTCCACGAACAAATTTGGCATTTTTGACGTCGAAATCCTGATCACCCAAAAAAGGGTGTGCAATAGCACACGAAAATCGTCAAAATGAGGTGTATGCTCGCTCCGGGGCTCGTTTGACCTTCCAAATGGCCCAGAAAACCCGTGATGGCCAACCGTATGCATAGACAACGTCTTGACGGACGTCCACAAACAAATTTGGCATTTTTGACGTTGGAATCTCGATCACCCAAAAAATGGTGTGCAATAGCACACGAAAATCGTCAAAATGAGGCGTATGCTCGCTCCGGGGCTCGTTTGACCTTCCAAAAGGCCCAGAAAACCTGTGATGGACAACCGTATGCATAGACAACGTCTTGACAGACGTCCACGAACAAATTTGGCATTTTTGACGTCGGAATCCCGATCACCCAAAAAATGGTGTGCAATAGCACACGAAAATTGTCAAAATGAGGCGTATGCTCGCTCCGGGGCTCGTTTGACCTTCCAAACGGCCTAGAAAACCCGTGATGGCCAACCGTATGCATAGACAACGTCTTGACGGACGTTCACAAACAAATTTGGCATTTTTGACGTCGGAATCCTGATCACCCAAAAAATGGTGTGCAGTAGCACACGAAAATCGTCAAAATGAGGCGTATGCTCGCTCCGGGGCTTGTTTGACCTTCCAAACGGCCCAGAAAACCCGTGATGGCCAACCGTATGCATAGACAACGTCTTGACGGACGTCCACGAACAAATTTGGCATTTTTGACGTCGGAATCTCGATCACCCAAAAAATGGTGTGCAATAGCACACGAAAATCGTCAAAATGAGGCGTATGCTCGCTCCGGGGCTCGTTTGACCTTCCAAAAGGCCCAGAAAACCCGTGATGGACAACCGTATGCATAGAGACAACGTCTTGACGGACGTCCACGAACAAATTTTGCATTTTTGACGTCGGAATCCCGATCACCCAAAAAATGGTGTGCAATAGCACACGAAAATTGTCAAAATGAGGCGTATGCTCGCTCCGGGGCTCGTTTGACCTTCCAAACGGCCCAGAAAACCCGTGATGGCAAACCGTATGCATAGACAACGTCTTGACGGACGTTCACGAACAAATTTGGCATTTTTGACGTCAGAATCCTGATCACCCAAAAAATGGTGTGCAATAGCACAAGAAAATCGTCAAAATGAGGCGTATGCTTGCTCCGGGGCTCGTTTGACCTTCCAAACGGCCCAGAAAACCCGTGATGATCAACCGTATGCATAGACAACGTCTTGACGGACGTCCACGAACAAATTTGGCATTTTTGACGTCGGAATCCTGATCACCCAAAAAATGGTGTCTAGTAGCACACGAAAATCGTCAAAATGAGGCGTATGCTCGCTCCGGGGCTCGTTTGACCTTCCAAACGGCCCAGAAAACCCGTGATGGCCAACCGTATGCATAGACAACATCTTGACGGACGTCCACGAACAAATTTGGCATTTTTGACGTCGGAATCCTGATCACCCAAAAAATGGTGTGCAATAGCACACGAAAATCGTCAAAATGAGGTGTATGCTCGCTCCAGGGCTCGTTTGACCTTCCAAATGGCCCAGAAAACCCGTGATGGCCAACCTTATGCATAGACAACGTCTTGACGGACGTCCACGAACAAATTTGGCATTTTTGACGTCGGAATCCCGATCACCCAAAAAATGGTGTGCAATAGCACACGAAAATCGTCAAAATGAGGCGTATGCTCGCTCCGGGGCTCGTTTGACCTTCCAAACGGCCCAGAAAACCCGTGATGGCCAACCGTATGCATAGACAGTGTCTTGGCGGACGTCCACGAACAAATTTGGCATTTTTGCGTCGGAATCCCGATCACCCAAAAAATGGTGTGCAATGGCACACGAAAATCGTCAAAATGAGGCGTATGCTCGCTCCGGGGCTCGTTTGACCTTCCAAAAGGCCCAGAAAACCCATGATGGACAACCGTATGCATAGACAACGTCTTGACGGACGTCCACGAACAAATTGTGCATTTTTGACGTCGGAATCCCGATCACCCAAAAAATGGTGTGCAATAGCACACGAAAATTGTAAAAATGAGGCGTATGCTCGCTCCGGGGCTCGTTTGACCTTCCAAACGGCCCAGAAAACCCTTGATGGCCAACCGTATGCATAGACAACGTCTTGACGGACGTCCACGAACAAATTTGGCATTTTTGACGTCGGAATCCTGATCACCCAAAAAATGGTGTGCAATAGCACACGAAAATCGTCAAAATGAGGCGTATGCTCGCTCCGGGGCTCGTTTGACCTTCCAAACGGCCCAGAAAACCCTTGATGGCCAACCGTATGCATAGACAACGTATTGACGGACGTCCATGAACAAATTTGTCATTTTTTACGTCGGAATCCTGATCACCCAAAAAATGTTGTGCAATAGCACACGAAAATCGTCAAAATGAGGCGTATGCTCGCTCCGGGGCTCGTTTGACCTTTCAAATGGCCCAGAAAACTCGTGATTGCCAACCGTATGCATAGACAACGTCTTGACGGACGTCCACGAACAAATTTGGCATTTTTGACGTCGGAATCCCGATCACCCAAAAAATGGTGTGCAATAGCACACGAAAATCGTCAAAATGAGGCGTATGCTCGCTCCGGGGCACGTTTGACCTTCCAAATGGCCCAGAAAACCCGTGATGGCCAACCGTATGCATAGACAACGTCTTGACGGACGTCCACAAACAAATTTGGCTTTTTTGACGTCGAAATCCTGATCACCCAAAAAATGGTATGCAATAGCACACGAAAATCGTCAAAATGAGGCGTATGCTCGCTCCGGGGCTCGTTTGACCTTCCAAATGGCCCAGAAAACCCGTGATGGCCAACCGTATGCATAGACAACGTCTTGACGGACGTCCACGAACAAATTTGGCATTTTTGATGTTGGAATCTCGATCACCCAAAAAATGGTGTGCAATAGCACACGAAAATCGTCAAAATGAGGCGTATGCTCGCTCCGGGGCTCGTTTGACCTTCCAAAAGGCCCAGAAAACCCATGATGGACAACCGTATGCATAGACAACGTCTTGACGGACGTCCACGAACAAATTTGGCATTTTTGACGTCGGAATCCCGATCACCCAAAAAATGGTGTGCAATAGCACACGAAAATTGTAAAAATGAGGCGTATGCTCGCTCCGGGGCTCGTTTGACCTTCCAAACGGCCCAGAAAACCCATGATGGCCAACCGTATGCATAGACAACGTCTTGACGGACGTTCACGAACAAATTTGGCATTTTTGACGTCAGAATCCTGATCACCCAAAAAATGGTGTGCAATAGCACAAGAAAATCGTCAAAATGAGGCGTATGCTTTCTTCGGGGCTCGTTTGACCTTCCAAACGGCCCAGAAAACCCGTGATGATCAACCGTATGCATAGACAACGTCTTGACGGACGTCCACGAACAAATTTGGCATTTTTGACGTCGGAATCCTGATCACCCAAAAAATGGTGTGCAGTAGCACACGAAAATCGTCAAAATGAGGCGTATGCTCGCTCCGGGGCTCGTTTGACCTTCCAAACGGCCCAGAAAACCCGTGATGGCCAACCGTATGCATAGACAACGTCTTGACGGACGTCCACGAACAAATTTGGCATTTTTGACGTCGGAATCTCGATCACCCAAAAAATGGTGTGCAATAGCACACGAAAATCGTCAAAATGAGGCGTATGCTCGCTCCGGGGCTCGTTTGACCTTCCAAAAGGCCCAGAAAACCCGTGATGGACAACCGTATGCATAGACAACGTCTTGACGGACGTCCACGAACAAATTTGGCATTTTTGACGTCGGAATCCCGATCACCCAAAAAATGGTGTGCAATAGCACACGAAAATTGTCAAAATGAGGCGTATGCTCGCTCCGGGTCTCGTTTGACCTTCCAAACGGCCCAGAAAACCCGTGATGGCCAACCCTATGCATAGACAACGTCTTGACGGACGTTCACGAACAAATTTGGCATTTTTGACGTCAGAATCCTGATCACCCAAAAAATGGTGTGCAATAGCACAAGAAAATCGTCAAAATGAGGCGTATGCTCGCTCCGGGGCTCGTTTGACCTTCCAAACGGCCCAGAAAACCCGTGATGATCAACCGTATGCATAGACAACGTCTTGACAGACGTCCACGAACAAATTTGGCATTTTTGACGTCGGAATCCTGATCACCCAAAAAATGGTGTCTAGTAGCACACGAAAATCGTCACAATGAGGCGTATGCTCGCTCCGGGGCTCGTTTGACCTTCCAAACGGCCCAGAAAACCCGTGATGGCCAACCGTATGCATAGACAACGTCTTGACGGACGTCCACGAACAAATTTGGCATTTTTGACGTCGGAATCCTGATCCCCCAAAAAATGGTGTGCAATAGCACACGAAAATCGTCAAAATGAGGCGTATGCTCGCTCCAGGGCTCGTTTGACCTTCCAAATGGCCCAGAAAACCCGTGATGGCCAACCGTATGCATAGACAACGTCTTGACGGACGTCCACGAACAAATTTGGCATTTTTGACGTTGGAATCCCGATCACCCAAAAAATGGTGTGCAATAGCACACGAAAATCGTCAAAATGAGGCGTATGCTCGCTCCGGGGCTCGTTTGACCTTCCAAACAGCCCAGAAAACCCGTGATGGCCAACCGTATGCATAGACAACGTCTTGACGGACGTCCACGAACAAATTTGGCATTTTTGACGTCGGAATCCTGATCACCCAAAAAATGGTGTGCAATAGCACACGAAAATCGTCAAAATGAGGCGTATGCTCGCTCCGGGGTTCGTTTGACCTTCCAAATGGCCCAGAAAACCCGTGATGGCCAACCGTATGCATAGACAACGTCTTGACGGACGTCCACGAAAAAATTTAGCATTTTTGACGTCGGAATCTCGATCACTAAAAAAATGGTGTGCAATAGCACACGAAAATCGTCAAAATAAGGCGTATGCTCGCTCCGGGGCTTGTTTGACCTTCCAAATGGCCCAAAAAACCCGTGATGGCAACCGTATGCATAGACAACGTCTTGACGGACGTCCACGAACAAATTTGGCATTTTTGAAGTCGGAATCCCAATCACCCAAAAAATGGTGTGCAATAGCACATGAAAATTGTCAAAATGAGGCGTATGCTCGCTCCGGGGCTCGTTTGACCTTCCAAATGGCCCAGAAAACCCGTGATGGCCAACCGTATGCATAGACAACGTCTTGACGGACGTCCATGAACAAATTTGGCATTTTTGACGTCGGAATCCCGATCACCCAAAAAATGGTGTGCAATAGCACACGAAAATCGTCAAAATGAGGCGTATGCTAGCTCCGGGGCTCGTTTGACCTTCCAAACGACCCAGAAAACCCGTGATGGCCAACCGTATGCATAGACAACGTCTTGACGGACAACCACGAACAAATTTGGCATTTTTGACGTCGGAATCCTGATCACCCAAAAAATGGTGTGCAATAGCACACGAAAATTGTCAAAATGAGGCGTATGCTCGCTCCGGGGCTCGTTTGACCTTCCAAACGGCCCAGAAAACCCGTGATGGCCAACCGTATGCATAGACAACGTCTTGACGGACGTCCACAAACAAATTTGGCTTTTTTGACGTCGAAATCCTGATCACCCAAAAAATGGTGTGCAATAGCACACGAAAATCGTCAAAATGAGGCGTATGCTCGCTCCGGGGCTCGTTTGACCTTCCAAATGGCCCAGAAAACCCGTGATGGCCAACCGTATGCATAGACAACGTCTTGACGGACGTCCATGAACAAATTTGGCATTTTTGACGTCGGAATCCCGATCACCCAAAAAATGGTGTGCAATAGCACACGAAAATCGTCAAAATGAGGCGTATGCTCGCTCTTGGGCTCGTTTGACTTTCCAAACGACCCAGAAAACCCGTGATGGCCAACCGTATGCATAGACAACGTCTTGACGGACAACCACGAACAAATTTGGCATTTTTGACGTCGGAATCCTGATCACCCAAAAAATGGTGTGCAATAGCACACGAAAATTGTCAAAATGAGGCGTATGCTCGCTCCGGGGCTCGTTTGACCTTCCAAACGGCCCAGAAAACCCGTGATGGCCAACCGTATGCATAGACAACGTCTTGTCGGACGTCCACGAACAAATTTGGCATTTTTGACGTCGGAATCCTGATCACCCAAAAAATGGTGTGCAATAGCACACGAAAATCGTCAAAATGAGGCGTATGCTCGCTCTTGGGCTCGTTTGACCTTCCAAACGGCCCAGAAAACCCGTGATGGCCAACCGTATGCATAGACAACGTCTTGACAGACGTCCACGAACAAATTTGGCATTTTTTACGTCGGAATCCTGATCACCAAAAAAATGGTGTGCAATAGCACACGAAAATCGTCAAAATGAGGCGTATGCTCGCTCCGGGGCTCGTTTGAACTTCCAAACGGCCTAGAAAACTCGTGATGGCCAACCGTATGCATAGACAACGTCTTGACGAATGTCCACGAACAAATTTGGCATTTTTGACGACGGAATCCCGATCACCCAAAAAATGGTGTGCAATAGCACACGAAAATCGTCAAAATGAGGCGTATGCTCGCTCCAGGGCTCGTTTGACCTTCCAAACGGCCCCAGAAAACCCGTGATGGCCAACCGTATGCATAGACAACGTCTTGACGGACGTCCACGAACAAATTTGGCATTTTTGACGTCGGAATCCCGATCACCCAAAAAATGGTGTGCAATAGCACGCGAAAATCGTCAAAATGAGGCGTATTCTCTCTCCGGGGCTCGTTTGACCTTCCAAACGGCCCAGAAAACCCATGATGGCCAACCGTATGCATAGACAACGTCTTGACGAACGTCCACGAACAAATTTTGCATTTTTGACGTCGGAATCCCGATCACCCAAAAAATGGTGTGCAATAGCACACGAAAATTGTCAAAATGAGGCGTATGCTCGCTCCGGGGCTCGTTTGACCTTCCAAACGGCCCAGAAAACCCGTGATGGCCAACCGTATGCATAGACAACGTCTTGATTGACGTCCACGAACAAATTTGGCATTTTTGACGTTGGAATCCTGATCACCCAAAAAATGGTGTGCAATAGCACACGAAAATCGTCAAAATGAGGCGTATGCTCGCTCCGGGGCTCGTTTGACCTTCCAAACGGCCCAGAAAACCCGTGATGGCCAACCGTATGCATAGACAACGTCTTGACAGACGTCCACGAACAAATTTGGCATTTTTTACGTCGGAATCCTGATCACCCAAAAAATGGTGTGCAATAGCACACGAAAATCGTCAAAATGAGGCGTATGCTCGCTCCGGGGCTCGTTTGACCTTCCAAATGGCCCAGAAAACCCGTGATGGCCAACCGTATGCATAGACAACGTTTTGACCGACGTCCACGAACAAATTTGGCATTTTTGACGTCAGAATCCCGATCACCCAAAAAATGGTGTGCAATAGCACACGAAAATCGTCAAAATGAGGCGTATGCTCGCTCCGGGGCTCGTTTGACCTTCCAAACGACCCAGAAAACCCGTGATGGCCAACCGTATGCATAGACAACGTCTTGACGGACGTCCACGAACAAATTTGGCATTTTTGACGTCGGAATCTTGATCACCCAAAAAATGGTGTGCAATAGCACACGAAAATCGTCAAAATGAGGCGTATGCTCGCTCCGGGGCTCGTTTGACCTTCCAAATGGCCCAGAAAACCCGTGATGGCCAACCGTATGCATAGACAACGTTTTATCGGACGTCCACGAACAAATTTGGCATTTTTGACATCGGAATCCCGATCACCCAAAAAATGGTGTGCAATAGCACGCGAAAATCGTCAAAATGAGGCGTATTCTCTCTCCGGGGCTCGTTTTACCTTCCAAACGGCCCAGAAAACCCGTGATGGTCAACCGTATGCATAGACAACGTCTTGACGGACGTCCACGAATAAATTTGGCATTTTTGACGTCGGAATCCTGATCACCCAAAAAATGGTGTGCAATAGCACACGAAAATCGTCAAATTGAGGCATATGCTCGCTCCGGGGCTCGTTTGACCTTCCAAATGGCCCAGAAAACCCGTGATGGCCAACCGTATGCATAGACAACGTCTTGACGGACGTCCACGAACAAATTTGGCATTTTTGACGTCGGAATCTCGATCACCCAAAAAATGGTGTGCAATAGCACACGAAAATCGTCAAAATGAGGCGTATGCTCGCTCCGGGGCTCGTTTGACCTTCCAAATGGCCCAGAAAACCCGTGATGGCCAACCGTATGCATAGACAACGTCTTGACGGACGTCCACGAAAAAATTTGGCATTTTTGACATCGGAATCCCGATCACCCAAAAAATGGTGTGCAATAGCACACGAAAATTGTCAAAATGAGGCGTATGCTCGCTCCGGGGATCGTTTGACCTTCCAAACGGCCCAGAAAACCCGTGATGGCCAACCGTAAGCATAGACAACGTCTTGACGGACGTCCACGAACAAATTTGGCATTTTTGACATCGGAATCCCGATCACCCAAAAAATGGTGTGCAATAGCACACGAAAATCGTCAAAATGAGGCGTATGCTCGCTCCGGGGCTCGTTTGACCTTTCAAACGGCCCAGAAAACCCGTGATGGCCAACCGTATGCATAGACAACGTCTTGACGGACGTCCACGAACAAATTTGGCATTTTTGACGTCGGAATCCTGATCACCCAAAAAAAGGTGTGCAATAGCACACGAAAATCGTCAAAATGAGGCGTATGCTCGCTCCGGGGCTCGTTTGACCTTCCAAATGGCCCAGAAAACCCGTGATGGCCAACCGTATGCATAGACAACGTCTTGACGGACGTCCACGAACAAATTTGGCATTTTTGACGTCGGAATCCCGATCACCCAAAAAATGGTGTGCAATAGCACACGAAAATCGTCAAAATGAGGCGTATGCTCGCTCCGGGGCTCGTTTGACCTTCCAAACGGCCTAGAAAACCCGTGATGGCCAACCGTATGCATAGACAACGTCTTGACGGACGTCCATGAACAAATTTGGCATTTTTGACGTCGGAATCCTTATCACCCAAAAAATGGTGTGCAATAGCACACGAAAATCGTCAAAATGAGGCGTATGCTCGCTCCAGGGCTCGTTTGACCTTCCAAACGGCCCAGAAAACCCGTGATGGCCAACCGTATGCATAGACAACGTCTTGACGGACGTCCACGAACAAATTTGGCATATTTGACGTCGGAATCCTGATCACCCAAAAAATGGTGTGCAATAGCACACGAAAATCGTCAAAATGAGGCGTATGCTCGCTCCGGGGCTCGTTTGACCTTACAAATGGCCCAGAAAACCCGTGATGGCCAACCGTATGCATAGACAACGTCTTGACGGACGTCCACGAACAAATTTGGCATTTTTGACGTCAGAATCCCGATCACCCAAAAAATGGTGTGCAATAGCACACGAAAATCGTCAAAATGAGGCGTATGCTCGCTCCGGGGCTCGTTAGACCTTCCAAACGACCCAGAAAACCCGTGATGGCCAACCGTATGCATAGACAATGTCTTGACGGACGTCCACGAACAAATTTGGCATTTTTGACGTCGGAATCTCGATCACCCAAAAAATGGTGTGCAATAGCACACGAAAATCGTCAAAATGAGGCGTATGCTCGCTCCGGGGCTCGTTTGACTTTCCAAATGGCCCAGAAAACCCGTGATGGCCAACCGTATGCATAGACAATGTCTTGACAGACGTCCACGAAAACATTTGGCATTTTTGACATCGGAATCCCGATCACCCAAAAAATGGTGTGCAATAGCACACGAAAATTGTCAAAATGAGGCGTATGCTCGCTCCGGGGCTCATTTGACCTTCCAAACGGCCCAGAAAACCCGTGATGGTCAACCGTATGCATAGACAACGTCTTGACGGACGTCCACGAATAAATTTGGCATTTTTCACGTCGGAATCCTGATCACCCAAAAAATGGTGTGCAATAGCACACGAAAATCGTTAAAATTAGGCGTATGCTCGCTCCGGGGCTCGTTTGACCTTCCAAACGGCCCAGAAAACCCGTGATGGCCAACCGTATGCATAGACAACGTCTTGACGGACGTCCACGAACAAATTTGGCATTTTTGACGTCGGAATCTCGATCACCCAAAAAATGGTGTGCAATAGCACACGAAAATCGTCAAAATGAGGCTTATGCTCGCTCCGGGGCTCGTTTGACCTTCCAAATGGCCCAGAAAACCCGTGATGGCCAACCGTATGCATAGACAACGTCTTGACGGACGTCCACGAACAAATTTGGCATTTTTGACGTCGGAATCTCGATCACCCAAAAAATGGTGTGCAATAGCACACGAAAATCGTCAAAATGAGGCGTATGCTCGCTCCGGGGCTCGTTTGACCTTCCAAATGGCCCAGAAAACCCGTGATGGCCAACCGTATGCATAGACAACGTCTTGACGGACGTCCACGAAAAAATTTGGCATTTTTGACATCGGAATCCCGATCACCCAAAAAATGGTGTGCAATAGCACACGAAAATTGTCAAAATGAGGCGTATGCTCGCTCCGGGGATCGTTTGACCTTCCAAACGGCCCAGAAAACCCGTGATGGCCAACCGTAAGCATAGACAACGTCTTGACGGACGTCCACGAACAAATTTGGCATTTTTGACATCGGAATCCCGATCACCCAAAAAATGGTGTGCAATAGCACACGAAAATCGTCAAAATGAGGCGTATGCTCGCTCCGGGGCTCGTTTGACCTTTCAAACGGCCCAGAAAACCCGTGATGGCCAACCGTATGCATAGACAACGTCTTGACGGACGTCCACGAACAAATTTGGCATTTTTGACGTCGGAATCCTGATCACCCAAAAAAAGGTGTGCAATAGCACACGAAAATCGTCAAAATGAGGCGTATGCTCGCTCCGGGGCTCGTTTGACCTTCCAAATGGCCCAGAAAACCCGTGATGGCCAACCGTATGCATAGACAACGTCTTGACGGACGTCCACGAACAAATTTGGCATTTTTGACGTCGGAATCCCGATCACCCAAAAAATGGTGTGCAATAGCACACGAAAATCGTCAAAATGAGGCGTATGCTCGCTCCGGGGCTCGTTTGACCTTCCAAACGGCCTAGAAAACCCGTGATGGCCAACCGTATGCATAGACAACGTCTTGACGGACGTCCATGAACAAATTTGGCATTTTTGACGTCGGAATCCTTATCACCCAAAAAATGGTGTGCAATAGCACACGAAAATCGTCAAAATGAGGCGTATGCTCGCTCCAGGGCTCGTTTGACCTTCCAAACGGCCCAGAAAACCCGTGATGGCCAACCGTATGCATAGACAACGTCTTGACGGACGTCCACGAACAAATTTGGCATATTTGACGTCGGAATCCTGATCACCCAAAAAATGGTGTGCAATAGCACACGAAAATCGTCAAAATGAGGCGTATGCTCGCTCCGGGGCTCGTTTGACCTTACAAATGGCCCAGAAAACCCGTGATGGCCAACCGTATGCATAGACAACGTCTTGACGGACGTCCACGAACAAATTTGGCATTTTTGACGTCAGAATCCCGATCACCCAAAAAATGGTGTGCAATAGCACACGAAAATCGTCAAAATGAGGCGTATGCTCGCTCCGGGGCTCGTTAGACCTTCCAAACGACCCAGAAAACCCGTGATGGCCAACCGTATGCATAGACAATGTCTTGACGGACGTCCACGAACAAATTTGGCATTTTTGACGTCGGAATCTCGATCACCCAAAAAATGGTGTGCAATAGCACACGAAAATCGTCAAAATGAGGCGTATGCTCGCTCCGGGGCTCGTTTGACTTTCCAAATGGCCCAGAAAACCCGTGATGGCCAACCGTATGCATAGACAATGTCTTGACAGACGTCCACGAAAACATTTGGCATTTTTGACATCGGAATCCCGATCACCCAAAAAATGGTGTGCAATAGCACACGAAAATTGTCAAAATGAGGCGTATGCTCGCTCCGGGGCTCATTTGACCTTCCAAACGGCCCAGAAAACCCGTGATGGTCAACCGTATGCATAGACAACGTCTTGACGGACGTCCACGAATAAATTTGGCATTTTTCACGTCGGAATCCTGATCACCCAAAAAATGGTGTGCAATAGCACACGAAAATCGTTAAAATTAGGCGTATGCTCGCTCCGGGGCTCGTTTGACCTTCCAAACGGCCCAGAAAACCCGTGATGGCCAACCGTATGCATAGACAACGTCTTGACGGACGTCCACGAACAAATTTGGCATTTTTGACGTCGGAATCCCGATCACCCAAAAAATGGTGTGCAATAGCACACGAAAATCGTCAAAATGAGGCGTATGCTCGCTCCGGGGCTCGTTTGACCTTCCAAATGGCCCAAAAAACCCGTGATGGCCAACCGTATGCATAGACAACGTATTGACGTACGTCCATTAACAAATTTGGCATTTTTGACGTCGGAATACTGATCACCCAAAAAATGGTGTGCAATAGCACACGAAAATCGTCAAAATGAGGCGTATGCTCGCTCCGGGGCTCGTTTGACCTTCCAAATGGCCCAGAAAACCCGTGATGGCCAACCGTATGCATAGACAACGTCTTGACGGACGTCCACGAAAAAATTTGGCATTTTTGACATCGGAATCCCGATCACCCAAAAAATGGTGTTCAATAGCACGCGAAAATCGTCAAAATGAGGCGTATTCTCTCTCCGGGGCTCGTTTGACCTTCCAAACGGCCCAGAAAACCCGTGATGGCCAACCGTATGCATAGACAACGTCTTGACGGACGTCCACGAACAAATTTGGCATTTTTGACGTCGGAATCTCGATCACCCAAAAAATGGTGTGCAATAGCACACGAAAATCGTCAAAATGAGGCTTATGCTCGCTCCGGGGCTCGTTTGACCTTCCAAATGGCCCAGAAAACCCGTGATGGCCAACCGTATGCATAGACAACGTCTTGACGGACGTCCACGAACAAATTTGGCATTTTTGACGTCGGAATCCCGATCACCCAAAAAATGGTGTGCAATAGCACGCGAAAATCGTCAAAATGAGGCGTATTCTCTCTCCGGGGCTCGTTTAACCTTCCAAACGGCCCAGAAAACCCATGATGGCCAACCGTATGCATAGACAACGTCTTGACGAACGTCCACGAACAAATTTTGCATTTTTGACGTCGGAATCCCGATCACCCAAAAAATGGTGTGCAATAGCACACGAAAATTGTAAAAATGAGGCGTATGCTCGCTCCGGGGCTCGTTTGACCTTCCAAACGGCCCAGAAAACCCGTGATGGCCAACCGTATGCATAGACAACGTCTTGACGGACGTCCACGAACAAATTTGGCATTTTTGACGTCGGAATCCTGATCACCCAAAAAATGGTGTGCAATAGCACACGAAAATCGTCAAAATGAGGCGTATGCTCGCTCCGGGGCTCGTTTGACCTTCCAAATGGCCTAGAAAACCCGTGATGGCCAACCGTATGCATAGACAACGTCTTAACGGACGTCCACGAACAAATTTGGCATTTTTGACGTCGGAATCCTGATCACCCAAAAAATGGTGTGCAATAGCACACAAAAATCGTCAAAATGAGGCGTATGCTCGCTCCGGGGCTCGTTTGACCTTCCAAATGGCCCAGAAAACCTGTGATGTCCAACCGTATGCATAGACAACGTCTTGACGGACGTCCACGAACAAATTTGGCATTTTTGACGTCGGAATCCCGATCACCCAAAAAATGGTGTGCAATAGCACACGAAAATTGTCAAAATGAGGCGTATGCTCGCTCCGGGGCTCGTTTGACCTTCCAAACGGCCCAGAAAACCCGTGATGGCCAACCGTATGCATAGACAACCTCTTGACGGACGTCCACGAACAAATTTGGCATTTTTGACGTCGGAATCCTAATCACCCAAAAAATGGTATGCAATAGCACACGAAAATCGTCAAAATGAGGCGTATGCTCGCTTCGGGGCTCGTTTGACCTTCCAAATGGCCCAGAAAACCCGTGATGGCCAACCATATGCATAGACAACGTCTTGACGGACGTCCACGAACTAATTTGGCATTTTTGACGTCGGAATCTCGATCACCCAAAAAATGGTGTGCAATAGCACACGAAAATCGTCAAAATGAGGCGTATGCTCGCTCCGGGGCTCGTTTGACCTTCCAAATGGCCCAGAAAACCCGTGATGGCCAACCGTATGCATAGACAACGTCTTGACAGACGTCCACGAACAAATTTGGCATTTTTGACGTCGGAATCCCGATCACCCAAAAAATGGTGTGCAATAGCACACAAAAATCGTCAAAATGAGGCGTATGCTCGCTCCGGGGCTCGTTTGACCTTCCAAACGGCCCAGAAAACCCGTGATGGCCAACCGTATGCATAGAAACCATCTTGACGGACGTCCACGAACAAATTTGGCATTTTTTACGTCGGAATCCTGATCACCCAAAAAATGGTGTGCAATAGCACACGAAAATCGTCAAAATGAGGCGTATGCTCGCTCCGGGGCTCGTTTGACCTTCCAAATGGCCCAGAAAACCCGTGACGGCCAGCCGTATGCATAGACAACGTCTTGACGGACGTCCACAAACAAATTTGGCATTTTTGACGTCGGAATCCCGATCACCCAAAAAATGTTGTTCAATAGCACACGAAAATCGTCAAAATGAGGCGTATGCTCGCTCCGGGGCTCGTTTGACCTTCCAAATGGCCTAGAAAACCCGTGATGGCCAACCGTATGCATAGACAACGTCTTAACGGACGTCCACGAACAAATTTGGCATTTTTGACGTCGGAATCCTGATCACCCAAAAAATGGTGTGCAATAGCACACAAAAATCGTCAAAATGAGGCGTATGCTCGCTCCGGGGCTCGTTTGACCTTCCAAATGGCCCAGAAAACCCGTGATGTCCAACCGTATGCATAGACAACGTCTTGACGGACGTCCACGAACAAATTTGGCATTTTTGACGTCGGAATCCCGATCACCCAAAAAATGGTGTGCAAGAGCACACGAAAATTGTCAAAATGAGGCGTATGCTCGCTCCGGGGCTCGTTTGACCTTCCAAACGGCCCAGAAAACCCGTGATGGCCAACCGTATGCATAGACAACCTCTTGACGGACGTCCACGAACAAATTTGGCATTTTTGACGTCGGAATCCTAATCACCCAAAAAATGGTATGCAATAGCACACGAAAATCGTCAAAATGAGGCGTATGCTCGCTTCGGGGCTCGTTTGACCTTCCAAATGGCCCAGAAAACCCGTGATGGCCAACCGTATGCATAGACAATGTCTTGACGGACGTCTACGAACTAATTTGGCATTTTTGACGTCGGAATCTCGATCACCCAAAAAATGGTGTGCAATAGCACACGAAAATCGTCAAAATGAGGCGTATGCTCGCTCCGGGGCTCGTTTGACCTTCCAAATGGCCCAGAAAACCCGTGATGGCCAACCGTATGCATAGACAACGTCTTGACAGACGTCCACGAACAAATTTGGCATTTTTGACGTCGGAATCCCGATCACCCAAAAAATGGTGTGCAATAGCACACAAAAATCGTCAAAATGAGGCGTATGCTCGCTCCGGGGCTCGTTTGACCTTCCAAACGGCCCAGAAAACACGTGATGGCCAACCGTATGCATAGAAACCGTCTTGACGGACGTCCACGAACAAATTTGGCATTTTTGACGTCGGAATCCTGATCACCCAAAAAATGGTGTGCAATAGCACACGAAAATCGTCAAAATGAGGCGTATGCTCGCTCCGGGGCTCGTTTGACCTTCCAAATGGCCTAGAAAACCCGTGATGGCCAACCGTATGCATAGACAACGTCTTAACGGACGTCCACGAACAAATTTGGCATTTTTGACGTCGGAATCCTGATCACCCAAAAAATGGTGTGCAATAGCACACAAAAATCGTCAAAATGAGGCGTATGCTCGCTCCGGGGCTCGTTTGACCTTCCAAATGGCCCAGAAAACCTGTGATGTCCAACCGTATGCATAGACAACGTCTTGACGGACGTCCACGAACAAATTTGGCATTTTTGACGTCGGAATCCCGATCACCCAAAAAATGGTGTGCAATAGCACACGAAAATTGTCAAAATGAGGCGTATGCTCGCTCCGGGGCTCGTTTGACCTTCCAAACGGCCCAGAAAACCCGTGATAGCCAACCGTATGCATAGACAACCTCTTGACGGACGTCCACGAACAAATTTGGCATTTTTGACGTCGGAATCCTAATCACCCAAAAAATGGTATGCAATAGCACACGAAAATCGTCAAAATGAGGCGTATGCTCGCTTCGGGGCTCGTTTGACCTTCCAAATGGCCCAGAAAACCCGTGATGGCCAACCATATGCATAGACAACGTCTTGACGGACGTCCACGAACTAATTTGGCATTTTTGACGTCGGAATCTCGATCACCCAAAAAATGGTGTGCAATAGCACACGAAAATCGTCAAAATGAGGCGTATGCTCGCTCCGGGGCTCGTTTGACCTTCCAAATGGCCCAGAAAACCCGTGATGGCCAACCGTATGCATAGACAACGTCTTGACAGACGTCCACGAACAAATTTGGCATTTTTGACGTCGGAATCCCGATCACCCAAAAAATGGTGTGAAATAGCACACAAAAATCGTCAAAATGAGGCGTATGCTCGCTCCGGGGCTCGTTTGACCTTCCAAACGGCCCAGAAAACCCGTGATGGCCAACCGTATGCATAGAAACCATCTTGACGGACGTCCACGAACAAATTTGGCATTTTTTACGTCGGAATCCTGATCACCCAAAAAATGGTGTGCAATAGCACACGAAAATCGTCAAAATGAGGCGTATGCTCGCTCCGGGGCTCGTTTGACCTTCCAAATGGCCCAGAAAACCCGTGACGGCCAGCCGTATGCATAGACAACGTCTTGACGGACGTCCACGAACAAATTTGGCATTTTTGACGTCGGAATCCCGATCACCCAAAAAATGTTGTTCAATAGCACACGAAAATCGTCAAAATGAGGCGTATGCTCGCTCCGGGGCTCGTTTGACCTTCCAAATGGCCTAGAAAACCCGTGATGGCCAACCGTATGCATAGACAACGTCTTAACGGACGTCCACGAACAAATTTGGCATTTTTGACGTCGGAATCCTGATCACCCAAAAAATGGTGTGCAATAGCACACAAAAATCGTCAAAATGAGGCGTATGCTCGCTCCGGGGCTCGTTTGACCTTCCAAATGGCCCAGAAAACCCGTGATGTCCAACCGTATGCATAGACAACGTCTTGACGGACGTCCACGAACAAATTTGGCATTTTTGACGTCGGAATCCCGATCACCCAAAAAATGGTGTGCAATAGCACACGAAAATTGTCAAAATGAGGCGTATGCTCGCTCCGGGGCTCGTTTGACCTTCCAAACGGCCCAGAAAACCCGTGATGGCCAACCGTATGCATAGACAACCTCTTGACGGACGTCCACGAACAAATTTGGCATTTTTGACGTCGGAATCCTAATCACCCAAAAAATGGTATGCAATAGCACACGAAAATCGTCAAAATGAGGCGTATGCTCGCTTCGGGGCTCGTTTGACCTTCCAAATGGCCCAGAAAACCCGTGATGGCCAACCGTATGCATAGACAATGTCTTGACGGACGTCTACGAACTAATTTGGCATTTTTGACGTCGGAATCTCGATCACCCAAAAAATGGTGTGCAATAGCACACGAAAATCGTCAAAATGAGGCGTATGCTCGCTCCGGGGCTCGTTTGACCTTCCAAATGGCCCAGAAAACCCGTGATGGCCAACCGTATGCATAGACAACGTCTTGACAGACGTCCACGAACAAATTTGGCATTTTTGACGTCGGAATCCCGATCACCCAAAAAATGGTGTGCAATAGCACACAAAAATCGTCAAAATGAGGCGTATGCTCGCTCCGGGGCTCGTTTGACCTTCCAAACGGCCCAGAAAACACGTGATGGCCAACCGTATGCATAGAAACCGTCTTGACGGACGTCCACGAACAAATTTGGCATTTTTGACGTCGGAATCCTGATCACCCAAAAAATGGTGTGCAATAGCACACGAAAATCGTCAAAATGAGGCGTATGCTCGCTCCGGGGCTCGTTTGACCTTCCAAATGGCCCAGAAAACCCGTGACGGCCAGCCGTATGAATAGACAACGTCTTGACGGACGTCCACGAACAAATTTGGCATTTTTGACGTCGGAATCCCGATCACCCAAAAAATGTTGTTCAATAGCACACGAAAATCGTCAAAATGAGGCGTATGCTCGCTCCGGGGCTCGTTTGACCTTTCAAATGGCCCAGAAAACCCGTGATGGCCAACCGTATGCATAGACAACGTCTTGACGGATGTCCACGAACAAATTTGGCATTTTTGACGTCGGAATCTCGATCACCCAAAAAATGGTGTGCAATAGCACACGAAAATCGTCAAAATGAGGCATATGCTCGCTCCGGGGCTCGTTTGACCTTCCAAATGGCCCAGAAAACCCGTGATGGCCAACCGTATGCATAGACAATGTCTTGATGGACGTCCACGAACAAATTTGGCATTTTTTACGTCAGAATCCCGATCACCCAAAAAATGGTGTGCAATAGCACACAAAAATTGTCAAAATGAGGCGTATGCTCGCTCCGGGGCTCGTTTGACCTTCCAAACGGCCCAGAAAACCCGTAATGGCCAACCGTATGCATAGACAACGTCTTGACGGACGTCCACTAACAAATTTGGCATTTTTGACGTCGGAATCCTGATCACCCAAAAAATGGTGTGCAATAGCACACGAAAATCGTCAAAATGAGGCGCATGCTCGCTCCGGGGCTCGTTTGACCTTCCAAATGGCCTAGAAAACCCGTGATGGCCAACCGTATGCATAGACAACGTCTTAACGGACGTCCACGAACAAATTTGGCATTTTTGACGTCGGAATCCTGATCACTTAAAAAATGGTGTGCAATAGCACACAAAAATCGTCAAAATGAGGCGTATGCTCGCTCCGGGGCTCGTTTGACCTTCCAAATGGCCCAGAAAACCCGTGATGTCCAACCGTATGCATAGACAACGTCTTGACGGACGTCCACGAACAAATTTGGCATTTTTGACGTCGGAATCCCGATCACCCAAAAAATGGTGTGCAATAGCACACGAAAATCGTCAAAATGAGGCGTATGCTCGCTCCGGGGCTCGTTTGACCTTCCAAACGGCCCAGAAAACCCGTGATGGTCAACCGTATGCATAGACAACGTCTTGACGGACGTCCACGAATAAATTTGGCATTTTTCACGTCGGAATCCTGATCACCCAAAAAATGGTGTGCAATAGCACACGAAAATCGTCAAATTGAGGCATATGCTCGCTCCGGGGCTCGTTTGACCTTCCAAATGGCCCAGAAAACCCGTGATGGCCAACCGTATGCATAGACAACGTCTTGACGGACGTCCACGAACAAATTTGGCATTTTTGACGTCGGAATCTCGATCACCCAAAAAATGGTGTGCAATAGCACACGAAAATCGTCAAAATGAGGCGTATGCTCGCTCCGGGGCTCGTTTGACCTTCCAAATGGCCCAGAAAACCCGTGATGGCCAACCGTATGCATTGACAACATCTTGACGGACGTCCACGAACAAATTTGGCATTTTTGACGTCAGAATCCCGATCACCCAAAAAATGGTGTGCAATAGCACACGAAAATCGTCAAAATGAGGCGTATGCTCGCTCCGGGGCTCGTTTGATCTTCCAAACGGCCAGAAAACCCGTGATGGCCAACCGTATGCATAGAAACCGTCTTGACGGACGTCCATGAACAAATTTGGCATTTTTGACATCGGAATCCTGATCACCCAAAAAATGGTGTGCAATAGCACACGAAAATCGTCAAAATGAGGCGTATGCTCGCTCCGGGGCTCGTTTGACCTTCCAAACGGCCCAGAAAACCCGTGATGGCCAATCGTATGCATAGACAACGTCTTGACGGACGTCCACGAACAAATTTGGCATTTTTGACGTCGGAATCCTGATCACCCAAAAAATGGTGTGCAATAGCACACGAAAATCGTCAAAATGAGGCGTATGCTCGCTCCGGGGCTCGTTTGACCTTCCAAACGGCCCAGAAAACTCGTGATGGCCAATCGTATGCATAGACAACGTCTTGATGGACGTCCACGAAAAAATTTGGCATTTTTGACGTCGGAATCCTGATCACCCAAAAAATGGTGTGCAATAGCACACGAAAATCGTCAAAATGAGGCGTATGCTCGCTCCGGGGCTCGTTTGACCTTCCAAATGGCCCAGAAAACCCGTGATGGCCAACCGTATGCATAGACAACGTCTTTACGGACGTCCACGAACAAATTTGGCATTTTTGACGTTGGAATCTCGATCACCCAAAAAATGGTGTGCTATAGCACACGAAAATCGTCAAAATGAGGCGTATGCTCGCTCCGGAGCTCGTTTGACCTTCCAAATGGCCCAGAAAACCTGTGATGGCCAACCGTATGCATAGACAACGTCTTGACGGACATCTACGAAGAAATTTGGCATTTTTGACGTCGGAATCCCGATCACCCAAAAAATGGTGTGCAATAGCACACGAAAATTGTCAAAATGAGGCGTATGCTCGCTCCGGGGCTCGTTTGACCTTCCAAACGGCCCAGAAAACCCGTGATGGCCAACCGTATGCATAGACAACATCTTGACGGACGTCCACGAACAAATTTGGCATTTTTGACGTCGGAATCCCGATCACCCAAAAAATGGTGTGCAATAGCACACGAAAATCGTCAAAATGAGGCGTATGCTCGCTCCGGGGCTCGTTTGACCTTCCAAACGGCCCAGAAAACCCGTGATGGTCAACCGTATGCATAGACAACGTCTTGACGGACGTCCACGAATAAATTTGGCATTTTTCACGTCGGAATCCTGATCACCCAAAAAATGGTGTGCAATAGCACACGAAAATCGTCAAATTGAGGCATATGCTCGCTCCGGGGCTCGTTTGACCTTCCAAATGGCCCAGAAAACCCGTGATGGCCAACCGTATGCATAGACAACGTCTTGACGGACGTCCACGAACAAATTTGGCATTTTTGACGTCGGAATCTCGATCACCCAAAAAATGGTGTGCAATAGCACACGAAAATCGTCAAAATGAGGCGTATGCTCGCTCCGGTGCTCGTTTGACCTTCCAAATGGCCCAGAAAACCCGTGATGGCCAACCGTATGCATAGACAACATCTTGACGGACGTCCACGAACAAATTTGGCATTTTTGACGTCGGAATCCCGATCACCCAAAAAATGGTGTGCAATAGCACACGAAAATCGTCAAAATGAGGCGTATGCTCGCTCCGGGGCTCGTTTGACCTTCCAAACGGCCCAGAAAACCCGTGATGGCCAACCGTATGCATAGAAACCGTCTTGACGGACGTCCACGAACAAATTTGGCATTTTTGACGTCGGAATCCTGATCACCCAAAAAATGGTGTGCAATAGCACACGAAAATCGTCAAAATGAGGCGTATGCTCGCTCCGGGGCTCGTTTGACCTTCCAAACGGCCCAGAAAACCCGTGATGGCCAATCGTATGCATAGACAACGTCTTGACGGACGTCCACGAACAAATTTGGCATTTTTGACGTCGGAATCCTGATCACCCAAAAAATGGTGTGCAATAGCACACGAAAATCGTCAAAATGAGGCGTATGCTCGCTCCGGAGCTCGTTTGACCTTCCAAACGGCACAGAAAACCCGTGATGGCCAATCGTATGCATAGACAACGTCTTGATGGACGTCCACGAAAAAATTTGGCATTTTTGACGTCGGAATCCTGATCACCCAAAAAATGGTGTGCAATAGCACACGAAAATCGTCAAAATGAGGCGTATGCTCGCTCCGGGGCTCGTTTGACCTTCCAAATGGCCCAAAAAACCCGTGATGGCCAACCGTATGCATAGACAACGTCTTCACGGACGTCCACGAACAAATTTGGCATTTTTGACGTTGGAATCTCGATCACCCAAAAAATGGTGTGCTATAGCACACGAAAATCGTCAAAATGAGGCGTATGCTCGCTCCGGGGCTCGTTTGACCTTCCAAATGGCCCAGAAAACCTGTGATGGCCAACCGTATGCATAGACAATGTCTTGACGGACGTCCACGAACAAATTTGGCATTTTTGACGTCGGAATCCTGATCACCCAAAAAATGGTGTGCAGTAGCACACGAAAATCGTCAAAATGAGGCGTATGCTCGCTCCGGGGCTCGTTTGACCTTCCAAACGGCCCAGAAAACCCGTGATGGACAACCGTATGCATAGACAACGTCTTGACGGACGTCCACGAACAAATTTGGCATTTTTGACGTCGGAATCCTGATCACCCAAAAAATGGTGTGCAATAGCACGCGAAAATCGTCAAAATGAGGCGTATGCTCGCTCCGGGGCTCGTTTGACCATCCAAATGGCCCAGAAAACCCGTGATGGCCAACCGTATGCATAGACAATGTCTTGACGAATGTCCACGAAAAAATTTGGCATTTTTGACGTCGGAATCTCGATCACCCAAAAAATGGTGTGCAATAGCACACGAAAATCGTCAAAATGAGGCGTATGCTCGCTCCGGGGCTCGTTTGACCTTCCAAATGGCCCAAAAAACCCGTGATGGCCAACCGTATGCATAGACAACATCTTGACGGACGTCCAAGAACAAATTTGGCATTTTTGACGTCGGAATCCCGATCACCCAAAAAATTGTGTGCAATAGCACACGAAAATTGTCAAAATGAGGCGTATGCTCGCTCCGGGGCTCGTTTGACCTTCCAAACGGCCCAGAAAACCCGTGATGGCCAACTGTATGCATAGACAACGTCTTGACGGACGTCCACGAACAAATTTGGCATTTTTGACATCGGAATCTCGATCACCCAAAAAATGGTGTGCAATAGCACACGAAAATCGTCAAAATGAGGCGTATGCTGGCTCCGGGGCTCGTTTGACCTTCCAAATGGCCCAGAAAACCCGTGATGGCCAACAGTATGCATAGACAACGTCTTGACGGACGTCCACGAACAAATTTGGCATTTTTGACGTCGGAATCCCGATCACCCAAAAAATGGTGTGCAATAGCACACGAAAATTGTCAAAATGAGGCGTATGCTCGCTCCGGGGCTCGTTTGACCTTCCAAACGGCCCAGAAAACCCGTGATGGCCAACCGTATGCATAGACAATGTCTTGACGGACGTCCACGAACAAATTTGGCATTATTGACGTCAGAATCCCGATCACCCAAAAAATGGTGTGCAATAGCACACGAAAATCGTCAAAATGAGGCGTATGCTCGCTCCGGGGCTTGTTTGACCTTCCAAACGGCCCAGAAAACCCGTGATGGCCAACCGTATGCATAGACAACGTCTTGACGGACGTCCACGAACAAATTTGGCATTTTTGACGTTGGAATCTCGATCACCCAAAAAATGGTGTGCAATTGCACACGAAAATCGTCAAAATGAGGCGTATGCTCGCTCCGGGGCTCGTTTGACCTTCCAAACGGCCCAGAAAACCCGTGATTGCAAACCGTATGCATAGACAACGTCTTGACGGACGTCCACGAACAAATTTGGCATTTTTGACGTCGGAATCCCGATCACCCAAAAAATGGTGTGCAATAGCACACGAAAATTGTCAAAATGAGGCGTATGCTCGCTCCGGGGCTCATTTGACCTTCCAAACGGCCCAGAAAACCCGTGATGGCCAACCGTATGCATAGACAACGTCTTGACGGACGTCGACGAACAAATTTGGCATTTTTGACATCGGAATCCTGATCACCCAAAAAATGGTGTGCAATAGCAAACGAAAATCGTCAAAATGAGGCGTATGCTCGCTCCGGGGCTCGTTTGACCTTCCAAACGGCCCAGAATACCCATGATGGCCAACCGTATGCATTGACAACGTCTTGACGGACGTCCACGAACAAATTTGTCATTTTTGACGTCGGAATCCTGATCACCCAAAAAATGGTGTGCAATAGCACACGAAAATCGTCAAAATGAGGCGTATGCTCGCTCCGGGGCTCGTTTGACCTTCCAAACGGCCCAGAAAACCCGTGATGGCCAACCGTATGCATAGACAACGTCTTGACGGATGTCCACGAACAAATTTGGCATTTTTGATGTCGGAATCCCGATCACCCAAAAAATGGTGTGCAATAGCACACGAAAATTGTCAAAATGAGGCGTATGCTCGCTCCGGGGCTCGTTTGACCTTCCAAACGGCCCAGAAAACCCGTGATGGCCAACCGTATGCATAGACAACGTCTTGACGGACGTCCACGAACAAATTTGGCATTTTTGACGTCGGAATCCCGATCACCCAAAAAATGGTGTGCAATAGCACACGAAAATTGTGAAAATGAGGCGTATGCTCGCTCCGGGGCTCGTTTGACCTTCCAAACGGCCCAGAAAACCCGTGATGGCCAACCGTATGCATAGACAACGTCTTGACGGACGTCCACGAACAAATTTGGCATTTTTGACGTCGGAATCCCGATCACCCAAAAAATGGTGTGCAATAGCACACGAAAATTGTCAAAATGAGGCGTATGCTCGCTCCGGGGCTCGTTTGACCTTCCAAACGGCCCAGAAAACCCGTGATGGCCAATCGTATGCATAGACAACGTCTTGACGGACGTCCACGAACAAATTTGGCATTTTTGACGTCGGAATCCCGATCACCCAAAAAATGGTGTGCAATAGCACACGAAAATTGTCAAAATGAGGCGTATGCTCGCTCCGGGGCTCGTTTGACCTTCCAAACGGCCCAGAAAACCCGTGATGGCCAACCGTATGCATAGACAACGTCTTGACGGACGTCCACGAACAAATTTGGCATTTTTGACGTCGGAATCCTGATCACCCAAAAAATGGTGTGCAATAGCACACGAAAATCGTCAAAATGAGGCGTATGCTCGCTCCGGGGCTCGTTTGACCTTCCAAACGGCCCAGAAAACCCGTGATGGCCAACCGTATGCATAGACAACGTCTTGACGGATGTCCACGAATAAATTTGGCATTTTTGACGTCGGAATCCTGATCACCCAAAAAATGGTGTGCAATAGCACACGAAAATCGTCAAAATGAGGCGTATGCTCGCTCCGGGGCTCGTTTGACCTTCCAAACGGCCCAGAAAACCCGTGACGGCCAACTGTATGCATAGACAACGTCTTGACAGACGTCCACGAACAAATTTGGCATTTTTGAAGTCGGAATCCTGATCACCCAAAAAATGGTGTGCAATAGCACACGAAAATCGTCAAAATGAGGCGTATGCTTGCTCCGGGGCTCGTTTGACCTTCCAAATGGCCCAGAAAACCCGTCATGGCCAACCGTATGCATAGACAATGTCTTGACGGACGTCCACGAACAAATTTGGCATTTTTGACGTCGGAATCCCGATCACCCAAAAAATGGTGTGCAATAGCACACGAAAATCGTCAAAATGAGGCGTATGCTCGCTCCGGGGCTCGTTTGACCTTCCAAACGGCCCAGAAAACCCGTGATGGCCAACCGTATGCATAGACAACGTCTTGATGGACGTCCACGAACAAATTTGGCATTTTTGACGTCGGAATCCCGATCACCCAAAAAATGGTGTGCAATAGCACACGAAAATTGTCAAAATGAGGCGTATGCTCGCTCCGGGACTCGTTTGACCTTCCAAACGGCCCAGAAAACCCGTGATGGCCAACCGTATGCATAGACAACGTCTTGACGAACGTCCACGAACAAATTTGGCATTTTGACGTCGGAATCCCGATCACCCAAAAAATGGTGTGCAATAGCACACGAAAATCGTCAAAATGAGGCGTATGCTCGCTCCGGGGCTCGTTTGACCTTCCAAACGGCGTAGAAAACCCGTGATGGCCAACCGTATGCATAGACAACGTCTTGACGGACGTCCACGAACAAATTTGGCATTTTTGACGTTGGAATCCTGATCACCCAAAAAATGGTGTGCAATAGCACACGAAAATCGTCAAAATGAGGCGTATGCTCGCTCCGGAGCTTGTTTGACCTTCCAAATGGCCCAGAAAACCCGTGATGGCCAACCGTGTGCATAGACAACGTCTTGATGGAAGTCCACGAACAAATTTGGCATTTTTGACGTCGGAATCCCGATCACCCAAAAAATGGTGTGCAATAGCACACGAAAATCGTCAAAATGAGGCGTATGCTCGCTCCGGGGCTCGTTTGACCTTCCAAACGGCCCAGAAAACCCCTGATGGCCAACCGTATGCATAGACAATGTCTTGACGGATGTCCACGAACAAATTTGGCATTTTTACGTCAGAATCTCGATCACCCAAAAAATGGTGTGCAATAGCACACGAAAATCGTCAAAATGAGGCGTATGCTCGCTCCGGGGCTCGTTTGACCTTCCAAACGGCGTAGAAAACCCGTGATGGCCAACCGTATGCATAGACAACGTCTTGACGGACGTCCACGAACAAATTTGGCATTTTTGACGTTGGAATCCTGATCACCCAAAAAATGGTGTGCAATAGCACACGAAAATCGTCAAAATGAGGCGTATGCTCGCTCCGGGGCTTGGTTGACCTTCCAAATGGCCCAGAAAACCCGTGATGGCCAACCGTGTGCATAGACAACGTCTTGACGGACGTCCACAAACAAATTTGGCATTTTTGACGTCGGAATCCCGATCACCCAGAAAATGGTGTGCAATAGCACACGAAAATCGTCAAAATGAGGCGTATGCTCGCTCCGGGGCTCGTTTGACCTTCCAAACGGCCCAGAAAACCCCTGATGGCCAACCGTATGCATAGACAACGTCTTGACGGACGTCCACGAACAAATTTGGCATTTTTGACGTCGGAATCCCGATCACCCAAAAAATGGTGTGCAATAGCACACGAAAATTGTCAAAATGAGGCGTATGCTCGCTCCGGGGCTCGTTTGACCTTCCAAATGGCCCAGAAAACCCGTGATGGCCAACCGTATGCATAGACAACGTCTTGACGGACGTCCACGAACAAATTTGGCATTTTTGACGTCGGAATCCCGATCACCCAAAAAATGGTGTGCAATAGCACACGAAAATCGTCAAAATGAGGCGTATGCTCGCTCCGGGGCTCGTTTGACCTTCCAAACGGCCCTGAAAACCCGTGATGGCCAACCGTATGCATAGACAACGTCTTGACGGACGTCCACGAACAAATTTGGCATTTTTGACGTCGGAATCCTGATCACCCAAAAAATGGTGTGCAATAGCACACGAAAATCGTCAAAATGAGGCGTATGCTCGCTCCGGGGCTCGTTTGACCTTCCAAACGGCCCTGAAAACCCGTGATGGCCAAACGTATGCATAGACAACGTCTTGACGGACGTCCACGAACAAATTTGGCATTTTTGACGTCGGACTCCCGATCACCCAAAAAATGGTGTGCAATAGCACACGAAAATTGTCAAAATGAGGCGTATGCTCGCTCCGGGGCTCGTTTGACCTTCCATACGGCCCAGAAAACCCGTGATGGCCAATCGTATGCATAGACAACGTCTTGACGGACGTCCACGAACAAATTTGACATTTTTAACATCGGACTCCTGATCACCCAAAAAATGGTGTGCAATAGCACATGAAAATCGTCAAAATGAGGCGTATGCTCGCTCCGGGGCTCGTTTGACCTTCCAAACGGCCCAGAAAACCCGTGATGGCCAACCGTATGCATAGACAACGTCTTGACGGACGTCTACGAACAAATTTGGCATTTTTGACGTCGGAATCCTGATCACCCAAAAAATGGTGTGCAATAGCACACGAAAATCGTCAAAATGAGGCGTATGCTCGCTCCGGGGCTCGTTTGACCTTCCAAACGGCCCTGAAAACCCGTGATGGCCAACCGTATGCATAGACAACGTCTTGACGGACGTCCACGAACAAATTTGGCATTTTTGACGTCGGAATCCCGATCACCCAAAAAATGGTGTGCAATAGCACACGAAAATCGTCAAAATGAGGCGTATGCTCGCTCCGGGGCTCGTTTGACCTTCCAAACGGCCCTGAAAACCCGTGATGGCCAACCGTATGCATAGACAACGTCTTGACGGACGTCCACGAATAAATTTGGCATTTTTGACGTCGGACTCCCGATCACCCAAAAAATGGTGTGCAATAGCACACGAAAATTGTCAAAATGAGGCGTATGCTCGCTCCGGGGCTCGTTTGACCTTCCAAACGGCCCAGAAAACCCGTGATGGCCAATCGTATGCATAGACAACGTCTTGACGGACGTCCACGAACAAATTTGACATTTTTAACATCGGAATCCTGATCACCCAAAAAATGGTGTGCAATAGCACACGAAAATCGTCAAAATGAGGCGTATGCTCGCTCCGGGGCTCGTTTGACCTTCCAAACGGCCCAGAAAACCCGTGATGGCCAACCGTATGCATAGACAACGTCTTGACGGACGTGCACGAACAAATTTGGCATTTTTGACGTCGGAATCCCGATCACCCAAAAAATGGTGTGCAATAGCACACGAAAATCATCAAAATGAGGCGTATGCTCGCTCCGGGGCTCGTTTGACCTTCCAAACGGCCCAAAAAACCCGTGACGGCCAACTGTATGCATAGACAACGTCTTGACAGACGTCCACGAACAAATTTGGCATTTTTGAAGTCGGAATCCTGATCACCCAAAAAATGGTGTGCAATAGCACACGAAAATGTCAAAATGAGGCGTATGCTCGCTCCGGGGCTCGTTTGACCTTCCAAACGGCCCAGAAAACCCGTGATGGCCAACTTTATGCATAGAGAACGTCTTGACGGACGTCCACTAACAAATTTGGCATTTTTGACGTCGGAATCCTGATCACCCAAAAAATGGTGTGCAATAGCACACGAAAATCGTCAAAATGAGGCGTATGCTCGCTCCGGGGCTCGTTTGACCTTCCAAATGGCCCAGAAAACCCGTGATGGCCAACCGTATGCATAGACAACGTCTTGACAGACTTCCACAAACAAATTTGGCATTTTTGACGTCGGAATCCCGATCACCCAAAAAATGGTGTGCAATAGCACACGAAAATCGTCAAAATGAGGCGTATGCTCGCTCCGGGGCTCGTTTGACCTTCCAAACGGCCCAGAAAACCCGTGATGGCCAACCGTATGCATAGACAACGTCTTGACGGACGTCTACGAACAAATTTGGCATTTTTGACGTCGGAATCCTGATCACCCAAAAAATGGTGTGCAATAGCACACGAAAATCGTCAAAATGAGGCGTATGCTCGCTCCGGGGCTCGTTTGACCTTCCAAACGGCCCAGAAAACCCGTGACGGCCAACTGTATGCATAGACAACGTCTTGACAGACGTCCACGAACAAATTTGGCATTTTTGAAGTCGGAATCCCGATCACCCAAAAAATGGTGTGCAATAGCACACGAAAATTGTCAAAATGAGGCGTATGCTCGCTCCGGGGATCGTTTGACCTTCCAAACGGCCCAGAAAACCCGTGATGGCCAACCGTAAGCATAGACAACGTCTTGACGGACGTCCACGAACAAATTTGGCATTTTTGACATCGGAATCCCGATCACCCAAAAAATGGTGTGCAATAGCACACGAAAATCGTCAAAATGAGGCGTATGCTCGCTCCGGGGCTCGTTTGACCTTTCAAACGGCCCAGAAAACCCGTGATGGCCAACCGTATGCATAGACAACGTCTTGACGGACGTCCACGAACAAATTTGGCATTTTTGACGTCGGAATCCTGATCACCCAAAAAAAGGTGTGCAATAGCACACGAAAATCGTCAAAATGAGGCGTATGCTCGCTCCGGGGCTCGTTTGACCTTCCAAATGGCCCAGAAAACCCGTGATGGCCAACCGTATGCATAGACAACGTCTTGACGGACGTCCACGAACAAATTTGGCATTTTTGACGTCGGAATCCCGATCACCCAAAAAATGGTGTGCAATAGCACACGAAAATCGTCAAAATGAGGCGTATGCTCGCTCCGGGGCTCGTTTGACCTTCCAAACGGCCTAGAAAACCCGTGATGGCCAACCGTATGCATAGACAACGTCTTGACGGACGTCCATGAACAAATTTGGCATTTTTGACGTCGGAATCCTTATCACCCAAAAAATGGTGTGCAATAGCACACGAAAATCGTCAAAATGAGGCGTATGCTCGCTCCAGGGCTCGTTTGACCTTCCAAACGGCCCAGAAAACCCGTGATGGCCAACCGTATGCATAGACAACGTCTTGACGGACGTCCACGAACAAATTTGGCATATTTAACGTCGGAATCCTGATCACCCAAAAAATGGTGTGCAATAGCACACGAAAATCGTCAAAATGAGGCGTATGCTCGCTCCGGGGCTCGTTTGACCTTACAAATGGCCCAGAAAACCCGTGATGGCCAACCGTATGCATAGACAACGTCTTGACGGACGTCCACGAACAAATTTGGCATTTTTGACGTCAGAATCCCGATCACCCAAAAAATGGTGTGCAATAGCACACGAAAATCGTCAAAATGAGGCGTATGCTCGCTCCGGGGCTCGTTAGACCTTCCAAACGACCCAGAAAACCCGTGATGGCCAACCGTATGCATAGACAATGTCTTGACGGACGTCCACGAACAAATTTGGCATTTTTGACGTCGGAATCTCGATCACCCAAAAAATGGTGTGCAATAGCACACGAAAATCGTCAAAATGAGGCGTATGCTCGCTCCGGGGCTCGTTTGACTTTCCAAATGGCCCAGAAAACCCGTGATGGCCAACCGTATGCATAGACAATGTCTTGACAGACGTCCACGAAAACATTTGGCATTTTTGACATCGGAATCCCGATCACCCAAAAAATGGTGTGCAATAGCACACGAAAATTGTCAAAATGAGGCGTATGCTCGCTCCGGGGCTCATTTGACCTTCCAAACGGCCCAGAAAACCCGTGATGGTCAACCGTATGCATAGACAACGTCTTGACGGACGTCCACGAATAAATTTGGCATTTTTCACGTCGGAATCCTGATCACCCAAAAAATGGTGTGCAATAGCACACGAAAATCGTTAAAATTAGGCGTATGCTCGCTCCGGGGCTCGTTTGACCTTCCAAACGGCCCAGAAAACCCGTGATGGCCAACCGTATGCATAGACAACGTCTTGACGGACGTCCACGAACAAATTTGGCATTTTTGACGTCGGAATCCCGATCACCCAAAAAATGGTGTGCAATAGCACACGAAAATCGTCAAAATGAGGCGTATGCTCGCTCCGGGGCTCGTTTGACCTTCCAAATGGCCCAGAAAACCCGTGATGGCCAACCGTATGCATAGACAACGTATTGACGTACGTCCATTAACAAATTTGGCATTTTTGACGTCGGAATACTGATCACCCAAAAAATGGTGTGCAATAGCACACGAAAATCGTCAAAATGAGGCGTATGCTCGCTCCGGGGCTCGTTTGACCTTCCAAACGGCACAGAAAACCCGTGATGGCCATCCGTATGCATAGACAACGTCTTGACGGACGTCCACGAACAAATTTGGCATTTTTGACGTCGGAATCTCGATCAACCAAAAAATGGTGTGCAATAGCACACGAAAATCGTCAAAATGAGGCGTATGCTCGCTCCGGGGCTCGTTTGACCTTCCAAATGGCCCAGAAAACCCGTGATGGCCAACCGTATGCATAGACAACGTCTTGACGGACGTCCACGAACAAATTTGGCATTTTTGACGTCGGAATCCCGATCACCCAAAAAATGGTGTGCAATAGCACGCGAAAATCGTCAAAATGAGGCGTATTCTCTCTCCGGGGCTCGTTTGACCTTCCAAACGGCCCAGAAAACCCATGATGGCCAACCGTATGCATAGACAACGTCTTGACGAACGTCCACGAACAAATTTTGCATTTTTGACGTCGGAATCCCGATCACCCAAAAAATGGTGTGCAATAGCACACGAAAATTGTCAAAATGAGGCGTATGCTCGCTCCGGGGCTCGTTTGACCTTCCAAACGGCCCAGAAAACCCGTGATGGCCAACCGTATGCATAGACAACGTCTTGATTGACGTCCACGAACAAATTTGGCATTTTTGACGTTGGAATCCTGATCACCCAAAAAATGGTGTGCAATAGCACACGAAAATCGTCAAAATGAGGCGTATGCTCGCTCCGGGGCTCGTTTGACGTTCCAAACGGCCCAGAAAACCCGTGATGGCCAACCGTATGCATAGACAACGTCTTGACAGACGTCCACGAACAAATTTGGCATTTTTGACGTCGGAAATCCTGATCACCCAAAAAATGGTGTGCAATAGCACACGAAAATCGTCAAAATGAGGCGTATGCTCGCTCCGGGGCTCGTTTGACCTTCCAAATGGCCCAGAAAACCCGTGATGGCCAACCGTATGCATAGACAACGTTTTGACCGACGTCCACGAACAAATTTGGCATTTTTGACGTCAGAATCCCGATCACCCAAAAAATGGTGTGCAATAGCACACGAAAATCGTCAAAATGAGGCGTATGCTCGCTCCGGGGCTCGTTAGACCTTCCAAACGACCCAGAAAACCCGTGATGGCCAACCGTATGCATAGACAATGTCTTGACGGACGTCCACGAACAAATTTGGCATTTTTGACGTCGGAATCTCGATCACCCAAAAAATGGTGTGCAATAGCACACGAAAATCGTCAAAATGAGGCGTATGCTCGCTCCGGGGCTCGTTTGACCTTCCAAATGGCCCAGAAAACCCGTGATGGCCAACCGTATGCATAGACAACGTCTTGACGGACGTCCACGAACAAATTTGGCATTTTTGACGTCGGAATCACGATCACCCAAAAAATGGTGTGCAATAGCACGCGAAAATCGTCAAAATGAGGCGTATTCTCTCTCCGGGGCTCGTTTGACCTTCCAAACGGCCCAGAAAACCCGTGATGGTCAACCGTATGCATAGACAACGTCTTGACGGACGTCCACGAATAAATTTGGCATTTTTGACGTCGGAATCCTGATCACCCAAAAAATGGTGTGCAATAGCACACGAAAATCGTCAAATTGAGGCATATGCTAGCTCCGGGGCTCGTTTGACCTTCCAAATGGCCCAGAAAACCCGTGATGGCCAACCGTATGCATAGACAACGTCTTGACGGACGTCCACGAACAAATTTTGCATTTTTGACGTCGGAATCTCAATCACCCAAAAAATGGTGTGCAATAGCACACGAAAATCGTCAAAATGAGGCGTATGCTCGCTCCGGGGCTCGTTTGACCTTCCAAATGGCCCAGAAAACCCGTGATGGCCAACCGTATGCATAGACAACGTCTTGACGGACGTCCACGAAAAAATTTGGCATTTTTGACATCGGAATCCCGATCACCCAAAAAATGGTGTTCAATAGCACGCGAAAATCGTCAAAATGAGGCGTATTCTCTCTCCGGGGCTCGTTTGACCTTCCAAACGGCCCAGAAAACCCGTGATGGCCAACCGTAAGCATAGACAACGTCTTGACGGACGTCCACGAACAAATTTGGCATTTTTGACGTCGGAATCTCGATCACCCAAAAAATGGTGTGCAATAGCACACGAAAATCGTCAAAATGAGGCGTATGCTCGCTCCGGGGCTCGTTTGACCTTCCAAATGGCCCAGAAAACCCGTGATGGCCAACCGTATGCATAGACAACGTCTTGACGGACGTCCACGAACAAATTTGGCATTTTTGACGTCGGAATCCCGATCACCCAAAAAATGGTGTGCAATAGCACGCGAAAATCGTCAAAATGAGGCGTATTCTCTCTCCGGGGCTCGTTTGACCTTCCAAACGGCCCAGAAAACCCATGATGGCCAACCGTATGCATAGACAACGTCTTGACGAACGTCCACGAACAAATTTTGCATTTTTGACGTCGGAATCCCGATCACCCAAAAAATGGTGTGCAATAGCACACGAAAATTGTAAAAATGAGGCGTATGCTCGCTCCGGGGCTCGTTTGACCTTCCAAACGGCCCAGAAAACCCGTGATGGCCAACCGTATGCATAGACAACGTCTTGACGGACGTCCACGAACAAATTTGGCATTTTTGACGTCGGAATCCTGATCACCCAAAAAATGGTGTGCAATAGCACACGAAAATCGTCAAAATGAGGCGTATGCTCGCTCCGGGGCTCGTTTGACCTTCCAAATGGCCTAGAAAACCCGTGATGGCCAACCGTATGCATAGACAACGTCTTAACGGACGTCCACGAACAAATTTGGCATTTTTGACGTCGGAATCCTGATCACCCAAAAAATGGTGTGCAATAGCACACAAAAATCGTCAAAATGAGGCGTATGCTCGCTCCGGGGCTCGTTTGACCTTCCAAATGGCCCAGAAAACCTGTGATGTCCAACCGTATGCATAGACAACGTCTTGACGGACGTCCACGAACAAATTTGGCATTTTTGACGTCGGAATCCCGATCACCCAAAAAATGGTGTGCAATAGCACACGAAAATTGTCAAAATGAGGCGTATGCTCGCTCCGGGGCTCGTTTGACCTTCCAAACGGCCCAGAAAACCCGTGATGGCCAACCGTATGCATAGACAACCTCTTGACGGACGTCCACGAACAAATTTGGCATTTTTGACGTCGGAATCCTAATCACCCAAAAAATGGTATGCAATAGCACACAAAAATCGTAAAAATGAGGCGTATGCTCGCTTCGGGGCTCGTTTGACCTTCCAAATGGCCCAGAAAACCCGTGATGGCCAACCGTATGCATAGACAACGTCTTGACGGACGTCCACGAACTAATTTGGCATTTTTGACGTCGGAATCTCGATCACCCAAAAAATGGTGTGCAATAGCACACGAAAATCGTCAAAATGAGGCGTATGCTCGCTCCGGGGCTCGTTTGACCTTCCAAATGGCCCAGAAAACCCGTGATGGCCAACCGTATGCATAGACAACGTCTTGACAGACGTCCACGAACAAATTTGGCATTTTTGACGTCGGAATCCCGATCACCCAAAAAATGGTGTGCAATAGCACACAAAAATCGTCAAAATGAGGCGTATGCTCGCTCCGGGGCTCGTTTGACCTTCCAAACGGCCCAGAAAACCCGTGATGGCCAACCGTATGCATAGAAACCATCTTGACGGACGTCCACGAACAAATTTGGCATTTTTTACGTCGGAATCCTGATCACCCAAAAAATGGTGTGCAATAGCACACGAAAATCGTCAAAATGAGGCGTATGCTCGCTCCGGGGCTCGTTTGACCTTCCAAATGGCCCAGAAAACCCGTGACGGCCAGCCGTATGCATAGACAACGTCTTGACGGACGTCCACGAACAAATTTGGCATTTTTGACGTCGGAATCCCGATCACCCAAAAAATGTTGTTCAATAGCACACGAAAATCGTCAAAATGAGGCGTATGCTCGCTCCGGGGCTCGTTTGACCTTCCAAATGGCCTAGAAAACCCGTGATGGCCAACCGTATGCATAGACAACGTCTTAACGGACGTCCACGAACAAATTTGGCATTTTTGACGTCGGAATCCTGATCACCCAAAAAATGGTGTGCAATAGCACACAAAAATCGTCAAAATGAGGCGTATGCTCGCTCCGGGGCTCGTTTGACCTTCCAAATGGCCCAGAAAACCCGTGATGTCCAACCGTATGCATAGACAACGTCTTGACGGACGTCCACGAACAAATTTGGCATTTTTGACGTCGGAATCCCGATCACCCAAAAAATGGTGTGCAATAGCACACGAAAATTGTCAAAATGAGGCGTATGCTCGCTCCGGGGCTCGTTTGACCTTCCAAACGGCCCAGAAAACCCGTGATGGCCAACCGTATGCATAGACAACCTCTTGACGGACGTCCACGAACAAATTTGGCATTTTTGACGTCGGAATCCTAATCACCCAAAAAATGGTATGCAATAGCACACGAAAATCGTCAAAATGAGGCGTATGCTCGCTTCGGGGCTCGTTTGACCTTCCAAATGGCCCAGAAAACCCGTGATGGCCAACCGTATGCATAGACAATGTCTTGACGGACGTCTACGAACTAATTTGGCATTTTTGACGTCGGAATCTCGATCACCCAAAAAATGGTGTGCAATAGCACACGAAAATCGTCAAAATGAGGCGTATGCTCGCTCCGGGGCTCGTTTGACCTTCCAAATGGCCCAGAAAACCCGTGATGGCCAACCGTATGCATAGACAACATCTTGACAGACGTCCACGAACAAATTTGGCATTTTTGACGTCGGAATCCCGATCACCCAAAAAATGGTGTGCAATAGCACACAAAAATCGTCAAAATGAGGCGTATGCTCGCTCCGGGGCTCGTTTGACCTTCCAAACGGCCCAGAAAACACGTGATGGCCAACCGTATGCATAGAAACCGTCTTGACGGACGTCCACGAACAAATTTGGCATTTTTGACGTCGGAATCCTGATCACCCAAAAAATGGTGTGCAATAGCACACGAAAATCGTCAAAATGAGGCGTATGCTCGCTCCGGGGCTCGTTTGACCTTCCAAATGGCCCAGAAAACCCGTGACGGCCAGCCGTATGCATAGACAACGTCTTGACGGACGTCCACGAACAAATTTGGCATTTTTGACGTCGGAATCCCGATCACCCAAAAAATGTTGTTCAATAGCACACGAAAATCGTCAAAATGAGGCGTATGCTCGCTCCGGGGCTCGTTTGACCTTTCAAATGGCCCAGAAAACCCGTGATGGCCAACCGTATGCATAGACAACGTCTTGACGGATGTCCACGAACAAATTTGGCATTTTTGACGTCGGAATCTCGATCACCCAAAAAATGGTGTGCAATAGCACACGAAAATCGTCAAAATGAGGCATATGCTCGCTCCGGGGCTCGTTTGACCTTCCAAATGGCCCAGAAAACCCGTGATGGCCAACCGTATGCATAGACAATGTCTTGATGGACGTCCACGAACAAATTTGGCATTTTTTACGTCAGAATCCCGATCACCCAAAAAATGGTGTGCAATAGCACACAAAAATTGTCAAAATGAGGCGTATGCTCGCTCCGGGGCTCGTTTGACCTTCCAAACGGCCCAGAAAACCCGTAATGGCCAACCGTATGCATAGACAACGTCTTGACGGACGTCCACTAACAAATTTGGCATTTTTGACGTCGGAATCCTGATCACCCAAAAAATGGTGTGCAATAGCACACGAAAATCGTCAAAATGAGGCGCATGCTCGCTCCGGGGCTCGTTTGACCTTCCAAATGGCCTAGAAAACCCGTGATGGCCAACCGTATGCATAGACAACGTCTTAACGGACGTCCACGAACAAATTTGGCATTTTTGACGTCGGAATCCTGATCACTTAAAAAATGGTGTGCAATAGCACACAAAAATCGTCAAAATGAGGCGTATGCTCGCTCCGGAGCTCGTTTGACCTTCCAAATGGCCCAGAAAACCCGTGATGTCCAACCGTATGCATAGACAACGTCTTGACGGACGTCCACGAACAAATTTGGCATTTTTGACGTCGGAATCCCGATCACCCAAAAAATGGTGTGCAATAGCACACGAAAATCGTCAAAATGAGGCGTATGCTCGCTCCGGGGCTCGTTTGACCTTCCAAACGGCCCAGAAAACCCGTGATGGTCAACCGTATGCATAGACAACGTCTTGACGGACGTCCACGAATAAATTTGGCATTTTTCACGTCGGAATCCTGATCACCCAAAAAATGGTGTGCAATAGCACACGAAAATCGTCAAATTGAGGCATATGCTCGCTCCGGGGCTCGTTTGACCTTCCAAATGGCCCAGAAAACCCGTGATGGCCAACCGTATGCATAGACAACGTCTTGACGGACGTCCACGAACAAATTTGGCATTTTTGACGTCGGAATCTCGATCACCCAAAAAATGGTGTGCAATAGCACACGAAAATCGTCAAAATGAGGCGTATGCTCGCTCCGGGGCTCGTTTGACCTTCCAAATGGCCCAGAAAACCCGTGATGGCCAACCGTATGCATTGACAACATCTTGACGGACGTCCACGAACAAATTTGGCATTTTTGACGTCAGAATCCCGATCACCCAAAAAATGGTGTGCAATAGCACACGAAAATCGTCAAAATGAGGCGTATGCTCGCTCCGGGGCTCGTTTGATCTTCCAAACGGCCAGAAAACCCGTGATGGCCAACCGTATGCATAGAAACCGTCTTGACGGACGTCCATGAACAAATTTGGCATTTTTGACGTCGGAATCCTGATCACCCAAAAAATGGTGTGCAATAGCACACGAAAATCGTCAAAATGAGGCGTATGCTCGCTCCGGGGCTCGTTTGACCTTCCAAACGGCCCAGAAAACCCGTGATGGCCAATCGTATGCATAGACAACGTCTTGACGGACGTCCACGAACAAATTTGGCATTTTTGACGTCGGAATCCTGATCACCCAAAAAATGGTGTGCAATAGCACACGAAAATCGTCAAAATGAGGCGTATGCTCGCTCCGGGGCTCGTTTGACCTTCCAAACGGCCCAGAAAACCCGTGATGGCCAATCGTATGCATAGACAACGTCTTGATGGACGTCCACGAAAAAATTTGGCATTTTTGACGTCGGAATCCTGATCACCCAAAAAATGGTGTGCAATAGCACACGAAAATCGTCAAAATGAGGCGTATGCTCGCTCCGGGGCTCGTTTGACCTTCCAAATGGCCCAGAAAACCCGTGATGGCCAACCGTATGCATAGACAACGTCTTTACGGACGTCCACGAACAAATTTGGCATTTTTGACGTTGGAATCTCGATCACCCAAAAAATGGTGTGCTATAGCACACGAAAATCGTCAAAATGAGGCGTATGCTCGCTCCGGAGCTCGTTTGACCTTCCAAATGGCCCAGAAAACCTGTGATGGCCAACCGTATGCATAGACAACGTCTTGACGGACATCTACGAAGAAATTTGGCATTTTTGACGTCGGAATCCCGATCACCCAAAAAATGGTGTGCAATAGCACACGAAAATTGTCAAAATGAGGCGTATGCTCGCTCCGGGGCTCGTTTGACCTTCCAAACGGCCCAGAAAACCCGTGATGGCCAACCGTATGCATAGACAACATCTTGACGGACGTCCACGAACAAATTTGGCATTTTTGACGTCGGAATCCCGATCACCCAAAAAATGGTGTGCAATAGCACACGAAAATCGTCAAAATGAGGCGTATGCTCGCTCCGGGGCTCGTTTGACCTTCCAAACGGCCCAGAAAACCCGTGATGGTCAACCGTATGCATAGACAACGTCTTGACGGACGTCCACGAATAAATTTGGCATTTTTCACGTCGGAATCCTGATCACCCAAAAAATGGTGTGCAATAGCACACGAAAATCGTCAAATTGAGGCATATGCTCGCTCCGGGGCTCGTTTGACCTTCCAAATGGCCCAGAAAACCCGTGATGGCCAACCGTATGCATAGACAACGTCTTGACGGACGTCCACGAACAAATTTGGCATTTTTGACGTCGGAATCTCGATCACCCAAAAAATGGTGTGCAATAGCACACGAAAATCGTCAAAATGAGGCGTATGCTCGCTCCGGTGCTCGTTTGACCTTCCAAATGGCCCAGAAAACCCGTGATGGCCAACCGTATGCATAGACAACATCTTGACGGACGTCCACGAACAAATTTGGCATTTTTGACGTCGGAATCCCGATCACCCAAAAAATGGTGTGCACTAGCACACGAAAATCGTCAAAATGAGGCGTATGCTCGCTCCGGGGCTCGTTTGACCTTCCAAACGGCCCAGAAAACCCGTGATGGCCAACCGTATGCATAGAAACCGTCTTGACGGACGTCCACGAACAAATTTGGCATTTTTGACGTCGGAATCCTGATCACCCAAAAAATGGTGTGCAATAGCACACGAAAATCGTCAAAATGAGGCGTATGCTCGCTCCGGGGCTCGTTTGACCTTCCAAACGGCCCAGAAAACCCGTGATGGCCAATCGTATGCATAGACAACGTCTTGACGGACGTCCACGAACAAATTTGGCATTTTTGACGTCGGAATCCTGATCACCCAAAAAATGGTGTGCAATAGCACACGAAAATCGTCAAAATGAGGCGTATGCTCGCTCCGGAGCTCGTTTGACCTTCCAAACGGCACAGAAAACCCGTGATGGCCAATCGTATGCATAGACAACGTCTTGATGGACGTCCACGAAAAAATTTGGCATTTTTGACGTCGGAATCCTGATCACCCAAAAAATGGTGTGCAATAGCACACGAAAATCGTCAAAATGAGGCGTATGCTCGCTCCGGGGCTCGTTTGACCTTCCAAATGGCCCAAAAAACCCGTGATGGCCAACCGTATGCATAGACAACGTCTTCACGGACGTCCACGAACAAATTTGGCATTTTTGACGTTGGAATCTCGATCACCCAAAAAATGGTGTGCTATAGCACACGAAAATCGTCAAAATGAGGCGTATGCTCGCTCCGGGGCTCGTTTGACCTTCCAAATGGCCCAGAAAACCTGTGATGGCCAACCGTATGCATAGACAATGTCTTGACGGACGTCCACGAACAAATTTGGCATTTTTGACGTCGGAATCCTGATCACCCAAAAAATGGTGTGCAGTAGCACACGAAAATCGTCAAAATGAGGCGTATGCTCGCTCCGGGGCTCGTTTGACCTTCCAAACGGCCCAGAAAACCCGTGATGGACAACCGTATGCATAGACAACGTCTTGACGGACGTCCACGAACAAATTTGGCATTTTTGACGTCGGAATCCTGATCACCCAAAAAATGGTGTGCAATAGCACGCGAAAATCGTCAAAATGAGGCGTATGCTCGCTCCGGGGCTCGTTTGACCATCCAAATGGCCCAGAAAACCCGTGATGGCCAACCGTATGCATAGACAATGTCTTGACGAATGTCCACGAAAAAATTTGGCATTTTTGACGTCGGAATCTCGATCACCCAAAAAATGGTGTGCAATAGCACACGAAAATCGTCAAAATGAGGCGTATGCTCGCTCCGGGGCTCGTTTGACCTTCCAAATGGCCCAAAAAACCCGTGATGGCCAACCGTATGCATAGACAACATCTTGACGGACGTCCAAGAACAAATTTGGCATTTTTGACGTCGGAATCCCGATCACCCAAAAAATTGTGTGCAATAGCACACGAAAATTGTCAAAATGAGGCGTATGCTCGCTCCGGGGCTCGTTTGACCTTCCAAACGGCCCAGAAAACCCGTGATGGCCAACTGTATGCATAGACAACGTCTTGACGGACGTCCACGAACAAATTTGGCATTTTTGACGTCGGAATCTCGATCACCCAAAAAATGGTGTGCAATAGCACACGAAAATCGTCAAAATGAGGCGTATGCTGGCTCCGGGGCTCGTTTGACCTTCCAAATGGCCCAGAAAACCCGTGATGGCCAACAGTATGCATAGACAACGTCTTGACGGACGTCCACGAACAAATTTGGCATTTTTGACGTCGGAATCCCGATCACCCAAAAAATGGTGTGCAATAGCACACGAAAATTGTCAAAATGAGGCGTATGCTCGCTCCGGGGCTCGTTTGACCTTCCAAACGGCCCAGAAAACCCGTGATGGCCAACCGTATGCATAGACAATGTCTTGACGGACGTCCACGAACAAATTTGGCATTATTGACGTCAGAATCCCGATCACCCAAAAAATGGTGTGCAATAGCACACGAAAATCGTCAAAATGAGGCGTATGCTCGCTCCGGGGCTTGTTTGACCTTCCAAACGGCCCAGAAAACCCGTGATGGCCAACCGTATGCATAGACAACGTCTTGACGGACGTCCACGAACAAATTTGGCATTTTTGACGTTGGAATCTCGATCACCCAAAAAATGGTGTGCAATAGCACACGAAAATCGTCAAAATGAGGCGTATGCTCGCTCCGGGGCTCGTTTGACCTTCCAAACGGCCCAGAAAACCCGTGATTGCCAACCGTATGCATAGACAACGTCTTGACGGACGTCCACGAACAAATTTGGCATTTTTGACGTCGGAATCCCGATCACCCAAAAAATGGTGTGCAATAGCACACGAAAATTGTCAAAATGAGGCGTATGCTCGCTCCGGGGCTCATTTGACCTTCCAAACGGCCCAGAAAACCCGTGATGGCCAACCGTATGCATAGACAACGTCTTGACGGACGTCGACGAACAAATTTGGCATTTTTGACATCGGAATCCTGATCACCCAAAAAATGGTGTGCAATAGCACACGAAAATCGTCAAAATGAGGCGTATGCTCGCTCCGGGGCTCGTTTGACCTTCCAAACGGCCCAGAATACCCATGATGGCCAACCGTATGCATTGACAACGTCTTGACGGACGTCCACGAACAAATTTGTCATTTTTGACGTCGGAATCCTGATCACCCAAAAAATGGTGTGCAATAGCACACGAAAATCGTCAAAATGAGGCGTATGCTCGCTCCGGGGCTCGTTTGACCTTCCAAACGGCCCAGAAAACCCGTGATGGCCAACCGTATGCATAGACAACGTCTTGACGGATGTCCACGAACAAATTTGGCATTTTTGATGTCGGAATCCCGATCACCCAAAAAATGGTGTGCAATAGCACACGAAAATTGTCAAAATGAGGCGTATGCTCGCTCCGGGGCTCGTTTGACCTTCCAAACGGCCCAGAAAACCCGTGATGGCCAACCGTATGCATAGACAACGTCTTGACGGACGTCCACGAACAAATTTGGCATTTTTGACGTCGGAATCCCGATCACCCAAAAAATGGTGTGCAATAGCACACGAAAATTGTGAAAATGAGGCGTATGCTCGCTCCGGGGCTCGTTTGACCTTCCAAACGGCCCAGAAAACCCGTGATGGCCAACCGTATGCATAGACAACGTCTTGACGGATGTCCACGAACAAATTTGGCATTTTTGACGTCGGAATCCCGATCACCCAAAAAATGGTGTGCAATAGCACACGAAAATTGTCAAAATGAGGCGTATGCTCGCTCCGGGGCTCGTTTGACCTTCCAAACGGCCCAGAAAACCCGTGATGGCCAATCGTATGCATAGACAACGTCTTGACGGACGTCCACGAACAAATTTGGCATTTTTGACGTCGGAATCCCGATCACCCAAAAAATGGTGTGCAATAGCACACGAAAATTGTCAAAATGAGGCGTATGCTCGCTCCGGGGCTCGTTTGACCTTCCAAACGGCCCAGAAAACCCGTGATGGCCAACCGTATGCATAGACAACGTCTTGACGGACGTCCACGAACAAATTTGGCATTTTTGACGTCGGAATCCTGATCACCCAAAAAATGGTGTGCAATAGCACACGAAAATCGTCAAAATGAGGCGTATGCTCGCTCCGGGGCTCGTTTGACCTTCCAAACGGCCCAGAAAACCCGTGATGGCCAACCGTATGCATAGACAACGTCTTGACGGATGTCCACGAATAAATTTGGCATTTTTGACGTCGGAATCCTGATCACCCAAAAAATGGTGTGCAATAGCACACGAAAATCGTCAAAATGAGGCGTATGCTCGCTCCGGGGCTCGTTTGACCTTCCAAACGGCCCAGAAAACCCGTGACGGCCAACTGTATGCATAGACAACGTCTTGACAGACGTCCACGAACAAATTTGGCATTTTTGAAGTCGGAATCCTGATCACCCAAAAAATGGTGTGCAATAGCACACGAAAATCGTCAAAATGAGGCGTATGCTTGCTCCGGGGCTCGTTTGACCTTCCAAATGGCCCAGAAAACCCGTCATGGCCAACCGTATGCATAGACAATGTCTTGACGGACGTCCACGAACAAATTTGGCATTTTTGACGTCGGAATCCCGATCACCCAAAAAATGGTGTGCAATAGCACACGAAAATCGTCAAAATGAGGCGTATGCTCGCTCCGGGGCTCGTTTGACCTTCCAAACGGCCCAGAAAACCCGTGATGGCCAACCGTATGCATAGACAACGTCTTGATGGACGTCCACGAACAAATTTGGCATTTTTGACGTCGGAATCCCGATCACCCAAAAAATGGTGTGCAATAGCACACGAAAATTGTCAAAATGAGGCGTATGCTCGCTCCGGGACTCGTTTGACCTTCCAAACGGCCCAGAAAACCCGTGATGGCCAACCGTATGCATAGACAACGTCTTGACGAACGTCCACGAACAAATTTGGCATTTTGACGTCGGAATCCCGATCACCCAAAAAATGGTGTGCAATAGCACACGAAAATCGTCAAAATGAGGCGTATGCTCGCTCCGGGGCTCGTTTGACCTTCCAAACGGCGTAGAAAACCCGTGATGGCCAACCGTATGCATAGACAACGTCTTGACGGACGTCCACGAACAAATTTGGCATTTTTGACGTTGGAATCCTGATCACCCAAAAAATGGTGTGCAATAGCACACGAAAATCGTCAAAATGAGGCGTATGCTCGCTCCGGAGCTTGTTTGACCTTCCAAATGGCCCAGAAAACCCGTGATGGCCAACCGTGTGCATAGACAATGTCTTGATGGAAGTCCACGAACAAATTTGGCATTTTTGACATCGGAATCCCGATCACCCAAAAAATGGTGTGCAATAGCACACGAAAATCGTCAAAATGAGGCGTATGCTCGCTCCGGGGCTCGTTTGACCTTCCAAACGGCCCAGAAAACCCCTGATGGCCAACCGTATGCATAGACAATGTCTTGACGGATGTCCACGAACAAATTTGGCATTTTTACGTCAGAATCTCGATCACCCAAAAAATGGTGTGCAATAGCACACGAAAATCGTCAAAATGAGGCGTATGCTCGCTCCGGGGCTCGTTTGACCTTCCAAACGGCGTAGAAAACCCGTGATGGCCAACCGTATGCATAGACAACGTCTTGACGGACGTCCACGAACAAATTTGGCATTTTTGACGTTGGAATCCTGATCACCCAAAAAATGGTGTGCAATAGCACACGAAAATCGTCAAAATGAGGCGTATGCTCGCTCCGGGGCTTGGTTGACCTTCCAAATGGCCCAGAAAACCCGTGATGGCCAACCGTGTGCATAGACAACGTCTTGACGGACGTCCACAAACAAATTTGGCATTTTTGACGTCGGAATCCCGATCACCCAGAAAATGGTGTGCAATAGCACACGAAAATCGTCAAAATGAGGCGTATGCTCGCTCCGGGGCTCGTTTGACCTTCCAAACGGCCCAGAAAACCCCTGATGGCCAACCGTATGCATAGACAACGTCTTGACGGACGTCCACGAACAAATTTGGCATTTTTGACGTCGGAATCCCGATCACCCAAAAAATGGTGTGCAATAGCACACGAAAATTGTCAAAATGAGGCGTATGCTCGCTCCGGGGCTCGTTTGACCTTCCAAATGGCCCAGAAAACCCGTGATGGCCAACCGTATGCATAGACAACGTCTTGACGGACGTCCACGAACAAATTTGGCATTTTTGACGTCGGAATCCCGATCACCCAAAAAATGGTGTGCAATAGCACACGAAAATCGTCAAAATGAGGCGTATGCTCGCTCCGGGGCTCGTTTGACCTTCCAAACGGCCCTGAAAACCCGTGATGGCCAACCGTATGCATAGACAACGTCTTGACGGACGTCCACGAACAAATTTGGCATTTTTGACGTCGGAATCCTGATCACCCAAAAAATGGTGTGCAATAGCACACGAAAATCGTCAAAATGAGGCGTATGCTCGCTCCGGGGCTCGTTTGACCTTCCAAACGGCCCTGAAAACCCGTGATGGCCAAACGTATGCATAGACAACGTCTTGACGGACGTCCACGAACAAATTTGGCATTTTTGACGTCGGACTCCCGATCACCCAAAAAATGGTGTGCAATAGCACACGAAAATTGTCAAAATGAGGAGTATGCTCGCTCCGGGGCTCGTTTGACCTTCCATACGGCCCAGAAAACCCGTGATGGCCAATCGTATGCATAGACAACGTCTTGACGGACGTCCACGAACAAATTTGACATTTTTAACATCGGACTCCTGATCACCCAAAAAATGGTGTGCAATAGCACATGAAAATCGTCAAAATGAGGCGTATGCTCGCTCCGGGGCTCGTTTGACCTTCCAAACGGCCCAGAAAACCCGTGATGGCCAACCGTATGCATAGACAACGTCTTGACGGACGTCTACGAACAAATTTGGCATTTTTGACGTCGGAATCCTGATCACCCAAAAAATGGTGTGCAATAGCACACGAAAATCGTCAAAATGAGGCGTATGCTCGCTCCGGGGCTCGTTTGACCTTCCAAACGGCCCTGAAAACCCGTGATGGCCAACCGTATGCATAGACAACGTCTTGACGGACGTCCACGAACAAATTTGGCATTTTTGACGTCGGAATCCCGATCACCCAAAAAATGGTGTGCAATAGCACACGAAAATCGTCAAAATGAGGCGTATGCTCGCTCCGGGGCTCGTTTGACCTTCCAAACGGCCCTGAAAACCCGTGATGGCCAACCGTATGCATAGACAACGTCTTGACGGACGTCCACGAATAAATTTGGCATTTTTGACGTCGGACTCCCGATCACCCAAAAAATGGTGTGCAATAGCACACGAAAATTGTCAAAATGAGGCGTATGCTCGCTCCGGGGCTCGTTTGACCTTCCAAACGGCCCAGAAAACCCGTGATGGCCAATCGTATGCATAGACAACGTCTTGACGGACGTCCACGAACAAATTTGACATTTTTAACATCGGAATCCTGATCACCCAAAAAATGGTGTGCAATAGCACACGAAAATCGTCAAAATGAGGCGTATGCTCGCTCCGGGGCTCGTTTGACCTTCCAAACGGCCCAGAAAACCCGTGATGGCCAACCGTATGCATAGACAACGTCTTGACGGACGTGCACGAACAAATTTGGCATTTTTGACGTCGGAATCCCGATCACCCAAAAAATGGTGTGCAATAGCACACGAAAATCATCAAAATGAGGCGTATGCTCGCTCCGGGGCTCGTTTGACCTTCCAAACGGCCCAGAAAACCCGTGACGGCCAACTGTATGCATAGACAACGTCTTGACAGACGTCCACGAACAAATTTGGCATTTTTGAAGTCGGAATCCTGATCACCCAAAAAATGGTGTGCAATAGCACACGAAAATGTCAAAATGAGGCGTATGCTCGCTCCGGGGCTCGTTTGACCTTCCAAACGGCCCAGAAAACCCGTGATGGCCAACTTTATGCATAGAGAACGTCTTGACGGACGTCCACTAACAAATTTGGCATTTTTGACGTCGGAATCCTGATCACCCAAAAAATGGTGTGCAATAGCACACGAAAATCGTCAAAATGAGGCGTATGCTCGCTCCGGGGCTCGTTTGACCTTCCAAATGGCCCAGAAAACCCGTGATGGCCAACCGTATGCATAGACAACGTCTTGACAGACTTCCACAAACAAATTTGGCATTTTTGACGTCGGAATCCCGATCACCCAAAAAATGGTGTGCAATAGCACACGAAAATCGTCAAAATGAGGCGTATGCTCGCTCCGGGGCTCGTTTGACCTTCCAAACGGCCCAGAAAACCCGTGATGGCCAACCGTATGCATAGACAACGTCTTGACGGACGTCTACGAACAAATTTGGCATTTTTGACGTCGGAATCCTGATCACCCAAAAAATGGTGTGCAATAGCACACGAAAATCGTCAAAATGAGGCGTATGCTCGCTCCGGGGCTCGTTTGACCTTCCAAACGGCCCAGAAAACCCGTGACGGCCAACTGTATGCATAGACAACGTCTTGACAGACGTCCACGAACAAATTTGGCATTTTTGAAGTCGGAATCCTGATCACCCAAAAAATGGTGTGCAATAGCACACGAAAATGTCAAAATGAGGCGTATGCTCGCTCCGGGGCTCGTTTGACCTTCCAAACGGCCCAGAAACCCGTGATGGCCAACTTTATGCATAGAAAACGTCTTGACGGACGTCCACTAACAAATTTGGCATTTTTGACGTCGGAATCCTGATCACCCAAAAAATGGTGTGCAATAGCACACGAAAATCGTCAAAATGAGGCGTATGCTCGCTCCGGGGCTCGTTTGACCTTCCAAATGGCCCAGAAAACTCGTGATGGCCAACCGTATGCATAGACAACGTCTTGACGGACTTCCACAAACAAATTTGGCATTTTTGACGTCGGAATCCCGATCACCCAAAAAATGGTGTGCAATAGCACACGAAAATCGTCAAAATGAGGCGTATGCTCGCTCCGGGGCTCGTTTGACCTTCCAAACGGCCCAGAAAACCCGTGATGGCCAACCGTATGCATAGACAACGTCTTGACGGACGTCCACGAACAAATTTGGCATTTTTGACGTCGGAATCCCGATCACCCAAAAAATGGTGTGCAATAGCACACGAAAATTGTCAAAATGAGGCGTATGCTCGCTCCGGGGCTCGTTTGACCTTCCAAACGGCCCAGAAAACCCGTGATGGCCAACCGTATGCATAGACAACGTCTTGACGGACGTCCACGAACAAATTTGGCATTTTTGACGTCGGAATCCTGATCACCCAAAAAATGGTGTGCAATAGCACACGAAAATCGTCAAAATGAGGCGTATGCTCGCTCCGGGGCTCGTTTGACCTTCCAAACGGCCCAGAAAACCCGTGATGGCCAACCGTATGCATACACAACATCTTGACGGACGTCCACGAACAAATTTGGCATTTTTGACGTCGGAATCCCGATCACCCAAAAAATGGTGTGCAATAGCACACGAAAATTGTCAAAATGAGGCGTATGCTCTCTCCGGGGCTCGTTTGACCTTCCAAACGGCCCAGAAAACCCATGATGGCCAACCGTATGCATAGACAACGTCTTGACGGACGTCCACGAACAAATTTGGCATTTTTGACGTCGGAATCCTGATCACCCAAAAAATGGTGTGCAATAGCACACGAAAATCGTCAAAATGAGGCGTATGCTCGCTCCGGGGCTCGTTTGACCTTCCAAACGGCCCTGAAAACCCGTGATGGCCAAACGTATGCATAGACAACGTCTTGACGGACGTCCACGAACAAATTTGGCATTTTTGACGTCGGACTCCCGATCACCCAAAAAATGGTGTGCAATAGCACACGAAAATTGTCAAAATGAGGCGTATGCTCGCTCCGGGGCTCGTTTGACCTTCCATACGGCCCAGAAAACCCGTGATGGCCAATCGTATGCATAGACAACGTCTTGACGGACGTCCACGAACAAATTTTACATTTTTAACATCGGACTCCTGATCACCCAAAAAATGGTGTGCAATAGCACATGAAAATCGTCAAAATGAGGCGTATGCTCGCTCCGGGGCTCGTTTGACCTTCCAAACGGCCCAGAAAACCCGTGATGGCCAACCGTATGCATAGACAACGTCTTGACGGATGTCTACGAACAAATTTGGCATTTTTGACGTCGGAATCCTGATCACCCAAAAAATGGTGTGCAATAGCACACGAAAATCGTCAAAATGAGGCGTATGCTCGCTCCGGGGCTCGTTTGACCTTCCAAACGGCCCTGAAAACCCGTGATGGCCAACCGTATGCATAGACAACGTCTTGACGGACGTCCACGAATAAATTTGGCATTTTTGACGTCGGACTCCCGATCACCCAAAAAATGGTGTGCAATAGCACACGAAAATTGTCAAAATGAGGCGTATGCTCGCTCCGGGGCTCGTTTGACCTTCCAAACGGCCCAGAAAACCCGTGATGGCCAACCGTATGCATAGACAACGTCTTGACGGACGTCCACGAACAAATTTGACATTTTTGACGTCGGAATCCTGATCACCCAAAAAATGGTGTGCAATAGCACACGAAAATCGTCAAAATGAGGCGTATGCTCGCTCCGGGGCTCGTTTGACCTTCCAAACGGCCCAGAAAACCCGTGATGGCCAACCGTATGCATACACAACATCTTGACGGACGTGCACGAACAAATTTGGCATTTTTGACGTAGGAATCCCAATCACCCAAAAAATGGTGTGCAATAGCACACGAAAATTGTCAAAATGAGGCGTATGCTCTCTCCGGGGCTCGTTTGACCTTCCAAACGGCCCAGAAAACCCGTGATGGCCAACCGTATGCATAGACAACGTCTTGACGGACGTCCACGAACAAATTTGGCATTTTTGACGTCGGAATCCTGATCACCCAAAAAATGGTGTGCAATAGCACACGAAAATCATCAAAATGAGGCGTATGCTCGCTCCGGGGCTCGTTTGACCTTCCAAACGGCCCAGAAAACCCGTGATGGCCAACCGTATGCATAGACAACGTCTTGACGGACGTCCACGAACAAATTTGGCATTTTTGACGTCGAAACCCTGATCATCCAAAAAATGGGGTGCAATAGCACACGAAAATTGTCAAAATGAGGCGTATGCTCGCTCCAGGGCTCCTTTGACCTTCCAAACGGCCCAAAAAACCCGTGATGGCCAACCGTATGCATAGACAACGTCTTGACGGACGTCCACGAACAAATTTGGCATTTTTGACGTCGGAATCCCGATCACCCAAAAAATGGTGTGCAATAGCACACGAAAATCGTCAAAATGAGGCGTATGCTCGCTCCGGGGCTCGTTTGACCTTCCAAACGGCCCAGAAAACCCGTGATGGCCAACCGTATGCATAGACAACGTTTTGACGGACGTCCACGAACAAATTTGGCATTTTTGACGTCGAAACCCTGATCATCCAAAAAATGGGGTGCAATAGCACACGAAAATCGTCAAAATGAGGCGTATGCTCGCTCCGGGGCTCGTTTGACCTTCCAAACGGCCCAGAAAACCCGTGATGGCCAACCGTATGCATAGAAAACATCTTGACGGATGTCCACGAACAAATTTGGCATTTTTGACGTCGGAATCCCGATCACCCAAAAAATGGTGTGCAATAGCACACGAAAATCGTCAAAATGAGGCGTATGCTCGCTCCGGGGCTCGTTTAACCTTCCAAACGGCCCAGAAAACCCGTAATGGCCAACCGTATGCATAGACAACGTCTTGACGGACGTCCACGAACAAATTTGGCATTTTTGACGTCGGAATCCTGATCACCCAAAAATTGGTGTGCAATAGCACACGAAAATCGTCAAAATGAGGCGTATGCTCGCTCCGGGGCTCGTTTGACCTTCCAAACGGCCCAGAAAACCCGTGATGGCCAACCGTATGCATAGACAACGTCTTGACGGACGTGCACGAACAAATTTGGCATTTTTGACGTCGGAATCCCGATCACCCAAAAAATGGTGTGCAATAGCACACGAAAATCGTCAAAATGAGGCGTATGCTCGCTCCGGGGCTTGTTTGACCTTCCAAACGGCCCAGAAAACCCGTGACGGCCAACTGTATGCATAGACAACGTCTTGACAGACGTCCACGAACAAATTTGGCATTTTTGAAGTCGGAATCCTGATCACCCAAAAAATGGTGTGCAATAGCACACGAAAATGTCAAAATGAGGCGTATGCTCGCTCCGGGGCTCGTTTGACCTTCCAAACGGCCCAGAAAACCCGTGATGGCCAACTTTATGCATAGAGAACGTCTTGACGGACGTCCACTAACAAATTTGGCATTTTTGACGTCGGAATCCTGATCACCCAAAAAATGGTGTGCAATAGCACACGAAAATCGTCAAAATGAGGCGTATGCTCGCTCCGGGGCTCGTTTGACCTTCCAAATGGCCCAGAAAACCCGTGATGGCCAACCGTATGCATTGACAACGTCTTGACGGACTTCCACAAACAAATTTGGCATTTTTGACGTCGGAATCCCGATCACCCAAAAAATGGTGTGCAATAGCACACGAAAATCGTCAAAATGAGGCGTATGCTCGCTCCGGAGCTCGTTTGACCTTCCAAACGGCCCAGAAAACCCGTGATGGCCAACCGTATGCATAGACAACGTCTTGACGGACGTCCACGAACAAATTTGGCATTTTTGACGTCGGAATCCCGATCACCCAAAAAATGGTGTGCAATAGCACACGAAAATTGTCAAAATGAGGCGTATGCTCGCTCCGGGGCTCGTTTGACCTTCCAAACGGCCCAGAAAACCCGTGATGGCCAACCGTATGCATAGACAACGTCTTGAAGGACGTCCACGAATAAATTTGGCATTTTTGACGTCGGAATCCCGATCACCCAAAAAATGGTGTGCAATAGCACACGAAAATCGTCAAAATGAGGCGTATGCTCGCTCCGGGGCTCGTTTGACCTTCCAAACGGCCCAGAAAACCCGTGATGGCCAACCGTATGCATAGACAACGTCTTGACGGACGTCCACGAAAAAAATTGGCATTTTTTACATCGGAATCCCGATCACCCAAAAAATGGTGTGCAATAGCACACGAAAATCGTCAAAATGAGGCGTATGCTCGCTCCGGGGCTCGTTTGACCTTCCAAACGGCCCAGAAAACCCGTGATGGCCAACCGTATGCATAGACAACGTCTTGACGGACGTCCACGAACAAATTTGGCATTTTTGACGTCGGAATCCTGATCACCTAAAAAATGGTGTGCAATAGCACACGAAAATCGTCAAAATGAGTTGTATGCTCGCTCCGGGGCTCGTTTGACCTTCCAAATAGCCCAGAAAACCCGTGATGGCCAACCGTATGCATAGACAACGTCTTGACGGACGTCCACGAACAAATTTGGCATTTTTGACATCGGAATCCCGATCACCCAAAAAATGGTGTGCAATAGCACACGAAAATTGTCAAAATGAGGCGTATGCTCGCTCCGGGGCTCGTTTGACCTTCCAAACGGCCCAGAAACTCCGTGATGGCCAACCGTATGCATAGACAATGTCTTGACGGACGTCCACGAACAAATTTGGCATTTTTTAGGTCGGAATCCCGATCACCCAAAAAATGGTGTGCAATAGCACACGAAAATTGTCAAAATGAGGCGTATGCTCGCTCCGGGGCTCGTTTGACCTTCCAAACGGCCCAGAAAACCCATGATGGCCAACCGTATGCATAGACAACGTCTTGACGGATGTCCACGAACAAATTTGGCATTTTTGACGTCGGAATCCTGATCACCCAAAAAATGGTGTGCAATAGCACACGAAAATCGTCAAAATGAGGCGTATGCTCGCTCCGGGGCTCGTTTGACCTTCCAAACAGCCCAGAAAACCCGTGATGGCCAACCGTATGCATAGACAACGTCTTGACGGACGTCCACGAACAAATTTGGCATTTTTGACGTCGGAATCCTGATCACCCAAAAAATGGTGTGCAATAGCACACGAAAATCGTCAAAATGAGGCGTATGCTCGCTCCGGGGCTCGTTTGACCTTCCAAACGGCCCAGCAAACCCGTGACGGCCAACCGTATGCATAGACAACGTCTTGACGGACGTCCACGAACAAATTTGGCATTTTTGACGTCACCCAAAAAATGGTGTGCAATAGCACACGAAAATCCTCAAAATGAGGCGTATGCTCGCTCCGGGGCTCGTTTGACCTTCCAAATGGCCCAGAAAACCCGTGATGGCAAACCGTATGCATAGACAACGTCTTGACGGATGTCCACGAACAAATTTGGCATTTTTGACGTCGGAATCTCGATCACCCAAAAAATGGTGTGCAATAGCACACGAAAATTGTCAAAATGAGGCGTATGCTCGCTCCGGGGCTCGTTTGACCTTCCAAATGGCCCAGAAAACCCCTGATGGCCAACCGTATGCATAGACAACGTCTTGACGGACGTCCACGAACAAATTTGGCATTTTTGACGTCGGAATCCTGATCACCCAAAAAATGGTGTGCAATAGCACACGAAAATCGTCAAAATGAGGCGTATGCTCGCTCCGGGGCTCGTTTGACCTTCCAAACGGCCCAGAAAACCCGTGATGGCCAACCGTATGCATAGACAACGTCTTGACGGACGTGCACGAACAAATTTGGCATTTTAGACGTCGGAATCCTGATCACCCAAAAAATGGTGTGCAATAGCACACGAAAATCGTCAAAATGAGGCGTATGCTCGCTCCGGGGCTCGTTTGACCTTCCAAACGGCCCAAAAAACCCGTGATAGCCAACCGTATGCATAGACAACGTCTTGACGGACGTCCACGAACAAATTTGGCATTTTTGACGTCGGAATCCCGATCACCCAAAAAATGGTGTGTAATAGCACACGAAAATTGTCAAAATGAGGCGTATGCTCGCTCCGGGGCTCGTTTGACCTTCCAAACGGCCCAGAAAACCCGTGATGGCCAACCGTATGCATAGACAACGTCTTGACGGACGTCCACGAACAAATTTGGCATTTTTGACGTCGGAATCCTGATCACCCAAAAAATGGTGTGCAATAGCACACGAAAATCGTCAAAATGAGGCGTATGCTCGCTCCGGGGCTCGTTTGACCTTGCAAACGGCCCAGAAAACCCGTGATGGCCAACCGTATGCATAGACAACGTCTTGACGGACGTCCACGAACAAATTTGGCATTTTTGACGTCACCCAAAAAATGGTGTGCAATAGCACACGAAAATCGTCAAAATGAGGCGTATGCTCGCTCCGGGGCTCGTTTGACCTTCCAAATGGCCCAGAAAACCCGTGATGGCCAACCGTATGCATAGACAACGTCTTGACGGACGTCCACGAACAAATTTGGCATTTTTGACGTCGGAATCCTGATCACCCAAAAAATGGTGTGCAATAGCACACGAAAATCGTCAAAATGAGGCGTATGCTCGCTCCGGGGCTCGTTTGACCTTCCAAACGGCCCAGAAAACCCGTGATGGCCAACCGTATGCATAGACAACATCTTGACGGACGTCCATGAACAAATTTGGCATTTTTGACGTCACCCAAAAAATGGTGTGCAATAGCACACGAAAATCGTCAAAATGAGGCGTATGCTCGCTTCGGGGCTCGTTTGACCTTCCAAATGGCCCAGAAAACCCGTGATAGCCAATCGTATGCATAGACAACGTCTTGATGGACGTCCACGAACAAATTTGGCATTTTTGACATCGGAATGCTGATCACACAAAAAATGGTGTGCAATAGCACACGAAAATCGTCAAAATGAGGCGTATGCTCGCTCCGGGGCTCGTTTGACCTTCCAAATGGCCCAGAAAACCCGTGATGGCCAACCGAATGCATAGACAACGTCTTGACGGACGTTCACGAACAAATTTGGCAGAATCTCGATCACCCAAAAAATGGTGTGCAACAGCACATGAAAATCGTCAAAATGAGGCGTATGCTCGCTCCGGGGCTCGTTTGACCTTCCAAACGGCCCAGAAAACCCGTGATGGCCAACCGTATGCATAGACAACGTCTTGACGGACGTCCACAAACAAATTTGGCATTTTTGACGTCACCCAAAAAATGGTGTGCAATAGCACACGAAAATCGTCAAAATGAGGCGTATGCTCGCTCGGGGCTCGTTTGACCTTCCAAATGGCCCAGAAAACCCGTGATGGCCAACCGTATGCATAGACAACGTCTTGACGGACGTCCACGAACAAATTTGGCATTTTTGACGTCGGAATCCTGATCACCCAAAAAATGGTGTGCAATAGCACACGAAAATCGTCAAAATGAGGCGTATGCTCGCTCCGGGGCTCGTTTGACCTTCCAAACGGCCCAGAAAACCCGTGATGGCCAACCGAATGCATAGACAACGTCTTGACGGACGTTCACGAACAAATTTGGCAGAATCTCGATCACCCAAAAAATGGTGTGCAACAGCACATGAAAATCGTCAAAATGAGGCGTATGCTCGCTCTGGGGCTCGTTTGACCTTCCAAATGGCCCAGAAAACCCGTGATGGCCAACCGTATGCATAGACAACATCTTGACGGACGTCCACGAACAAATTTGGCATTTTTGACGTCGGAATCCCGATCACCCAAAAAATGGTGTGCAATAGCACACGAAAATCGTCAAAATGAGGCGTATGCTCGCTCCGAGGCTCGTTTGACCTTCCAAACGGCCCAGAAAACCCGTGATGGCCAACCGTATGCATAGACAACGTCTTGAAGGACGTCCACGAACAAATTTGGCATTTTTGACGTCAGAATCCTGATCACCCAAAAAATGGTGTGCAATAGCACACGAAAATCGTCAAAATGAGGCGTATGCTCGCTCCGGGGCTCGTTTGACCTTCCAAACGGCCCAGAAAACCCGTGATGGCCAACCGTATGCATAGACAACATCTTGACGGACGTCCACGAACAAATCTGGCATTTTTGACGTCGGAATCCTGATCACCCAAAAAATGGTGTGCAATAGCACACGAAAATCGTCAAAATGAGGCGTATGCTCACTTCGGGGCTCGTTTGACCTTCCAAACGGCCCAGAAAACCCGTGATGGCCTACCGTATGCATAGACAACGTCTTGACGGACATCCACGAACAAATTTGGCATTTTTGACGTCGGAATCCCGATCACCCAAAAAATGGTGTGTAATAGCACATGAAAATTGTCAAAATGAGGCGTATGCTCGCTCCGGGGCTCGTTTGACCTTCCAAACGGCCCAGAAAACCCGTGATGGCCAACCGTATGCATAGAAAACGTCTTGACAGACGTCCACGAACAAATTTGGCATTTTTGACGTCGGAATCCTTATCACCCAAAAAATGGTGTGCAATAGCACACGAAAATCGTCAATATGAGGCGTATGCTCGCTCCGGGGCTCGTTTGACCTTCCAAACGGCCCAGAAAACCCGTGATGGCCAACCGTATGCAGACAACGTCTTGACGGACGTGCACGAACAAATTTGGCATTTTAGACGTCGGAATCCTGATCACCCAAAAAATGGTGTGCAATAGCACACGAAAATCGTCAAAATGAGGCGTATGCTCACTCCGGGGCTCGTTTAACCTTCCAAACGGCCCAGAAAACCCGTGATTGCCAACCGTATGCATAGACAACGTCTTGACGGACGTCCACGAACAAATTTGGCATTTTTGACGTCGGAATCCTGATCACCCAAAAAATGGTGTGCAATAGCACATGAAAATCGTCAAAATGAGGCGTATGCTCACTTCGGGGCTCGTTTGACCTTCCAAACGGCCCAGAAAACCCGTGATGGCCTACCGCATGCATAGACAACGTCTTGATGGACATCCACGAACAAATTTGGCATTTTTGACGTCGGAATCGTGATCACCCAAAAAATGGTGTGTAATAGCACATGAAAATTGTAAAAATGAGGCGTATGCTCGCTCCGGGGCTCGTTTGACCTTCCAAACGGCCCAGAAAACCCGTGATGGCCAACCGTATGCATAGACAACGTCTTGACAGACGTCCACGAACAAATTTGGCATTTTTGACGTCGGAATCCTTATCACCCAAAAAATGGTGTGCAATAGCACACGAAAATCGTCAAAATGAGGCGTATGCTCGCTCCGGGGCTCGTTTGACCTTCCAAACGGCCCAGAAAACCCGTGATGGCCAACCGTATGCATAGACAACGTCTTGACGGACGTGCACGAACAAATTTGGCATTTTAGACGTCGGAATACTGATCATCCAAAAAATGGTGTGCAATAGCACACGAAAATCGTCAAAATGAGGCGTATGCTCGCTCCGGGGCTCGTTTGACCTTCCAAACGGCCCAAAAAACCCGTGATGGCCAACCGTATGCATAGACAACGTCTTGACGGATGTCCACGAACAAATTTGGCATTTTTGACGTCGGAATCCTGATCACCCAAAAAATGGTGTGCAATATAGCACACGAAAATCGTCAAAATGAGGCGTATGCTCGCTCCGGGGCTCGTTTGACCTTCCAAACGGCCCAGAAAACCCGTGATGGCCAACCGTATGCATAGACAACGTCTTGACGGACGTCCACAAACAAATTTGGCATTTTTGACGTCGGAATCCTGATCACCCAAAAAATGGTGTGCAATAGCACACGAAAATCGTCAAAATGAGGCTTATGCTCGCTCCGGGGCTCGTTTGACCTTCCAAATGGCCCAGAAAACCCATGATGGCCAACCGTATGCATAGACAACGTCTTGACGGACGTCCACGAACAAATTTGGCATTTTTGACATCAGAATCACGATCACTAAAAAAATGGTGTGCAATAGCACACGCAAATCGTCAAAATGAGGCGTATGCTCGCTCCGGGGCTCGTTTGACCTTCCAAACGGCCCAAAAAACCCGTGATGGCCAACCGTATGCATAGACAACGTCTTGACGGACGTCCACGAACAAATTTGGCATTTTTGACGTCGGAATCCTGATCACCCAAAAAATGGTGTGCAATAGCACATGAAAATCGTCAAAATGAGGCGTATGCTCGCTCCGGGGCTCGTTTGACCTTCCAAATGGCCCAGAAAACCCGTGATGGCCAACCGTATGCATAGACAACGTCTTGACGGACGTCCACGAACAAATTTGGCAGAATCTCGATCACCCAAAAAATGGTGTGCAACAGCACATGAAAATCGTCAAAATGAGGCGTATGCTCGCTCCGGGGCTTGTTTGACCTTCCAAATGGCCCAGAAAACCCGTGATGGCCAACCGTATGCATAGACAACGTCTTGAAGGACATCCACGAACAAATTTGGCATTTTTTACGTCGGAATCCTGATCACCCAAAAAATGGTGTACAATAGCACACGAAAATCGTCAAAATGAGGCGTATGCTTGCTCCGGGGCTCGTTTGACCTTCCAAACGGCCCAGAAAACCCGTGATGGCCAACCGTATGCATAGACAACATCTTGACAACGTCCACGAACAAATTTGGCATTTTTGACGTCGGAATCCCGATCACCCCAAAAATGGTGTGCAATAGCACACGAAAATCGTCAAAATGAGGCGTATGCTCGTTCCGGGGCTCGTTTGACCTTCCAAACGGCCCAGAAAACCCGTGATAGCCAATCGTATGCATAGACAACGTCTTGACGGACGTCCACGAACAAATTTGGCATTTTTGACGTCGGAATCCCGATCACCCAAAAAATGGTGTGTAATAGCACACGAAAATTGTCAAAATGAGGCGTATGCTCGCTCCGGGGCTCGTTTGACCTTCCAAACGGCCCAGAAAACCCGTGATGGCCAACCGTATGCATAGACAATGCTTGACGGACGTCCACAAACAAATTTGGCATTTTTGACGTCGGAATCCTGATCACCCAAAAAATGGTGTGCAATAGCACACGAAAATCGTCAAAATGAGGCGTATGCTCGCTCCGGGGCTCGTTTGACCTTCCAAACGGCCAAGAAAACCTGTGATGGCCAACCGTATGCATAGACAACGTCTTGACGGATGTCCACGAACAAATTTGACATTTTTGACGTCGGAATCCTGATCACCCAAAAAATGGTGTGCAATAGCACACGAAAATTGTCAAAATGAGGCGTATGCTTGCTCCGGGGCTCGTTTGACCTACCAAACGGCCCAGAAAACCCGTGATGGCCAACCGTATGCATAGACAATGCTTGACGGACGTCCACAAACAAATTTGGCATTTTTGACGTCGGAATCCTGATCACCCAAAAAATGGTGTGCAATAGCACACGAAAATCGTCAAAATGAGGCGTATGCTCGTTCCGGGGCTCGTTTGACCTTCCAAACGGCCCAGAAAACCCGTGATAGCCAATCGTATGCATAGACAACGTCTTGACGGACGTCCACGAACAAATTTGGCATTTTTGACGTCGGAATCCCGATCACCCAAAAAATGGTGTGCAATACCACACGAAAATTGTCAAAATGAGGCGTATGCTCGCTCCGGAGCTCGTTTGACCTTCCAAACGGCCCAGAAAACCCGTGATGGCCAACCGTATGCATAGACAATGCTTGACGGACGTCCACAAACAAATTTGACATTTTTGACGTCGGAATCTTGATCACCCAAAAAATGGTGTGCAATAGCACACGAAAATTGTCAAAATGAGGCGTATGCTTGCTTCGGGGCTCGTTTGACCTTCCAAACGGCCCAGAAACTCCGTGATGGCCAACCGTATGCATAGACAATGTCTTGACGGACGTCCACGAACAAATTTGGCATTTTTGACGTCGGAATCCCGATCACCCAAAAAATGGTATGCAACTGCACACGAAAATCGTAAAAATGAGGCGTATGCTCGCTCCGGGGCTCGTTTGACCTTCCAAACGGCCCAGAAAACCCGTGATGGCCAACCGTATGCATAGACAACGTCTTGACGGACGTCCACGAACAAATTTGGCATTTTTGACGTCGAAATCCTGATCACCCAAAAAATGGTGTGCAATAGCACACGAAAATCGTCAAAATGAGGCGTATGCTCGCTCCGGGGCTCGTTTGACCTTCCAAATGGCCCAGAAAACCCGTGATGGCCAACCGTATGCATAGACAATGTCTTGACGGACGTCCACGAACAAATTTGGCATTTTTGACGTCGGAATCCCGATCACCCAAAAAATGGTATGCAACTGCACACGAAAATCGTAAAAATGAGGCGTATGCTCGCTCCGGGGCTCGTTTGACCTTCCAAACGGCCCAGAAAACCTGTGATGGCCAACCGTATGCATAGACAACGTCTTGACGGACGTCCACGAACAAATTTGGCATTTTTGACGTTGGAATCCTGATCACCCAAAAAATGGTGTGCAATAGCACACGAAAATCGTCAAAATGAGGCGTATGCTCGCTCCGGGGCTCGTTTGACCTTCCAAATGGCCCAAAAAACCCGTGATGGCCAACCGTATGCATAGACAATGTCTTGACGGACGTCCACGAACAAATTTGGCATTTTTTACGTCGGAATCCTGATCACCCAAAAAATGGTATGCAACTGCACACGAAAATCGTAAAAATGAGGCGTATGCTCGCTCCGGGGCTCGTTTGACCTTCCAAACGGCCCAGAAAACCCGTGATGGACAACCGTATGCATAGACAACGTCTTGACGGACGTCCACGAACAAATTTGGCATTTTTTACGTCGGAATCCTGATCACCCAAAAAATGGTGTGCAATAGCACACGAAAATTGTCAAAATGAGGCGTATGCTCGCTCCGGGGCTCGTTTGACCTTCCAAACGGCCCAGAAAACCCGTGATGGCCAACCGTATGCATAGACAACGTCTTGAGGGACGTCCACGAACAAATTTGGCATTTTTGACGTCGGAATCCTGATCACCCAAAAAATGGTGTGCAATAGCACACGAAAATCGTCAAAATGAGGCGTATGCTCGCTCCGGGGCTCGTTTGACCTTCCAAATGGCCCAGAAAACCCGTGATGGCCAACCATATGCATAGACAACATCTTGACGGACGTCCACGAACAAATTTGGCAGAATCTCGATCACCCAAAAAATGGTGTGCAACAGCACATGAAAATCGTCAAAATGAGGCGTATGCTCGCTCCGGGGCTCGTTTGACCTTCCAAATGGCCCAGAAAACCCGTGATGGCCAACCTTATGCATAGACAACGTCTTCAAGGACGTCCACGAACAAATTTGGCATTTTTGACGTCGGAATCCCGATCACCCAAAAAATGGTGTGCAATAGCACACGAAAATCGTCAAAATGAGGCGTATGCTCACTCCGGGGCTCGTTTGACCTTCCAAACGGCCCAGAAAACCCGTGATGGCAAACCGTATGCATAGACAACGTCTTGACGGACGTCCACGAACAAATTTGGCATTTTTTACGTCGGAATCCTGATCACCCAAAAAATGGTGTGCAATAGCACACGAAAATCGTCAAAATGAGGCGTATGCTCGCTCCGGGGCTCGTTTGACCTTCCAAACGGCCCGGAAAACCCGTGATGGCCAACCGTATGCATAGACAATGTCTTGACGGACGTCCACGAACAAATTTGGCATTTTTGACGTCGGAATCCTGATCACCCAAAAAATGGTGTGCAATAGCACACGAAAATCGTCAAAATGAGGCGTATGCTCGCTCCGGGGCTCGTTTGACCATCCAAACGGACCAGAAAACCCGTGATGGCCAACCGTATGCATAAACAACGTCTTGACGGACGTCCACGAACAAATTTGGCATTTTTGACATCGGAATCCCGATCACCCAAAAAATGGTGTGCAATAGCACACGAAAATTGTCAAAATGAGGCGTATGCTCGCTCCGGGGCTCGTTTGACCTTCCAAACGGCCCAGAAACTCCGTGATGGCCAACCGTATGCATAGACAATGTCTTGACGGACGTCCACGAACAAATTTGGCATTTTTGACGTCGAAATCCCGATCACCCAAAAAATGGTGTGCAATAGCACACGAAAATTGTCAAAATGAGGCGTATGCTCGCTCCGGGGCTCGTTTGACCTTCCAAACGGCCCAGAAAACCCGTGATGGCCAACCGTATGCATAGACAACGTCTTGACGGATGTCCACGAACAAATTTGGCATTTTTGACGTCGGAATCCTGATCACCCAAAAAATGGTGTGCAATAGCACACGAAAATCGTCAAAATGAGGCGTATGCTCGCTCCGGGGCTCGTTTGACCTTCCAAACGGCCCAGAAAACCCGTGATGGCCAACCGTATGCATAGACAACGTCTTGACGGACGTCCACGAACAAATTTGGCATTTTTGACGTCGGAATCCTGATCACCCAAAAAATGGTGTGCAATAGCACACGAAAATCGTCAAAATGAGGCGTATGCTCGCTCCGGGGCTCGTTTGACCTTCCAAACGGCCCAGAAAACCCGTGATGGCCAACCGTATGCATAGACAACGTCTTGACGAACGTCCATGAACAAATTTGGCATTTTTGACGTCACCCAAAAAATGGTGTGCAATAGCACACAAAAATCGTCAAAATGAGGCGTATGCTCGCTTCGGGGCTCGTTTGACCTTCCAAATGGCCCAGAAAACCCGTGATGGCCAACCGTATGCATAGACAACGTCTTGATGGACGTCCACGAACAAATTTGGCATTTTTGACATCGGAATGCTGATCACCCAAAAAATGGTGTGCAATAGCACACGAAAATCGTCAAAATGAGGCGTATGCTCGCTCCGGGGCTCGTTTGACCTTCCAAATAGCCCAGAAAACCCGTGATGGCCAACCGAATGCATAGACAACGTCTTGACGGACGTCCACGAACAAATTTGGCAGAATCTCGATCACCCAAAAAATGGTGTGCAACAGCACATGAAAATCGTCAAAATGAGGCGTATGCTCGCTCCGGGGCTCGTTTGACCTTCCAAACGGCCCAGAAAACCCGTGATGGCCAACCGTATGCATAGACAACGTCTTGATGGACGTCCACGAACAAATTTGGCATTTTTGACGTCGGAATCCTGATCACCCAAAAAATGGTGTGCAATAGCACACGAAAATCGTCAAAATGAGGCGTATGCTCGCTCCGGGGCTCGTTTGACCTTCCAAACGGCCCAGAAAACCCGTGATGGCCAACCGTATGCATAGACAACGTCTTGACGGATGTCCACGAACAAATTTGGCATTTTTGACGTCGGAATCCTGATCACCCAAAAAATGGTGTGCAATAGCACACGAAAATCGTCAAAATGAGGCGTATGCTCGCTCCGGGGCTCGTTTGACCTTCCAAACGGCCCAGAAAACCCGTGATGGCCAACCGTATGCATAGACAACGTCTTGACGGACGTCCACGAACAAATTTGGCATTTTTGACGTCGGAATCCTGATCACCCAAAAAATGGTGTGCAATAGCACACGAAAATCGTCAAAATGAGGCGTATGCTCGCTCCGGGGCTCGTTTGACCTTCCAAACGGCCCAGAAAACCCGTGATGGCCAACCGTATGCATAGACAACGTCTTGACGAACGTCCATGAACAAATTTGGCATTTTTGACGTCACCCAAAAAATGGTGTGCAATAGCACACAAAAATCGTCAAAATGAGGCGTATGCTCGCTTCGGGGCTCGTTTGACCTTCCAAATGGCCCAGAAAACCCGTGATGGCCAACCGTATGCATAGACAACGTCTTGATGGACGTCCACGAACAAATTTGGCATTTTTGACATCGGAATGCTGATCACCCAAAAAATGGTGTGCAATAGCACACGAAAATCGTCAAAATGAGGCGTATGCTCGCTCCGGGGCTCGTTTGACCTTCCAAATAGCCCAGAAAACCCGTGATGGCCAACCGAATGCATAGACAACGTCTTGACGGACGTCCACGAACAAATTTGGCAGAATCTCGATCACCCAAAAAATGGTGTGCAACAGCACATGAAAATCGTCAAAATGAGGCGTATGCTCGCTCCGGGGCTCGTTTGACCTTCCAAACGGCCCAGAAAACCCGTGATGGCCAACCGTATGCATAGACAACATCTTGATGGACGTCCACGAACAAATTTGGCATTTTTGACATCGGAATGGTGATCACCCAAAAAATGGTGTGCAATAGCACACGAAAATCGTCAAAATGAGGCGTATGCTCGCTCCGGGGCTCGTTTGACCTTCCAAATGGCCCAGAAAACCCGTGATGGCCAACCGTATGCATAGACAACGTCTTGACGGACGTCCACGAACAAATTTGACATTTTTGACGTCGGAATCCCGATCACCCAAAAAATGGTGTGCAATAGCACACGAAAATCGTCAAAATGAGGTCTATGCTCGTTCCGGGGCTCGTTTGACCTTCCAAACGGCCCAGAAAACCCGTGATGGCCAATCGTATGCATAGACAACGTCTTGACGGACGTCCACGAACAAATTTGGCATTTTTGACGTCGGAATCCCGATCACCCAAAAAATGGTGTGCAATAGCACACGAAAATTGTCAAAATGAGGCGTATGCTCGCTCCGGGGCTCGTTTGACCTTCCAAACGGCCCAGAAAACCCGTGATGGCCAACCGTATGCATAGACAATGCTTGACGAACGTCCACAAACAAATTTGGCATTTTTGACATCGGAATCCTGATCACCCAAAAAATGGTGTGCAATAGCACACGAAAATCGTCAAAATGAGGCGTATGCTCGCTCCGGGGCTCGTTTGACCTTCCAAACGGCCCAGAAAACCTGTGATGGCCAACCGTATGCATAGACAACGTCTTGACGGACGTCCACGAACAAATTTGGCATTTTTGACGTCGGAATCCTGATCACCCAAAAAATGGTGTGCAATAGCACACGAAAATCGTCAAAATGAGGCGTATGCTCGCTCCGGGGTCGTTTGACCTTCCAAACGGCCCAGAAAACCCGTGATGGCCAACCGTATGCATAGACAACGTCTTGACGGACGTCCACGAACAAATTTGGCATTTTTGACGTCGGAATCCTGATCACCCAAAAAATGGTGTGCAATAGCACACGAAAATCGTCAAAATGAGGCGTATGCTCGCTCCGGGGCTCGTTTGACCTTCCAAATGGCCCAAAAAACCCGTGATGGCCAACCGTATGCATAGACAATGTCTTGACGGACGTCCACGAACAAATTTGGCATTTTTGACGTCGGAATCCCGATCACCAAAAAAATGGTATGCAACTGCACACGAAAATCGTAAAAATGAGGCGTATGCTCGCTCCGGGGCTCGTTTGACCTTCCAAACGGCCCAGAAAACCCGTGATGGACAACCGTATGCATAGACAACGTCTTGACGGACGTCCACGATCAAATTTGGCATTTTTGACGTCGGAATCCTGATCACCCAAAAAATGGTGTGCAATAGCACAAGAAAATTGTCAAAATGAGGCGTATGCTCGCTCCGGGGCTCGTTTGACCTTCCAAACGGTCCAGAAAACCCGTGATGGCCAACCGTATGCATAGACAACGTCTTGACGGACGTCCACGAACAAATTTGGCATTTTTGACGTCGGAATCCTGATCACCCAAAAAATGGTGTATAATAGCACACGAAAATCGTCAAAATGAGGCGTATGCTCGTTCCGGGGCTCGTTTGACCTTCCAAACGGCCCAGAAAACCCGTGATGGCCAACCGTATGCATAGACAACGTCTTGACGGACGTCCACGAACAAATTTGGCATTTTTGACATCGGAATCCTGATCACCCAAAAAATGGTGTGCAATAGCACACGAAAATTGTCAAAATGAGGCGTATGCTCGCTCCGGGGCTCGTTTGACCTTCCAAACGGCCCAGAAAACCCGTGATGGCCAACTGTATGCATAGACAACGTCTTGACGGACGTCCACGAACAAATTTGGCATTTTTGACGTCGGAATCCTGATCACCCAAAAAATGGTGTGCAATAGCACATGAAAATCGTCAAAATGAGGCGTATGCTCGCTCCGGGGCTCGTTTGACCTTCCAAATGGCCCAGAAAACCCGTGATGGCCAACCATATGCATAGACAACATCTTGACGGACGTCCACGAACAAATTTGGCAGAATCTCGATCACCCAAAAAATGGTGTTCAACAGCACATGAAAATCGTCAAAATGAGGCGTATGCTCGCTCCGGGGCTCGTTTGACCTTCCAAATGACCCAGAAAACCCGTGATGGCCAACCGTATGCATAGACAACGTCTTGAAGGACATCCACGAACAAATTTGGCATTTTTGACGTCGGAATCCCGATCACCCAAGAAATGGTGTGCAATAGCACACGAAAATCGTCAAAATGAGGCGTATGCTCGCTCCGGGGCTCGTTTGACCTTCCAAACGGCCCAGAAAACCCGTGATGGCCAACCGTATGCATAGACAATGTCTTGACGGACATCCACGAACAAATTTGGCATTTTTTACGTCGGAATCCTGATCACCCAAAAAATGGTATGCAATAGCACACGAAAATCGTCAAAATGAGGCGTATGCTCGCTCCGGGGCTCGTTTGACCTTCCAAATGGCCCAGAAAACCCGTGATAGCCAACCATATGCATAGACAACATCTTGACGGACGTCCACGAACAAATTTTGCAGAATCTCGATCACCCAAAAAATGGTGTGCAACAGCACATGAAAATCGTCAAAATGAGGCGTATGCTCGCTCCGGGGCTCGTTTGACCTTCCAAACGGCCCAGAAAGCCCGTGATGGCCAACCGTATGCATAGAAAACGTCTTGACGGACGTCCACGAACAAATTTGGCATTTTTGATGTCACCCAAAAAATGGTGTGCAATAGCACACGAAAATCGTCAAAATGAGGCGTATGCTCGCTCCGGGGCTCGTTTGACCTTCCAAATGGCCCAGAAAACCCGTGATGGCCAACCGTATGCATAGACAACGTCTTGACGGACGTCCACGAACAAATTTGGCATTTTTGATGTCGGAATCCTGATCACCCAAAAAATGGTGTGCAATAGCACACGAAAATCGTCAAAATGAGGCGTATGCTCGCTCCGGGGCTCGTTTGACCTTCCAAACGGCCCAGAAAACCCGTGATGGCCAACCGTATGCATAGACAACGTCTTGACGGACGTCTATGAACAAATTTGGCATTTTTGACGTCACCCAAAAAATGGTGTGCAATAGCACACGAAAATCGTCAAAATGAGGCGTATGCTCGCTTCGGGGCTCGTTTGACCTTCCAAATGGCCCAGAAAACCTGTGATGGCCAACCGTATGCATAGACAACGTCTTGATGGACGTCCACGAACAAATTTGGCATTTTTGACATCGGAATGCTGATCACCCAAAAAATGGTGTGCAATAGCACACGAAAATCGTCAAAATGAGGCGTATGCTCGCTCCGGGGCTCGTTTGACCTTCCAAATGGCCCAGAAAACCCGTGATGGCCAACCGAATGCATAGACAACGTCTTGACGGACGTCCACGAACAAATTTGGCAGAATCTCGATCACCCAAAAAATGGTGTGCAACAGCACATGAAAATCGTCAAAATGAGGCGTATGCTCGCTCCGGGGCTCGTTTGACCTTCCAAACGGCCCAGAAAACCCGTGATGGCCAACCGTATGCATAGACAACATCTTGATGGACGTCCACGAACAAATTTGGCATTTTTGACATCGGAATGGCGATCACCCAAAAAATGGTGTGCAATAGCACACGAAAATCGTCAGAATGAGGCGTATGCTCGCTCCGGGGCTCGTTTGACCTTCCAAATGGCCCAGAAAACCCGTGATGGCCAACCGTATGCATAGACAACGTCTTGACGGACGTCCACGAACAAATTTGGCATTTTTGACGTCGGAATCCCGATCACCCAAAAAATGGTGTGCAATAGCACACAAAAATCGTCAAAATGAGGCGTATGCTCGTTCCGGGGCTCGTTTGACCTTCCAAACGGCCCAGAAAACCCGTGATGGCCAACCGTATGCATAGACAATGCTTGACGGACGTCCACAAACAAATTTGGCATTTTTGACGTCGGAATCCTGATCAACCAAAAAATGGTGTGCAATAGCACACGAAAATCGTCAAAATGAGGCGTATGCTCGCTCCGGGGCTCGTTTGACCTTCCAAATGGCCCAGAAAACCTGTGATGGCCAACCGTATGCATAGACAACGTCTTGACGGACGTCCACGAACAAATTTGGCATTTTTGACGTCGGAATCCTGATCACCCAAAAAATGGTGTGCAATAGCACACGAAAATCGTCAAAATGAGGCGTATGCTCGCTCCGGGGCTCGTTTGACCTTCCAAATGGCCCAGAAAACCCGTGATGGCCAACCGTATGCATAGACAACGTCTTGACGGACGTCCACGAACAAATTTGGCATTTTTGACGTCGGAATCCCGATCACCCAAAAAATGGTGTGCAATAGCACACGAAAATCGTAAAAATGAGGCGTATGCTCGCTCCGGGGCTCGTTTGACCTTCCAAACGGCCCAGAAAACCCGTGATGGCCAACCGTATGCATAGACAACGTCTGGATGGACGTCCACGAACAAATTTGGCATTTTTGACGTCGGAATCCTGATCACCCAAAAAATGGTGTGCAGTAGCACACGAAAATCGTCAAAATGAGGCGTATGCTCGCTCCGGGGCTCGTTTGACCTTCCAAACGGCCCAGAAAACCCGTGATGGCCAACCGTATGCATAGACAACGTCTTGACGGACGTCCACGAACAAATTTGGCATTTTTGACGTCGGAATCCTGATCACCCAAAAAATGGTGTGCAATAGCACACGAAAATCGTCAAAATGAGGCGTATGCTCGCTCCGGGGCTCGTTTGACCTTCCAAACGGCCCAGAAAACCCGTGATGGCCAACCGTATGCATAGACAACGTCTTGACGGACGTTCACGAACAAATTTGGCATTTTTGACGTCGGAATCCTGATCACCCAAAAAATGGTGTGCAATAGCACACGAAAATCGTCAAAATGAGGCGTATGCTCGCTCCGGGGCTCGTTTGACCTTCCAAATGGCCCAGAAAACCCGTGATGGCCAACCATATTCATAGACAACATCTTGACGGACGTCCACGAACAAATTTTGCAGAATCTCGATCACCCAAAAAATGGTGTGCAACAGCACATGAAAATCGTCAAAATGAGGCGTATGCTCGCTCCGGGGCTCGTTTGACCTTCCAAATGGCCCAGAAAACCCGTGATGGCCAACCGTATGCATAGACAACGTCTTGAAGGACGTCCACGAACAAATTTGGCATTTTTGACGTCGGAATCCCGATCACCCAAAAAATGGTGTGCAATAGCACACGAAAATCGTCAAAATGAGGCGTATGCTCGCTCCGGGGCTCGTTTGACCTTCCAAACGGCCCAGAAAACCCGTGATGGCCAACCGTATGCATAGACAACGTCTTGACGGACGTCCATGAAAAAAATTGGCATTTTTTACATCGGAATCCCGATCACCCAAAAAATGGTGTGCAATAGCACACGAAAATCGTCAAAATGAGGCGTATGCTCGCTCCGGGGCTCGTTTGACCTTCCAAACGGCCCAGAAAACCCGTGATGGCCAACCGTATGCATAGACAACGTCTTGACGGACGTCCACGAACAAATTTGGCATTTTTGACGTCGGAATCCTGATCACCCAAAAAATGGTGTGCAATAGCACACGAAAATCGTCAAAATGAGGCGTATGCTCGCTCCGGGGCTCGTTTGACCTTCCAAACAGCCCAGAAAACCCGTGATGGCCAACCGTATGCATAGACAACGTCTTGACGGACGTCCACGAACAAATTTGGCATTTTTGACATCGGAATCCCGATCACCCAAAAAATGGTGTGCAATAGCACACGAAAATTGTCAAAATGAGGCGTATGCTCGCTCCGGGGCTCGTTTGACCTTCCAAACGGCCCAGAAACTCCATGATGGCCAACCGTATGCATAGACAATGTCTTGACGGACGTCCACGAACAAATTTGGCATTTTTTACGTCGGAATCCCGATCACCCAAAAAATGGTGTGCAATAGCACACGAAAATTGTCAAAATGAGGCGTATGCTTGCTCCGGGGCTCGTTTGACCTTCCAAACGGCCCAGAAAACCCATGATGGCCAACCGTATGCATAGACAACGTCTTGACGGATGTCCACGAACAAATTTGGCATTTTTGACGTCGGAATCCTGATCACCCAAAAAATGGTGTGCAATAGCACACGAAAATCGTCAAAATGAGGCGTATGCTCGCTCCGGGGCTCGTTTGACCTTCCAAACAGCCCAGAAAACCCGTGATGGCCAACCGTATGCATAGACAACGTCTTGACGGACGTCCACGAACAAATTTTGCATTTTTGACGTCGGAATCCTGATCACCCAAAAAATGGTGTGCAATAGCACACGAAAATCGTCAAAATGAGGCGTATGCTCGCTCCGGGGCTCGTTTGACCTTCCAAACGGCCCAGAAAACCCGTGATGGCCAACCGTATGCATAGACAACGTCTTGACGGACGTCCACGAATAAATTTGGCATTTTTGACGTCACCCAAAAAATGGTGTGCAATAGCACACGAAAATCGTCAAAATGAGGCGTATGCTCGCTCCGGGGCTCGTTTGACCTTCCAAATGGCCCAGAAAACCCGTGATGGCAAACCGTATGCATAGACAACGTCTTGAGGGATGTCCACGAACAAATTTGGCATTTTTGACGTCGGAATCTCGATCACCCAAAAAATGGTGTGCAATAGCACACGAAAATTGTCAAAATGAGGCGTATGCTCGCTCCGGGGCTCGTTTGACCTTCCAAATGGCCCAGAAAACCGCTGATGGCCAACCGTATGCATAGACAACGTCTTGACGGACGTCCACGAACAAATTTGGCATTTTTGACGTCAGAATCCTGATCACCCAAAAAATGGTGTGCAATAGCACACGAAAATCGTCAAAATGAGGCGTATGCTCGCTCCGGGGCTCGTTTGACCTTCCAAACGGCCCAGAAAACCCGTGATGGCCAACCGTATGCATAGACAACGTCTTGACGGACGTGCACGAACAAATTTGGCATTTTAGACGTCGGAATCCTGATCACCCAAAAAATGGTGTGCAATAGCACACGAAAATCGTCAAAATGAGGCGTATGCTCGCTCCGGGGCTCGTTTGACCTTCCAAACGGCCCAAAAAACCCGTGATGGCCAACCGTATGCATAGACAACGTCTTGACGGACGTCCACGAACAAATTTGGCATTTTTGACGTCGGAATCCTGATCACCCAAAAAATGGTGTGCAATAGCACACGAAAATCGTCAAAATGAGGCGTATGCTCGCTCCGGGGCTCGTTTGACCTTCCAAACGGCCCAGAAAACCCGTGACGGCCAACTGTATGCATAGACAACGTCTTGACAGACGTCCACGAACAAATTTGGCATTTTTGAAGTCGGAATCCTGATCACCCAAAAAATGGTGTGCAATAGCACACGAAAATGTCAAAATGAGGCGTATGCTCGCTCCGGGGCTCGTTTGACCTTCCAAACGGCCCAGAAACCCGTGATGGCCAACTTTATGCATAGAAAACGTCTTGACGGACGTCCACTAACAAATTTGGCATTTTTGACGTCGGAATCCTGATCACCCAAAAAATGGTGTGCAATAGCACACGAAAATCGTCAAAATGAGGCGTATGCTCGCTCCGGGGCTCGTTTGACCTTCCAAATGGCCCAGAAAACTCGTGATGGCCAACCGTATGCATAGACAACGTCTTGACGGACTTCCACAAACAAATTTGGCATTTTTGACGTCGGAATCCCGATCACCCAAAAAATGGTGTGCAATAGCACACGAAAATCGTCAAAATGAGGCGTATGCTCGCTCCGGGGCTCGTTTGACCTTCCAAACGGCCCAGAAAACCCGTGATGGCCAACCGTATGCATAGACAACGTCTTGACGGACGTCCACGAACAAATTTGGCATTTTTGACGTCGGAATCCCGATCACCCAAAAAATGGTGTGCAATAGCACACGAAAATTGTCAAAATGAGGCGTATGCTCGCTCCGGGGCTCGTTTGACCTTCCAAACGGCCCAGAAAACCCGTGATGGCCAACCGTATGCATAGACAACGTCTTGACGGACGTCCACGAACAAATTTGGCATTTTTGACGTCGGAATCCTGATCACCCAAAAAATGGTGTGCAATAGCACACGAAAATCGTCAAAATGAGGCGTATGCTCGCTCCGGGGCTCGTTTGACCTTCCAAACGGCCCAGAAAACCCGTGATGGCCAACCGTATGCATACACAACATCTTGACGGACGTCCACGAACAAATTTGGCATTTTTGACGTCGGAATCCCGATCACCCAAAAAATGGTGTGCAATAGCACACGAAAATTGTCAAAATGAGGCGTATGCACTCTCCGGGGCTCGTTTGACCTTCCAAACGGCCCAGAAAACCCATGATGGCCAACCGTATGCATAGACAACGTCTTGACGGACGTCCACGAACAAATTTGGCATTTTTGACGTCGGAATCCTGATCACCCAAAAAATGGTGTGCAATAGCACACGAAAATCGTCAAAATGAGGCGTATGCTCGCTCCGGGGCTCGTTTGACCTTCCAAACGGCCCTGAAAACCCGTGATGGCCAAACGTATGCATAGACAACGTCTTGACGGACGTCCACGAACAAATTTGGCATTTTTGACGTCGGACTCCCGATCACCCAAAAAATGGTGTGCAATAGCACACGAAAATTGTCAAAATGAGGCGTATGCTCGCTCCGGGGCTCGTTTGACCTTCCATACGGCCCAGAAAACCCGTGATGGCCAATCGTATGCATAGACAACGTCTTGACGGACGTCCACGAACAAATTTTACATTTTTAACATCGGACTCCTGATCACCCAAAAAATGGTGTGCAATAGCACATGAAAATCGTCAAAATGAGGCGTATGCTCGCTCCGGGGCTCGTTTGACCTTCCAAACGGCCCAGAAAACCCGTGATGGCCAACCGTATGCATAGACAACGTCTTGACGGATGTCTACGAACAAATTTGGCATTTTTGACGTCGGAATCCTGATCACCCAAAAAATGGTGTGCAATAGCACACGAAAATCGTCAAAATGAGGCGTATGCTCGCTCCGGGGCTCGTTTGACCTTCCAAACGGCCCTGAAAACCCGTGATGGCCAACCGTATGCATAGACAACGTCTTGACGGACGTCCACGAATAAATTTGGCATTTTTGACGTCGGACTCCCGATCACCCAAAAAATGGTGTGCAATAGCACACGAAAATTGTCAAAATGAGGCGTATGCTCGCTCCGGGGCTCGTTTGACCTTCCAAACGGCCCAGAAAACCCGTGATGGCCAACCGTATGCATAGACAACGTCTTGACGGACGTCCACGAACAAAGTTGACATTTTTGACGTCGGAATCCTGATCACCCAAAAAATGGTGTGCAATAGCACACGAAAATCGTCAAAATGAGGCGTATGCTCGCTCCGGGGCTCGTTTGACCTTCCAAACGGCCCAGAAAACCCGTGATGGCCAACCGTATGCATACACAACATCTTGACGGACGTGCACGAACAAATTTGGCATTTTTGACGTAGGAATCCCAATCACCCAAAAAATGGTGTGCAATAGCACACGAAAATTGTCAAAATGAGGCGTATGCTCTCTCCGGGGCTCGTTTGACCTTCCAAACGGCCCAGAAAACCCGTGATGGCCAACCGTATGCATAGACAACGTCTTGACGGACGTCCACGAACAAATTTGGCATTTTTGACGTCGGAATCCTGATCACCCAAAAAATGGTGTGCAATAGCACACGAAAATCATCAAAATGAGGCGTATGCTCGCTCCGGGGCTCGTTTGACCTTCCAAACGGCCCAGAAAACCCGTGATGGCCAACCGTATGCATAGACAACGTCTTGACGGACGTCCACGAACAAATTTGGCATTTTTGACGTCGAAACCCTGATCATCCAAAAAATGGGGTGCAATAGCACACGAAAATTGTCAAAATGAGGCGTATGCTCGCTCCAGGGCTCCTTTGACCTTCCAAACGGCCCAAAAAACCCGTGATGGCCAACCGTATGCATAGACAACGTCTTGACGGACGTCCACGAACAAATTTGGCATTTTTGACGTCGGAATCCCGATCACCCAAAAAATGGTGTGCAATAGCACACGAAAATCGTCAAAATGAGGCGTATGCTCGCTCCGGGGCTCGTTTGACCTTCCAAACGGCCCAGAAAACCCGTGATGGCCAACCGTATGCATAGACAACGTTTTGACGGACGTCCACGAACAAATTTGGCATTTTTGACGTCGAAACCCTGATCATCCAAAAAATGGGGTGCAATAGCACACGAAAATCGTCAAAATGAGGCGTATGCTCGCTCCGGGGCTCGTTTGACCTTCCAAACGGCCCAGAAAACCCGTGATGGCCAACCGTATGCATAGAAAACATCTTGACGGATGTCCACGAACAAATTTGGCATTTTTGACGTCGGAATCCCGATCACCCAAAAAATGGTGTGCAATAGCACACGAAAATCGTCAAAATGAGGCGTATGCTCGCTCCGGGGCTCGTTTAACCTTCCAAACGGCCCAGAAAACCCGTAATGGCCAACCGTATGCATAGACAACGTCTTGACGGACGTCCACGAACAAATTTGGCATTTTTGACGTCGGAATCCTGATCACCCAAAAATTGGTGTGCAATAGCACACGAAAATCGTCAAAATGAGGCGTATGCTCGCTCCGGGGCTCGTTTGACCTTCCAAACGGCCCAGAAAACCCGTGATGGCCAACCGTATGCATAGACAACGTCTTGACGGACGTGCACGAACAAATTTGGCATTTTTGACGTCGGAATCCCGATCACCCAAAAAATGGTGTGCAATAGCACACGAAAATCGTCAAAATGAGGCGTATGCTCGCTCCGGGGCTTGTTTGACCTTCCAAACGGCCCAGAAAACCCGTGACGGCCAACTGTATGCATAGACAACGTCTTGACAGACGTCCACGAACAAATTTGGCATTTTTGAAGTCGGAATCCTGATCACCCAAAAAATGGTGTGCAATAGCACACGAAAATGTCAAAATGAGGCGTATGCTCGCTCCGGGGCTCGTTTGACCTTCCAAACGGCCCAGAAAACCTGTGATGGCCAACTTTATGCATAGAGAACGTCTTGACGGACGTCCACTAACAAATTTGGCATTTTTGACGTCGGAATCCTGATCACCCAAAAAATGGTGTGCAATAGCACACGAAAATCGTCAAAATGAGGCGTATGCTCGCTCCGGGGCTCGTTTGACCTTCCAAATGGCCCAGAAAACCCGTGATGGCCAACCGTATGCATAGACAACGTCTTGACGGACTTCCACAAACAAATTTGGCATTTTTGACGTCGGAATCCCGATCACCCAAAAAATGGTGTGCAATAGCACACGAAAATCGTCAAAATGAGGCGTATGCTCGCTCCGGAGCTCGTTTGACCTTCCAAACGGCCCAGAAAACCCGTGATGGCCAACCGTATGCATAGACAACGTCTTGACGGACGTCCACGAACAAATTTGGCATTTTTGACGTCGGAATCCCGATCACCCAAAAAATGGTGTGCAATAGCACACGAAAATTGTCAAAATGAGGCGTATGCTCGCTCCGGGGCTCGTTTGACCTTCCAAACGGCCCAGAAAACCCGTGATGGCCAACCGTATGCATAGACAACGTCTTGAAGGACGTCCACGAATAAATTTGGCATTTTTGACGTCGGAATCCCGATCACCCAAAAAATGGTGTGCAATAGCACACGAAAATCGTCAAAATGAGGCGTATGCTCGCTCCGGGGCTCGTTTGACCTTCCAAACGGCCCAGAAAACCCGTGATGGCCAACCGTATGCATAGACAACGTCTTGACGGACGTCCACGAAAAAAATTGGCATTTTTTACATCGGAATCCCGATCACCCAATAAATGGTGTGCAATAGCACACGAAAATCGTCAAAATGAGGCGTATGCTCGCTCCGGGGCTCGTTTGACCTTCCAAACGGCCCAGAAAACCCGTGATGGCCAACCGTATGCATAGACAACGTCTTGACGGACGTCCACGAACAAATTTGGCATTTTTGACGTCGGAATCCTGATCACCCAAAAAATGGTGTGCAATAGCACACGAAAATCGTCAAAATGAGTTGTATGCTCGCTCCGGGGCTCGTTTGACCTTCCAAACAGCCCAGAAAACCCGTGATGGCCAACCGTATGCATAGACAACGTCTTGACGGACGTCCACGAACAAATTTGGCATTTTTGACATCGGAATCCCGATCACCCAAAAAATGGTGTGCAATAGCACACGAAAATTGTCAAAATGAGGCGTATGCTCGCTCCGGGGCTCGTTTGACCTTCCAAACGGCCCAGAAACTCCGTGATGGCCAACCGTATGCATAGACAATGTCTTGACGGACGTCCACGAACAAATTTGGCATTTTTTAGGTCGGAATCCCGATCACCCAAAAAATGGTGTGCAATAGCACACGAAAATTGTCAAAATGAGGCGTATGCTCGCTCCGGGGCTCGTTTGACCTTCCAAACGGCCCAGAAAACCCATGATGGCCAACCGTATGCATAGACAACGTCTTGACGGATGTCCACGAACAAATTTGGCATTTTTGACGTCGGAATCCTGATCACCCAAAAAATGGTGTGCAATAGCACACGAAAATCGTCAAAATGAGGCGTATGCTCGCTCCGGGGCTCGTTTGACCTTCCAAACAGCCCAGAAAACCCGTGATGGCCAACCGTATGCATAGACAACGTCTTGACGGACGTCCACGAACAAATTTGGCATTTTTGACGTCGGAATCCTGATCACCCAAAAAATGGTGTGCAATAGCACACGAAAATCGTCAAAATGAGGCGTATGCTCGCTCCGGGGCTCGTTTGACCTTCCAAACGGCCCAGCAAACCCGTGATGGCCAACCGTATGCATAGACAACGTCTTGACGGACGTCCACGAACAAATTTGGCATTTTTGACGTCACCCAAAAAATGGTGTGCAATAGCACACGAAAATCCTCAAAATGAGGCGTATGCTCGCTCCGGGGCTCGTTTGACCTTCCAAATGGCCCAGAAAACCCGTGATGGCAAACCGTATGCATAGACAACGTCTTGACGGATGTCCACGAACAAATTTGGCATTTTTGACGTCGGAATCTCGATCACCCAAAAAATGGTGTGCAATAGCACACGAAAATTGTCAAAATGAGGCGTATGCTCGCTCCGGGGCTCGTTTGACCTTCCAAATGGCCCAGAAAACCCCTGATGGCCAACCGTATGCATAGACAACGTCTTGACGGACGTCCACGAACAAATTTGGCATTTTTGACGTCGGAATCCTGATCACCCAAAAAATGGTGTGCAATAGCACACGAAAATCGTCAAAATGAGGCGTATGCTCGCTCCGGGGCTCGTTTGACCTTCCAAACGGCCCAGAAAACCCGTGATGGCCAACCGTATGCATAGACAACGTCTTGACGGACGTGCACGAACAAATTTGGCATTTTAGACGTCGGAATCCTGATCACCCAAAAAATGGTGTGCAATAGCACACGAAAATCGTTAAAATGAGGCGTATGCTCGCTCCGGGGCTCGTTTGACCTTCCAAACGGCCCAAAAAACCCGTGATAGCCAACCGTATGCATAGACAACGTCTTGACGGACGTCCACGAACAAATTTGGCATTTTTGACGTCGGAATCCCGATCACCCAAAAAATGGTGTGTAATAGCACACGAAAATTGTCAAAATGAGGCGTATGCTCGCTCCGGGGCTCGTTTGACCTTGCAAACGGCCCAGAAAACCCGTGATGGCCAACCGTATGCATAGACAACGTCTTGACGGACGTCCACGAACAAATTTGGCATTTTTGACATCGGAATGCTGATCACACAAAAAATGGTGTGCAATAGCACACGAAAATCGTCAAAATGAGGCGTATGCTCGCTCCGGGGCTCGTTTGACCTTCCAAATGGCCCAGAAAACCCGTGATGGCCAACCGAATGCATAGACAACGTCTTGACGGACGTTCACGAACAAATTTGGCAGAATCTCGATCACCCAAAAAATGGTGTGCAACAGCACATGAAAATCGTCAAAATGAGGCGTATGCTCGCTCCGGGGCTCGTTTGACCTTGCAAACGGCCCAAAAAACCCGTGATAGCCAACCGTATGCATAGACAACGTCTTGACGGACGTCCACGAACAAATTTGGCATTTTTGACGTCGGAATCCTGATCACCCAAAAAATGGTGTGCAATAGCACACGAAAATCGTCAAAATGAGGCGTATGCTCGCTCCGGGGCTCGTTTGACCTTGCAAACGGCCCAGAAAACCCGTGATGGCCAACCGTATGCATAGACAACGTCTTGACGGACGTCCACGAACAAATTTGGCATTTTTGACGTCACCCAAAAAATGGTGTGCAATAGCACACGAAAATCGTCAAAATGAGGCGTATGCTCGCTCCGGGGCTCGTTTGACCTTCCAAATGGCCCAGAAAACCCGTGATGGCCAACCGTATGCATAGACAACGTCTTGACGGACGTCCACGAACAAATTTGGCATTTTTGACGTCGGAATCCTGATCACCCAAAAAATGGTGTGCAATAGCACACGAAAATCGTCAAAATGAGGCGTATGCTCGCTCCGGGGCTCGTTTGACCTTCCAAACGGCCCAGAAAACCCGTGATGGCCAACCGTATGCATAGACAACATCTTGACGGACGTCCATGAACAAATTTGGCATTTTTGACGTCACCCAAAAAATGGTGTGCAATAGCACACGAAAATCGTCAAAATGAGGCGTATGCTCGCTTCGGGGCTCGTTTGACCTTCCAAATGGCCCAGAAAACCCGTGATAGCCAATCGTATGCATAGACAACGTCTTGATGGACGTCCACGAACAAATTTGGCATTTTTGACATCGGAATGCTGATCACACAAAAAATGGTGTGCAATAGCACACGAAAATCGTCAAAATGAGGCGTATGCTCGCTCCGGGGCTCGTTTGACCTTCCAAATGGCCCAGAAAACCCGTGATGGCCAACCGAATGCATAGACAACGTCTTGACGGACGTTCACGAACAAATTTGGCAGAATCTCGATCACCCAAAAAATGGTGTGCAACAGCACATGAAAATCGTCAAAATGAGGCGTATGCTCGCTCCGGGGCTCGTTTGACCTTCCAAACGGCCCAGAAAACCCGTGATGGCCAACCGTATGCATAGACAACGTCTTGACGGACGTCCACAAACAAATTTGGCATTTTTGACGTCACCCAAAAAATGGTGTGCAATAGCACACGAAAATCGTCAAAATGAGGCGTATGCTCGCTCGGGGCTCGTTTGACCTTCCAAATGGCCCAGAAAACCCGTGATGGCCAACCGTATGCATAGACAACGTCTTGACGGACGTCCACGAACAAATTTGGCATTTTTGACGTCGGAATCCTGATCACCCAAAAAATGGTGTGCAATAGCACACGAAAATCGTCAAAATGAGGCGTATGCTCGCTCCGGGGCTCGTTTGACCTTCCAAACGGCCCAGAAAACCCGTGATGGCCAACCGAATGCATAGACAACGTCTTGACGGACGTTCACGAACAAATTTGGCAGAATCTCGATCACCCAAAAAATGGTGTGCAACAGCACATGAAAATCGTCAAAATGAGGCGTATGCTCGCTCTGGGGCTCGTTTGACCTTCCAAATGGCCCAGAAAACCCGTGATGGCCAACCGTATGCATAGACAACATCTTGACGGACGTCCACGAACAAATTTGGCATTTTTGACGTCGGAATCCCGATCACCCAAAAAATGGTGTGCAATAGCACACGAAAATCGTCAAAATGAGGCGTATGCTCGCTCCGAGGCTCGTTTGACCTTCCAAACGGCCCAGAAAACCCGTGATGGCCAACCGTATGCATAGACAACGTCTTGAAGGACGTCCACGAACAAATTTGGCATTTTTGACGTCAGAATCCTGATCACCCAAAAAATGGTGTGCAATAGCACACGAAAATCGTCAAAATGAGGCGTATGCTCGCTCCGGGGCTCGTTTGACCTTCCAAACGGCCCAGAAAACCCGTGATGGCCAACCGTATGCATAGACAACATCTTGACGGACGTCCACGAACAAATCTGGCATTTTTGACGTCGGAATCCTGATCACCCAAAAAATGGTGTGCAATAGCACACGAAAATCGTCAAAATGAGGCGTATGCTCACTTCGGGGCTCGTTTGACCTTCCAAACGGCCCAGAAAACCCGTGATGGCCTACCGTATGCATAGACAACGTCTTGACGGACATCCACGAAAAAATTTGGCATTTTTGACGTCGGAATCCCGATCACCCAAAAAATGGTGTGTAATAGCACATGAAAATTGTCAAAATGAGGCGTATGCTCGCTCCGGGGCTCGTTTGACCTTCCAAACGGCCCAGAAAACCCGTGATGGCCAACCGTATGCATAGACAACGTCTTGACAGACGTCCACGAACAAATTTGGCATTTTTGACGTCGGAATCCTTATCACCCAAAAAATGGTGTGCAATAGCACACGAAAATCGTCAATATGAGGCGTATGCTCGCTCCGGGGCTCGTTTGACCTTCCAAACGGCCCAGAAAACCCGTGATGGCCAACCGTATGCAGACAACGTCTTGACGGACGTGCACGAACAAATTTGGCATTTTAGACGTCGGAATCCTGATCACCCAAAAAATGGTGTGCAATAGCACACGAAAATCGTCAAAATGAGGCGTATGCTCACTCCGGGGCTCGTTTAACCTTCCAAACGGCCCAGAAAACCCGTGATTGCCAACCGTATGCATAGACAACGTCTTGACGGACGTCCACGAACAAATTTGGCATTTTTGACGTCGGAATCCTGATCACCCAAAAAATGGTGTGCAATAGCACATGAAAATCGTCAAAATGAGGCGTATGCTCACTTCGGGGCTCGTTTGACCTTCCAAACGGCCCAGAAAACCCGTGATGGCCTACCGCATGCATAGACAACGTCTTGATGGACATCCACGAACAAATTTGGCATTTTTGACGTCGGAATCGTGATCACCCAAAAAATGGTGTGTAATAGCACATGAAAATTGTAAAAATGAGGCGTATGCTCGCTCCGGGGCTCGTTTGACCTTCCAAACGGCCCAGAAAACCCGTGATGGCCAACCGTATGCATAGACAACGTCTTGACAGACGTCCACGAACAAATTTGGCATTTTTGACGTCGGAATCCTTATCACCCAAAAAATGGTGTGCAATAGCACACGAAAATCGTCAAAATGAGGCGTATGCTCGCTCCGGGGCTCGTTTGACCTTCCAAACGGCCCAGAAAACCCGTGATGGCCAACCGTATGCATAGACAACGTCTTGACGGACGTGCACGAACAAATTTGGCATTTTAGACGTCGGAATACTGATCATCCAAAAAATGGTGTGCAATAGCACACGAAAATCGTCAAAATGAGGCGTATGCTCGCTCCGGGGCTCGTTTGACCTTCCAAACGGCCCAAAAAACCCGTGATGGCCAACCGTATGCATAGACAACGTCTTGACGGATGTCCACGAACAAATTTGGCATTTTTGACGTCGGAATCCTGATCACCCAAAAAATGGTGTGCAATATAGCACACGAAAATCGTCAAAATGAGGCGTATGCTCGCTCCGGGGCTCGTTTGACCTTCCAAACGGCCCAGAAAACCCGTGATGGCCAACCGTATGCATAGACAACGTCTTGACGGACGTCCACAAACAAATTTGGCATTTTTGACGTCGGAATCCTGATCACCCAAAAAATGGTGTGCAATAGCACACGAAAATCGTCAAAATGAGGCTTATGCTCGCTCCGGGGCTCGTTTGACCTTCCAAATGGCCCAGAAAACCCATGATGGCCAACCGTATGCATAGACAACGTCTTGACGGACGTCCACGAACAAATTTGGCATTTTTGACATCAGAATCACGATCACTAAAAAAATGGTGTGCAATAGCACACGCAAATCGTCAAAATGAGGCGTATGCTCGCTCCGGGGCTCGTTTGACCTTCCAAACGGCCCAAAAAACCCGTGATGGCCAACCGTATGCATAGACAACGTCTTGGCGGACGTCCACGAACAAATTTGGCATTTTTGACGTCGGAATCCTGATCACCCAAAAAATGGTGTGCAATAGCACATGAAAATCGTCAAAATGAGGCGTATGCTCGCTCCGGGGCTCGTTTGACCTTCCAAATGGCCCAGAAAACCCGTGATGGCCAACCGTATGCATAGACAACGTCTTGACGGACGTCCACGAACAAATTTGGCAGAATCTCGATCACCCAAAAAATGGTGTGCAACAGCACATGAAAATCGTCAAAATGAGGCGTATGCTCGCTCCGGGGCTTGTTTGACCTTCCAAATGGCCCAGAAAACCCGTGATGGCCAACCGTATGCATAGACAACGTCTTGAAGGACATCCACGAACAAATTTGGCATTTTTTACGTCGGAATCCTGATCACCCAAAAAATGGTGTACAATAGCACACGAAAATCGTCAAAATGAGGCGTATGCTTGCTCCGGGGCTCGTTTGACCTTCCAAACGGCCCAGAAAACCCGTGATGGCCAACCGTATGCATAGACAACATCTTGACAACGTCCACGAACAAATTTGGCATTTTTGACGTCGGAATCCCGATCACCCAAAAAATGGTGTGCAATAGCACACGAAAATCGTCAAAATGAGGCGTATGCTCGTTCCGGGGCTCGTTTGACCTTCCAAACGGCCCAGAAAACCCGTGATAGCCAATCGTATGCATAGACAACGTCTTGACGGACGTCCACGAACAAATTTGGCATTTTTGACGTCGGAATCCCGATCACCCAAAAAATGGTGTGCAATAGCACACGAAAATTGTCAAAATGAGGCGTATGCTCGCTCCGGGGCTCGTTTGACCTTCCAAACGGCCCAGAAAACCCGTGATGGCCAACCGTATGCATAGACAATGCTTGACGGACGTCCACAAACAAATTTGGCATTTTTGACGTCGGAATCCTGATCACCCAAAAAATGGTGTGCAATAGCACACGAAAATCGTCAAAATGAGGCGTATGCTCGCTCCGGGGCTCGTTTGACCTTCCAAACGGCCAAGAAAACCTGTGATGGCCAACCGTATGCATAGACAACGTCTTGACGGATGTCCACGAACAAATTTGACATTTTTGACGTCGGAATCCTGATCACCCAAAAAATGGTGTGCAATAGCACACGAAAATTGTCAAAATGAGGCGTATGCTTGCTCCGGGGCTCGTTTGACCTACCAAACGGCCCAGAAAACCCGTGATGGCCAACCGTATGCATAGACAATGCTTGACGGACGTCCACAAACAAATTTGGCATTTTTGACGTCGGAATCCTGATCACCCAAAAAATGGTGTGCAATAGCACACGAAAATCGTCAAAATGAGGCGTATGCTCGTTCCGGGGCTCGTTTGACCTTCCAAACGGCCCAGAAAACCCGTGATAGCCAATCGTATGCATAGACAACGTCTTGACGGACGTCCACGAACAAATTTGGCATTTTTGACGTCGGAATCCCGATCACCCAAAAAATGGTGTGCAATACCACACGAAAATTGTCAAAATGAGGCGTATGCTCGCTCCGGAGCTCGTTTGACCTTCCAAACGGCCCAGAAAACCCGTGATGGCCAACCGTATGCATAGACAATGCTTGACGGACGTCCACAAACAAATTTGACATTTTTGACGTCGGAATCTTGATCACCCAAAAAATGGTGTGCAATAGCACACGAAAATTGTCAAAATGAGGCGTATGCTTGCTCCGGGGCTCGTTTGACCTTCCAAACGGCCCAGAAACTCCGTGATGGCCAACCGTATGCATAGACAATGTCTTGACGGACGTCCACGAACAAATTTGGCATTTTTGACGTCGGAATCCCGATCACCCAAAAAATGGTATGCAACTGCACACGAAAATCGTAAAAATGAGGCGTATGCTCGCTCCGGGGCTCGTTTGACCTTCCAAACGGCCCAGAAAACCCGTGATGGCCAACCGTATGCATAGACAACGTCTTGACGGACGTCCACGAACAAATTTGGCATTTTTGACGTCGAAATCCTGATCACCCAAAAAATGGTGTGCAATAGCACACGAAAATCGTCAAAATGAGGCGTATGCTCGCTCCGGGGCTCGTTTGACCTTCCAAATGGCCCAGAAAACCCGTGATGGCCAACCGTATGCATAGACAATGTCTTGACAGACGTCCACGAACAAATTTGGCATTTTTGACGTCGGAATCCCGATCACCCAAAAAATGGTATGCAACTGCACACGAAAATCGTAAAAATGAGGCGTATGCTCGCTCCGGGGCTCGTTTGACCTTCCAAACGGCCCAGAAAACCTGTGATGGCCAACCGTATGCATAGACAACGTCTTGACGGACGTCCACGAACAAATTTGGCATTTTTGACGTTGGAATCCTGATCACCCAAAAAATGGTGTGCAATAGCACACGAAAATCGTCAAAATGAGGCGTATGCTCGCTCCGGGGCTCGTTTGACCTTCCAAATGGCCCAGAAAACCCGTGATGGCCAACCGTATGCATAGACAATGTCTTGACGGACGTCCACGAACAAATTTGGCATTTTTTACGTCGGAATCCCGATCACCCAAAAAATGGTATGCAACTGCACACGAAAATCGTAAAAATGAGGCGTATGCTCGCTCCGGGGCTCGTTTGACCTTCCAAACGGCCCAGAAAACCCGTGATGGACAACCGTATGCATAGACAACGTCTTGACGGACGTCCACGAACAAATTTGGCATTTTTTACGTCGGAATCCTGATCACCCAAAAAATGGTGTGCAATAGCACACGAAAATTGTCAAAATGAGGCGTATGCTCGCTCCGGGGCTCGTTTGACCTTCCAAACGGCCCAGAAAACCCGTGATGGCCAACCGTATGCATAGACAACGTCTTGAGGGACGTCCACGAACAAATTTGGCATTTTTGACGTCGGAATCCTGATCACCCAAAAAATGGTGTGCAATAGCACACGAAAATCGTCAAAATGAGGCGTATGCTCGCTCCGGGGCTCGTTTGACCTTCCAAATGGCCCAGAAAACCCGTGATGGCCAACCATATGCATAGACAACATCTTGACGGACGTCCACGAACAAATTTGGCAGAATCTCGATCACCCAAAAAATGGTGTGCAACAGCACATGAAAATCGTCAAAATGAGGCGTATGCTCGCTCCGGGGCTCGTTTGACCTTCCAAATGGCCCAGAAAACCCGTGATGGCCAACCTTATGCATAGACAACGTCTTCAAGGACGTCCACGAACAAATTTGGCATTTTTGACGTCGGAATCCCGATCACCCAAAAAATGGTGTGCAATAGCACACGAAAATCGTCAAAATGAGGCGTATGCTCACTCCGGGGCTCGTTTGACCTTCCAAACGGCCCAGAAAACCCGTGATGGCAAACCGTATGCATAGACAACGTCTTGACGGACGTCCACGAACAAATTTGGCATTTTTTACGTCGGAATCCTGATCACCCAAAAAATGGTGTGCAATAGCACACGAAAATCGTCAAAATGAGGCGTATGCTCGCTCCGGGGCTCGTTTGACCTTCCAAACGGCCCGGAAAACCCGTGATGGCCAACCGTATGCATAGACAATGTCTTGACGGACGTCCACGAACAAATTTGGCATTTTTGACGTCGGAATCCTGATCACCCAAAAAATGGTGTGCAATAGCACACGAAAATCGTCAAAATGAGGCGTATGCTCGCTCCGGGGCTCGTTTGACCATCCAAACGGACCAGAAAACCCGTGATGGCCAACCGTATGCATAAACAACGTCTTGACGGACGTCCACGAACAAATTTGGCATTTTTGACATCGGAATCCCGATCACCCAAAAAATGGTGTGCAATAGCACACGAAAATTGTCAAAATGAGGCGTATGCTCGCTCCGGGGCTCGTTTGACCTTCCAAACGGCCCAGAAACTCCGTGATGGCCAACCGTATGCATAGACAATGTCTTGACGGACGTCCACGAACAAATTTGGCATTTTTGACGTCGAAATCCCGATCACCCAAAAAATGGTGTGCAATAGCACACGAAAATTGTCAAAATGAGGCGTATGCTCGCTCCGGGGCTCGTTTGACCTTCCAAACGGCCCAGAAAACCCGTGATGGCCAACCGTATGCATAGACAACGTCTTGACGGATGTCCACGAACAAATTTGGCATTTTTGACGTCGGAATCCTGATCACCCAAAAAATGGTGTGCAATAGCACACGAAAATCGTCAAAATGAGGCGTATGCTCGCTCCGGGGCTCGTTTGACCTTCCAAACGGCCCAGAAAACCCGTGATGGCCAACCGTATGCATAGACAACGTCTTGACGGACGTCCACGAACAAATTTGGCATTTTTGACGTCGGAATCCTGATCACCCAAAAAATGGTGTGCAATAGCACACGAAAATCGTCAAAATGAGGCGTATGCTCGCTCCGGGGCTCGTTTGACCTTCCAAACGGCCCAGAAAACCCGTGATGGCCAACCGTATGCATAGACAACGTCTTGACGAACGTCCATGAACAAATTTGGCATTTTTGACGTCACCCAAAAAATGGTGTGCAATAGCACACAAAAATCGTCAAAATGAGGCGTATGCTCGCTTCGGGGCTCGTTTGACCTTCCAAATGGCCCAGAAAACCCGTGATGGCCAACCGTATGCATAGACAACGTCTTGATGGACGTCCACGAACAAATTTGGCATTTTTGACATCGGAATGCTGATCACCCAAAAAATGGTGTGCAATAGCACACGAAAATCGTCAAAATGAGGCGTATGCTCGCTCCGGGGCTCGTTTGACCTTCCAAATAGCCCAGAAAACCCGTGATGGCCAACCGAATGCATAGACAACGTCTTGACGGACGTCCACGAACAAATTTGGCAGAATCTCGATCACCCAAAAAATGGTGTGCAACAGCACATGAAAATCGTCAAAATGAGGCGTATGCTCGCTCCGGGGCTCGTTTGACCTTCCAAACGGCCCAGAAAACCCGTGATGGCCAACCGTATGCATAGACAACATCTTGATGGACGTCCACGAACAAATTTGGCATTTTTGACATCGGAATGGTGATCACCCAAAAAATGGTGTGCAATAGCACACGAAAATCGTCAAAATGAGGCGTATGCTCGCTCCGGGGCTCGTTTGACCTTCCAAATGGCCCAGAAAACCCGTGATGGCCAACCGTATGCATAGACAACGTCTTGACGGACGTCCACGAACAAATTTGACATTTTTGACGTCGGAATCCCGATCACCCAAAAAATGGTGTGCAATAGCACACGAAAATCGTCAAAATGAGGTCTATGCTCGTTCCGGGGCTCGTTTGACCTTCCAAACGGCCCAGAAAACCCGTGATGGCCAATCGTATGCATAGACAACGTCTTGACGGACGTCCACGAACAAATTTGGCATTTTTGACGTCGGAATCCCGATCACCCAAAAAATGGTGTGCAATAGCACACGAAAATTGTCAAAATGAGGCGTATGCTCGCTCCGGGGCTCGTTTGACCTTCCAAACGGCCCAGAAAACCCGTGATGGCCAACCGTATGCATAGACAATGCTTGACGAACGTCCACAAACAAATTTGGCATTTTTGACATCGGAATCCTGATCACCCAAAAAATGGTGTGCAATAGCACACGAAAATCGTCAAAATGAGGCGTATGCTCGCTCCGGGGCTCGTTTGACCTTCCAAACGGCCCAGAAAACCCGTGATGGCCAACTGTATGCATAGACAACGTCTTGACGGACGTCCACGAACAAATTTGGCATTTTTGACGTCGGAATCCTGATCACCCAAAAAATGGTGTGCAATAGCACATGAAAATCGTCAAAATGAGGCGTATGCTCGCTCCGGGGCTCGTTTGACCTTCCAAATGGCCCTGAAAACCCGTGATGGCCAACCATATGCATAGACAACATCTTGACGGACGTCCACGAACAAATTTGGCAGAATCTCGATCACCCAAAAAATGGTGTTCAACAGCACATGAAAATCGTCAAAATGAGGCGTATGCTCGCTCCGGGGCTCGTTTGACCTTCCAAATGACCCAGAAAACCCGTGATGGCCAACCGTATGCATAGACAACGTCTTGAAGGACATCCACGAACAAATTTGGCATTTTTGACGTCGGAATCCCGATCACCCAAGAAATGGTGTGCAATAGCACACGAAAATCGTCAAAATGAGGCGTATGCTCGCTCCGGGGCTCGTTTGACCTTCCAAACGGCCCAGAAAACCCGTGATGGCCAACCGTATGCATAGACAATGTCTTGACGGACATCCACGAACAAATTTGGCATTTTTTACGTCGGAATCCTGATCACCCAAAAAATGGTATGCAATAGCACACGAAAATCGTCAAAATGAGGCGTATGCTCGCTCCGGGGCTCGTTTGACCTTCCAAATGGCCCAGAAAACCCGTGATAGCCAACCATATGCATAGACAACATCTTGACGGACGTCCACGAACAAATTTTGCAGAATCTCGATCACCCAAAAAATGGTGTGCAACAGCACATGAAAATCGTCAAAATGAGGCGTATGCTCGCTCCGGGGCTCGTTTGACCTTCCAAACGGCCCAGAAAGCCCGTGATGGCCAACCGTATGCATAGAAAACGTCTTGACGGACGTCCACGAACAAATTTGGCATTTTTGATGTCACCCAAAAAATGGTGTGCAATAGCACACGAAAATCGTCAAAATGAGGCGTATGCTCGCTCCGGGGCTCGTTTGACCTTCCAAATGGCCCAGAAAACCCGTGATGGCCAACCGTATGCATAGACAACGTCTTGACGGACGTCCACGAACAAATTTGGCATTTTTGATGTCGGAATCCTGATCACCCAAAAAATGGTGTGCAATAGCACACGAAAATCGTCAAAATGAGGCGTATGCTCGCTCCGGGGCTCGTTTGACCTTCCAAACGGCCCAGAAAACCCGTGATGGCCAACCGTATGCATAGACAACGTCTTGACGGACGTCTATGAACAAATTTGGCATTTTTGACGTCACCCAAAAAATGGTGTGCAATAGCACACGAAAATCGTCAAAATGAGGCGTATGCTCGCTTCGGGGCTCGTTTGACCTTCCAAATGGCCCAGAAAACCTGTGATGGCCAACCGTATGCATAGACAACGTCTTGATGGACGTCCACGAACAAATTTGGCATTTTTGACATCGGAATGCTGATCACCCAAAAAATGGTGTGCAATAGCACACGAAAATCGTCAAAATGAGGCGTATGCTCGCTCCGGGGCTCGTTTGACCTTCCAAATGGCCCAGAAAACCCGTGATGGCCAACCGAATGCATAGACAACGTCTTGACGGACGTCCACGAACAAATTTGGCAGAATCTCGATCACCCAAAAAATGGTGTGCAACAGCACATGAAAATCGTCAAAATGAGGCGTATGCTCGCTCCGGGGCTCGTTTGACCTTCCAAACGGCCCAGAAAACCCGTGATGGCCAACCGTATGCATAGACAACATCTTGATGGACGTCCACGAACAAATTTGGCATTTTTGACATCGGAATGGCGATCACCCAAAAAATGGTGTGCAATAGCACACGAAAATCGTCAGAATGAGGCGTATGCTCGCTCCGGGGCTCGTTTGACCTTCCAAATGGCCCAGAAAACCCGTGATGGCCAACCGTATGCATAGACAACGTCTTGACGGACGTCCACGAACAAATTTGGCATTTTTGACGTCGGAATCCCGATCACCCAAAAAATGGTGTGCAATAGCACACAAAAATCGTCAAAATGAGGCGTATGCTCGTTCCGGGGCTCGTTTGACCTTCCAAACGGCCCAGAAAACCCGTGATGGCCAACCGTATGCATAGACAATGCTTGACGGACGTCCACAAACAAATTTGGCATTTTTGACGTCGGAATCCTGATCAACCAAAAAATGGTGTGCAATAGCACACGAAAATCGTCAAAATGAGGCGTATGCTCGCTCCGGGGCTCGTTTGACCTTCCAAATGGCCCAGAAAACCTGTGATGGCCAACCGTATGCATAGACAACGTCTTGACGGACGTCCACGAACAAATTTGGCATTTTTGACGTCGGAATCCTGATCACCCAAAAAATGGTGTGCAATAGCACACGAAAATCGTCAAAATGAGGCGTATGCTCGCTCCGGGGCTCGTTTGACCTTCCAAATGGCCCAGAAAACCCGTGATGGCCAACCGTATGCATAGACAACGTCTTGACGGACGTCCACGAACAAATTTGGCATTTTTGACGTCGGAATCCTGATCACCCAAAAAATGGTGTGCAATAGCACACGAAAATCGTCAAAATGAGGCGTATGCTCGCTCCGGGGCTCGTTTGACCTTCCAAACGGCCCAGAAAACCCGTGATGGCCAACAGTATGCATAGACAACGTCTTGACGGACGTTCACGAACAAATTTGGCATTTTTGACGTCGGAATCCTGATCACCCAAAAAATGGTGTGCAATAGCACACGAAAATCGTCAAAATGAGGCGTATGCTCGCTCCGGGGCTCGTTTGACCTTCCAAATGGCCCAGAAAACCCGTGATGGCCAACCATATTCATAGACAACATCTTGACGGACGTCCACGAACAAATTTTGCAGAATCTCGATCACCCAAAAAATGGTGTGCAACAGCACATGAAAATCGTCAAAATGAGGCGTATGCTCGCTCCGGGGCTCGTTTGACCTTCCAAATGGCCCAGAAAACCCGTGATGGCCAACCGTATGCATAGACAACGTCTTGAAGGACGTCCACGAACAAATTTGGCATTTTTGACGTCGGAATCCCGATCACCCAAAAAATGGTGTGCAATAGCACACGAAAATCGTCAAAATGAGGCGTATGCTCGCTCCGGGGCTCGTTTGACCTTCCAAACGGCCCAGAAAACCCGTGATGGCCAACCGTATGCATAGACAACGTCTTGACGGACGTCCATGAAAAAAATTGGCATTTTTTACATCGGAATCCCGATCACCCAAAAAATGGTGTGCAATAGCACACGAAAATCGTCAAAATGAGGCGTATGCTCGCTCCGGGGCTCGTTTGACCTTCCAAACGGCCCAGAAAACCCGTGATGGCCAACCGTATGCATAGACAACGTCTTGACGGACGTCCACGAACAAATTTGGCATTTTTGACGTCGGAATCCTGATCACCCAAAAAATGGTGTGCAATAGCACACGAAAATCGTCAAAATGAGGCGTATGCTCGCTCCGGGGCTCGTTTGACCTTCCAAACAGCCCAGAAAACCCGTGATGGCCAACCGTATGCATAGACAACGTCTTGACGGACGTCCACGAACAAATTTGGCATTTTTGACATCGGAATCCCGATCACCCAAAAAATGGTGTGCAATAGCACACGAAAATTGTCAAAATGAGGCGTATGCTCGCTCCGGGGCTCGTTTGACCTTCCAAACGGCCCAGAAACTCCATGATGGCCAACCGTATGCATAGACAATGTCTTGACGGACGTCCACGAACAAATTTGGCATTTTTTACGTCGGAATCCCGATCACCCAAAAAATGGTGTGCAATAGCACACGAAAATTGTCAAAATGAGGCGTATGCTTGCTCCGGGGCTCGTTTGACCTTCCAAACGGCCCAGAAAACCCATGATGGCCAACCGTATGCATAGACAACGTCTTGACGGATGTCCACGAACAAATTTGGCATTTTTGACGTCGGAATCCTGATCACCCAAAAAATGGTGTGCAATAGCACACGAAAATCGTCAAAATGAGGCGTATGCTCGCTCCGGGGCTCGTTTGACCTTCCAAACAGCCCAGAAAACCCGTGATGGCCAACCGTATGCATAGACAACGTCTTGACGGACGTCCACGAACAAATTTTGCATTTTTGACGTCGGAATCCTGATCACCCAAAAAATGGTGTGCAATAGCACACGAAAATCGTCAAAATGAGGCGTATGCTCGCTCCGGGGCTCGTTTGACCTTCCAAACGGCCCAGAAAACCCGTGATGGCCAACCGTATGCATAGACAACGTCTTGACGGACGTCCACGAATAAATTTGGCATTTTTGACGTCACCCAAAAAATGGTGTGCAATAGCACACGAAAATCGTCAAAATGAGGCGTATGCTCGCTCCGGGGCTCGTTTGACCTTCCAAATGGCCCAGAAAACCCGTGATGGCAAACCGTATGCATAGACAACGTCTTGAGGGATGTCCACGAACAAATTTGGCATTTTTGACGTCGGAATCTCGATCACCCAAAAAATGGTGTGCAATAGCACACGAAAATTGTCAAAATGAGGCGTATGCTCGCTCCGGGGCTCGTTTGACCTTCCAAATGGCCCAGAAAACCGCTGATGGCCAACCGTATGCATAGACAACGTCTTGACGGACGTCCACGAACAAATTTGGCATTTTTGACGTCAGAATCCTGATCACCCAAAAAATGGTGTGCAATAGCACACGAAAATCGTCAAAATAAGGCGTATGCTCGCTCCGGGGCTCGTTTGACCTTCCAAACGGCCCAGAAAACCCGTGATGGCCAACCGTATGCATAGACAACGTCTTGACGGACGTGCACGAACAAATTTGGCATTTTAGACGTCGGAATCCTGATCACCCAAAAAATGGTGTGCAATAGCACACGAAAATCGTCAAAATGAGGCGTATGCTCGCTCCGGGGCTCGTTTGACCTTCCAAACGGCCCAAAAAACCCGTGATGGCCAACCGTATGCATAGACAACGTCTTGACGGACGTCCACGAACAAATTTGGCATTTTTGACGTCGGAATCCCGATCACCCAAAAAATGGTGTGTAATAGCACACGAAAATTGTCAAAATGAGGCGTATGCTCGCTCCGGGGCTCGTTTGACCTTCCAAACGGCCCAGAAAACCCATGATGGCCAACCGTATGCATAGACAACGTCTTGACGGACGTCCACGAACAAATTTGGCATTTTTGACGTCGGAATCCTGATCACCCAAAAAATGGTGTGCAATAGCACACGAAAATCGTCAAAATGAGGCGTATGCTCGCTCCGGGGCTCGTTTGACCTTCCAAACGGCCCAGAAAACCCGTGATGGCCAACCGTATGCATAGACAACGTCTTGACGGACGTCCACGAACAAATTTGGCATTTTTGACGTCGGAATCCTGATCACCCAAAAAATGGTGTGCAATAGCACACGAAAATCGTCAAAATGAGGCGTATGCTCGCTCCGGGGCTCGTTTGACCTTCCAAACGGCCCAGAAAACCCGTGATGGCCAACCGTATGCATAAACAACGTCTTGACGGACGTCCACGAACAAATTTGGCATTTTTGACATCGGAATCCCGATCACCCAAAAAATGGTGTGCAATAGCACACGAAAATTGTCAAAATGAGGCGTATGCTCGCTCCGGGGCTCGTTTGACCTTCCAAACGGCCCAGAAACTCCGTGATGGCCAACCGTATGCATAGACAATGTCTTGACGGACGTCCACGAACAAATTTGGCATTTTTGACGTCGGAATCCCGATCACCCAAAAAATGGTGTGCAATAGCACACAAAAATTGTCAAAATGAGGCGTATGCTCGCTCCGGGGCTCGTTTGACCTTCCAAACGGCCCAGAAAACCCGTGATGGCCAACCGTATGCATAGACAACGTCTTGACGGATGTCCACGAATAAATTTGGCATTTTTGACGTCGGAATCCTGATCACCCAAAAAATGGTGTGCAATAGCACACGAAAATCGTCAAAATGAGGCGTATGCTCGCTCCGGGGCTCGTTTGACCTTCCAAACGGCCCAGAAAACCCGTGATGGCCAACCGTATGCATAGACAACGTCTTGACGGACGTCCACGAACAAATTTGGCATTTTTGACGTCGGAATCCTGATCACCCAAAAAATGGTGTGCAATAGCACACGAAAATCGTCAAAATGAGGCGTATGCTCGCTCCGGGGCTCGTTTGACCTTCCAAACGGCCCAGAAAACCCGTGATGGCCAACCGTATGCATAGACAACGTCTTGACGGACGTCCATGAACAAATTTGGCATTTTTGACGTCACCCAAAAAATGGTGTGCAATAGCACACGAAAATCGTCAAAATGAGGCGTATGCTCGATTCGGGGCTCGTTTGACCTTCCAAATGGCCCAGAAAACCCGTGATGGCCAACCGTATGCATAGACAACGTCTTGATGGACGTCCACGAACAAATTTGGCATTTTTGACATCGGAATGCTGATCACCCAAAAAATGGTGTGCAATAGCACACGAAAATCGTCAAAATGAGGCGTATGCTCGCTCCGGGGCTCGTTTGACCTTCCAAATGGCCCAGAAAACCCGTGATGGCCAACCGAATGCATAGACAACGTCTTGACGGACGTCCACGAACAAATTTAGCAGAATCTCGATCACCCAAAAAATGGTGTGCAACAGCACATGTAAATCGTCAAAATGAGGCGTATGCTCGCTCCGGGGCTCGTTTGACCTTCCAAACGGCCCAGAAAACCCGTGATGGCCAACCGTATGCATAGAAAACATCTTGATGGACGTCCACGAACAAATTTGGCATTTTTGACATCGGAATGGTGATCACCCAAAAAATGGTGTGCAATAGCACACGAAAATCGTCAAAATGAGGCGTATGCTCGCTCCGGGGCTCGTTTGACCTTCCAAATGGCCCAGAAAACCCGTGATGGCCAACCGTATGCATAGACAACGTCTTGACGGACGTCCACGAACAAATTTGACATTTTTGACGTCGGAATCCCGATCACCCAAAAAATGGTGTGCAATAGCACACGAAAATCGTCAAAATGAGGCGTATGCTCGTTCCGGGGCTCGTTTGACCTTCCAAACGGCCCAGAAAACCCGTGATGGCCAATCGTATGCATAGACAACGTCTTGACGGACGTCCACGAACAAATTTGGCATTTTTGACGTCGGAATCCCGATCACCCAAAAAATGGTGTGCAATAGCACACGAAAATTGTCAAAATGAGGCGTATGCTCGCTCCGGGGCTCGTTTGACCTTCCAAACGGCCCAGAAAACCCGTGATGGCCAACCGTATGCATAGACAATGCTTGACGGACGTCCACAAACAAATTTGGCATTTTTGACGTCGGAATCCTGATCACCCAAAAAATGGTGTGCAATAGCACACGAAAATCGTCAAAATGAGGCGTATGCTCGCTCCGGGGCTCGTTTGACCTTCCAAACGGCCCAGAAAACCTGTGATGGCCAACCGTATGCATAGACAACATCTTGACGGACGTCCACGAACAAATTTGGCATTTTTGACGTCGGAATCCTGATCACCCAAACAATGGTGTGCAATAGCACACGAAAATCGTCAAAATGAGGCGTATGCTCGCTCCGGGGTCGTTTGACCTTCCAAACGGCCCAGAAAACCCGTGATGGCCAACCGTATGCATAGACAACGTCTTGACGGACGTCCACGAACAAATTTGGCATTTTTGACGTCGGAATCCTGATCACCCAAAAAATGGTGTGCAATAGCACACGAAAATCGTCAAAATGAGGCGTATGCTCGCTCCGGGGCTCGTTTGACCTTCCAAATGGCCCAAAAAACCCGTGATGGCCAACCGTATGCATAGACAATGTCTTGACGGACGTCCACGAACAAATTTGGCATTTTTGACGTCGGAATCCCGATCACCCAAAAAATGGTATGCAACTGCACACGAAAATCATAAAAATGAGGCGTATGCTCGCTCCGGGGCTCGTTTGACCTTCCAAACGGCCCAGAAAACCTGTGATGGACAACCGTATGCATAGACAACGTCTTGACGGACGTCCACGAACAAATTTGGCATTTTTGACGTCGGAATCCTGATCACCCAAAAAATGGTGTGCAATAGCACAAGAAAATTGTCAAAATGAGGCGTATGCTCGCTCCGGGGCTCGTTTGACCTTCCAAACGGTCAAGAAAACCCGTGATGGCCAACCGTATGCATAGACAACGTCTTGATGGACGTCCACGAACAAATTTGGCATTTTTGACATCGGAATGCTGATCACCCAAAAAATGGTGTGCAATAGCACACGAAAATCGTCAAAATGAGGCGTATGCTCGCTCCGGGGCTCGTTTGACCTTCCAAATGGCCCAGAAAACCCGTGATGGCCAACCGAATGCATAGACAACGTCTTGACGGACGTCCACGAACAAATTTGGCAGAATCTCGATCACCCAAAAAATGGTGTGCAACAGCACATGTAAATCGTCAAAATGAGGCGTATGCTCGCTCCGGGGCTCGTTTGACCTTCCAAACGGCCCAGAAAACCCGTGATGGCCAACCGTATGCATAGACAACATCTTGATGGACGTCCACGAACAAATTTGGCATTTTTGACATCGGAATGGTGATCACCCAAAAAATGGTGTGCAATAGCACACGAAAATCGTCAAAATGAGGCGTATGCTCGCTCCGGGGCTCGTTTGACCTTCCAAATGGCCCAGAAAACCCGTGATGGCCAACCGTATGCATAGACAACGTCTTGACGGACGTCCACGAACAAATTTGACATTTTTGACGTCGGAATCCCGATCACCCAAAAAATGGTGTGCAATAGCACACGAAAATCGTCAAAAAGAGGCGTATGCTCGTTCCGGGGCTCGTTTGACCTTCCAAACGGCCCAGAAAACCCGTGATGGCCAATCGTATGCATAGACAACGTCTTGACGGACGTCCACGAACAAATTTGGCATTTTTGACGTCGGAATCCCGATCACCCAAAAAATGGTGTGCAATAGCACACGAAAATTGTCAAAATGAGGCGTATGCTCGCTCCGGGGCTCGTTTGACCTTCCAAACGGCCCAGAAAACCCGTGATGGCCAACCGTATGCATAGACAATGCTTGACGGACGTCCACAAACAAATTTGGCATTTTTGACGTCGGAATCCTGATCACCCAAAAAATGGTGTGCAATAGCACACGAAAATCGTCAAAATGAGGCGTATGCTCGCTCCGGGGCTCGTTTGACCTTCCAAACGGCCCAGAAAACCTGTGATGGCCAACCGTATGCATAGACAACATCTTGACGGACGTCCACGAACAAATTTGGCATTTTTGACGTCGGAATCCTGATCACCCAAAAAATGGTGTGCAATAGCACACGAAAATCGTCAAAATGAGGCGTATGCTCGCTCCGGGGTCGTTTGACCTTCCAAACGGCCCAGAAAACCCGTGATGGCCAACCGTATGCATAGACAACGTCTTGACGGACGTCCACGAACAAATTTGGCATTTTTGACGTCGGAATCCTGATCACCCAAAAAATGGTGTGCAATAGCACACGAAAATCGTCAAAATGAGGCGTATGCTCGCTCCGGGGCTCGTTTGACCTTCCAAATGGCCCAAAAAACCCGTGATGGCCAACCGTATGCATAGACAATGTCTTGACGGACGTCCACGAACAAATTTGGCATTTTTGACGTCGGAATCCCGATCACCCAAAAAATGGTATGCAACTGCACACGAAAATCATAAAAATGAGGCGTATGCTCGCTCCGGGGCTCGTTTGACCTTCCAAACGGCCCAGAAAACCTGTGATGGACAACCGTATGCATAGACAACGTCTTGACGGACGTCCACGAACAAATTTGGCATTTTTGACGTCGGAATCCTGATCACCCAAAAAATGGTGTGCAATAGCACAAGAAAATTGTCAAAATGAGGCGTATGCTCGCTCCGGGGCTCGTTTGACCTTCCAAACGGTCAAGAAAACCCGTGATGGCCAACCGTATGCATAGACAACGTCTTGACGGACGTCCACGAACAAATTTGGCATTTTTGACGTCGGAATCCTGATCACCCAAAAAATGGTGTGCAATAGCACACGAAAATTGTCAAAATGAGGCGTATGCTCGCTCCGGGGCTCGTTTGACCTTCCAAACGGCCCAGAAAACCCGTGATGGCCAACCGTATGCATAGACAACGTCTTGACGGACGTCCACGAACAAATTTGGCATTTTTGACGTCGGAATCCTGATCACCCAAAAAATGGTGTATAATAGCACACGAAAATCGTCAAAATGAGGCGTATGCTCGTTCCGGGGCTCGTTTGACCTTCCAAACGGCCTAGAAAACCCGTGATGGCCAACCGTATGCATAGACAACGTCTTGACGGACGTCCACGAACAAATTTGGCATTTTTGACGTCGGAATCCTGATCACCCAAAAAATGGTGTGCAATAGCACACGAAAATTGTCAAAATGAGGCGTATGCTCGCTCCGGGGCTCGTTTGACCTTCCAAACGGCCCAGAAAACCCGTGATGGCCAACCGTATGCATAGACAACGTCTTGACGGACGTCCACGAACAAATTTGGCATTTTTGACGTCGGAATCCTGATCACCCAAAAAATGGTGTGCAATAGCACATGAAAATCGTCAAAATGAGGCGTATGCTCGCTCCGGGGCTCGTTTGACCTTCCAAATGGCCCAGAAAACCCGTGATGGCCAACCATATGCATAGACAACATCTTGACGGACGTCCACGAACAAATTTGGCAGAATCTCGATCACCCAAAAAATGGTGTGCAACAGCACATGAAAATCGTCAAAATGAGGCGTATGCTCGCTCCGGGGCTCGTTTGACCTTCCAAATGACCCAGAAAACCCGTGATGGCAAACCGTATGCATAGACAACGTCTTGAAGGACGTCCACGAACAAATTTGGCATTTTTGACGTCGGAATCCCGATCACCCAAGAAATGGTGTGCAATAGCACACGAAAATCGTCAAAATGAGGCGTATGCTCGCTCCGGGGCTCGTTTGACCTTCCAAACGGCCCAGAAAACCCGTGATGGCCAACCGTATGAATAGACAACGTCTTGACGGACGTCCACGAACAAATTTGGCATTTTTGACGTCGGAATCCTGATCACCCAAAAAATGGTGTATAATAGCACACGAAAATCGTCAAAATGAGGCGTATGCTCGCTCCGGGGCTCGTTTGACCTTCCAAATGGCCCAGAAAACCCGTGATGGGCAACCGTATGCATAGACAACGTCTTGACGGACGTCCACGAACAAATTTGGCATTTTTGACGTCGGAATCCTGATCACCCAAAAAATGGTGTGCAATAGCACAAGAAAATTGTCAAAATGAGGCGTATGCTCGCTCCGGGGCTCGTTTGACCTTCCAAACGGTCAAGAAAACCCGTGATGGCCAACCGAATGCATAGACAACGTCTTGACGGACGTCCACGAACAAATTTGGCATTTTTGACGTCGGAATCCTGATCACCCAAAAAATGGTGTGCAATAGCACATGAAAATCGTCAAAATGAGGCGTATGCTCGCTCCGGGGCTCGTTTGACCTTCCAAATGGCCCAGAAAACCCGTGATGGCCAACCATATGCATAGACAACATCTTGACGGACGTCCACGAACAAATTTGGCAGAATCTCGATCACCCAAAAAATGGTGTGCAACAGCACATGAAAATCGTCAAAATGAGGCGTATGCTCGCTCCGGGGCTCGTTTGACCTTCCAAATGACCCAGAAAACCCGTGATGGCCAACCGTATGCATAGACAACGTCTTGAAGGACGTCCACGAACAAATTTGGCATTTTTGACGTCGGAATCCCGATCACCCAAGAAATGGTGTGCAATAGCACACGAAAATCGTCAAAATGAGGCGTATGCTCGCTCCGGGGCTCGTTTGACCTTCCAAACGGCCCAGAAAACCCTTGATGGCCAACCGTATGCATAGACAACGTCTTGACGGACGTCCACGAACAAATTTGGCATTTTTTACGTCGGAATCCTGATCACCCAAAAAATGGTATGCAATAGCACACGAAAATCGTCAAAATGAGGCGTATGCTCGCTCCGGGGCTCGTTTGACCTTCCAAACGGCCCAGAAAACCCGTGATGGCCAACCGTATGCATAGACAACGTCTTGACGGACGTCCACGAACAAATTTGGCATTTTTGACGTCGGAATCCTGATCACCCAAAAAATGGTGTGCAATAGCACACGAAAATCGTCAAAATGAGGCGTATGCTCGCTCCGGGGCTCGTTTGACCTTCCAAACGGCCCAGAAAACCCGTGATGGCAAACCGTATGCATAGACAACGTCTTGACGGACGTCCACGAACAAATTTGGCATTTTTGACATCGGAATCCCGATCACCCAAAAAATGGTATGCAATAGCACACGAAAATTGTCAAAATGAGGCGTATGCTCGCTCTGGGGCTCGTTTGACCTTCCAAACGGCCCAGAAACTACGTGATGGCCAACCGTATGCATAGACAATGTCTTGACGGACGTCCACGAACAAATTTGGCATTTTTGACGTCGGAATCCCGATCACCCAAAAAATGGTGTGCAATAGCACACGAAAATTGTCAAAATGAGGCGTATGCTCGCTCCGGGGCTCGTTTGACCTTCCAAACGGCCCAGAAAACCCGTGATGGCCAACCGTATGCATATACAACGTCTTGACGGATGTCCACGAACAAATTTGGCATTTTTGACGTCGGAATCCTGATCACCCAAAAAATGGTGTGCAATAGCACACGAAAATCGTCAAAATGAGGCGTATGCTCGCTCCGGGGCTCGTTTGACCTTCCAAACGGCCCAGAAAACCCGTGATGGCCAACCGTATGCATAGACAACGTCTTGACGGACGTCTACGAACAAATTTGGCATTTTTAACGTCGGAATCCTGATCACCCAAAAAATGGTGTGCAATAGCACACGAAAATCGTCAAAATGAGGCGTATGCTCGCTCCGGGGCTCGTTTGACCTTCCAAACGGCCCAGAAAGCCCGTGATGGCCAACCGTATGCATAGAAAACGTCTTGACGGACGTCCACAAACAAATTTGGCATTTTTGACGTCACCCAAAAAATGGTGTGCAATAGCACACGAAAATCGTCAAAATGAGGCGTATGCTCGCTCCGGGGCTCGTTTGACCTTCCAAATGGCCCAGAAAACCCGTGATGGCCAACCGTATGCATAGACAACGTCTTGACGGACGTCCACGAACAAATTTGGCATTTTTGATGTCGGAATCCTGATCACCCAAAAAATGGTGTGCAATAGCACACGAAAATCGTCAAAATGAGGCGTATGCTCGCTCCGGGGCTCGTTTGACCTTCCAAACGGCCCAGAAAACCCGTGATGGCCAACCGTATGCATAGACAACGTCTTGACGGACGTCCATGAACAAATTTGGCATTTTTGACGTCACCCAAAAAATGGTGTGCAATAGCACACGAAAATCGTCAAAATGAGGCGTATGCTCGCTTCGGGGCTCGTTTGACCTTCCAAATGGCCCAGAAAACCTGTGATGGCCAACCGTATGCATAGACAACGTCTTGATGGACGTCCACGAACAAATTTGGCATTTTTGACATCGGAATGCTGATCACCCAAAAAATGGTGTGCAATAGCACACGAAAATCGTCAAAATGAGGCGTATGCTCGCTCCGGGGCTCGTTTGACCTTCCAAACGGCCCAGAAAACCCGTGATGGCCAACCGTATGCATAGACAATGCTTGACGGACGTCCACAAACAAATTTGGCATTTTTGACGTCGGAATCCTGATCACCCAAAAAATGGTGTGCAATAGCACACGAAAATCGTCAAAATGAGGCGTATGCTCGCTCCGGGGCTCGTTTGACCTTCCAAACGGCCCAGAAAACCTGTGATGGCCAACCGTATGCATAGACAACGTCTTGACGGACGTCCACGAACAAATTTGGCATTTTTGACGTCGGAATCCTGATCACCCAAAAAATGGTGTGCAATAGCACACGAAAATCGTCAAAATGAGGCGTATGCTCGCTCCGGGGCTCGTTTGACCTTCCAAACGGCCCAGAAAACCCGTGATGGCCAACCGTATGCATAGACAACGTCTTGACGGACGTCCACGAACAAATTTGGCATTTTTGACGTCGGAATCCTGATCACCCAAAAATGGTGTGCAATGGCACACGAAAATCGTCAAAATGAGGCGTATGCTCGCTCCGGGGCTCGTTTGACCTTCCAAATGGCCCAAAAAACCTGTGATGGCCAACCGTATGCATAGACAATGTCTTGACGGACGTCCACGAACAAATTTGGCATTTTTGACGTCGGAATCCCGATCACCCAAAAAATGGTATGCAACTGCACACGAAAATCGTAAAAATGAGGCGTATGCTCGCTCCGGGGCTCGTTTGACCTTCCAAACGGCCCAGAAAACCCGTGATGGACAACCGTATGCATAGACAACGTCTTGACGGACGTCCACGAACAAATTTGGCATTTTTGACGTCGGAATCCTGATCACCCAAAAAATGGTGTGCAATAGCACACGAAAATTGTCAAAATGAGGCGTATGCTCGCTCCGGGGCTCGTTTGACCTTCCAAACGGCCCAGAAAACCCGTGATGGCTACCCGTATGCATAGACAACGTCTTGACAGACGTCCACGAACAAATTTGGCATTTTTGACGTCGGAATCCCGATCACCCAAAAAATGGTGTGCAATAGCACACGAAAATCGTAAAAATGAGGCGTATGCTCGCTCCGGGGCTCGTTTGACCTTCCAAACGGCCCAGAAAACCCGTGATGGCCAACCGTATGCATAGACAACGTCTTGATGGACGTCCACGAACAAATTTGGCATTATTGACGTTGGAATCCTGATCACCCAAAAAATGGTGTGCAATAGCACACGAAAATCGTCAAAATGAGGCGTATGCTCGCTCCGGGGCTCGTTTGACCTTCCAAACGGCCCAGAAAACCCGTGATGGCCAACCGTATGCATAGAAAACGTCTTGACAGACGTCCACGAACAAATTTGGCATTTTTGACGTCACCCAAAAAATGGTGTGCAATAGCACACGAAAATCGTCAAAATGAGGCGTATGCTCGCTCCGGGGCTCGTTTGACCTTCCAAATGGCCCAGAAAACCCGTGATGGCCAACCGTATGCATAGACAACGTCTTGACGGACGTCCACGAACAAATTTGGCATTTTTGATGTCGGAATCCTGATCACCCAAAAAATGGTGTGCAATAGCACACGAAAATCGTCAAAATGAGGCGTATGCTCGCTTCGGGGCTCGTTTGACCTTCCAAATGGCCCAGAAAACCTGTGATGGCCAACCGTATGCATAGACAACGTCTTGATGGACGTCCACGAACAAATTTGGCATTTTTGACATCGGAATGCTGATCACCCAAAAAATGGTGTGCAATAGCACACGAAAATTGTCAAAATGAGGCGTATGCTCGCTCCGGGGCTCGTTTGACCTTCCAAATGGCCCAGAAAACCCGTGATGGCCAACCGAATGCATAGACAACGTCTTGACGGACGTCCATGAACAAATTTGGCAGAATCTCGATCACCCAAAAAATGGTGTGCAACAGCACATGAAAATCGTCAAAATGAGGCGTATGCTCGCTCCGGGGCTCGTTTGACCTTTCAAACGGCCCAGAAAACCCGTGATGGCCAACCGTATGTATAGACAACATCTTGATGGATGTCCACAAACAAATTTGGCATTTTTGACATCGGAATGGTGATCACCCAAAAAATGGTGTGCAATAGCACACGAAAATCGTCAAAATGAGGCGTATGCTCGCTCCGGGGCTCGTTTGACCTTCCAAATGGCCCAGAAAACCCGTGATGGCCAACCGTATGCATAGACAACGTCTTGACGGACGTCCACGAACAAATTTGGCATTTTTGACGTCGGAATCCCGATCACCCAAAAAATGGTGTGCAATAGCACACAAAAATCGTCAAAATGAGGCGTATGCTCGTTCCGGGGCTCGTTTGACCTTCCAAACGGCCCAGAAAACCCGTGATGGCCAATCGTATGCATAGACAACGTCTTGACGGACGTCCACGAACAAATTTGGCATTTTTGACGTCGGAATCCCGATCACCCAAAAAATGGTGTGCAATAGCACACGAAAATTGTCAAAATGAGGCGTATGCTCGCTCCGGGGCTCGTTTGACCTTCCAAACGGCCCAGAAAACCCGTGATGGCCAACCGTATGAATAGACAATGCTTGACGGACGTCCACGAACAAATTTGGCATTTTTGACGTCGGAATCCCGATCACCCAAAAAATGGTGTGCAATAGCACACGAAAATCGTAAAAATGAGGCGTATGCTCGCTCCGGGGCTCGTTTGACCTTCCAAACGGCCCAGAAAACCCGTGATGGCCAACCGTATGCATAGACAACGTCTTGATGGACGTCCACAAACAAATTTGGCATTATTCACGTTGGAATCCTGATCACCCAAAAAATAGTGTGCAATAGCACACGAAAATCGTCAAAATGAGGCGTATGCTCGCTCCGGGGCTCGTTTGACCTTCCAAACGGCCCAGAAAACCCGTGATGGCCAACCGTATGCATAGACAACGTCTTGACGGACATCCACGAACAAATTTGGCATTTTTGACGTCGGAATCCCGATCACCCAAAAAATGGTGTGCAATAGCACACGAAAATTGTCAAAATGAGGCGTATGCTCGCTCCGGGGCTCGTTTGACCTTCCAAACGGCCCAGAAAACCCGTGATGGCCAACCATATGCATAGACAACGTCTTGACGGATGTCCACGAACAAATTTGGCATTTTTGACGTCGGAATCCTGATCACCCAAAAAATGGTGTGCAATAGCACACGAAAATCGTCAAAATGAGGCGTATGCTCGCTCCGGGGCTCGTTTGACCTTCCAAATGGCCCAGAAAACCCGTGATGGCCAACCGTATGCATGGACAACGTCTTGACGGACGTCCACGAACAAATTTGGCATTTTTGACATCAGAATCTCGATCACCCAAAAAATGGTGTGCAATAGCACACGAAAATCGTCAAAATGAGGCGTATGCTCGCTCCGGGGCTCGTTTGACCTTCCAAAGGCCCAGAAAACCCGTGATGGCCAACCGTATGCATAGACAACGTCTTGACGGACGTCCACAAACAAATTTGGCATTTTTGACGTCGGAATCCCGATCACCCAAAAAATGGTGTGCAATAGCACACGAAAATCGTCAAAATGAGGCGTATGCTCGCTCCGGGGCTCGTTTGACCTTCCAAACGGCCCAGAAAACTCGTGATGGCCAACCGTATGCATAGACAACGTCTTGACGGACGTCCACGAACAAATTTGGCATTTTTGACGTCGGAACCCTTATCACCCAAAAAATGGTGTGCAATAGCACACGAAAATCGTAAAAATGAGGCGTATGCTCGCTCCGGGGCTCGTTTGACCTTCCAAACGGCCCAAAAAACCCGTGATGGACAACCGTATGCATAGACAACGTCTTGACGGACGTCCACGAACAAATTTGGCATTTTTGACGTCGGAATCCTGATCACCCAAAAATGGTGGCAATAGCACACGAAAATCGTCAAAATGAGGCGTATGCTCGCTCCGGGGCTCGTTTGACCTTCCAAATGGCCCAAAAAACCCGTGATGGCCAACCGTATGCATAGACAATGTCTTGACGGACGTCCACGAATAAATTTGGCATTTTTGACGTCGGAATCCCGATCACCCAAAAAATGGTATGCAACTGCACACGAAAATCGTAAAAATGATGCGTGTGCTCGCTCCGGGGCTCGTTTGACCTTCCAAACGGCCCAGAAAACCCGTGATGGAAAACCGTATGCATAGACAACGTCTTGACGGACGTCCACGAACAAATTTGGCATTTTTGACGTCGGAATCCTGATCACCCAAAAATGGTGTGCAATAGCACACGAAAATCGTCAAAATGAGGCGTATGCTCGCTCCGGGGCTCGTTTGACCTTCCAAATGGCCCAGAAAACCCGTGATGGCCAACCGTATGCATAGACAACGTCTTGACGGACGTCCACGAACAAATTTGGCATTTTTGACGTCTGAATCTCGATCACCTAAAAAATGGTGTGCAATAGCACACGAAAATCGTCAAAATGAGGCGTATGCTCGCTCCGGGGCTCGTTTGACCTTCCAAATGGCCCAGAAAACCCGTGATGGCCAACCGTATGCATAGACAATGTCTTGACGGACGTCCACGAACAAATTTGGCATTTTTGACGTTGGAATCCCGATCACGCAAAAAATGGTGTGCAATAGCACACGAAAATCGTCAAAATGAGGCGTATGCTCGCTCCGGGGCTCGTTTGACCTTCCAAACGGCCTTGAAAACCCGTGATGGCCAATCGTATGCATAGACAACGTCTTGACGGACGTCCACGAACAAATTTGGCATTTTTGACGTCGGAATCCCGATCACCCAAAAAATGGTGTGAAATAGCACACGAAAATTGTCAAAATGAGGCGTATGCTCGCTCCGGGGCTCGTTTGACCTTCCAAACGGCCCAGAAAACCCGTGATGGCCAACCGTATGCATAGACAATGTCTTGACGGACGTCCACGAACAAATTTGGCATTTTTGAAGTCGGAATCCCGATCACCCAAAAAATGGTGTGCAATAGGACACGAAAATCATAAAAATGAGGTGTGTGCTCGCTCTGGGGCTCGTTTGACCTTCCAAACGGCCCAGAAAACCCGTGATGGCCAACCGTATGCATAGACAACGTCTTGACGGACGTCCACGAACAAATTTGGCATTTTTGACGTCGGAATCCTGATCACCCAAAAAATGGTGTGCAATAGCACACGAAAATCGTCAAAATGAGGTGTATGCTCGCTCCGGGGCTCGTTTGACCTTCCAAACGGCCCAGAAAACCCGTGATGGCCAACCGTATGCATAGACAACGTCTTGACGGACGTCCACGAACAAATTTGGCATTTTTGACGTCGGAATCCTGATCACCCAAAAAATGGTGTGCAATAGCACACGAAAATCGTCAAAATGAGGCGTATGCTCGCTCCGAGGCTCGTTTGACCTTCCAAACGGCCCAGATAACCCGTGATGGCCAACCGTATGCATAGACAACGTCTTGACGGATGTCCATGAACAAATTTGGCATTTTTGACGTCGGAATCCTGATCACCCAAAAAATGGTGTGCAATAGCACACGAAAATCGTCAAAATGAGGCGTATGCTCGCTCCGGGGCTCGTTTGACCTTCCAAACGGCCCAGAAAACCCGTGATGGCCAACCGTATGCAGAGACAACGTCTTGACGGACGTCCACGAACAAATTTGGCATTTTTGACGTCGAAATCCTGATCACCCAAAAAATGGTGTGCAATAGCACACGAAAATCGTCAAAATGAGGCGTATGCTCGCTCCGGGGCTCGTTTGACCTTCCAAACGGCCAGAAAACCCGTGATGGCCAACCGTATGCATAGACAACGTCTTGACAGACGTCCACGAACAAATTTGGCATTTTTGACGTCGGAATCCCGATCACCCAAAAAATGGTGTGCAATAGCACACGAAAATTGTCAAAATGAGGCGTATGCTCGCTCCGGGGCTCGTTTGACCTTCCAAAAGGCCCAGAAAACCCGTGATGGCCAACCGTATGCATAGACAACGTCTTGACGGACGTCCACGAACAAATTTGGCATTTTTGACGTCGGAATCCTGATCACCCAAAAAATGGTGTGCAATAGCACACGAAAATTGTCGAAATGAGGCATATGCTCGCTCCGGGGCTCGTTTGACCTTCCAAACGGCCCAGAAAACCCGTGATGGCCAACCGTATGCATAGACAACGTCTTGACGGACGTCCACGAACAAATTTGGCATTTTTGACGTCGGAATCCTGATCACCCAAAAAATGTTGTGCAATAGCACACGAAAATCGTCAAAATGAGGCGTAATCTCCCTTTGGGGCTCGTTTGAACTTCCAAACGGCCCAGAAAACCCGTGATGGCCAACAGTATGCATAGACAACGTCTTGACGGACGTCCACGAACAAATTTGGCATTTTTGACGTCGGAATCCTGATCACCCAAAAAATGGTGTGCAATAGCACACGAAAATCGTCAAAATGAGGCGTATGCTCGCTCCGGGGCTCGTTTGACCTTCCAAACGGCCCAGAAAACCCGTGATGGCCAACCGTATGCATAGACAACGTCTTGACGGACGTCCACGAACAAATTTGGCATTTTTGACGTCGGAATCCTGATCACCCAAAAAATGGTGTGCAATAGCACACGAAAATCGTCAAAATGAGGCGTATGCTCGCTCCGGGGCTCGTTTGACCTTCCAAACGGCCAGGAAAACCCGTGATGGCCAACCGTATGCATAGACAACGTCTTGACGGACGTCCACGAACAAATTTGGCATTTTTGACGTCGGAATCTAGATCACCTAAAAAATGGTGTGCAATAGCACACGAAAATCGTCAAAATGAGGCGTATGCTCGCTCCGGGGCTCGTTTGACCTTCCAAATGGTGTGCAATAGCACACGAAAATCGTCAAAATGAGGCGTATGCTCGCTCCGGGGCTCGTTTGACCTTCCAAACGGCCCAGAAAACCCGTGATGGCCAATCGTATGCATAGAAAACGTCTTGACGGACGTCCACGAACAAATTTGGCATTTTTGACGTCGGAATCCCGATCACCCAAAAAATGGTGTGCAATAGCACACGAAAATCGTCAAAATGAGGCGTATGCTCGCTCCGGGGCTCGTTTGACCTTCCAAACGGCCCAGAAAACCCGTGACGGCCAACCGTATGCATAGACAACGTCTTGACGGACGTCCACGAACAAATTTGGCATTTTTGACGTCGGAATCCTGATCACCCAAAAAATGGTGTGCAATAGCACACGAAAATCGTCAAAATGAGGCGTAGGCTCGCTCCGGGGCTCGTTTGACCTTCCAAATGGCCCAGAAAACCCGTGATGGCCAACCGTATGCATAGACAACATCTTGACGGACGTCCACGAACAAATTTGGCATTTTTGACGTCGGAATCCTGATCACCCAAAAAATGGTGTGCAATAGCACACGAAAATCATCAAAATGAGGCGTATGCTCGCTCCGGGGCTCGTTTGACCTTCCAAACGGCCCAGAAAACCCGTGATGGCCAACCGTATGCATAGACAACGTCTTGACGGACGTCCACGAAAAAATTTGGCATTTTTGACGTCGGAATCCTGATCACCCAAAAAATGGTGTGCAATAGCACACGAAAATCGTCAAAATGAGGCGTATGCTCGCTCCGGGGCTCGTTTGACCATCCAAACGGCCCAGAAAACCCGCGATGGCCAACCGTATGCATAGACAACGTCTTGACAGACGTCCACGAATAAATTTGGCATTTTTGACGTCGGAATCCTTATCACCCAAAAAATGGTGTGCAATAGCACACGAAAATCGTCAAAATGAGGCGTATGCTCGCTCGGGGGATCGTTTGACCTTCCAAACGGCCCAAAAAACCCGTGATGGCCAACCGTATGCATAGACAACGTCTTGACGGACGTCCACAAACAAATTTGGCATTTTTGACGTCGGAATCCCGATCAACCAAAAAATGGTGTGCAATAGCACACGAAAATTGTCAAAATGAGGCGTATGCTCGCTCCGGGGCTCGTTTGACCTTCCAAACGGCCCAGAAAACCCATGATGGCCAACCGTATGCATAGACAACATCTTGACGGACGTCCACGAACAAATTTGGCTTTTTTGACGTCGGAATCCTGATCACCCAAAAAATGGTGTGCAATAGCACACGAAAATCATCAAAATGAGGCGTATGCTCGCTCCGGGGCTCGTTTGACCTTCCAAACGGCCCAGAAAACCCGTGATGGCCAACCGTATGCATAGACAACGTCTTGACGGACTTCCACGAACAAATTTGGCATTTTTGACGTCGGAATCCTGATCACCCAAAAAATAGTGTGCAATAGCACACGAAAATCGTACAAATGAGGCGTATGCTCGCTCGGGGGATCGTTTGACCTTCCAAACGGCCCAGAAAACCCGTGATGGCCAACCGTATGCATAGACAACGTCTTGACGGACGTCCACGAACAAATTTGGCATTTTTGACGTCGGAATCCCGATCACCCAAAAAATGGTGTGCAATAGCACACGAAAATTGTCAAAATGAGGCGTATGCTCGCTCCGGGGCTCGTTTGACCTTCCAAACGGCCCAGAAAACCTGTGATGGCCAACCGTATGCATAGACAACATCTTGACGGACATCCACGAACAAATTTGGCATTTTTGATGTCGGAATCCTGATCACCCAAAAAATGGTGTGCAATAGCACACGAAAATCATCAATATGAGGCGTATGCTCGCTCCGGGGCTCGTTTGACCTTCCAAACGGCCCAGAAAACCCGTGATGGCCAACCGTATGCATAGACAACGTCTTGACGGACGTCCACGAACAAATTTGGCATTTTTGACGTCGGAATCCTGATCACCCAAAAAATGGTGTGCAATAGCACACGAAAATCGTCAAAATGAGGCGTATGCTCGCTCGGGGGATCGTTTGACCTTCCAAACGGCCCAGAAAACCCGTGATGGCCAACCTTATGCATAGACAACGTCTTGACGGACGTCCACGAACAAATTTGGCATTTTTGACGTCGGAATCCCGATCACCCAAAAAATGGTGTGCAATAGCACACGAAAATTGTCAAAATGAGGCGTATGCTCGTTCCGGGGCTCGTTTGACCTTCCAAACGGCCCAGAAAACCCGTGATGGCCAACCGTATGCATAGACAACGTCTTGACGGACGTCCACGAACAAATTTGGCATTTTTGACGTTGGAATCCTGATCATCCAAAAAATGGTGTGCAATAGCACACGAAAATCGTCAAAATGAGGCGTATGCTCGCTCCGGGGCTCGTTTGACCTTCCAAACGGCCCAGAAAACCCGTGATGGCCAACCGTATGCATAGAGAACGTCTTGACGGACGTCCACGAACAAATTTGGCATTTTTGACGTCGGAATCCTGATCATCCAAAAAATGGTGTGCAATAGCACACGAAAATCGTCAAAATGAGGCGTATGCTCGCTCCGGGGCTCGTTTGACCTTCCAAACGGCCCAGAAAACCCGTGATGGCCAACCGTATGCATAGACAACGTCTTGACGGACGTCCACGAACAAATTTGGCATTTTTGACGTCGGAATCCTGATCACCCAAAAAATGGTGTGCAATAGCACACGAAAATCGTCAAAATGAGGCGTATGCTCGCTCCGGAGCTCGTTTGACCTTCCAAACGGCCCAGAAAACCCGTGATGGCCAACCGTATGCATAGACAACGTCTTGACGGACGTCCACGAACAAATTTGACATTTTTGACGTCGGAATCCCGATCACCCTAAAAATGGTGTGCATAGCACACGAAAATTGTCACAATGAGGCGTATGCTTGCTCCGGGGCTCGTTTGACCTTCCAAACGGCCCAGAAAACCCGTGATGGCCAACCGTATGCAAAGACAACATCTTGACGGACGTCCACGAACAAATTTGGCATTTTTGACGTCGGAATCCTGATCATCCAAAAAATGGTGTGCAATAGCACACGAAAATCGTAGAAATGAGGCGTATGCTTGCTCCGGGGCTCGTTTGACCTTCCAAATGGTGTGCAATAGCACACGAAAATCGTCAAAATGAGGCGTATGCTCACTCCGGGGCTCGTTTGACCTTCCAAATGGCCCAGAAAACCCGTGATGGCCAATCGTATGCATAGACAACGTCTTGACGGACGTCCACGAACAAATTTGGCATTTTTGACATCAGAATCCCGATCACCCAAAAAATGGTGTGCAATAGCACACGAAAATTGTCAAAATGAGGCGTATGCTCGCTCCGGGGCTCGTTTGACCTTCCAAACGGCCCAGAAAACCCGTGATGGCCAACCGTATGCATAGACAATGTCTTGACGGACGTCCACGAACAAATTTGGCATTTTTGACGTCGGAATCCTGATCACCCAAAAAATGGTGTGCAATAGCACACGAAAATTGTCAAAATGAGGCGTATGCTCGCTCCGGGGCTCGTTTGACCTTCCAAACGGATCAGAAAACCCGTGATGGCCAACTGTATGCATAGACAACGTCTTAACGGACGTCCACGAACAAATTTGGCATTTTTGACGTCGGAATCCTCATCACCCAAAAAATGGTGTGCAATAGCACACGAAAATCGTCAAAATGAGGCGTATGCTCGCTCCGGGGCTCGTTTGACCTTCCAAACGGCCCAGAAAACCCGTGATGGCCAACCGTATGCATAGACAACATCTTGACGGACGTCCACGAACAAATTTAGCATTTTTGACGTCGGAATCCCGATCACCCAAAAAATGGTGTGCAATAGCACACGAAAATTGTCAAAATGAGGCGTATGCTCGCTCCTGGGCTCGTTTGACCTTCCAAACGGCCCAGAAAACCCGTGATGGCCAACCGTATGCATAGACAACGTCTTGACAGACATCCACGAACAAATTTGGCATTTTTGACGTCGGAATCCTGATCACCCAAAAAATAGTGTGCAATAGCACACGAAAATCGTCAAAATGAGGCGTATGCTCGCTCCGGGGCTCGTTTGACCTTCCAAACGGCCCAAAAAACCCGTGATGGCCAACCGTATGCATAGACAACGTCTTGACGGACGTCCACGAACAAATTTGGCATTTTTGACGTTGGAATCCTGATCACCCAAAAAATGGTGTGCAATAGCACACGAAAATCGTCAAAATGAGGCGTATGCTCGCTCCGGGGCTCGTTTGACCTTCCAAACGGCCCAGAAAACCCGTGATGGCCAACCATATGCATAGACAACGTCTTGACGGACGTCCACGAACAAATTTGACATTTTTGACGTCGGAATCCCGATCACCCTAAAAATGGTGTGCAATAGCACACGAAAATTGTCAAAATGAGGCGTATGCTCGCTCCGGGGCTCGTTTGACCTTCCAAACGGACCAGAAAACCCGTGATGGCCAACCGTATGCATAGACAATGTCTTAACGGACGTCCACGAACAAATTTGGCATTTTTGACGTCGGAATCCTGATCACCCAAAAAATGGTGTGCAATAGCACACGAAAATCGTCAAAATGAGGCGTATGCTCGCTCCGGGGCTCGTTTGACCTTCAAAACGGCCCAGAAAACCCATGATGGCCAACCGTATGCATAGACAACGTCTTGACGGACGTCCACGAACAAATTTGGCATTTTTGACGTCATAATCCTGATCACCCAAAAAATGGTGTGCAATAGCACACGAAAATCGTCAAAATGAGGCGTATGCTCGCTCCGGGGCTCGTTTGACCTTCCAAACGGCCCAGAAAACCCGTGATGGCCAACCGTATGCATAGACAACGTCTTGACGGACGTCCACGAACAAATTTGGCATTTTTGACGTCGGAATCCTGATCACCCAAAAAATGGTGTGCAATAGCACACAAAAATCGTCAAAATGAGGCGTATGCTCGCTCCGGGGCTCGTTTGACCTTCCAAACGGCCCAGAAAACCCGTGATGGCCAACCGTATGCATAGACAACGTCTTGACGGACGTCCACGAACAAATTTGGCATTTTTGACGTCGGAATCCTGATCACCCAAAAAATGGTGTGCAATAGCACACGAAAATCGTCAAAATGAGGCGTATGCTCGCTCTGGGGCTCGTTTGACCTTCCAAACGGCCCAGAAAACCCGTGATGGCCAACCGTATGCATAGACAACGTCTTGACGGACGTCCACGAACAAATTTGGCATTTTTGACGTCGGAATCCCGATCACCCAAAAAATGGTGTGCAATAGCACACGAAAATTGTCAAAATGAGGCGTATGCTCGCTCCTGGGCTCGTTTGACCTTCCAAACGGCCCATAAAACCCGTGATGGCCAACCGTATGCATAGACAACGTCTTGACGGACGTCCACAAACAAATTTGGTATTTTTGACGTCGGAATCCTGATCACCCAAAAAATGGTGTGCAATAGCACACGAAAATTGTCAAAATGAGGCGTATGCTCGCTCCGGGGCTCGTTTGACCTTCAAAACGGCCCAGAAAACCCGTGATGGCCAACCGTATGCATAGACAACGTCTTGACGGACGTCCACGAACAAATTTGGCATTTTTGACGTCGGAATCTGGATCACCCAAAAAATGGTGTGCAATAGCACACGAAAATCGTCAAAATGAGGCGTATGCTCGCTCCGGGGCTCGTTTGACCTTCCAAACGGCCCAGAAAACCCGTGATGGCCAACCGTATGCATAGACAACGTCTTGACGGACGTCCACGAAAAAATTTGGAATTTTTGACGTCGGAATCCGAATCACCCAAAAAATGGTGTGCAATAGCACACGAAAATCGTCAAAATGAGGCGTATGCTCGCTCCGGGGCTCGTTTGACCTTCCAAATGGCCCAGAAAACCCGTGATGGCCAACCGTATGCATAGACAACGTCTTGACGGACGTCCACGAATAAATTTGGCATTTTTGACGTCGGAATCCTGATTACCCAAAAAATGGTGTGCAATAGCACACGAAAATCGTCAAAATGAGGCGTATGCTCGCTCCGGGGCTCGTTTGACCTTCCAAATGGCCCAGAAAACCCGTGATGGCCAACCGAATGCATAGACAACGTCTTGACGGATGTCCACGAACAAATTAGGCATTTTTGACGTCGGAATCCCGATCACCCATAAAATGGTGTGCAATAGCACACGAAAATTGTCAAAATGAGGCGTATGCTCGCTCCGGGGCTCGTTTGACCTTCCAAACGGCCCAAAAAACCCGTGATGGCCAACCGTATGCATAGACAACGTCTTGACGGACGTCCACGAACAAATTTGGCATTTTTGACGTCGGAATCCTGATCATCCAAAAAATGGTGTGCAATAGCACACGAAAATCGTCAAAATGAGGCGTATGCTCGCTCTGGGGCTCGTTTGACCTTCCAAACGGCCCAGAAAACCCGTGATGGCCAACCGTATGCATAGACAACATCTTAACGGATGTCCACGAACAAATTTGGCATTTTTGACGTCGGAATCCTGATCACCCAAAAAAAGGTGTGCAATAGCACACGAAAATCGTCAAAATGAGGCGTATGCTCGCTCCGGGGCTCGTTTGACCTTCCAAACGGCCCAGAAAACCCGTGATGGACAACCGTATGCATAGACAACGTCTTGACGGATGTCCACGAACAAATTTGGCATTTTTGACGTCGGAATCCCGATCACCCAAAAAATGGTGTGCAATAGCACACGAAAATTGTCAAAATGAGGCGTATGCTCGCTCCGGGGCTCGTTTGACCTTCCAAACGGCCCAGAAAACCCGTGATGGCCAACCGTATGCATAGACAATGTCTTGACGGACGTCCACCAACAAATTTGGCATTTTTGACATCGGAATCCGGATCACCCAAAAAATGGTGTGCAATAGCACACGAAAATCGTCAAAATTAGGCGTATGCTCGCTCCGGGGCTCGTTTGACCTTCCAAACGGCTCAGAAAACCCGTGATGGCCAACCGTATGCATAGACAACGTCTTGACGGACGTTCACGAACAAATTTGGCATTTTTGACGTCGGAATCCTGATCACCCAAAAAATGGTGTGCAATAGCACACGAAAATCGTCAAAATGAGGCGTATGCTCGCTCCGGAGCTCGTTTGACCTTCCAAATGGCCCAGAAAACCCGTGATGGCCAACCGTATTCATAGACAACGTCTAGACGGACGTCCACGAACAAATTTGGCATTTTTGACGTCGGAATCCCGATCACCCAAAAAATGGTGTGCAATAGCACACGAAAATCGTCAAAATGAGGCGTATGCTCGCTCCGGGGCTCGTTTGACCTTCCAAACGGCCCAGAAAACCCGTGATGGCCAACCGTATGCATAGATAACGTCTTGACGGACGTCCACGAACAAATTTGGCATTTTTGACGTCTGAATCCCGATCACCCAAAAAATGGTGTGCAATAGCACACGAAAATTGTCAAAATAAGGCGTATGCTCGCTCCGGGGCTCGTTTGACCTTCCAAACGGCCCAGAAAACCCGTGATGGCCAACCGTATGCATAGACAACGTCTTGACGGACGTCCACGAACAAATTTGGCATTTTTGACATCGGAATCCTGATCACCCAAAAAATGGTGTGCAATAGCACATGAAAATCGTCAAAATGAGGCGTATGCTCGCTCCGGGGCTCGTTTGACCTTCCAAATGGCCCAGAAAACCCGTGATGGCCAACCGTGTGCATAGACAACGTCTTGACGGACGTCCACGAACAAATTTGGCATTTTTTACGTTGGAATCCCGATCACCCAAAAAATGGTGTGAAATAGCACATGAAAATCGTCAAAATGAGGCGTATGCTCGCTCCGGAGCTCGTTTGACCTTTCAAACGGCCCAGAAAACCCGTGATGGCCAACCGTATGCATAGATAATGTCTTGACGGACGTCCACGAACAAATTTGGCATTTTTGACGTCGGAATCCCGATCACCCAAAAAATGGTGTGCAATAGCACACGAAAATTGTCAAAATGAGGCGTATGCTCGCTCCGGGGCTCGTTTGACCTTCCAAATGGCCCAGAAAACCCGTGATGGCCAACCGTATGCATAGAAAACGTCTTGACGGACGTCCACGAACAAATTTGGCATTTTTGACGTCGGAATCCTGATCACCCAAAAAATGGTGTGCAATAGCACACGAAAATCGTCAAAATGAGGCGTATGCTCGCTCCGGGGCTCGTTTGACCTTCCAAACGTCCCAGAAAACCCGTGATGGCCAACCGTATGCATAGATAACGTCTTGACGGACGTCCACGAACAAATTTGGCATTTTTGATGTCGGAATCTTGATCACCCAAAAAATGGTGTGCAATAGCACACGAAAATTGTCAAAAGGAGGCGTATGCTCGCTCTGGGGCTCGTTTGACCTTCCAAACGGCCCAGAAAACCCGTGATGGCCAACCATATGCATAGACAACATCTTGACGGACGTCCACGAACAAATTTGGCATTTTTGACGTCGGAATCCCGATCACCCAAAAAATGGTGTGCAATAGCACACAAAAATTGTCAAAATGAGGCGTATGCTCGCTCCGGAGCTCGTTTGACCTTCCAAATGGCCCAGAAAACCCGTGATGGCCAACCGTATTCATAGACAACGTCTTGACGGACGTCCACGAACAAATTTGGCATTTTTGACGTTGGAATCCCGATCACCCAAAAAATGGTGTGCAATAGCACACGAAAATCGTCAAAATGAGGCGTATGCTCGCTCCGGGGCTCGTTTGACCTTCCAAACGGCCCAGAAAACCCGTGATGGCCAACCGTATGCATAGATAACGTCTTGACGGACGTCCACGAACAAATTTGGCATTTTTGACGTCTGAATCCCGATCACCCAAAAAATGGTGTGCAATAGCACACGAAAATTGTCAAAATAAGGCGTATGCTCGCTCCGGGGCTCGTTTGACCTTCCAAACGGCCCAGAAAACCCGTGATGGCCAACCGTATGCATAGATAACGTCTTGACGGACGTCCACGAACAAATTTGGCATTTTTGACGTCTGAATCCCGATCACCCAAAAAATGGTGTGCAATAGCACACGAAAATTGTCAAAATAAGGCGTATGCTCGCTCCGGGGCTCGTTTGACCTTCCAAACGTCCCAGAAAACCCGTGATGGCCAACCGTATGCATAGATAACGTCTTGACGGACGTCCACGAACAAATTTGGCATTTTTGATGTCGGAATCCCGATCACCCAAAAAATGGTGTGCAATAGCACACGAAAATTATCAAAAGGAGGCGTATGCTCGCTCTGGGGCTCGTTTGACCTTCCAAACGGCCCAGAAAACCCGTGATGGCCAACCATATGCATAGACAACATCTTGACGGACGTCCACGAAAAAATTTGGAATTTTTGACGTCGGAATCCGAATCACCCAAAAAATGGTGTGCAATAGCACACGAAAATCGTCAAAATGAGGCGTATGCTCGCTCTGGGGCTCGTTTGACCTTCCAAACGGCCCAGAAAACCCGTGATGGCCAACCGTATGCATAGACAACGTCTTGACGGACGTCCACAAACAAATTTGGCATTTTTGACGTCGGAATTCTGATCACCCAAAAAATGGTGTGCAATAGCACACAAAAATCGTCAAAATGAGGCGTATGCTCGCTCCGGGGCTCGTTTGACCTTCCAAACGGCCCAGAAAACCCGTGATGGCCAACTGTATGCATAGACAACGTCTTGACGGACGTCCACGAACAAATTTGGCATTTTTGACGTCGGAATCCTGATCACCCAAAAAATGGTGTGCAATAGCACACGAAAATCGTCAAAATGAGGCGTATGCTCGCTCTGGGGCTCGTTTGACCTTCCAAACGGCCCAGAAAACCCGTGATGGCCAACCGTATGCATAGACAACGTCTTGACGGACGTCCACGAACAAATTTGGCATTTTTGACGTCGGAATCCCGATCACCCAAAAAATGGTGTGCAATAGCACACGAAAATTGTCAAAATGAGGCGTATGCTCGCTCCTGGGCTCGTTTGACCTTCCAAACGGCCCATAAAACCCGTGATGGCCAACCGTATGCATAGACAACGTCTTGACGGACGTCCACGAACAAATTTGGCATTTTTGACGTCGGAATCCTGATCACCCAAAAAATGGTGTGCAATAGCACACGAAAATTGTCAAAATAAGGCGTATGCTCGCTCCGGGGCTCGTTTGACCTTCCAAACGGCCCAAAAAACCCGTGATGGCCAACCGTATGCATAGACAACGTCTTGACGGACGTCCACGAACAAATTTGGCATTTTTGACGTCGGAATCTGGATCACCCAAAAAATGGTGTGCAATAGCACACGAAAATCGTCAAAATGAGGCGTATGCTCGCTCCGGGGCTCGTTTGACCTTCCAAACGGCCCAGAAAACCCGTGATGGCCAACCGTATGCATAGACAACGTCTTGACGTACGTCCACGAAAAAATTTGGAATTTTTGACGTCGGAATCCGAATCACCCAAAAAATGGTGTGCAATAGCACACGAAAATCGTCAAAATGAGGCGTATGCTCGCTCCGGGGCTCGTTTGACCTTCCAAATGGCCCAGAAAACCCGTGATGGCCAACCGTATGCATAGACAACGTCTTGACGGACGTCCACGAATAAATTTGGCATTTTTGACGTCGGAATCCTGATTACCCAAAAAATGGTGTGCAATAGCACACGAAAATCGTCAAAATGAGGCGTATGCTCGCTCCGGGGCTCGTTTGACCTTCCAAATGGCCCAGAAAACCCGTGATGGCCAACCGTATGCATAGACAACGTCTTGAAGGATGTCCACGAACAAATTAGGCATTTTTGACGTCGGAATCACGATCACCCATAAAATGGTGTGCAATAGCACACGAAAATTGTCAAAATGAGGCGTATGCTCGCTCCGGGGCTCGTTTGACCTTCCAAACGGCCCAAAAAACCCGTGATGGCCAACCGTATGCATAGACAACGTCTTGACGGACGTCCACGAACAAATTTGGCATTTTTGACGTCGGAATCCTGATCATCCAAAAAATGGTGTGCAATAGCACATGAAAATCGTCAAAATGAGGCGTATGCTCGCTCTGGGGCTCGTTTGACCTTCCAAACGGCCCAGAAAACCCGTGATGGCCAACCGTATGCATAGACAACATCTTAACGGATGTCCACGAACAAATTTGGCATTTTTGACGTCGGAATCCTGATCACCCAAAAAATGGTGTGCAATAGCACACGAAAATCGTCAAAATGAGGCGTATGCTCGCTCCGGGGCTCGTTTGACCTTCCAAACGGCCCAGAAAACCCGTGATGGACAACCGTATGCATAGACAACGTCTTGACAGATGTCCACGAACAAATTTGGCATTTTTGACGTCGGAATCCCGATCACCCAAAAAATGGTGTGCAATAGCACACGAAAATTGTCAAAATGAGGCGTATGCTCGCTCCGGGGCTCGTTTGACCTTCCAAACGGCCCAGAAAACCCGTGATGGCCAACCGTATGCATAGACAACGTCTTGACGGACGTCCACCAACAAATTTGGCATTTTTGACATCGGAATCCGGATCACCCAAAAAATGGTGTGCAATAGCACACGAAAATCGTCAAAATAAGGCGTATGCTCGCTCCGGGGCTCGTTTGACCTTCCAAACGGCCCAGAAAACCCGTGATGGCCAACCGTATGCATAGACAACGTCTTGACGGACGTCCACGAACAAATTTGGCATTTTTGACGTCGGAATCCTGATCACCCAAAAAATGGTGTGCAATAGCACATGAAAATCGTCAAAATGAGGCGTATGCTCGCTCCGGGGCTCGTTTGACCTTCCAAATGGCCCAGAAAACCCGTGATGGCCAACCGTATGCATAGAAAACGTCTTGACGGACGTCCACGAACAAATTTGGCATTTTTGACGTCGGAATCCTGATCACCCAAAAAATGGTGTGCAATAGCACACGAAAATCGTCAAAATGAGGCGTATGCTCGCTCCGGGGCTCGTTTGACCTTCCAAACGTCCCAGAAAACCCGTGATGGCCAACCGTATGCATAGATAACGTCTTGACGGACGTCCACGAACAAATTTGGCATTTTTGATGTCGGAATCCCGATCACCCAAAAAATGGTGTGCAATAGCACACGAAAATTGTCAAAAGGAGGCGTATGCTCGCTCTAGGGCTCGTTTGACCTTCCAAACGGCCCAGAAAACCCGTGATGGCCAACCGTATGCATAGACAACATCTTAACGGATGTCCACGAACAAATTTGGCATTTTTGACGTCGGAATCCTGATCACCCAAAAAATGGTGTGCAATAGCACACGAAAATTGTCAAAATAAGGCGTATGCTCGCTCCGGGGCTCGTTTGACCTTCCAAACGGCCCAAAAAACCCGTGATGGCCAACCGTATGCATAGACAACGTCTTGACGGACGTCCACGAACAAATTTGGCATTTTTGACGTCGGAATCTGGATCACTCAAAAAATGGTGTGCAATAGCACACGAAAATCGTCAAAATGAGGCGTATGCTCGCTCCGGGGCTCGTTTGACCTTCCAAACGGCCCAGAAAACCCGTGATGGCCAACCGTATGCATAGACAACGTCTTGACGTACGTCCACGAAAAAATTTGGAATTTTTGACGTCGGAATCCGAATCACCCAAAAAATGGTGTGCAATAGCACACGAAAATCGTCAAAATGAGGCGTATGCTCGCTCCGGGGCTCGTTTGACCTTCCAAATGGCCCAGAAAACCCGTGATGGCCAACCGTATGCATAGACAACGTCTTGACGGACGTCCACGAATAAATTTGGCATTTTTGACGTCGGAATCCTGATTACCCAAAAAATGGTGTGCAATAGCACACGAAAATCGTCAAAATGAGGCGTATGCTCGCTCCGGGGCTCGTTTGACCTTCCAAATGGCCCAGAAAACCCGTGATGGCCAACCGTATGCATAGACAACGTCTTGAAGGATGTCCACGAACAAATTTGGCATTTTTGATGTCGGAATCCCGATCACCCAAAAAATGGTGTGCAATAGCACACGAAAATTATCAAAAGGAGGCGTATGCTCGCTCTGGGGCTCGTTTGACCTTCCAAACGGCCCAGAAAACCCGTGATGGCCAACCATATGCATAGACAACATCTTGACGGACGTCCACGAAAAAATTTGGAATTTTTGACGTCGGAATCCGAATCACCCAAAAAATGGTGTGCAATAGCACACGAAAATCGTCAAAATGAGGCGTATGCTCGCTCTGGGGCTCGTTTGACCTTCCAAACGGCCCAGAAAACCCGTGATGGCCAACCGTATGCATAGACAACGTCTTGACGGACGTCCACAAACAAATTTGGCATTTTTGACGTCGGAATCCTGATCACCCAAAAAATGGTGTGCAATAGCACACAAAAATCGTCAAAATGAGGCGTATGCTCGCTCCGGGGCTCGTTTGACCTTCCAAACGGCCCAGAAAACCCGTGATGGCCAACCGTATGCATAGACAACGTCTTGACGGACGTCCACGAACAAATTTGGCATTTTTGACGTCGGAATCCTGATCACCCAAAAAATGGTGTGCAATAGCACACGAAAATCGTCAAAATGAGGCGTATGCTCGCTCTGGGGCTCGTTTGACCTTCCAAACGGCCCAGAAAACCCGTGATGGCCAACCGTATGCATAGACAACGTCTTGACGGACGTCCACGAACAAATTTGGCATTTTTGACGTCGGAATCCCGATCACCCAAAAAATGGTGTGCAATAGCACACGAAAATTGTCAAAATGAGGCGTATGCTCGCTCCTGGGCTCGTTTGACCTTCCAAACGGCCCATAAAACCCGTGATGGCCAACCGTATGCATAGACAACGTCTTGACGGACGTCCACGAACAAATTTGGCATTTTTGACGTCGGAATCCTGATCACCCAAAAAATGGTGTGCAATAGCACACGAAAATTGTCAAAATAAGGCGTATGCTCGCTCCGGGGCTCGTTTGACCTTCCAAACGGCCCAAAAAACCCGTGATGGCCAACCGTATGCATAGACAACGTCTTGACGGACGTCCACGAACAAATTTGGCATTTTTGACGTCGGAATCTGGATCACCCAAAAAATGGTGTGCAATAGCACACGAAAATCGTCAAAATGAGGCGTATGCTCGCTCCGGGGCTCGTTTGACCTTCCAAACGGCCCAGAAAACCCGTGATGGCCAACCGTATGCATAGACAACGTCTTGACGTACGTCCACGAAAAAATTTGGAATTTTTGACGTCGGAATCCGAATCACCCAAAAAATGGTGTGCAATAGCACACGAAAATCGTCAAAATGAGGCGTATGCTCGCTCCGGGGCTCGTTTGACCTTCCAAATGGCCCAGAAAACCCGTGATGGCCAACCGTATGCATAGACAACGTCTTGACGGACGTCCACGAATAAATTTGGCATTTTTGACGTCGGAATCCTGATTACCCAAAAAATGGTGTGCAATAGCACACGAAAATCGTCAAAATGAGGCGTATGCTCGCTCCGGGGCTCGTTTGACCTTCCAAATGGCCCAGAAAACCCGTGATGGCCAACCGTATGCATAGACAACGTCTTGAAGGATGTCCACGAACAAATTAGGCATTTTTGACGTCGGAATCACGATCACCCATAAAATGGTGTGCAATAGCACACGAAAATTGTCAAAATGAGGCGTATGCTCGCTCCGGGGCTCGTTTGACCTTCCAAACGGCCCAAAAAACCCGTGATGGCCAACCGTATGCATAGACAACATCTTGACGGACGTCCACGAACAAATTTGGCATTTTTGACGTCGGAATCCTGATCATCCAAAAAATGGTGTGCAATAGCACACGAAAATCGTCAAAATGAGGCGTATGCTCGCTCTGGGGCTCGTTTGACCTTCCAAACGGCCCAGAAAACCCGTGATGGCCAACCGTATGCATAGACAACATCTTAACGGATGTCCACGAACAAATTTGGCATTTTTGACGTCGGAATCCTGATCACCCAAAAAATGGTGTGCAATAGCACACGAAAATCGTCAAAATGAGGCGTATGCTCGCTCCGGGGCTCGTTTGACCTTCCAAACGGCCCAGAAAACCCGTGATGGACAACCGTATGCATAGACAACGTCTTGACGGATGTCCACGAACAAATTTGGCATTTTTGACGTCGGAATCCCGATCACCCAAAAAATGGTGTGCAATAGCACACGAAAATTGTCAAAATGAGGCGTATGCTCGCTCCGGGGCTCGTTTGACCTTCCAAACGGCCCAGAAAACCCGTGATGGCCAACCGTATGCATAGACAACGTCTTGACGGACGTCCACCAACAAATTTGGCATTTTTGACATCGGAATCCGGATCACCCAAAAAATGGTGTGCAATAGCACACGAAAATCGTCAAAATAAGGCGTATGCTCGCTCCGGGGCTCGTTTGACCTTCCAAACGGCCCAGAAAACCCGTGATGGCCAACCGTATGCATAGACAACGTCTTGACGGACGTCCACGAACAAATTTGGCATTTTTGACGTCGGAATCCTGATCACCCAAAAAATGGTGTGCAATAGCACATGAAAATCGTCAAAATGAGGCGTATGCTCGCTCCGGGGCTCGTTTGACCTTCCAAATGGCCCAGAAAACCCGTGATGGCCAACCGTATGCATAGAAAACGTCTTGACGGACGTCCACGAACAAATTTGGCATTTTTGACGTCGGAATCCTGATCACCCAAAAAATGGTGTGCAATAGCACACGAAAATCGTCAAAATGAGGCGTATGCTCGCTCCGGGGCTCGTTTGACCTTCCAAACGTCCCAGAAAACCCGTGATGGCCAACCGTATGCATAGATAACGTCTTGACGGACGTCCACGAACAAATTTGGCATTTTTGATGTCGGAATCCCGATCACCCAAAAAATGGTGTGCAATAGCACACGAAAATTGTCAAAAGGAGGCGTATGCTCGCTCTAGGGCTCGTTTGACCTTCCAAACGGCCCAGAAAACCCGTGATGGCCAACCATATGCATAGACAACATCTTGACGGACGTCCACGAACAAATTTGGCATTTTTGACGTCGGAATCCCGATCACCCAAAAAATGGTGTGCAATAGCACACGAAAATTGTCAAAATGAGGCGTATGCTCGCTCCGGGGCTCGTTTGACCTTCCAAATGGCCCAGAAAACCCGTGATGGCCAACCGTATGCATAGAAAACGTCTTGATGGACGTCCACGAACAAATTTGGCATTTTTGACGTCGGAATCCTGATCACCCAAAAAATGGTGTGCAATAGCACACGAAAATCGTCAAAATGAGGCGTATGCTCGCTCCGGAGCTCGTTTGACCTTTCAAACGGCCCAGAAAACCCGTGATGGCCAACCGTATGCATAGACAACATCTTGACGGACGTCCACAAACAAATTTGGCATTTTTGACGTCGGAATCCCGATCACCCAAAAAATGGTGTGCAATAGCACACGAAAATTGTCAAAATGAGGCGTATGCTCGCTCCGGGGCTCGTTTGACCTTCCAAATGGCCCAGAAAACCCGTGATGGCCTACCGTATGCATAGAAAACGTCTTGACGGACGTCCACAAACAAATTTGGCATTTTTGACGTCGGAATCCTGATCACCCAAAAAATGGTGTGCAATAGCACACGAAAATCGTCAAAATGAGGCGTATGCTCGCTCCGGGGCTCGTTTGACCTTCCAAACGTCCCAGAAAACCCGTGATGGCCAACCATATGCATAGATAACGTCTTGACGGACGTCCACGAACAAATTTGGCATTTTTGATGTCGGAATCCCGATCACCCAAAAAATGGTGTGCAATAGCACACGAAAATTGTCAAAAGGAGGCGTATGCTCGCTCTGGGGCTCGTTTGACCTTCCAAACGGCCAAGAAAACCCGTGATGGCCAACCGTATGCATAGACAACGTCTTGACGGACGTCCACGAACAAATTTGGTATTTTTGACGTCGGAATCCCGATCATTCAAAAAATGGTGTGCAATAGCACACGAAAATTGTCAAAATGAGGCGTATGCTCGCTCCGGGGCTCGTTTGACCTTCTAAACGGCCCAGAAAACCCGTGATGGCCAACCGTATGCATAGACAACGTCTTGACGGACGTCCACGAACAAATTTGGCATTTTTGACGTCGGAATCCGGATCACCCAAAAAATGGTGTGCAATAGCACACGAAAATTGTCAAAAGGAGGCGTATGCTCGCTCTGGGCTCGTTTGACCTTCCAAACGGCCAAGAAAACCCGTGATGGCCAACCGTATGCATAGACAACGTCTTGACGGACGTCCACGAACAAATTTGGTATTTTTGACGTCGGAATCCCGATCATTCAAAAAATGGTGTGCAATAGCACACGAAAATTGTCAAAATGAGGCGTATGCTCGCTCCGGGGCTCGTTTGACCTTCTAAACGGCCCAGAAAACCCGTGATGGCCAACCGTATGCATAGACAACGTCTTGACGGACGTCCACGAACAAATTTGGCATTTTTGACGTCGGAATCCGGATCACCCAAAAAATGGTGTGCAATAGCACACGAAAATTGTCAAAATGAGGCGTATGCTCGCTCCGAGGCTCGTTTGACCTTCCAAACGGCCCAGAAAACCCGTGATGGCCAACTTTATGCATAGACAACGTCTTGACGGACGTCCACGAAAAATTTGGCATTTTTGACGTCGGAATCCTCATCACCCAAAAAATGGTGTGCAATAGCACACGAAAATTGTCAAAATGAGGCGTATGCTCGCTCTGGGGCTCGTTTGACCTTCCAAACGGCCCAGAAAACCCGTGATGGCCAACCGTATGCATAGACAACGTCTTGACGGACGTCCACGAACAAATTTGGCATTTTTGACGTCGGAATCCCGATCACCCAAAAAATGGTGTGCAATAGCACACGAAAATTGTCAAAATGAGGCGTATGCTCGCTCCGGGGCTCGTTTGACCTTCTAAACGGCCCAGAAAACCCGTGATGGCCAACCGTATGCATAGACAACGTCTTGACGGACGTCCACGAACAAATTTGGCATTTTTGACGTCGGAATCCGGATCACCCAAAAAATGGTGTGCAATAGCACACGAAAATCGTCAAAATGAGGCGTATGCTCGCTCCGGGGCTCGTTTGACCTTCCAAACGGCCCAGAAAACCCGTGATGGCCAACCGTATGCATAGACAACGTCTTGACGGACGTCCACGAACAAATTTGGCATTTTTGACGTCGGAATCTCGATCACCCAAAAAATGGTGTGCAATAGCACACAAAAATTGTCAAAATGAGGCGTATGCTCGCTCCGGGGCTCTATGACCTTCCAAACGGCCCAGAAAACCCGGGATGGCCAACCGTATGCATAGACAACGTCTTGACGGACGTCCACGAACAAATTTGGCATTTTTGACGTCGAAATCCTGATCACCCAAAAAATGGTGGTCAATAGCACACGAAAATCGTCAAAATGAGGCGTATGCTCGCTCCGAAGCTCGTTTGACCTTCCAAACGGCCCAGAAAACCTTTGTAGGCCAACAGTATGCATAGACAACGTCTTGACGGACGTCCACGAACAAATTTGGCATTTTTGGCGTCGGAATCCTGATCACCCAAAAAATGGTGTGCAATAGCACACGAAAATCGTCAAAATGAGGCGTATGCTCGCTCCGGGGCTCGTTTGACCTTCCAAACGGCCCAGAGAACCCGTGATGGCCAACCGTATGCATAGACAACGTCTTGACGGACGTCCACGAACAAATTTGGCATTTTTGACGTCGGAATCCGGATCACCCAAAAAATGGTGTGCAATAGCACACGAAAATTGTCAAAAGGAGGCGTATGCTCGCTCTGGGCTCGTTTGACCTTCCAAACGGCCAAGAAAACCCGTGATGGCCAACCGTATGCATAGACAACGTCTTGACGGACGTCCACGAACAAATTTGGTATTTTTGACGTCGGAATCCCGATCATTCAAAAAATGGTGTGCAATAGCACACGAAAATTGTCAAAATGAGGGGTATGCTCGCTCCGGGGCTCGTTTGACCTTCTAAACGGCCCAGAAAACCCGTGATGGCCAACCGTATGCATAGACAACGTCTTGACGGACGTCCACGAACAAATTTGGCATTTTTGACGTCGGAATCCGGATCACCCAAAAAATGGTGTGCAATAGCACACGAAAATTGTCAAAATGAGGCGTATGCTCGCTCCGAGGCTCGTTTGACCTTCCAAACGGCCCAGAAAACCCGTGATGGCCAACTTTATGCATAGACAACGTCTTGACGGACGTCCACGAACAAATTTGGCATTTTTGACGTCGGAATCCTCATCACCCAAAAAATGGTGTGCAATAGCACACGAAAATTGTCAAAATGAGGCGTATGCTCGCTCTGGGGCTCGTTTGACCTTCCAAACGGCCCAGAAAACCCGTGATGGCCAACCGTATGCATAGACAACGTCTTGACGGACATCCACGAACAAATTTGGCATTTTTGACGTCGGAATCCCGATCACCCAAAAAATGGTGTGCAATAGCACACGAAAATTGTCAAAATGAGGCGTATGCTCGCTCCGGGGCTCGTTTGACCTTCTAAACGGCCCAGAAAACCCGTGATGGCCAACCGTATGCATAGACAACGTCTTGACGGACGTCCACGAACAAATTTGGCATTTTTGACGTCGGAATCCGGATCACCCAAAAAATGGTGTGCAATAGCACACGAAAATCGTCAAAATGAGGCGTATGCTCGCTCCGGGGCTCGTTTGACCTTCCAAACGGCCCAGAAAACCCGTGATGGCCAACCGTATGCATAGACAACGTCTTGACGGACGTCCACGAACAAATTTGGCATTTTTGACGTCGGAATCTCGATCACCCAAAAAATGGTGTGCAATAGCACACGAAAATTGTCAAAATGAGGCGTATGCTCGCTCCGGGGCTCTATGACCTTCCAAACGGCCCAGAAAACCCGGGATGGCCAACCGTATGCATAGACAACGTCTTGACGGACGTCCACGAACAAATTTGGCATTTTTGACGTCGAAATCCTGATCATTCAAAAAATGGTGGTCAATAGCACACGAAAATCGTCAAAATGAGGCGTATGCTCGCTCCGAAGCTCGTTTGACCTTCCAAACGGCCCAGAAAACCTTTGTAGGCCAACCGTATGCATAGACAACGTCTTGACGGACGTCCACGAACAAATTTGGCATTTTTGGCGTCGGAATCCTGATCACCCAAAAAATGGTGTGCAATAGCACACGAAAATCGTCAAAATGAGGCGTATGCTCGCTCCGGGGCTCGTTTGACCTTCCAAACGGCCCAGAGAACCCGTGATGGCCAACCGTATGCATAGACAACGTCTTGACGGACGTCCACGAACAAATTTGGCATTTTTGACGTCGGAATCTGGATCACCCAAAAAATGGTGTGCAATAGCACACGAAAATCGTCAAAATGAGGCGTATGCTCGCTCCGGGGCGCGTTTGACCTTCCAAACGGCCCAGAAAACCCGTGATGGCCAACCGTATGCATAGACAACGTCTTGACGGACGTCCACGAAAACATTTGGCATTTTAGACGTCGGAATCCGAATCACCCAAAAAATGGTGTGCAATAGCACACGAAAATCGTCAAAATGAGGCGTATGCTCGCTCCGGGGCTCGTTTGACCTTCCAAATGGCCCAGAAAACCCGTGATGGCCAACCGTATGCATAGACAACGTCTTGACGGACGTCCACGAATAAATTTGGCATTTTTGACGTCGGAATCCTGATTACCCAAAAAATGGTGTGCAATAGCACACGAAAATCGTCAAAATGAGGCGTATGCTCGCTCCGGGGCTCGTTTGACCTTCCAAATGGCCCAGAAAACCCGTGATGGCCAACCGTATGCATAGACAACGTCTTGACGGATGTCCACGAACAAATTTGGCATTTTTGACGTCGGAATCCCGATCACCCATAAAATGGTGTGCAATAGCACACGAAAATTGTCAAAATGAGGCGTATGCTCGCTCCGGGGCTCGTTTGACCTTCCAAACGGCCCAAAAAACCCGTGATGGCCAACCGTATGCATAGACAACGTCTTGACGGACGTCCATGAACAAATTTGGCATTTTTGACGTCGGAATCCGGATCATCCAAAAAATGGTGTGCAATAGCACACGAAAATCGTCAAAATGAGGCGTATGCTCGCTCCGAGGCACGTTTGACCTTCCAAACGGCCCAGAAAACCCGTGATGGCCAACCGTATGCATAGACAACATCTTGACGGATGTCCACGAACAAATTTGGCATTTTTGACGTCGGAATCCTGATCACCCAAAAAATGGTGGGCAATAGCACACGAAAATCGTCAAAATGAGGCGTATGCTCGCTCCGGGGCTCGTTTGACCTTCCAAACGGCCCAGAAAACCCGTGATGGACAACCGTATGCATAGACAATGTCTTGACGGATGTCCACGAACAAATTTGGCATTTTTGACGTCGGAATCCCGATCACCCAAAAAATGGTGTGCAATAGCACACGAAAATTGTCAAAATGAGGCGTATGCTCGCTCCGGGGCTCGTTTGACCTTCCAAACGGCCCAGAAAACCCGTGATGGCCAACCGTATGCATAGACAACGTCTTGACGGACGTCCACCAACAAATTTGGCATTTTTGACATCGGAATCCGGATCACCCAAAAAATGGTGTGCAATAGCACACGAAAATCGTCAAAATCAGGCGTATGCTCGCTCCGGGGCTCGTTTAACCTTCCAAACGGCCCAGAAAACCCGTGATGGCCAACCGTATGCATAGACAACGTTTTGACGGACGTCCACGAACAAATTTGGCATTTTTGACGTCGGAATCCTGATCACCCAAAAAATGGTGTGCAATAGCACACGAAAATCGTCAAAATGAGGCGTATGCTCGCTCCGAAGCTCGTTTGACCTTCCAAATGGCCCAGAAAACCCGTGATGGCCAACCGTATTCATAGACAACGTCTTGACGGACGTCCACGAACAAATTTGGCATTTTTGACGTCGGAATCCCGATCACCCAAAAAATGGTGTGCAATAGCACACGAAAATCGTCAAAATGAGGCGTATGCTCGCTCCAGGGCTCGTTTGACCTTCCAAACGGCCCAGAAAACCCGTGATGGCCAACCGTATGCATATACAACGTCTTGACGGACGTCCACGAACAAATTTGGCATTTTTGACGTCTGAATCCCGATCACCCAAAAAATGGTGTGCAATAGCACACGAAAATTGTCAAAATAAGGCGTATGCTCGCTCCGGGGCTCGTTTGACCTTCCAAACGGCCCAGAAAACCCGTGATGGCCAACCGTATGCATAGACAACGTCTTGACAGACGTCCACGAACAAATTTGGCATTTTTGACGTCGGAATCCTGATCACCCAAAAAATGGTGTGCAATAGCACATGAAAATCGTCAAAATGAGGCGTATGCTCGCTCCGGGGCTCGTTTGACCTTCCAAATGGCCCAGAAAACCCGTGATGGCCAACCGTATGCATAGACAACGTCTTGACGGACGTCCACGAACAAATTTGGCATTTTTGACGTCGGAATCCCGATCACCCAAAAAATGGTGTGCAATAGCACACGAAAATCGTCAAAATGAGGCGTATGCTCGCTCCGGAGCTCGTTTGACCTTTCAAACGGCCCAGAAAACCCGTGATGGCCAACCGTATGCATAGACAACATCTTGACGGACTTCCACGAACAAATTTGGCATTTTTGACGTCGGAATCCCGATCACCCAAAAAATGGTGTGCAATAGCACACGAAAATTGTCAAAATGAGGCGTATGCTCGCTCCGGGGCTCGTTTGACCTTCCAAATGGCCCAGAAAACCCGTGATGGCCAACCGTATGCATAGACAACGTCTTGACGGACGTCCACGAACAAATTTAGCATTTTTGACGTCGGAATCCTGATCACCCAAAAAATGGTGTGCAATAGCACACGAAAATCGTCAAAATGAGGCGTATGCTCGCTCCGGGGCTCGTTTGACCTTCCAAACGTCCCAGAAAACCCGTGATGGCCAACCGTATGCATAGATAATGTCTTGACGGACGTCCACGAACAAATTTGGCATTTTTGATGTCGGAATCCCGATCACCCAAAAAATGGTGTGCAATAGCACACGAAAATTGTCAAAAGGAGGCGTATGCTCGCTCTGGGGCTCGTTTGACCTTCCAAACGGCCAAGAAAACCCGTGATGGCCAACCGTATGCATAGACAACGTCTTGACGGACGTCCATGAACAAATTTGGTATTTTTGACGTCGGAATCCCGATCATTCAAAAAATGGTGTGCAATAGCACACGAAAATTGTCAAAATGAGGCGTATGCTCGCTCCGGGGCTCGTTTGACCTTCTAAACGGCCCAGAAAACCCGTGATGGCCAACCGTATGCATAGACAACGTCTTGACGGACGTCCACGAACAAATTTGGCATTTTTGACGTCGGAATCCGGATCACCCAAAAAATGGTTTGCAATAGCACACGAAAATCGTCAAAATGAGGCGTATGCTCGCTCCGGGGCTCGTTTGACCTTCCAAACGGCCCAGAAAACCTGTGATGCCCAACCGTATGCATAGACAACGTCTTGACAGACGTCCACGAACAAATTTGGCATTTTTGACGTTGGAATCATGATCACCCGAAAAATGGTGTGCAATAGCACACGAAAATCGTCAAAATGAGGCGTATGCTCGCTCCGGGGCTCGTTTGACCTTCCAAACGGCCCAGAAAACCCGTGATGGCCAACCGTATGCATAGACAACGTCTTGACGAACGTCCACGAACAAACTTGGCATTTTTGACGTCGGAATCCCGATCACCCAAAAAATGGTGTGAAATAGCACACGAAAATCGTCAAAATGAGGCGTATGCTCGCTCCGGGGCTCGTTTGACCTTCCAAACGGCCAAGAAAACCCGTGATGGCCAATCGTATGCATAGACAACGTCTTGACGGACGTCCACGAACAAATTTGGCATTTTTGACGTCGGAATCCTGATCAGCCAAAAAATGGTGTGCAATAGCACACGAAAATCGTCAAAATGAGGCGTATGCTCGCTCCGGGGCTTTTTTGACCTTCCAAACGGCCCAGAAAACCCGTGATGGCCAACCGTATGCATAGACAATGTCTTGACGGACGTCCACGAACAAATTTGGCATTTTTGACGTCGGAATCCCGATCACCCAAAAAATGGTGTGCAATAGCACACGAAAATTGTCAAAATGAGGCGTATGCTCGCTCCGGGGCTCGTTTGACCTTCCAAACGGCCCAGAAAACCCGTGATGGCCAACCGTATGCATAGACAACGTCTTGACGGACGTCCACGAACAAATTTGGCATTTTTGACGTCGGAATCCCGATCACCCAAAAAATGGTGTGCAATAGCACACGAAAATTGTCAAAATGAGGCGTATGCTCGCTCCGGGGCTCGTTTGACCTTCTAAACGGCCCAGAAAACCCGTGATGGCCAACCGTATGCATAGACAACGTCTTGACGGACGTCCACGAACAAATTTGGCATTTTTGACGTCGTAATCCGGGTCACCCAAAAAATGGTGTGCAATAGCACACGAAAATCGTCAAAATGAGGCGTATGCTCGCTCCGGGGCTCGTTTGACCTTCCAAACGGCCCAGAAAACCCGTGATGCCCAACCGTATGCATAGACAACGTCTTGATGGACGTCCACGAACAAATTTGGCATTTTTGACGTTGGAATCATGATCACCCAAAAAATGGTGTGCAATAGCGCACGAAAATCGTCAAAATGAGGCGTATGCTCGCTCCGGGGCTCGTTTGACCTTCCAAATGGCCCAGAAAACCCGTGATGGCCAACCGTATGCATAGACAACGTCTTGACAGACGTCCACGAACAAATTTGGCATTTTTGACGTCGGAATCCTGATCACCCAAAAAATGGTGTGCAATAGCACACGAAAATCGTCAAAATGAGGCGTATGCTCGCTCCGGGGCTCGTTTGACCTTCCAAACGGCCCAGAAAACCCGTGATGGCCAACCGTATGCATAGACAACGTCTTGACGAACGTCCACGAACAAACTTGGCATTTTTGACGTCGGAATCCCGATCACCTAAAAAATGGTGTGAAATAGCACACGAAAATCGTCAAAATGAGGCGTATGCTCGCTCCGGGGCTCGTTTGACCTTCCAAACGGCCAAGAAAACCCGTGATGGCCAATCGTATGCATAGACAACGTCTTGACGGACGTCCACGAACAAATTTGGCATTTTTGACGTCGGAATCCTGATCAGCCAAAAAATGGTGTGCAATAGCACACGAAAATCGTCAAAATGAGGCGTATGCTCGCTCCGGGGCTTTTTTGACCTTCCAAACGGCCCAGAAAACCCGTGATGGCCAACCGTATGCATAGACAACGTCTTGACGGATGTCCACGAACAAATTTGGCATTTTTGACGTCGGAATCCTGATCACCCAAAAAATGGTGTGCAATAGCACACGAAAATCGTCAAAATGAGGCGTATGCTCGCTCCGTGGCTCGTTTGACCTTCCAAACGGCCCAGAAAACCCGTGATGGCCAACCGTATGCATAGACAACGTCTTGACGGACGTCCACGAACAAATTTGGCATTTTTGACGTCGGAATCCTGATCACCAAAAAAATGGTGTGCAATAGCACACGAAAATCGTCAAAATGAGGCGTATGCTTGCTCTGGGGCTCGTTTGACCTTCCAAACGGCCCAGAAAACCCGTGATGGCCAACCATATGCATAGATAACGTCTTGACAGACGTCCACGAATAAATTTGGCATTTTTGACGTCGGAATCTCGATCACCCAAAAAATGGTGTGCAATAGCACACGAAAATTGTCAAAATGAGGCGTATGCTCGCTCCGGGGCTCTATGACCTTCCAAACGGCCCCGAAAACCCGGGATGGCCAACCGTATGCATAGACAACGTCTTGACGGACGTCCACGAACAAATTTGGCATTTTTGACGTCGAAATCCTGATCACCCAAAAAATGGTGTGCAATAGCACACGAAAATCGTCAAAATGAGGCGTATGCTCGCTCCGAAGCTCGTTTGACCTTCCAAACGGCCCAGAAAACCTTTGTAGGCCAACCGTATGCATAGACAACGTCTTGACGGACGTCCACGAACAAATTTGGCATTTTTGGCGTCGGAATCCTGATCACCCAAAAAATGGTGTGCAATAGCACACGAAAATCGTCAAAATGAGGCGTATGCTCGCTCCGGGGCTCGTTTGACCTTCCAAACGGCCCAGAAAACCCGTGATGGCCAACCGTATGCATAGACAATGTCTTGACGAACGTCCACGAACAAATTTGGCATTTTTGACGTCGGAATCCGGATCACCCAAAAAATGGTGTGCAATAGCACACGAAAATCGTCAAAATGAGGCGTATGCTCGCTCCGGGGCTCGTTTGACCTTCCAAATGGCCCAGAAAACCCGTGATGGCCAACCGTATGCATAGACAACGTCTTGACGGACGTCCACGAACAAATTTGGCTTTTTTGATGTCGGAATCCTGATCACCCAATAAATGGTGTGCAATAGCACACGAAAATCGTCAAAATGAGGCGTATGCTCGCTCCGGGGCTCGTTTGACCTTCCAAATGGCCCAGAAAACCCGTGATGGCCAACCGTATGCATAGACAACGTCTTGACGGACGTCCACAAACAAATTTGGCATTTTTCACGTCAGAATCCCGATCACCCAAAAAATGGTGTGCAATAGCACACGAAAATCGTCAAAATGAGGCGTATGCTCGCTCCAGGGCTCGTTTGACCTTCCAAACGGCCCAGAAAACCCGTGATGGCCAACCGTATGCATAGACAACGTCTTGAAAGACGTCCACGAACAAATTTGGCATTTTTGACGTCGGAATCCCGATCACCCAAAAAATGGTGTGCAATAGCACACGAAAATTGTTAAAATGAGGCGTATGCTCGCTCCGGGGCTCGTTTGACATTCCAAACGGCCCAGAAAACCCGTGATGGCCAACCGTATGCATAGACAACGTCTTGACGGACGTCCTCGAACAAATTTGGCATTTTTGACGTCGGAATCATGATCACCCAAAAAATGGTGTGCAATAGCACACGAAAATCGTCAAAATGAGGCGTATGCTCGCTCCGGGGCTCGTTTGACCTTCCAAACGGCCCAGAAAACCCGTGATTGCCAACCGTATGCATAGACAACGTCTTGACGGACGTCCACGAACAAATTTGGCATTTTTGACGTCGGAATCCCGATCACCCAAAAAATGGTGTGCAATAGCACACGAAAATCGTCAAAATGAGGCGTATGCTCGCTCCGGGGCTCGTTTGACCTTCCAAACGGCCCAGAAAACCCGTGATGGCCAACCGTATGCATAGACAACGTCTTGATGGACTTCCACGAACAAATTTGGCATTTTTGACGTCGGAATCCCGATCACCCAAAAAATGGTTTTCAATAGCACACGAAAATTGTCAAAATGAGGCGTATGCTTGCTCCGGGGCTCGTTTGACATTCCAAACGGCCCAGAAAACCCGTGATGGCCAACCGTATGCATAGACAACGTCTTGACGGACGTCCACGAACAAATTTGGCATTTTTGACGTCGGAATCCTGATCACCCAAAAAATGGTGTGCGATAGCACACGAAAATCGTCAAAATGAGGCGTATGCTCGCTCCGGGGCTCGTTTGACCTTCCAAATGGCCCAGAAAACCCGTGATGGACAACCGTATGCATAGACAACGTCTTGACGGATGTCCACGAACAAATTTGGCATTTTTGACGTCGGAATCCCGATCACCCAAAAAATGGTGTGCAATAGCACACGAAAATCGTCAAAATGAGGCGTATGCTCGCTCCGGGGCTCGTTTGACCTTCCAAACGGCCCAGAAAACCCGTGATGGTCAACCGTATGCATAGACAACGTCTTGACGGACTTCCACGAACAAATTTGGCATTTTTGACATCGGAATCCCGATCACCCAAAAAATGGTTTTCAATAGCACACGAAAATTGTCAAAATGAGGCGTATGCTCGCTCCGGGGCTCGTTTGACATTCCAAACGGCCCAGAAAACCCGTGATGGCCAACCGTATGCATAGACAACGTCTTGACGGACGTCCACGAACAAATTTGGCATTTTTGACGTCGGAATCATGATCACCCAAAAAATGGTGTGCAATAGCACACGAAAATCGTCAAAATGAGGCGTATGCTCGCTCCGGGGCTCGTTTGACCTTCCAAACGGCCCAGAAAACCCGTGATTGCCAACCGTATGCATAGACAACGTCTTGACGGACGTCCACGAACAAATTTGGCATTTTTGACGTCGGAATCCCGATCACCCAAAAAATGGTGTGCAATAGCACACGAAAATCGTCAAAATGAGGCGTATGCTCGCTCCGGGGCTTGTTTGACCTTCCAAACGGCCCAGAAAACCCGTGATGGCCAACCGTATGCATAGACAACGTCTTGATGGACTTCCACGAACAAATTTGGCATTTTTGACGTTGGAATCCCGATCACCCAAAAAATGGTTTTCAATAGCACACGAAAATTGTCAAAATGAGGCGTATGCTTGCTCCGGGGCTCGTTTGACATTCCAAACGGCCCAGAAAACCCGTGATGGCCAACCGTATGCATAGACAACGTGTTGACGGACGTCCACGAACAAATTTGGCATTTTTGACGTCGGAATCCTGATCACCCAAAAAATGGTGTGCGATAGCACACAAAAATCGTCAAAATGAGGCGTATGCTCGCTTCGGGGCTCGTTTGACCTTCCAAATGGCCCAGAAAACCCGTGATGGCCAACCGTATGCATAGACAACGTCTTGACGGACGTCCACGAACAAATTTGGCATTTTTGACGTCGGAATCTGGATCACCCAAAAAATGGTGTGCAATAGCACACGAAAATTGTCAAAATGAGGCGTATGCTCGCTCCGGGGCTCGTTTGACCTTCCAAACGGCCCAGAAAACCCGTGATGGCCAACCGTATGCATAGACAACGTCTTGATGGACGTCCACGAACAAATTTGGCATTTTTGACGTCGGAATCCGGATCACCCAAAAAATGGTGTGCAATAGCACACGAAAATCGTCAAAATGAGGCGTATGCTCGCTCCGGGGCTCGTTTGACCTTCCAAACGGCCCAGAAAACCCGTGATGGCCAACCGTATGCATAGACAACGTCTTGACGAACGTCCATGAACAAACTTGGCATTTTTGACGTCGGAATCCCGATCACCCAAAAAATGGTGTGAAATAGCACACAAAAATCGTCAAAATGAGGCGTATGCTCGCTCCGGGGCTCGTTTGACCTTCCAAACGGCCAAGAAAACCCGTGATGGCCAATCGTATGCATAGACAACGTCTTGACGGACGTCCACGAACAAATTTGGCATTTTTGACGTCGGAATCCTGATCACCCAAAAAATGGTGTGCAACAGCACACGAAAATCGTCAAAATGAGGCATATGCTCGCTCCGGGGCTTGTTTGACCTTCCAAACGGCCCAGAAAACCCGTGATGGCCAACCGTATGCATAGACAACGTCTTGACGGATGTCTACGAACAAATTTGGCATTTTTGACGTCGGAATCCCGATCACCCAAAAAATGGTGTGCAATAGCACACGAAAATCGTCAAAATGAGGCGTATGCTCGCTCCGGGGCTCGTTTGACCTTTCAAACGGCCCAGAAAACCCGTGATGGCCAACCGTATGCATAGACAACATCTTGACGGACGTCCACGAACAAATTTGGCATTTTTGACGTCGGAATCCCGATCACCCAAAAAATGGTGTGCAATAGCTAACGAAAATTGTCAAAATGAGGCGTATGCTCGCTCCGGGGCTCGTTTGACCTTCCAAATGGCCCAGAAAACCCGTGATGGCCAACCGTATGCATAGAAAACGTCTTGACGGACGTCCACGAACAAATTTGGCATTTTTGACGTCGGAATCTGATCACCCAAAAAATGGTGTGCAATAGCACATGAAAATCGTCAAAATGAGGCGTATGCTCGCTCCGGGGCTCGTTTGACCTTCCAAACGGCCCAGAAAACCCGTGATGGCCAACCGTATGCATAGACAACGTCTTGACGGACTTCAACGAACAAATTTGGCATTTTTGACGTCGGAATCCTGATCACCCAAAAAATGGTGTGCAATAGCACACGAAAATCGTCAAAATGAGGCGTATGCTCGCTCCGGGGCTCGTTTGACCTTCCAAACGGCCAAGAAAACCCGTGATGGCCAACCGTATGCATAGACAACGTCTTGACGGATGTCCACGAACAAATTTGGCATTTTTGACGTCGGAATCCCGATCACCCAAAAAATGGTGTGCAATAGCACACGAAAATTGTCAAAATGAGGCGTATGCTCGCTCCGGGGCTCGTTTGACCTTCCAAACGGCCCAGAAAACCCGTGATGGCCAACCGTATGCATAGACAACGTCTTGATGGACGTCCACGAACAAATTTGGCATTTTTGACGTCGGAATCCGGATCACCCAAAAAATGGTGTGCAATAGCACACGAAAATCGTCAAAATGAGGCGTATGCTCGCTCCGGAGCTCGTTTGACCTTCCAAACGGCCCAAAAAACCCGTGATGCCCAACCGTATGCATAGACAACGTCTTGACGGACGTCCACGAACAAATTTGGCATTTTTGACGTTGGAATCATGATCACCCAAAAAATGGTGTGCAATAGCACACGAAAATCGTCAAAATGAGGCGTATGCTCGCTCCGGTGCTCGTTTGACCGTCCAAACGGCCCAGAAAACCCGTGATGGCCAACCGTATGCATAGACAACGTCTTGACGAATGTCCACGAACAAACTTGGCATTTTTGACGTCGGAATCCCGATCACCCAAAAAATGGTGTGAAATAGCACACGAAAATCGTCAAAATGAGGTGTATGCTCGCTCCGGGGCTCGTTTGACCTTCCAAACGGCCAAGAAAACCCATGATGGCCAATCGTATGCATAGACAACGTCTTGACGGACGTTCACGAACAAATTTGGCATTTTTGACGTTGGAATCCCGATCACCCAAAAAATGGTGTGCAATAGCACACGAAAATCGTCAAAATGAGGCGTATGCTCGCTCCGGGGCTTGTTTGACCTTCCAAACGGCCCAGAAAACCCGTGATGGCCAACCGTATGCATAGACAACGTCTTGACGGACGTCCACGAACAAATTTGGCATTTTTGACGTCGGAATCCCGATCACCCAAAAAATGGTGTGCAATAGCACACGAAAATTGTCAAAATGAGGCGTATGCTCGCTCCGGGGCTCGTTTGACCTTCCAAACGACCCAGAAAACCCTTGATGGCCAACCGTATGCATAGACAACGTCTTGACGGACGTCCATGAACAAATTTGGCATTTTTGACGTCGGAATCCAGATCACCAAAAAAATGGTGTGCAATAGCACACGAAAATCTTCAAAATGAGGCGTATGCTCGCTCCGGGGCTCGTTTGACCTTCCAAACGGCCCAGAAAACCTGTGATGGCCAACCGTATGCATAGACAACGTCTTGACGAACGTCCACGAACAAATTTGGCATTTTTGACGTTGGAATCCTGATCACCCAAAAAATGGTGTGCAATAGCACACGAAAATCGTCAAAATGAGGCGTATGCTCGCTCCGGGGCTCGTTTGACCTTCCAAATGGCCCAGAAAACCCGTGATGGCCAACCGTATGCATAGACAACGTCTTGACGGACGTCCACGAACAAATTTGGCATTTTTGACGTCGAAATCCCGATCACCCAAAAAATGGTGTGCAATAGCACACGAAAATCGTCAAAATGAGGCGTATGCTCGCTCCGGGGCTCGTTTGACCTTCCAAACGGCCCAGAAAACCCGTGATGGCCAACCGTATGCATAGACAACGTCTTGACGGACTTCCACGAACAAATTTGGCATTTTTGACGTCGGAATCCCGATCACCCAAAAAATGGTTTGCAATAGCACACGAAAATTGTCAAAATGAGGCGTATGCTCGCTCTGGGGCTCGTTTGACATTCCAAACGGCCCAGAAAACCCGTGATGGCCAACCGTATGCATAGACAACGTCTTGACGGACGTCCACGAACAAATTTGGCATTTTTGACGTAGGAATCCTGATCACCCAAAAAATGGTGTGCGATAGCACACGAAAATCGTCAAAATGAGGCGTATGCTCGCTTCGGGGCTCGTTTGACCTTCCAAATGGCCCAGAAAACCCGTGATGGCCAACCGTATGCATAGAATACGTCTTGAAGGACGTCCATGAACAAATTTGGCATTTTTGACGTCGGAATCCAGATCACCAAAAAAATGGTGTGCAATAGCACACGAAAATCGTCAAAATGAGGCGTATGCTCGCTCCGGGGCTCGTTTGACCTTCCAAACGACCCAGAAAACCTGTGATGGCCAACCGTATGCATAGACAACGTCTTGACGAACGTCCACGAACAAATTTGGCATTTTTGACGTTGGAATCCTGATCACCCAAAAAATGGTGTGCAATAGCACACGAAAATCGTCAAAATGAGGCGTATGCTCGCTCCGGGGCTCGTTTGACCTTCCAAATGGCCCAGAAAACCCGTGATGGCCAACCGTATGCATAGACAACGTCTTGACGGACGTCCACGAACAAATTTGGCATTTTTGACGTCGGAATCCCGATCACCCAAAAAATGGTGTGCAATAGCACACGAAAATCGTCAAAATGAGGCGTATGCTCGCTCCGGGGCTCGTTTGACCTTCCAAACGGCCCAGAAAACCCGTGATGGCCAACCGTATGCATAGACAACGTCTTGACGGACTTCCACGAACAAATTTGGCATTTTTGACGTCGGAATCCCGATCACCCAAAAAATGGTTTGCAATAGCACACGAAAATTGTCAAAATGAGGCGTATGCTCGCTCCGGGGCTCGTTTGACATTCCAAACGGCCCAGAAAACCCGTGATGGCCAACCGTATGCATAGACAACGTCTTGACGGACGTCCACGAACAAATTTGGCATTTTTGACGTCGGAATCCTGATCACCCAAAAAATGGTGTGCGATAGCACACGAAAATCGTCAAAATGAGGCGTATGCTCGCTTCGGGGCTCGTTTGACCTTCCAAATGGCCCAGAAAACCCGTGATGGCCAACCGTATGCATAGACAACGTCTTGACGGACGTCCACGAACAAATTTGGCATTTTTGACGTCGGAATCCTGATCACCCAAAAAATGGTGTGCAATAGCACACGAAAATCGTCAAAATGAGGCGTATGCTCACTCCGGGGCTCGTTTGACCTTCCAAACGGCCCAGAAAACCCGTGATGGCCAACCGTATGCATAGACAACATCTTGACGGACGTCCACGAACAAATTTGGCATTTATGACGTCGGATCCCAATCACCCAAAAAATGGTGTGCAATAGCACACGAAAATTGTCAAAATGAGGCGTATGCTCGCTCCGGGGCTCGTTTGACCTTCCAAATGGCCCAGAAAACCCGTGATGGCCAACCGTATGCATAGACAATGTCTTAACAGACGTCCACGAACAAATTTGGCATTTTTGACGTCGGAATCCGGATCACCCAAAAAATGGTGTGCAATAGCACACGAAAATCGTCAAAATGAGGCGTATGCTCGCTCCGGAGCTCGTTTGACCTTCCAAACGGCCCAAAAAACCCGTGATGCCCAACCGTATGCATAGACAACGTCTTGACGGACGTCCACGAACAAATTTGGCATTTTTGACGTTGGAATCATGATCACCCAAAAAATGGTGTGCAATAGCACACGAAAATCGTCAAAATGAGGCGTATGCTCGCTCCGGTGCTCGTTTGACCGTCCAAACGGCCCAGAAAACCCGTGATGGCCAACCGTATGCATAGACAACGTCTTGACGAATGTCCACGAACAAACTTGGCATTTTTGACGTCGGAATCCCGATCACCCAAAAAATGGTGTGAAATAGCACACGAAAATCGTCAAAATGAGGTGTATGCTCGCTCCGGGGCTCGTTTGACCTTCCAAACGGCCAAGAAAACCCATGATGGCCAATCGTATGCATAGACAACGTCTTGACGGACGTTCACGAACAAATTTGGCATTTTTGACGTCGGAATCCCGATCACCCAAAAAATGGTGTGCAATAGCACACGAAAATCGTCAAAATGAGGCATATGCTCGCTCCGGGGCTTGTTTGACCTTCCAAACGGCCCAGAAAACCCGTGATGGCCAACCGTATGCATAGACAACGTCTTGACGGACGTCCACGAACAAATTTGGCATTTTTGACGTCGGAATCCCGATCACCCAAAAAATGGTGTGCAATAGCACACGAAAATTGTCAAAATGAGGCGTATGCTCGCTCCGGGGCTCGTTTGACCTTCCAAACGACCCAGAAAACCCTTGATGGCCAACCGTATGCATAGACAACGTCTTGACGGACGTCCATGAACAAATTTGGCATTTTTGACGTCGGAATCCAGATCACCAAAAAAATGGTGTGCAATAGCACATGAAAATCGTCAAAATGAGGCGTATGCTCGCTCCGGGGCTCGTTTGACCTTCCAAACGGCCCAGAAAACCTGTGATGGCCAACCGTATGCATAGACAACGTCTTGACGAACGTCCACGAACAAATTTGGCATTTTTGACGTTGGAATCCTGATCACCCAAAAAATGGTGTGCAATAGCACACGAAAATCGTCAAAATGAGGCGTATGCTCGCTTCGGGGCTCGTTTGACCTTCCAAATGGCCCAGAAAACCCGTGATGGCCAACCGTATGCATAGACAACGTCTTGACGGACGTCCACGAACAAATTTGGCATTTTTGACGTCGGAATCCCGATCACCCAAAAAATGGTGTGCAATAGCACACGAAAATCGTCAAAATGAGGCGTATGCTCACTCCGGGGCTCGTTTGACCTTCCAAACGGCCCAGAAAACCCGTGATGGCCAACCGTATGCATAGACAACATCTTGACGGACGTCCACGAACAAATTTGGCATTTATGACGTCGGATCCCAATCACCCAAAAAATGGTGTGCAATAGCACACGAAAATTGTCAAAATGAGGCGTATGCTCGCTCCGGGGCTCGTTTGACCTTCCAAATGGCCCAGAAAACCCGTGATGGCCAACCGTATGCATAGACAACGTCTTAACGGACGTCCACGAACAAATTTGGCATTTTTGACGTCGGAATCCGGATCACCCAAAAAATGGTGTGCAATAGCACACGAAAATCGTCAAAATGAGGCGTATGCTCGCTCCGGAGCTCGTTTGACCTTCCAAACGGCCCAAAAAACCCGTGATGCCCAACCGTATGCATAGACAACGTCTTGACGGACGTCCACGAACAAATTTGGCATTTTTGACGTTGGAATCATGATCACCCAAAAAATGGTGTGCAATAGCACACGAAAATCGTCAAAATGAGGCGTATGCTCGCTCCGGTGCTCGTTTGACCGTCCAAACGGCCCAGAAAACCCGTGATGGCCAACCGTATGCATAGACAACGTCTTGACGAATGTCCACGAACAAACTTGGCTTTTTTGACGTCGGAATCCCGATCACCCAAAAAATGGTGTGAAATAGCACACGAAAATCGTCAAAATGAGGTGTATGCTCGCTCCGGGGCTCGTTTGACCTTCCAAACGGCCAAGAAAACCCATGATGGCCAATCGTATGCATAGACAACGTCTTGACGGACGTTCACGAACAAATTTGGCATTTTTGACGTCGGAATCCCGATCACCCAAAAAATGGTGTGCAATAGCACACGAAAATCGTCAAAATGAGGCATATGCTCGCTCCGGGGCTTGTTTGACCTTCCAAACGGCCCAGAAAACCCGTGATGGCCAACCGTATGCATAGACAACGTCTTGACGGACGTCCACGAACAAATTTGGCATTTTTGACGTCGGAATCCCGATCACCCAAAAAATGGTGTGCAATAGCACACGAAAATTGTCAAAATGAGGCGTATGCTCGCTCCGGGGCTCGTTTGACCTTCCAAACGACCCAGAAAACCCTTGATGGCCAACCGTATGCATAGACAACGTCTTGACGGACGTCCATGAACAAATTTGGCATTTTTGACGTCGGAATCCAGATCACCAAAAAAATGGTGTGCAATAGCACACGAAAATCGTCAAAATGAGGCGTATGCTCGCTCCGGGGCTCGTTTGACCTTCCAAACGGCCCAGAAAACCTGTGATGGCCAACCGTATGCATAGAAAACGTCTTGACGAACGTCCACGAACAAATTTGGCATTTTTGACGTTGGAATCCTGATCACCCAAAAAATGGTGTGCAATAGCACACGAAAATCGTCAAAATGAGGCGTATGCTCGCTCCGGGGCTCGTTTGACCTTCCAAATGGCCCAGAAAACCCGTGATGGCCAACCGTATGCATAGACAACGTCTTGACGGACGTCCACGAACAAATTTGGCATTTTTGACGTCGGAATCCCGATCACCCAAAAAATGGTGTGCAATAGCACACGAAAATCGTCAAAATGAGGCGTATGCTCGCTCCGGGGCTCGTTTGACCTTCCAAACGGCCCAGAAAACCCGTGATGGCCAACCGTATGCATAGACAACGTCTTGACGGACTTCCACGAACAAATTTGGCATTTTTGACGTCGGAATCCCGATCACCCAAAAAATGGTTTGCAATAGCACACGAAAATTGTCAAAATGAGGCGTATGCTCGCTCCGGGGCTCGTTTGACATTCCAAACGGCCCAGAAAACCCGTGATGGCCAACCGTATGCATAGACAACGTCTTGACGGACGTCCACGAACAAATTTGGCATTTTTGACGTAGGAATCCTGATCACCCAAAAAATGGTGTGCGATAGCACACGAAAATCGTCAAAATGAGGCGTATGCTCGCTTCGGGGCTCGTTTGACCTTCCAAATGGCCCAGAAAACCCGTGATGGCCAACCGTATGCATAGACAACGTCTTGACGGACGTCCATGAACAAATTTGGCATTTTTGACGTCGGAATCCAGATCACCAAAAAAATGGTGTGCAATAGCACACGAAAATCGTCAAAATGAGGCGTATGCTCGCTCCGGGGCTCGTTTGACCTTCCAAACGGCCCAGAAAACCTGTGATGGCCAACCGTATGCATAGACAACGTCTTGACGAACGTCCACGAACAAATTTAGCATTTTTGACGTTGGAATCCTGATCACCCAAAAAATGGTGTGCAATAGCACACGAAAATCGTCAAAATGAGGCGTATGCTCGCTCCGGGGCTCGTTTGACCTTCCAAATGGCCCAGAAAACCCGTGATGGCCAACCGTATGCAAAGACAACGTCTTGACGGACGTCCACGAACAAATTTGGCATTTTTGACGTCGGAATCCCGATCACCCAAAAAATGGTGTGCAATAGCACACGAAAATCGTCAAAATGAGGCGTATGCTCGCTCCGAGGCTCGTTTGACCTTCCAAACGGCCCAGAAAACCCGTGATGGCCAACCGTATGCATAGACAACGTCTTGACGGACTTCCACGAACAAATTTGGCATTTTTGACGTCGGAATCCCGATCACCCAAAAAATGGTTTTCAATAGCACACGAAAATTGTCAAAATGAGGCGTATGCTCGCTCCGGGGCTCGTTTGACATTCCAAACGGCCCAGAAAACCCGTGATGGCCAACCGTATGCATAGACAACGTCTTGACGGACGTCCACGAACAAATTTGGCATTTTTGACGTCGTAATCCTGATCACCCAAAAAATGGGGTGCGATAGCACACGAAAATCGTCAAAATGAGGCGTATGCTCGCTTCGGGGCTCGTTTGACCTTCCAAATGGCCCAGAAAACCCGTGATGGCCAACCGTATGCATAGACAACATCTTGACGGACGTCCACGAACAAATATGGCATTTTTGACGTCGGAATCCCGATCACCCAAAAAATGGTGTGCAATAGCACACGAAAATCGTCAAAATGAGGCGTATGCTCACTCCGGGGCTCGTTTGACCTTCCAAACGGCCCAGAAAACCCGTGATGGCCAACCGTATGCATAGACAACATCTTGACGGACGTCCACGAACAAATTTGGCATTTATGACGTCGGAATCCCAATCACCCAAAAAATGGTGTGCAATAGCACACGAAAATTGTCAAAATGAGGCGTATGCTCGCTCCGGGGCTCGTTTGACCTTCCAAATGGCCCAGGAAACCCGTGATGGCCAACCGTATGCATAGACAACGTCTTGACGGACGTCCACGAACAAATTTGGCATTTTTGACGTCGGAATCCCGATCACCCAAAAAATGGTGTGCAATAGCACACGAAAATCGTCAAAATGAGGCGTATGCTCGCTCCGGGGCTCGTTTGACCTTCCAAACGACCCAGAAAACCCGTGATGGCCAACCGTATGCATAGACAACGTCTTGACGGACTTCCACGAACAAATTTGGCATTTTTGACGTCGGAATCCCGATCACCCAAAAAATGGTTTGCAATAGCACACGAAAATTGTCAAAATGAGGCGTATGCTCGCTCCGGGGCTCGTTTGACATTCCAAACGGCCCAGAAAACCCGTGATGGCCAACCGTATGCATAGACAACGTCTTGACAGACGTCCACGAACAAATTTGGCATTTTTGACGTCGGAATCCTGATCACCCAAAAAATGGTGTGCGATAGCACACGAAAATCGTCAAAATGAGGCGTATGCTCGCTTCGGGGTCGTTTGACCTTCCAAACGGCCCAGAAAACCCGTGATGGCCAACCGTATGCATAGACAACGTCTTGACGGACGTCCACGAAAAAATTTGGCATTTTTGACGTCGGAATCCCGATCACCCAAAAAATGGTGTGCAATAGCACACGAAAATCGTCAAAATGAGGCGTATGCTCGCTCCGGGACTAGTTTGACCTTCCAAACGGCCAGGAAAACCCGTGATGGCAAACCGTATGCATAGACAACGTCTTGACGGACGTCCACGAACAAATTTGGCATTTTTGACGTCGGAATCCCGATCACCCAAAAAATGGTGTGCAATAGCACACGAAAATCGTCAAAATGAGGCGTATGCTCGCTCCGGGGCTCGTTTGACCTTCCAAACGGCCCAGAAAACCCGTGATGGCCAACCGTATGCATAGAAAACGTCTTGACGGACGTCCACGAACAAATTTGGCATTTTTGACGTCGGAATCCGGATCACCCAAAATATGGTGTGCAATAGCACAGGAAAATCGTCAAAATGAGGCGTATGCTCGCTCCGGGGCTCGTTCGACCTTCCAAACGGCCCAGAAAACCCGTGATGGCCAACCGTATGCATAGACAACGTCTTGACGGATGTCCAGGAACAAATTTGGCATTTTTGACGTCGGAATCCTTATCACCCAAAAAATGGTGTGCAATAGCACACGAAAATCGTCAAAATGAGGCGTATGCTCGCTCCGGGGCTCGTTTGACCTTCCAAATGGCCCAGAAAACCCGTGATGGCCAACCGTATGCATAGACAACGTCTTGATGGACGTCCACGAACAAATTTGGCATTTTTTACGTCGGAATCCCGATCACCCAAAAAATGGTGTGCAATAGCACACGAAAATTGTCAAAATGAGGCGTATGCTCGCTCCGGAGCTCGTTTGACCTTCCAAACGGCCCAGAAAACACGTGATGGCCAACCGTATGCATAGACAACGTCTTGACGGACGTCCACGAACAAATTTGGCATCTTTGACGTTGGAATCCGGATCACCCAAAAAATGGTGTGCAATAGCACACGAAAATCGTCAAAATGAGGCGTATGCTCGCTCCGGGGCTCGTTTGACCTTCCAAACGGCCCAGAAAACCCGTGATGGCCAACCGTATGCGTATACAACGTCTTGACGGACGTCCACGAACAAATTTGGCATTTTTGACGTCGGAATCCCGATCACCCAAAAAATGGTGTGCAATAGCACACGAAAATCGTCAAAATGAGGCGTATGCTCGCTCCGGGACTAGTTTGACCTTCCAAACGGCCCAGAAAACCCGTGATGGCTAACCGTATGCATAGACAACGTCTTGACGGACGTCCACGAACAAATTTGGCATTTTTGACGTCGGAATCCGGATCACCCAAAAAATGGTGTGCAATAGCACACGAAAATCGTCAAAATGAGGCGTATGCTCGCTCCGGGGCTCGTTTGACCTTCCAAATGGCCCAGAAAACCCGTGATGGCCAACCGTATGCATAGACAACGTCTTGACGGACGTCCACGAACAAATTTGGCATTTTTGACGTCGGAATCCCGATCACCCAAAAAATGGTGTGCAATAGCACACGAAAATCGTCAAAATGAGGCGTATGCTCGCTCCGGGGCTCGTTTGACCTTCCAAACGGCCAGAAAACCCGTGATGGCAAACCGTATGCATAGACAACGTCTTGACGGACGTCCACGAACAAATTTGGCATTTTTGACGTCGGAATCCTGATCACCCAAAAAATGGTGTGCAATAGCACACGAAAATCGTCAAAATGAGGCGTATGCTCGCTCCGGGGCTCGTTTGACCTTCCAAATGGCCCAGAAAACCCGTGATGGCCAACCGTATGCATAGACAACGTCTTGACAGACTTCCACGAACAAATTTAGCATTTTTGACGTCGGAATCCCGATCACCCAAAAAATGGTGTGCAGTAGCACACGAAAATTGTCAAAATGAGGCGTATGCTCGCTCCGGGGCTCGTTTGACCTTCCAAACGGCCCAGAAAACCCGTGATGGCCAACCGTATGCATAGACAACGTCTTGACGGACGTCCACGAACAAATTTGGCATTTTTGACGTTGGAATCCGGATCACCCAAAAAATGGTGTGCATTAGCACACGAAAATCGTCAAAATGAGGCGTATGCTCGCTCCGGGGCTCTTTGACCTTCCAAACGACCCAGAAAACCCGTGATGGCCAACCGTATGCATAGACAACGTCTTGACGGACGTCCATGAACAAATTTGGCATTTTTGACGTCGGAATCCTGATCACCCAAAAAATGGTGTGCAATAGCACACGAAAATCGTCAAAATGAGGCGTATGCTCGCTCCGGGGCTCGTTTGACCTTCCAAACGGCCCAGAAAACCCGTGATGGCCAACCGTATGCATAGACAACGTCTTGACGGACGTCCACGAACAAATTTGGCATTTTTGACGTCGGAATCCCGATCACCCAAAAAATTGTGTGCAATAGCACACGAAAATCGTCAAAATGAGGCGTATGCTCGCTCCGGGGCTCGTTTGACCTTCCAAACGGCCTAGAAAACCCGTGATGGCCAACCGTATGCATAGACAACGTCTTGACGGACGTCCACGAACAAATTTGGCATTTTTGACGTCGGAATCCGGATCACCCAAAAAATGGTGTGCAATAGCACACGAAAATCGTCAAAATGAGGCGTATGCTCGCTCCGGGGCTCGTTTGACCTTCCAAACGGCCCAGAAAACCAGTGATGGCCAACCGTATGCATAGACAACGTCTTGATGGACGTCCATGAACAAATTTGGCATTTTTTACGTCGGAATCCGGATCACCCAAAAAAAGGTGTGCAATAGCACACGAAAATCGTCAAAATGAGGCGTATGCTCGCTCCGGGGCTCGTTTGACCTTCCAAACGGCCCAGAAAACCCGTGATGGCCAACCGTATGCATAGACAACGTCTTGACGGACGTCCACGAACAGATTTGGCATTTTTGACGTCGGAATCCTGATCACCCAAAAAATGGTGTGCAATAGCACACGAAAATCGTCAAAATGAGGCTTATGCTCGCTTCGGGGCTCGTTTGACCTTCCAAATGGCCCAGAAAACTCGTGATGGCCAACCGTATGCATAGACAACGTCTTGACGGACGTCCACGAACAAATTTGGCATTTTTGACTTCGGAATCCCGATCACCCAAAAAATGGTGTGCAATAGCACACAAAAATCGTCAAAATGAGGCGTATGCTCGCTCCGGGGCTCGTTTGACCTTCCAAACGGCCCAGAAAACCCGTGATGGCCAACCGTATGCATAGAAAACATCTTGACGGACGTCCACGAACAAATTTGGCATTTTTGACGTCGGAATCCCGATCACCCAAAAAATGGTGTGCAATAGCACACGAAAATCGTCAAAATGAGGCATATGCTCGCTCCGGGGCTCGTTTGACCTTCCAAACGGCCCAGAAAACCCGTGATGGCCAATCGTATGCATAGACAACGTCTTTACGGACGTCCACGAACAAATTTGACATTTTTGACGTCGGAATCCCGATCACCCAAAAAATGGTGTGCAATAGCACACGAAAATCTTCAAAATGAGGCGTATGCTCGCTCTGGGGCTCGTTTGACCTTCCAAATGGCCCAGAAAACCCGTGATGGCCAACCGTATGCATAGACAACGTCTTAACGGACGTCCACGAACAAATTTGGCATTTTTGACGTCGGAATCCCGATCACCCAAAAAATGGTGTGCAATAGCACACGAAAATCGTCAAAATGAGGCGTATGCTCGCTCCGGGGCTCGTTTGACCTTCAAAACGGCCCAGAAAACCTGTGATGGCCAACCGTATGCATAGACAACGTCTTGACGGACGTCGACAAACAAATTTGGCATTTTTGACGTCGGAACTCCGATCACCCAAAAAATGGTGTGCACTAGCACACGAAAATCGTCAAAATGAGGCGTATGCTCGCTCCGGGGCTCGTTTGACCTTCCAAACGGCCCAGAAAACCCGTGATGGCCAACCGTATGCATAGACAACGTCTTGACGGACGTACACGAATAAATTTGACATTTTTGACGTCGAAATCCCGATCACCCAAAAAATGGTGTGCAATAGCACACGAAAATCGTCAAAATGAGGCGTATGCTCGCTCCGGGGCTCGTTTGACCTTCCAAACGGCCCAGAAAACCCTTGATGGCCAACCGTATGCATAGACATTGTCTTGACGGACGTCCAGGAACAAATTTGGCATTTTTGACGTCGGAATCCCGATCACCCAAAAAATGGTGTGCAATAGCACACGAAAATCGTCAAAATGAGGCGTATGCTCGCTCCGGGGCTCGTTTGACCTTCCAAACGGCCCAGAAAACCCGTGATGGCCTACTGTATGCATAGACAACGTCTTGACGGACGTCCACGAACAAATTTGGCATTTTTGACGTCGGAACTCCGATCACCCAAAAAATGGTGTGCAATAGCACACGAAAATCGTCAAAATGAGGCGTATGCTCGCTCCGGGGCTCGTTTGACCTTCCAAACGGCCCAAAAAACCCGTGATGGCCAACCGTATGCATAGACAACGTCTTGACGGACGTCCACGAACAAATTTGGCATTTTTGACGTCGGAATCCTGATCACCCCAAAAATGGTGTGCAATAGCACACGAAAATCGTCAAAATGAGGCGTATGCTCGCTCTGGGCTCGTTTGACCTTCCAAATGGCCCAGAAAACCCGTGATGGCCAACCGTATGCATAGACAACGTCTTGACGGACGTCCACGAACAAATTTGGCATTTTTGACGTCGGAATCCCGATCACCCAAAAAATGGTGTGCAATAGCACACGAAAATCGTCAAAATGAGGTGTATGCTCGCTCCGGGGCTCGTTTGACCTTCCAAACGGCCCAGAAAACCCGTGATGGCCAACCATATGCATAGACAACGTCTTGACGGACGTCCACGATCAAATTTGGCATTTTTGACATCGGATCCCGGATCACCCAAAAAATGGTGTGCAATAGCACACGAAAATCATCAAAATGAGGCGTATGCTCGCTCCGGGGCTCCTTTGACCTTCCAAACGGCCCAGAAAACCCGTGATGGCCAACCATATGCATAGACAACGTCTTGACGGACGTCCACGAACAAATTTGGCATTTTTGACGTCGGAATCCTGATCACCCAAAAAATGGTGTGCAATAGCACACGAAAATCGTCAAAATGAGGCGTATGCTCGCTCCGGGGCTCGTTTGACCTTCAAAATGGCCCAGAAAACCCGTGATGGCCAACCGTATGCATAGACAACGTCTTGACGGATGTCCACGAACAAATTTGGCATTTTTGACGTCGGAATCCCGATCACCCAAAAAATGGTGTGCAATAGCACACGAAAATCGTCAAAATGAGGCGTATGCTCGCTCCGGGGCTCGTTTGACCTTCCAAACGGCCCAGAAAACCCGTGATGGCCAACCATATGCATAGACATCATCTTGACGGACGTCCACGAACAAATTTGGCATTTTTGACGTCGGAATCCGGATCACCAAAAAAATGGTGTGCAATAGCACATGAAAATCGTCAAAATGAGGCTTATGCTCGCTCCGGAGCTCGTTTGACCTTCCAAATGGCCCAGAAAACCCGTGATGGCCAACCGTATGCATAGACAACGTCTTGACGGACGTCCACGAACAAATTTGGCATTTTTGACGTCGGAATCCCGATCACCCAAAAAATGGTGTGCAATAGCACACGAAAATCGTCAAAATGAGGCGTATGCTCGCTCCCGGGCTCGTTTGACCTTCCAAATGGCCCAGAAAACCCGTGATGGCCAACCGTATACATAGATAACGTCTTGACAGACGTCCACGAATAAATTTGGCATTTTTGACGTCGGAATCCGGATCACCCAAAAAATGGTGTGCAATAGCACACGAAAATCGTCAAAATGAGGCGTATGCTCGCTCCGGGGCTTGTTTGACCTTCCAAACGGCCCAGAAAACCCGTGATGGCCAACCGTATGCATAGACAACGTCTTGACGGACGTCCACGAACAAATTTGGCATTTTTGACGTCGGAATCCTGATCACCCAAAAAATGGTGTGCAATAGCACACGAAAATCGTCAAAATGAGGCGTATGCTCGCTCCGGGGCTCGTTTGACCTTCCAAATGGCCCAGAAAACCCGTGATGGCCAACCGTATGAATAGCCAACGTCTTGACAGACGTCCACGAACAAATTTGGCATTTTTGACGTCGGAATCCCGATAACCCAAAAAATGGTGTGCAATAGCACACGAAAATCATCAAAATGAGGCGTATGCTCGCTCCGGGGCTCGTTTAACCTTCCAAACGGCCCAGAAAACCCGTGATGGCCAACCGTATGCATAGACAACGTCTTGAGGGACGTCCACGAACAAATTTGGCATTTTTGACGTCGGAATCCCGATCACCCAAAAAATGGTGTGCAATAGCACACGAAAATCGTCAAAATGAGGCGTATGCTCGCTCCGAGGCTCGTTTGACCTTCCAAACGGCCCAGAAAACCCGTGATGGCCAACCGTATGCATAGACAACGTCTTGACGGACGTCCACGAACAAATTTGGCATTTTTGACATCGGAATCCGGATCACCCAAAAAATGGTGTGCAATAGCACACGAAAATCATCAAAATGAGGCGTATGCTCGCTCAGGGGCTCGTTTGACCTTCCAAACGGCCCAGAAAACCCGTGATGGCCAACCGTATGCATAGAGAACATCTTGACGAACGTCCACGAACAAATTTGGCATTTTTGACGTCGGAATCCCGATCACCCAAAAAATGGTGTGCAATAGCACACGAAAATCGTCAAAATGAGGCGTATGCTCGCTCCGGGGCTCGTTTGACCTTCCAAACGGCCCGGAAAACCCGTGATGGCCAACCGTATGCATAGACAACGTCTTGACGGACGTCCACGAACAAATTTGGCATTTTTGACGTCGGAATCCTGATCACCCAAAAAATGGTGTGCAATAGCACACGAAAATCGTCAAAATGAGGCGTATGCTCACTCCGGGGCTCGTTTGACCTTCCAAATGGCCCAGAAAACCCGTGATGGCCAACCGTATGCATAGACAACGTCTTGATGGACGTCCACGAACAAATTTGGCATTTTTGACGTCGGAATCCCGATCACCCAAAAAATGGTGTGCAATAGCACACGAAAATCGTCAAAATGAGGCGTATGCTCGCTCCGGGGCTCGTTTGACCTTCCAAACGGCCCAGAAAACCCGTGATTGCCAACCGTATGCATAGACAATGTCTTGACGGATGTCCACGAACAAATTTGGCATTTTTGACGTCGGAATCCTGATCACCCAAAAAATGGTGTGCAATTGCACACGAAAATCGTCAAAATGAGGCGTATGCTCGCTCCGGGGCTTGTTTGACCTTCCAAATAGCCCAGAAAACCCGTGATGTCCAACCGTATGCATAGACAACGTCTTGACGGACGTCCACGAACAAATTTGGCATTTTTGACGTCGGAATCCCGATCACCCAAAAAATGGTGTGCAATAGCACACGAAAATCGTCAAAATGAGGCGTATGCTCGCTCCGGGGCTCGTTTGACCTTCCAAACGGCCCAGAAAACCCGTGATGGCCAACCGTATGCATAGACAATGTCTTGACGGACGTCCACGAACAAATTTGGCATTTTTGACGTCGGAATCCGGATCACCCAAAAAATGGTGTGCAATAGCACACGAAAATCGTCAAAATGAGGCGTATGCTCGCTCCGGGGCTCGTTTGACCTTCCAAACGGCCTAGAAAACCCGTGATGGCCAACCGTATGCATAGACAACGTCTTGACGGACGTCCACGAACAAATTTGGCATTTTTGACGTCGGAATCCTGATCACCCAAAAAATGTTGTGCAATAGCACACGAAAATCGTCAAAATGAGGCGTATGCTCGCTCCGGGGCTCGTTTGACCTTCCAAATGGCCCAGAAAACCCATGATGGCCAATCGTATGCATAGACAACGTCTTGACGGACGTCCACGAACAAATTTGGCATTTTTGACGTCGGAATCCCGATCACCCAAAAAATGGTGTGCAATAGCACACGAAAATCGTCAAAATGAGGCGTATGCTCGCTCCGGGGCTCGTTTGACCTTCCAAACGGCCCAGAAAACCCGAGATGGCCAACCATATGCATAGACAACGTCTTGACGGACGTCCACGAACAAATTTGGCATTTTTGACGTCGGAATCCCGATCACCCAAAAAATGGTGTGCAATAGCACACGAAAATCGTCAAAATGAGGCGTATGCTCGCTCCGGGGCTCGTTTGACCTTCCAAACGGCCCAGAAAACCCGTGATGGCCAACCGTATGCATAGACAATGTCTTGACGGACGTCCACGAACAAATTTGGCATTTTTGACGTCGGAATCCGGATCACCCAAAAAATGGTGTGCAATAGCACACGAAAATCGTCAAAATGAGGCGTATGCTCGCTCCGGGGCTCGTTTGACCTTCCAAACGGCCCAGAAAACCCGTGATGGCCAACCGTATGCATAGACAACGTCTTGACGGACGTCCACGAACAAATTTGGCATTTTTGACGTCGGAATCCTGATCACCCAAAAAATGGTGTGCAATAGCACACGAAAATCGTCAAAATGAGGCGTATGCTCGCTCCGGGGCTCGTTTGACCTTCCAAATGGCCCAGAAAACCCGTGATGGCCAACCGTATGCATAGACAACGTCTTGACGGACGTCCACGAACAAATTTGGCATTTTTGACGTCGGAATCCTGATCACCCAAAAAATGGTGTGCAATAGCACACGAAAGTCGTCAAAATGAGGCGTATGCTTGCTCCGGGGCTCGTTTGACCTTCCAAATGGCCCAGAAAACCCGTGATGGCCAACCGTATGCATAGACAACGTCTTGACGGACGTCCACGAACAAATTTGGCATTTTTGACGTCGGAATCCCGATCACCCAAAAAATGGTGTGCAATAAGCACACGAAAATCATCAAAATGAGGCGTATGCTCGCTCCGGGGCTCGTTTGACCTTCCAAACGGCCTAGAAAACCCGTGATGGCAAACCGTATGCATAGACAACGTCTTGACGGACGTCCACGAACAAATTTGGAATTTTTGACGTCGGAATCCGGATCACCCAAAAAATGGTGTGCAATAGCACACGAAAATCGTCAAAATGAGGCGTATGCTCGCTCCGGGGCTCGTTTGACCTTCCAAACGGCCCAGAAAACCCGTGATGGCCAACCGTATGCATAGACAACGTCTTGACAGACGTCCACGAACAAATTTGGCATTTTTGACGTCGGAACTCCGATCACCCAAAAAATGGTGTGCAATAGCACACGAAAATCGTCAAAATGAGGCGTATGCTCGCTCCGGGGCTCGTTTGACCTTCCAAACGGCCCAGAAAACCCGTGATGGCCAACCGTATGCATAGACAACGTCTTGACGGACGTACACGAACAAATTTGGCATTTTTGACGTCGAAATCCCGATCACCCAAAAAAGGTGTGCAATAGCACACGAAAATCGTCAAAATGAGGCGTATGCTCGCTCCGGGGATCGTTTGACCTTCCAAACGGCCCAGAAAACCCGTGATGGCCAACCGTATGCATAGACAACGTCTTGACGGACGTCCACGAACAAATTTGGCATTTTTGACGTCGGAATCCCGATCACCCAAAAAATGGTGTGCAATAGCACACGAAAATCGTCAAAATGAGGCGTATGCTCGCTCCGGGGCTCGTTTGACCTTCAAACGGCCCAGAAAACCCGTGATGGCCAACCGTATGCATAGACAACGTCTTGACGGACGTCCACGAACAAATTTGGCATTTTTGACGTCGGAATCCCGATCACCCAAAAAATGGTGTGCAATAGCACACGAAAATCGTCAAAATGAGGCGTATGCTCGCTCCGGGGCTCGTTTGACCTTCCAAACGGCCTAGAAAACCCGTGATGGCCAACCGTATGCATAGACAACGTCTTGACGGACGTCCACGAACAAATTTGGCATTTTTGACGTCGGAATCCCGATCACCCAAAAAATGGTGTGCAATAGCACACGAAAATCGTCAAAATGAGGCGTATGCTCGCTCCGTGGCTCGTTTGACCTTCCAAACGGCCCAGAAAACCCGTGATGGCCAACCGTATGCATAGACAACTTCTTGACGGACGTCCATGAACAAATTTGGCATTTTTGACGTCGGAATCCGGATCACCCAAAAAATGGTGTGCAATAGCACACGAAAATCGTCAAAATGAGGCGTATGCTCGCTCCGGGGCTCGTTTGACCTTCCAAACGGCCCAAAAAACCCGTGATGGCCAACCGTATGCATAGACAACGTCTTGACGGACGTCGACGAACAAATTTGGCATTTTTGACGTCGGAATCCTGATCACCCAAAAAATGGTATGCAATAGCACACGAAAATCGTCAAAATGAGGCGTATGCTCGCTCCGGGGCTCGTTTGACCTTCCAAATGGCCCAGAAAACCCGTGATGGCCAACCGTATGCATAGACAACGTCTTGACGGACGTCCACGAACAAATTTGGCATTTTTGACGTCGTAATCCCGATCACCCAAAAAATGGTGTGCAATAGCACACGAAAATCGTCAAAATGAGGTGTATGCTCGCTCCGGGGCTCGTTTGACCTTCCAAACGGCCCAGAAAACCCGTGATGGCCAACCATATGCATAGACAACGTCTTGACGGACGTCCACAATCAAATTTGGCATTTTTGACGTCGGAATCCGGATCACCCAAAAAATGGTGTGCAATAGCACACGAAAATCGTCAAAATGAGGCGTATGCTCGCTCCGGGGCTCGTTTGACCTTCCAAACGGCCCAGAAAACCCGTGATGGCCAACCGTATGCATAGACAACGTCTTGACGGACGTCCACGAACAAATTTGGCATTTTTGACGTCGGAATCCTGATCACCCAAAAAATGGTGTGCAATAGCACACGAAAATCGTCAAAATGAGGCGTATGCTCGCTCCGGGGCTCGTTTGACCTTCCAAATGGCCCAGAAAACCCGTGATGGCCAACCGTATGCATAGACAACGTCTTGACGGATGTCCACGAACAAATTTGGCATTTTTGACGTCGGAATCCCGATCACCCAAAAAATGGTGTGCAATAGCACACGAAAATCGTCAAAATGAGGCGTATGCTCGCTCCGGGGCTCGTTTGACCTTCCAAACGGCCCAGAAAACCCGTGATGGCCAACCGTATGCATAGACAACATCTTGACGGACGTCCACGAACAAATTTGGCATTTTTGACGTCGGAATACGGATCACCCAAAAAATGGTGTGCAATAGCACACGAAAATCGTCAAAATGAGGCGTATGCTCGCTCCGGGGCTCGTTTGACCTTCCAAACGGCCCAAAAAACCCGTGATGGCCAACCGTATGCATAGAAAACGTCTTGACGAACGTCCACGAACAAATTTGGCATTTTTGACGTCGGAATCCTGATCACCCAAAAAATGGTGTGCAATAGCACACGAAAATCGTCAAAATGAGGCGTATGCTCGCTCCGGGGCTCGTTTGACCTTCCAAATGGCCCAGAAAACCCGTGATGGCCAACCGTATGCATAGACAACGTCTTGACGGACGTCCACGAACAAATTTGGCATTTTTGACGTCGGAATCCCGATCACCCAAAAAATGGTGTGCAATAGCACACGAAAATCATCAAAATGAGGCGTATGCTCGCTCCAGGGCTCGTTTGACCTTCCAAACGGCCTAGAAAACCCGTGATGGCCAACCGTATGCATAGACAACGTCTTGACGGACGTCCACGAACAAATTTAGTATTTTTGACGTCGGAATCCTGATCACCCTAAAAATGGTGTGCAATAGCACACGAAAATCGTCAAAATGAGGCGTATGCTCGCTCCGGGGCTCTATTGACCTTCCAAATGGCCCAGAAAACCCGTGATGGCCAACCGTATGCATAGACAATGTCTTGACGGACGTCCACGAACAAATTTGGCATTTTTGACGTCGGAATCCCGATCACCCAAAAAATGGTGTGCAATAGCACACGAAAATCGTCAAAATAAGGCGTATGCTCGCTCCGGGGCTCGTTTGACCTTCCAAACAGCCCAGAAAACCCGTGATGGCCAACCGTATGCATAGACAACGTCTTGACGGACGTCCACGAACAAATTTGGCATTTTTGACGTCAGAATCCCGATCACCCAAAAAATGGTGTGCAATAGCACACGGAAATTGTCAAAATGAGGCGTATGCTCGCTCCGGGGCTCGTTTGACCTTCCAAACGGCCCAGAAAACCCGTGATGGCCAACCGTATGCATAGACAACGTCTTGACGGACGTCCACGAACAAATTTGGCATTTTTGACGTCGGAATCCGGATCACCCAAAAAATGGTGTACAAAAGCACACGAAAATCGTCAAAATGAGGCGTATGCTCGCTCCGGGGCTCGTTTGACCTTCCAAACGGCCCAGAAAACCCGTGATGGCCAACCGTATGCATAGACAACGTCTTGACGGACGTCCACGAACAAATTTGGCATTTTTGACGTCAGAATCCTGATCACCCAAAAAATGGTGTGCAATAGCAAACGAAAATCGTCAAAATGAGGCGTATGCTCGCTCCCGGGCTCGTTTGACCTTCCAAATGGCCCAGAAAACCCGTGATGGCCAACCGTATGCATAGACAACGTCTTGACGGATGTCCACGAACAAATTTGGCATTTTTGACGTCGGAATCCCGATCACCCAAAAAATGGTGTGCAATAGCACACGAAAATCATCAAAATGAGGCGTATGCTCGCTCCGGGGCTCGTTTGACCTTTCAAACGGCCCAGAAAACCCGTGATGGCCAACCGTATGCATAGACAACGTCTTGAGGGACGTCCACGAACAAATTTGGCATTTTTGACATTGGAATCCCGATCACCCAAAAAATGGTGTGCAGTAGCACACGAAAATCGTCAAAATGAGGCGTATGCTCGCTCCGAGGCTCGTTTGACCTTCCAAACGGCCCAGAAAACCCGTGATGGCCAACCGAATGCATAGACAACGTCTTGACGGACGTCCACGAACAAATTTAGCATTTTTGACATCGGAATCCGGATCACCCAAAAAATGGTGTGCAATAGCACATGAAAATCGTCAAAATGAGGCGTATGCTCGCTCCGGGGCTCGTTTGACCTTCCAAACGGCCCAGAAAACCTGTGATGGCAAACCGTATGCATAGACAACGTCTTTACGAATGTCCACGAACAAATTTGGCATTTTTGACATCGGAATCCTTATCACCCAAAAAATGGTGTGCAATAGCACACGAAAATCGTCAAAATGAGGCGTATGCTCGCTCCGGGGCTCGTTTGACCTTCCAAACGGCCCAGAAAACCCGTGATGGCCAACCGTATGCATAGACAACGTCTTGACGGACGTCCACGAACAAATTTGGCATTTTTGACGTCGGAATCCTGATCACCCAAAAAATGGTGTGCAATAGCACACGAAAATCGTCAAAATGAGGCGTATGCTCGCTCCGGGGCTCGTTTGACCTTCCAAATGGCCCAGAAAACCCGTGATGGCCAACCGTATGCATAGAGAACGTCTTGACAGACGTCCACGAACAAATTTGGCATTTTTGACGTTGGAATCCCGATCACCCAAAAAATGGTGTGCAATAGCACACGAAAATCGTCAAAATGAGGCGTATGCTCGCTCCGGGGCTCGTTTGACCTTCCAAACGGCCCAGAAAACCCGTGATGGCCAACCGTATGCATAGACAACGTCTTGACGGACGTCCACGAACAAATTTGGCATTTTTGACGTTGGAATCCTGATCACCCAAAAAATGGTGTGCAATAGCACACGAAAATCGTCAAAATGAGGCGTATGCTCGCTCCGGGGCTCGTTTGACCTTCCAAATGGCCCAGAAAACCCGTGATGGCCAACCGTATGGATAGACAACGTCTTGACGGACGTCCACGAACAAATTTGGCATTTTTGACGTCGGAATCCCGATCACCCAAAAAATGGTGTGCAATAGCACACGAAAATCATCAAAATGAGGCGTATGCTCGCTCCGGGGCTCGTTTGACCTTCCAAACGGCCCAGAAAACCCGTGATGGCCAACCGTATGCATAGACAACGTCTTGACGGACGTCCACGAACAAATTTGGCATTTTTGACGTCGGAATCCGGATAACCCAAAAAATGGTGTGCAATAGCACACGAAAATCGTCAAAATGAGGTGTATGCTCGCTCCGGGGCTCGTTTGACCTTCCAAACGGCCCAGAAAACCCGTGATGGCCAACCGTATGCATAGACAACGTCTTGAGGGACGTCCACGAACAAATTTGGCATTTTTGACGTCGGAATCCCGATCACCCAAAAAATGGTGTGCAATAGCAAACGAAAATCGTCAAAATGAGGCGTATGCTCGCTCCCGGGCTCGTTTGACCTTCCAAATGGCCCAGAAAACCCGTGATGGCCAACCGTATGCATAGACAACGTCTTGACGGATGTCCACGAACAAATTTGGCATTTTTGACGTCGGAATCCCGATCACCCAAAAAATGGTGTGCAATAGCACACGAAAATCATCAAAATGAGGCGTATGCTCGCTCCGGGGCTCGTTTGACCTTCCAAACGGCCCAGAAAACCCGTGATGGCCAACCGTATGCATAGACAACGTGTTAAGGGACGTCCATGAACAAATTTGGCATTTTTGATGTTGGAATCCCGATCACCCAAAAAATGGTGTGCAATAGCACACGAAAATCGTCAAAATGAGGCGTATGCTCGCTCCGAGGCTCGTTTGACCTTCCAAACGGCCCAGAAAACCCGTGATGGCCAACCGTATGCATAGACAACGTCTTGACGGACGTCCACGAACAAATTTGGCATTTTTGACATCGGAATCCGGATCACCCAAAAAATGGTGTGCAATAGCACACGAAAATCGTCAAAATGAGGCGTATGCTCGCTCCGGGGCTCGTTTGACCTTCCAAACGGCCCAGAAAACCCATGATGGCCAACCGTATGCATAGACAACGTCTTGACGGACGTCCACGAACAAATTTGGCATTTTTGACGTCGGAATCCCGATCACCCAAAAAATGGTGTGCAATAGCACACGAAAATTGTCAAAATGAGGCGTATGCTCGCTCCGGGGCTCGTTTAACCTTCCAAACGGCCCAGAAAACCCGTGATGGCCAACCGTATGCATAGACAACGTCTTGACGGACGTCCACGAACAAATTTGGCATTTTTGACGTCGGAATCCCGATCACCCAAAAAATGGTGTGCAATAGCACACGAAAATCATCAAAATGAGGCGTATGCTCGCTCCGGGGCTCGTTTGACCTTTTAAACGGCCCAGAAAACCCGTGATGGCCAACTGTATGCATAGACAACGTCTTGACGGACGTCCACGAACAAATTTGGCATTTTTGACGTTGGAATCCCGATCACCCAAAAAATGGTGTGCAATAGCACACGAAAATCGTCAAAATGAGGCGTATGCTCGCTCCGGGGCTTGTTTGACCTTCCAAACGGCCCTGAAAACCCGTGATGGCCAACCGTATGCATAGACAACGTCTTGACGGACGTCCACGAACAAGTTTGGCATTTTTGATGTCGGAATCCTGATCACCCAAAAAATGGTGTGCAATAGCACACGAAAATCGTCAAAATGAGGCATATGCTCGCTCCGGGGCTCGTTTGACCTTCCAAATGGCCCAGAAAACCCGTGATGGCCAACCGTATACATAGACAACGTCTTGACGGACGTCCACGAACAAATTGTGCATTTTTGACGTCTGAATCCTGATCACCCAAAAAATGGTGTGCAATAGCACACGAAAATCGTCAAAATGAGGCGTATGCTCGCTCCGGGGCTCGTTTGACCTTCCAAACGGCCCAGAAAACCCGTGATTGCCAACCGTATGCATAGACAACGTCTTGACGGACGTCCACGAACAAATTTGGCATTTTTGACGTCGGAATCCCGATCACCCAAAAAATGGTGTGCAATAGCACACGAAAATCGTCAAAATGAGGCGTATGCTCGCTCCGGGGCTCGTTTGACCTTCCAAACGGCCCAGAAAACCCGTGATGGCCAACCGTATGCATAGACAACGTCTTGACGGACGTCCACGAACAAATTTGGCATTTTTGACGTCGGAATCCGGATCACCCAAAAAATGGTGTGCAATAGCACACGAAAATCGTCAAAATGAGGTGTATGCTCGCTCCGGGGCTCGTTTGACCTTCCAAACGGCCCAGAAAACCCGTGATGGCCAACCGTATGCATAGACAACGTCTTGAGGGACGTCCACGAACAAATTTGGCATTTTTGACGTCGGAATCCCGATCACCCAAAAAATGGTGTGCAATAGCAAACGAAAATCGTCAAAATGAGGCGTATGCTCGCTCCCGGGCTCGTTTGACCTTCCAAATGGCCCAGAAAACCCGTGATGGCCAACCGAATGCATAGACAACGTCTTGACGGATGTCCACGAACAAATTTGGCATTTTTGACGTCGGAATCCCGATCACCCAAAAAATGGTGTGCAATAGCACACGAAAATCATCAAAATGAGGCGTATGCTCGCTCCGGGGCTCGTTTGACCTTCCAAACGGCCCAGAAAACCCGTGATGGCCAACCGTATGCATAGACAACGTCTTGAGGGACGCCCACGAACAAATTTGGCATTTTTGACGTTGGAATCCCGATCACCCAAAAAATGGTGTGCAATAGCACACGAAAATCGTCAAAATGAGGCGTATGCTCGCTCCGAGGCTCGTTTGACCTTCCAAACGGCCCAGAAAACCCGTGATGGCCAACCGTATGCATAGATAACGTCTTGACGGACGTCCACGTACAAATTTGGCATTTTTGACATCGGAATCCGGATCACCCAAAAAATGGCGTGCAATAGCACATGAAAATCGTCAAAATGAGGCGTATGCTCGCTCCGGGGCTCGTTTGACCTTCCAAACGGCCCAGAAAACCCGTGATGGCCAACCGTATGCATAGACAACGTCTTGACGGATGTCCACGAACAAATTTGACATTTTTGACATCGGAATCCTGATCACCCAAAAAATGGTGTGCAATAGCACACGAAAATCGTCAAAATGAGGCGTATGCTCGCTCCGGGGCTCGTTTGACCTTCCAAATGGCCCAGAAAACCCGTGATGGCCAACCGTATGCATAGACAACGTCTTGACGGACGTCCACGAACAAATTTGGCATTTTTGACGTCGGAATCCCGATCACCCAAAAAATGGTGTGCAATAGCACACGAAAATCGTCAAAATGAGGCGTATGCTCGCTCCGGGACTCGTTTGACCTTCCAAATGGCCCAGAAAACCCGTGATGGCCAACCGTATGCATAGAGAACGTCTTGACAGACGTCCACGAACAAATTTGGCATTTTTGACGTTGGAATCCCGATCACCCAAAAAATGGTGTGCAATAGCACGCGAAAATCGTCAAAATGAGGCGTATGCTCGCTCCGGGGCTCGTTTGACCTTCCAAACGGCACAGAAAACCCGTGATGGCCAGCCGTATGCATAGACAATGTCTTGACGGACGTCCACGAATAAATTTGGCATTTTTGACGTCGGAATCCTGATCACCCAAAAAATGGTGTGCAATAGCACACGAAAATCGTCAAAATGAGGCGTATGCTCGCTCCGGGGCTCGTTTGACCTTCCAAATGGCCCAGAAAACCCGTGATGGCCAACCGTATGCATAGACAACGTCTTGACGGACGTCCACGAACAAATTTGGCATTTTTGACGTCGGAATCCTGATCACCCAAAAAATTGTGTGCAATAGCACATGAAAATCGTCAAAATGAGGCGTATGCTCGCTCCGGGGCTCGTTTGACCTTCCAAACGGCCCAGAAAACACGTGATTGCCAACCGTATGCATAGACAACGTCTTGACGGACGTCCACGAACAAATTTGGCATTTTTGACGTCGGAATCCCGATCACCCAAAAAATGGTGTGCAATAGCACACGAAAATTGTCAAAATGAGGCGTATGCTCGCTCCGGGGCTCGTTTGACCTTCCAAACGGCCAAGAAAACCCGTGATGGCCAACCGTATGCATAGACAACGTCTTGACGGACGTCCACGAACAAATTTGGCATTTTTGACGTCGGAATCCGGATCACCCAAAAAATGGTGTGCAATAGCACACGAAAATCATCAAAATGAGGTGTATGCTCGCTCCGGGGCTCGTTTGACCTTCCAAACGGCCCAGAAAACCCGTGATGGCCAACCGTATGCATAGACAACGTCTTGACGGACGTCCACGAACAAATTTGGCATTTTTGACGTCGGAATCCTGATCACCCAAAAAATGGTGTGCAATAGCACACGAAAATCGTCAAAATGAGGCGTATGCTCGCTCCGGGGCTCGTTTGACTTTCCAAATGGCCCAGAAAACCCGTGATGGCCAACCGTATGCATAGACAACGTCTTGACGGACGTCCACGAACAAATTTGGCATTTTTGACGTCGGAATCTCGATATCCCAAAAAATGGTGTGCAATAGCACACGAAAATCGTCAAAATGAGGCGTATGCTCGCTCCGGGGCTCGTTTGACCTTCCAAACGGCCCAGAAAACCCGTGATGGCCAACCGTATGCATAGACAACGTCTTGACGGACGTCCACGAACAAATTTGGCATTTTTGACGTCGGAATCTGGATCACCCAAAAAATGGTGTGCAATAGCCCACGAAAATCGTCAAAATGAGGCGTATGCTCGCTCCGGGGCTCGTTTGACCTTCCAAACGGCCCAGAAAACCTGTGATGGCCAACCGTATGCATAGATAACGTCTTGACGGACGTCCACGAACAAATTTGGCATTTTTGACGTCGGAATCCTGATCACCCAAAAAATGGTGTGCAATAGCACACGAAAATCGTCAAAATGAGGCGTATGCTCGCTCCGGGGCTCGTTTGACCTTCCAAATGGCCCAGAAAACCCGTGATGGCCAACAGTATGCATAGACAACGTCTTGACGGACGTCCACGAAAAATTTGGCATTTTTGACGTCGGAATCCCGATCACCCAAAAAATGGTGTGCAATAGCACACGAAAATCGTCAAAATGAGGCGTATGCTCGCTCCGGGGCTCTTTTGACCTTCCAAACGGCCCAGAAAACCCGTATTGGCCAACCGTATGCATAGACAACGTCTTGACGGACGTCCACGAACAAATTTGGCATTTTTGACGCCGGAATCCCTATCACCCAAAAAATGGTGTGCAATAGCACACGAAAATTGTCAAAATGAGGCGTATGCTCGCTCCGGGGCTCGTTTGACCTTCCAAACGGCCCAGAGAACCCGTGATGGCCAACCGTATGCATAGACAACGTCTTGACAAATGTCCACGAACAAATTTGGCATTTTTGACGTCGGAATCCGGATCACCCAAAAAATGGTGTGCAATAGCACACGAAAATCGTCAAAATGAGGCGTATGCTCGCTCCGGGGCTCGTTTGACCTTCCAAACGGCCCAAAAAACCTTTGATGGCCAACCGTATGCATAGACAATGTCTTGACGGACGTCCACGAACAAATTGTGCATTTTTGACGTCGGAATCTCGATCACCCAAAAAATGGTGTGCAATAGCACACGAAAATTGTCAAAATGAGGCGTATGCTCGCTCCGGGGCTCGTTTGACCTTCCAAACGGCCCAGAAAACCCGTGATGGCCAACCGTATGCATAGACAACGTCTTGACGGACGTCCACGAACAAATTTGGCATTTTTGACATCGGAATCCTGATCATCCAAAAAATGGTGTGCAATAGCACACGAAAATCGTCAAAATGAGGCGTATGCTCGCTCCAGGGCTCGTTTGACCTTCCAAACGGCCCAGAAAACCCGTGATGGCCAACCGTATGCATAGACAACGTCTTGACGGACGTCCACGAACAAATTTGGCATTTTTGACGTCAGAATCCCGATCACCCAAAAAATGGTGTGCAATAGCACACGAAAATTGTCAAAATGAGGCGTATGCTCGCTCCGGGGCTCGTTTGACCTTCCAAACAGCCCAGAAAACCCGTGATGGCCAACCGTATGCATAGACAACGTCTTGACGGACGTCCACGAACAAATTTGGCATTTTTGACGTCGGAATCCCGATCACCCAAAAAATGGTGTGCAATAGCACACGAAAATTGTCAAAATGAGGCGTATGCTCGCTCCGGGGCTCGTTTGACCTTCCAAACGGCCCAAAGAACCCGTGATGGCCAACCGTATGCATAGACAACGTCTTGACGGACGTCCACGAACAAATTTGGCATTTTTGACGTCGGAATCCTGATCACCCAAAAAATGGTGTGCAATAGCACACAAAAATCGTCAAAATGAGGCGTATGCTTGCTCCGGGGCTCGTTTGACCTTCCAAATGGCCCAGAAAACCCGTGATGGCCAACCGTATGCATAGACAATGTCTTGACGGACGTCCACGAACAAATTTGGCATTTTTGACGTTGGAATCCCGATCACCCAAAAAATGGTGTGCAATAGCACACGAAAATTGTCAAAATGAGGCGTATGCTCGCTCCGGGGCTCGTTTGACCTTCCAAACGGCCCAGAAAACCCGTGATGGCCAACCGTATGCATAGACAACGTCTTGACGGACGTCCACAAACAAATTTGGCATTTTTGACGTCGGAATCCCGATCACCCAAAAAATGGTGTGCAATAGCACACGAAAATTGTCAAAATGAGGCGTATGCTCGCTCCGGGGCTCGTTTGACCTTCCAAACGGCCCAGAAAACCCGTGATGGCCAACCGTATGCATAGACAACGTCTTGACGGACGTCCACGAACAAATTTGACATTTTTGACGTCGGAATCCCGATCACCCAAAAAATGGTGTGCAATAGCACACGAAAACTGTCAAAATGAGGCGTATGCTCGCTCCGGGGCTCGTTTGACCTTCCAAACGGCCCAGAAAACCCGTGATGGCCAACCGTATGCATAGACAACGTCTTGACGGACGTCCACGAACAAATTTGGCATTTTTGACGTCGGAATCCTGATCACCCAAAAAATGGTGTGCAATAGCACACGAAAATCGTCAAAATGAGGCGTATGCTCGCTCCGGGGCTCGTTTGACCTTCCAAACGGCCCAGAAAACCCGTGATGGCCAACTGTATGCATAGACAACGTCTTGACGGACGTCCACGAACAAATTTGGCATTTTTGACGTCGGAATCCCGATCACCCAAAAAATGGTGTGCAATAGCACACGAAAATCGTCAAAATGAGGCGTATGCTCGCTCCAGGGCTTGTTTGACCTTCCAAATGGCCCAGAAAACCCGTGATGGCCAACCGTATGCATAGACAATGTCTTGACGGACGTCCACGAACAAATTTGGCATTTTTGACGTCGGAATCCCGATCACCCAAAAAATGGTGTGCAATAGCACACGAAAATCGTCAAAATGAGGCGTATGCTCGCTCCAGGGCTCGTTTGACCTTCCAAATGGCCTAGAAAACCCGTGATGGCCAACCGTATGCATAGACAACGTCTTGACGGACGTCCACGAACAAATTTGGCATTTTTGACGTCGGAATCCCGATCACCCAAAAAATGGTGTGCAATAGCACACGAAAATCGTCAAAATGAGGCGTATGCTCGCTCCGGGGCTCGTTTGACCTTCCAAACGGCCCAGAAAACCCGTGATGGCCAACCGTATGCATAGACAACGTCTTGACGGACGTCCACGAACAAATTTGGCATTTTTGACGTCGGAATCCTGATCACCCAAAAAATGGTGTGCAATAGCACACGAAAATCGTCAAAATGAGGCGTATGCTCGCTCCGGGGCTCGTTTGACCTTCCAAACGGCCCAGAAAACCCGTGATGGCCAACTGTATTCATAGACAACGTCTTGACGGACGTCCACGAACAAATTTGGCATTTTTGACGTCGGAATCCCGATCACCCAAAAAATGGTGTGCAATAGCACACGAAAATCGTCAAAATGAGGCGTATGCTCGCTCCAGGGCTTGTTTGACCTTCCAAATGGCCCAGAAAACCCGTGATGGCCAACCGTATGCATAGACAATGTCTTGACGGACGTCCACGAACAAATTTGGCATTTTTGACGTCGGAATCCCGATCACCCAAAAAATGGTGTGCAATAGCACACGAAAATCGTCAAAATGAGGCGTATGCTCGCTCCAGGGCTCGTTTGACCTTCCAAATGGCCTAGAAAACCCGTGATGGCCAACCGTATGCATAGACAACGTCTTGACGGACGTCCACGAACAAATTTGGCATTTTTGACGTCGGAATCCCGATCACCCAAAAAATAGTGTGCAATAGCACACGAAAATCGTCAAAATGAGGCGTATGCTCGCTCCGGGGCTCGTTTGACCTTCCAAACGGCCCAGAAAACCCGTGATGGCCAACCGTATGCATAGACAACGTCTTGACGGACGTCCACGAACAAATTTGGCATTTTTGACGTCGGAATCCGGATCACCCAAAAAATGGTGTGCAATAGCACACGAAAATCGTCAAAATGAGGCGTATGCTCGCTCCGGGGCTCGTTTGACCTTCCAAACGGCCCAGAAAACCCGTGATGGCCAACCGTATGCATAGACAACGTCTTGACGGACGTCCACGAACAAATTTGGCATTTTTGACGTCAGAATCCTGATCACCCAAAAAATGGTGTGCAATAGCACACGAAAATCATCAAAATGAGGCGTATGCTCGTTCCGGGGCTCGTTTGACCTTCCAAACAGCCCAAAAAACCCGTGATGGCCAACCGTATGCATAGACAACGTCTTGACGGACGTCCACGAACAAATTTGGCATTTTTGACGTCGGAATCCGGATCACCCAAAAAATGGTGTGCAATAGCACACGAAAATCGTCAAAATGAGGCGTATGCTCGCTCCGGGGCTCGTTTGACCTTCCAAAATGCCCAGAAAACCCGTGATGGCCAACCTATGCATAGACAACGTCTTGACGGACGTCCACGAACAAATTTGGCATTTTTGACGTCGGAATCCCGATCACCCAAAAAATGGTGTGCAATAGAACACGAAAATCGTCAAAATGAGGCGTATGCTCACTCCGGGGCTCGTTTGACCTTCCAAACGGCGTAGAAAACCCGTGATGGCCAACCGTATGCATAGACAACGTCTTGACGGACGTCCACGAACAAATTTGGCATTTTTGACGTCGGAATCCGGATCACCCAAAAAATGGTGTGCAATAGCACACGAAAATCGTCAAAATGAGGCGTATGCTCGCTCCGGGGCTCGTTTGACCTTCCAAACGGCCCAGAAAACCCGTGATGGCAACCCTATGCATAGACAACGTCTTGACGGACGTCCATGAACAAATTTGGCATTTTTGACGTCGGAATCCCGATCACCCAAAAAATGGTGTGCAATAGCAAACGAAAATCGTCAAAATGAGGCGTATGCTCGCTCCCGGGCTCGTTTGACCTTCCAAATGGCCCAGAAAACCCGTGATGGCCAACCGAATGCATAGACAACGTCTTGACGGATGTCCACGAACAAATTTGGCATTTTTGACGTCGGAATCCCGATCACCCAAAAAATGGTGTGCAATAGCACACGAAAATCATCAAAATGAGGCGTATGCTCGCTCCGGGGCTCGTTTGACCTTCCAAACGGCCCAGAAAACCCGTGATGGCCAACCGTATGCATAGACAACGTCTTGAGGGACGCCCACGAACAAATTTGGCATTTTTGACGTTGGAATCCCGATCACCCAAAAAATGGTGTGCAATAGCACACGAAAATCGTCAAAATGAGGCGTATGCTCGCTCCGAGGCTCGTTTGACCTTCCAAACGGCCCAGAAAACCCGTGATGGCCAACCGTATGCATAGATAACGTCTTGACGGACGTCCACGTACAAATTTGGCATTTTTGACATCGGAATCCGGATCACCCAAAAAATGGCGTGCAATAGCACATGAAAATCGTCAAAATGAGGCGTATGCTCGCTCCGGGGCTCGTTTGACCTTCCAAACGGCCCAGAAAACCCGTGATGGCCAACCGTATGCATAGACAACGTCTTGACGGATGTCCACGAACAAATTTGACATTTTTGACATCGGAATCCTGATCACCCAAAAAATGGTGTGCAATAGCACACGAAAATCGTCAAAATGAGGCGTATGCTCGCTCCGGGGCTCGTTTGACCTTCCAAATGGCCCAGAAAACCCGTGATGGCCAACCGTATGCATAGACAACGTCTTGACGGACGTCCACGAACAAATTTGGCATTTTTGACGTCGGAATCCCGATCACCCAAAAAATGGTGTGCAATAGCACACGAAAATCGTCAAAATGAGGCGTATGCTCGCTCCGGGACTCGTTTGACCTTCCAAATGGCCCAGAAAACCCGTGATGGCCAACCGTATGCATAGAGAACGTCTTGACAGACGTCCACCAACAAATTTGGCATTTTTGACGTTGGAATCCCGATCACCCAAAAAATGGTGTGCAATAGCACGCGAAAATCGTCAAAATGAGGCGTATGCTCGCTCCGGGGCTCGTTTGACCTTCCAAACGGCACAGAAAACCCGTGATGGCCAGCCGTATGCATAGACAATGTCTTGACGGACGTCCACGAATAAATTTGGCATTTTTGACGTCGGAATCCTGATCACCCAAAAAATGGTGTGCAATAGCACACGAAAATCGTCAAAATGAGGCGTATGCTCGCTCCGGGGCTCGTTTGACCTTCCAAATGGCCCAGAAAACCCGTGATGGCCAACCGTATGCATAGACAACGTCTTGACGGACGTCCACGAACAAATTTGGCATTTTTGACGTCGGAATCCTGATCACCCAAAAAATGGTGTGCAATAGCACATGAAAATCGTCAAAATGAGGCGTATGCTCGCTCCGGGGCTCGTTTGACCTTCCAAACGGCCCAGAAAACACGTGATTGCCAACCGTATGCATAGACAACGTCTTGACGGACGTCCACGAACAAATTTGGCATTTTTGACGTCGGAATCCCGATCACCCAAAAAATGGTGTGCAATAGCACACGAAAATTGTCAAAATGAGGCGTATGCTCGCTCCGGGGCTCGTTTGACCTTCCAAACGGCCAAGAAAACCCGTGATGGCCAACCGTATGCATAGACAACGTCTTGACGGACGTCCACGAACAAATTTGGCATTTTTGACGTCGGAATCCGGATCACCCAAAAAATGGTGTGCAATAGCACACGAAAATCATCAAAATGAGGTGTATGCTCGCTCCGGGGCTCGTTTGACCTTCCAAACGGCCCAGAAAACCCGTGATGGCCAACCGTATGCATAGACAACGTCTTGACGGACGTCCACGAACAAATTTGGCATTTTTGACGTCGGAATCCTGATCACCCAAAAAATGGTGTGCAATAGCACACGAAAATCGTCAAAATGAGGCGTATGCTCGCTCCGGGGCTCGTTTGACTTTCCAAATGGCCCAGAAAATCCGTGATGGCCAACCGTATGCATAGACAACGTCTTGACGGACGTCCACGAACAAATTTGGCATTTTTGACGTCGGAATCTCGATAACCCAAAAAATGGTGTGCAATAGCACACGAAAATCGTCAAAATGAGGCGTATGCTCGCTCCGGGGCTCGTTTGACCTTCCAAACGGCCCAGAAAACCCGTGATGGCCAACCGTATGCATAGACAACGTCTTGACGGATGTCCACGAACAAATTTGGCATTTTTGACGTCGGAATCTGGATCACCCAAAAAATGGTGTGCAATAGCCCATGAAAATCGTCAAAATGAGGCGTATGCTCGCTCCGGGGCTCGTTTGACCTTCCAAACGGCACAGAAAACCTGTGATGGCCAACCGTATGCATAGATAACGTCTTGACGGACGTCCACGAACAAATTTGGCATTTTTGACGTCGGAATCCTGATCACCCAAAAAATGGTGTGCAATAGCACACGAAAATCGTCAAAATGAGGCGTATGCTCGCTCCGGGGCTCGTTTGACCTTCCAAATGGCCCAGAAAACCCGTGATGGCCAACAGTATGCATAGACAACGTCTTGACGGACGTCCACGAAAAATTTGGCATTTTTGACGTCGGAATCCCGATCACCCAAAAAATGGTGTGCAATAGCACACGAAAATCGTCAAAATGAGGCGTATGCTCGCTCCGGGGCTCTTTTGACCTTCCAAACGGCCCAGAAAACCCGTATTGGCCAACCGTATGCATAGACAACGTCTTGACGGACGTCCACGAACAAATTTGGCATTTTTGACGCCGGAATCCCTATCACCCAAAAAATGGTGTGCAATAGCACACGAAAATTGTCAAAATGAGGCGTATGCTCGCTCCGGGGCTCGTTTGACCTTCCAAACGGCCCAGAGAACCCGTGATGGCCAACCGTATGCATAGACAACGTCTTGACAAATGTCCACGAACAAATTTGGCATTTTTGACGTCGGAATCCGGATCACCCAAAAAATGGTGTGCAATAGCACACGAAAATCGTCAAAATGAGGCGTATGCTCGCTCCGGGGCTCGTTTGACCTTCCAAACGGCCCAAAAAACCTTTGATGGCCAACCGTATGCATAGACAATGTCTTGACGGACGTCCACGAACAAATTGTGCATTTTTGACGTCGGAATCTCGATCACCCAAAAAATGGTGTGCAATAGCACACGAAAATTGTCAAAATGAGGCGTATGCTCGCTCCGGGGCTCGTTTGACCTTCCAAACGGCCCAGAAAACCCGTGATGGCCAACCGTATGCATAGACAACGTCTTGACGGACGTCCACGAACAAATTTGGCATTTTTGACATCGGAATCCTGATCATCCAAAAAATGGTGTGCAATAGCACACGAAAATCGTCAAAATGAGGCGTATGCTCGCTCCAGGGCTCGTTTGACCTTCCAAACGGCCCAGAAAACCCGTGATGGCCAACCGTATGCATAGACAACGTCTTGACGGACGTCCACGAACAAATTTGGCATTTTTGACGTCAGAATCCCGATCACCCAAAAAATGGTGTGCAATAGCACACGAAAATTGTCAAAATGAGGCGTATGCTCGCTCCGGGGCTCGTTTGACCTTCCAAACAGCCCAGAAAACCCGTGATGGCCAACCGTATGCATAGACAACGTCTTGACGGACGTCCACGAACAAATTTGGCATTTTTGACGTCGGAATCCCGATCACCCAAAAAATGGTGTGCAATAGCACACGAAAATTGTCAAAATGAGGCGTATGCTCGCTCCGGGGCTCGTTTGACCTTCCAAACGGCCCAAAGAACCCGTGATGGCCAACCGTATGCATAGACAACGTCTTGACGGACGTCCACGAACAAATTTGGCATTTTTGACGTCGGAATCCTGATCACCCAAAAAATGGTGTGCAATAGCACACAAAAATCGTCAAAATGAGGCGTATGCTCGCTCCGGGGCTCGTTTGACCTTCCAAATGGCCCAGAAAACCCGTGATGGCCAACCGTATGCATAGACAATGTCTTGACGGACGTCCACGAACAAATTTGGCATTTTTGACGTTGGAATCCCGATCACCCAAAAAATGGTGTGCAATAGCACACGAAAATTGTCAAAATGAGGCGTATGCTCGCTCCGGGGCTCGTTTGACCTTCCAAACGGCCCAGAAAACCCGTGATGGCCAACCGTATGCATAGACAACGTCTTGACGGACGTCCACAAACAAATTTGGCATTTTTGACGTCGGAATCCCGATCACCCAAAAAATGGTGTGCAATAGCACACGAAAATTGTCAAAATGAGGCGTATGCTCGCTCCGGGGCTCGTTTGACCTTCCAAACGGCCCAGAAAACCCGTGATGGCCAACCGTATGCATAGACAACGTCTTGACGGACGTCCACGAACAAATTTGACATTTTTGACGTCGGAATCCCGATCACCCAAAAAATGGTGTGCAATAGCACACGAAAACTGTCAAAATGAGGCGTATGCTCGCTCCGGGGCTCGTTTGACCTTCCAAACGGCCCAGAAAACCCGTGATGGCCAACCGTATGCATAGACAACGTCTTGACGGACGTCCACGAACAAATTTGGCATTTTTGACGTCGGAATCCTGATCACCCAAAAAATGGTGTGCAATAGCACACGAAAATCGTCAAAATGAGGCGTATGCTCGCTCCGGGGCTCGTTTGACCTTCCAAACGGCCCAGAAAACCCGTGATGGCCAACTGTATGCATAGACAACGTCTTGACGGACGTCCACGAACAAATTTGGCATTTTTGACGTCGGAATCCCGATCACCCAAAAAATGGTGTGCAATAGCACACGAAAATCGTCAAAATGAGGCGTATGCTCGCTCCAGGGCTTGTTTGACCTTCCAAATGGCCCAGAAAACCCGTGATGGCCAACCGTATGCATAGACAACGTCTTGACGGACGTCCACGAACAAATTTGGCATTTTTGACGTCGGAATCCCGATCACCCAAAAAATGGTGTGCAATAGCACACGAAAATCGTCAAAATGAGGCGTATGCTCGCTCCAGGGCTCGTTTGACCTTCCAAATGGCCTAGAAAACCCGTGATGGCCAACCGTATGCATAGACAACGTCTTGACGGACGTCCACGAACAAATTTGGCATTTTTGACGTCGGAATCCCGATCACCCAAAAAATGGTGTGCAATAGCACACGAAAATCGTCAAAATGAGGCGTATGCTCGCTCCGGGGCTCGTTTGACCTTCCAAACGGCCCAGAAAACCCGTGATGGCCAACCGTATGCATAGACAACGTCTTGACGGACGTCCACGAACAAATTTGGCATTTTTGACGTCGGAATCCTGATCACCCAAAAAATGGTGTGCAATAGCACACGAAAATCGTCAAAATGAGGCGTATGCTCGCTCCGGGGCTCGTTTGACCTTCCAAACGGCCCAGAAAACCCGTGATGGCCAACTGTATGCATAGACAACGTCTTGACGGACGTCCACGAACAAATTTGGCATTTTTGACGTCGGAATCCCGATCACCCAAAAAATGGTGTGCAATAGCACACGAAAATCGTCAAAATGAGGCGTATGCTCGCTCCAGGGCTTGTTTGACCTTCCAAATGGCCCAGAAAACCCGTGATGGCCAACCGTATGCATAGACAATGTCTTGACGGACGTCCACGAACAAATTTGGCATTTTTGACGTCGGAATCCCGATCACCCAAAAAATGGTGTGCAATAGCACACGAAAATCGTCAAAATGAGGCGTATGCTCGCTCCAGGGCTCGTTTGACCTTCCAAATGGCCTAGAAAACCCGTGATGGCCAACCGTATGCATAGACAACGTCTTGACGGACGTCCACGAACAAATTTGGCATTTTTGACGTCGGAATCCCGATCACCCAAAAAATAGTGTGCAATAGCACACGAAAATCGTCAAAATGAGGCGTATGCTCGCTCCGGGGCTCGTTTGACCTTCCAAACGGCCCAGAAAACCCGTGATGGCCAACCGTATGCATAGACAACGTCTTGACGGACGTCCACGAACAAATTTGGCATTTTTGACGTCGGAATCCGGATCACCCAAAAAATGGTGTGCAATAGCACACGAAAATCGTCAAAATGAGGCGTATGCTCGCTCCGGGGCTCGTTTGACCTTCCAAACGGCCCAGAAAACCCGTGATGGCCAACCGTATGCATAGACAACGTCTTGACGGACGTCCACGAACAAATTTGGCATTTTTGACGTCAGAATCCTGATCACCCAAAAAATGGTGTGCAATAGCACACGAAAATCATCAAAATGAGGCGTATGCTCGTTCCGGGGCTCGTTTGACCTTCCAAACAGCCCAAAAAACCCGTGATGGCCAACCGTATGCATAGACAACGTCTTGACGGACGTCCACGAACAAATTTGGCATTTTTGACGTCGGAATCCGGATCACCCAAAAAATGGTGTGCAATAGCACACGAAAATCGTCAAAATGAGGCGTATGCTCGCTCCGGGGCTCGTTTGACCTTCCAAAATGCCCAGAAAACCCGTGATGGCCAACCTATGCATAGACAACGTCTTGACGGACGTCCACGAACAAATTTGGCATTTTTGACGTCGGAATCCCGATCACCCAAAAAATGGTGTGCAATAGCACACGAAAATCGTCAAAATGAGGCGTATGCTCGCTCCGGGGCTCGTTTGACCTTCCAAACGGCGTAGAAAACCCGTGATGGCCAACCGTATGCATAGACAACGTCTTGACGGACGTCCACGAACAAATTTGGCATTTTTGACGTCGGAATCCGGATCACCCAAAAAATGGTGTGCAATAGCACACGAAAATCGTCAAAATGAGGCGTATGCTCGCTCCGGGGCTCGTTTGACCTTCCAAACGGCCCAGAAAACCCGTGATGGCAACCCTATGCATAGACAACGTCTTGACGGACGTCCATGAACAAATTTGGCATTTTTGACGTCGGAATCCCGATCACCCAAAAAATGGTGTGCAATAGCAAACGAAAATCGTCAAAATGAGGCGTATGCTCGCTCCCGGGCTCGTTTGACCTTCCAAATGGCCCAGAAAACCCGTGATGGCCAACCGAATGCATAGACAACGTCTTGACGGATGTCCACGAACAAATTTGGCATTTTTGACGTCGGAATCCCGATCACCCAAAAAATGGTGTGCAATAGCACACGAAAATCATCAAAATGAGGCGTATGCTCGCTCCGGGGCTCGTTTGACCTTCCAAACGGCCCAGAAAACCCGTGATGGCCAACCGTATGCATAGACAACGTCTTGAGGGACGCCCACGAACAAATTTGGCATTTTTGACGTTGGAATCCCGATCACCCAAAAAATGGTGTGCAATAGCACACGAAAATCGTCAAAATGAGGCGTATGCTCGCTCCGAGGCTCGTTTGACCTTCCAAACGGCCCAGAAAACCCGTGATGGCCAACCGTATGCATAGATAACGTCTTGACGGACGTCCACGTACAAATTTGGCATTTTTGACATCGGAATCCGGATCACCCAAAAAATGGCGTGCAATAGCACATGAAAATCATCAAAATGAGGCGTATGCTCGCTCCGGGGCTCATTTGACCTTCCAAACGGCCCAGAAAACCCGTGATGGCCAACCGTATGCATAGACAACGTCTTGACGGATGTCCACGAACAAATTTGACATTTTTGACATCGGAATCCTGATCACCCAAAAAATGGTGTGCAATAGCACACGAAAATCGTCAAAATGAGGCGTATGCTCGCTCCGGGGCTCGTTTGACCTTCCAAATGGCCCAGAAAACCCGTGATGGCCAACCGTATGCATAGACAACGTCTTGACGGACGTCCACGAACAAATTTGGCATTTTTGACGTCGGAATCCCGATCACCCAAAAAATGGTGTGCAATAGCACACGAAAATCGTCAAAATGAGGCGTATGCTCGCTCCGGGACTCGTTTGACCTTCCAAATGGCCCAGAAAACCCGTGATGGCCAACCGTATGCATAGAGAACGTCTTGACAGACGTCCACGAACAAATTTGGCATTTTTGACGTTGGAATCCCGATCACCCAAAAAATGGTGTGCAATAGCACGCGAAAATCGTCAAAATGAGGCGTATGCTCGCTCCGGGGCTCGTTTGACCTTCCAAACGGCACAGAAAACCCGTGATGGCCAGCCGTATGCATAGACAATGTCTTGACGGACGTCCACGAATAAATTTGGCATTTTTGACGTCGGAATCCTGATCACCCAAAAAATGGTGTGCAATAGCACACGAAAATCGTCAAAATGAGGCGTATGCTCGCTCCGGGGCTCGTTTGACCTTCCAAATGGCCCAGAAAACCCGTGATGGCCAACCGTATGCATAGACAACGTCTTGACGGACGTCCACGAACAAATTTGGCATTTTTGACGTCGGAATCCTGATCACCCAAAAAATGGTGTGCAATAGCACATGAAAATCGTCAAAATGAGGCGTATGCTCGCTCCGGGGCTCGTTTGACCTTCCAAACGGCCCAGAAAACACGTGATTGCCAACCGTATGCATAGACAACGTCTTGACGGACGTCCACGAACAAATTTGGCATTTTTGACGTCGGAATCCCGATCACCCAAAAAATGGTGTGCAATAGCACACGAAAATTGTCAAAATGAGGCGTATGCTCGCTCCGGGGCTCGTTTGACCTTCCAAACGGCCAAGAAAACCCGTGATGGCCAACCGTATGCATAGACAACGTCTTGACGGACGTCCACGAACAAATTTGGCATTTTTGACGTCGGAATCCGGATCACCCAAAAAATGGTGTGCAATAGCACACGAAAATCATCAAAATGAGGTGTATGCTCGCTCCGGGGCTCGTTTGACCTTCCAAACGGCCCAGAAAACCCGTGATGGCCAACCGTATGCATAGACAACGTCTTGACGGACGTCCACGAACAAATTTGGCATTTTTGACGTCGGAATCCTGATCACCCAAAAAATGGTGTGCAATAGCACACAAAAATCGTCAAAATGAGGCGTATGCTCGCTCCGGGGCTCGTTTGACCTTCCAAATGGCCCAGAAAACCCGTGATGGCCAACCGTATGCATAGACAATGTCTTGACGGACGTCCACGAACAAATTTGGCATTTTTGACGTTGGAATCCCGATCACCCAAAAAATGGTGTGCAATAGCACACGAAAATTGTCAAAATGAGGCGTATGCTCGCTCCGGGGCTCGTTTGACCTTCCAAACGGCCCAGAAAACCCGTGATGGCCAACCGTATGCATAGACAACGTCTTGACGGACGTCCACAAACAAATTTGGCATTTTTGACGTCGGAATCCCGATCACCCAAAAAATGGTGTGCAATAGCACACGAAAATTGTCAAAATGAGGCGTATGCTCGCTCCGGGGCTCGTTTGACCTTCCAAACGGCCCAGAAAACCCGTGATGGCCAACCGTATGCATAGACAACGTCTTGACGGACGTCCACGAACAAATTTGACATTTTTGACGTCGGAATCCCGATCACCCAAAAAATGGTGTGCAATAGCACACGAAAACTGTCAAAATGAGGCGTATGCTCGCTCCGGGGCTCGTTTGACCTTCCAAACGGCCCAGAAAACCCGTGATGGCCAACCGTATGCATAGACAACGTCTTGACGGACGTCCACGAACAAATTTGGCATTTTTGACGTCGGAATCCTGATCACCCAAAAAATGGTGTGCAATAGCACACGAAAATCGTCAAAATGAGGCGTATGCTCGCTCCGGGGCTCGTTTGACCTTCCAAACGGCCCAGAAAACCCGTGATGGCCAACTGTATGCATAGACAACGTCTTGACGGACATCCACGAACAAATTTGGCATTTTTGACGTCGGAATCCCGATCACCCAAAAAATGGTGTGCAATAGCACACGAAAATCGTCAAAATGAGGCGTATGCTCGCTCCAGGGCTTGTTTGACCTTCCAAATGGCCCAGAAAACCCGTGATGGCCAACCGTATGCATAGACAACGTCTTGACGGACGTCCACGAACAAATTTGGCATTTTTGACGTCGGAATCCCGATCACCCAAAAAATGGTGTGCAATAGCACACGAAAATCGTCAAAATGAGGCGTATGCTCGCTCCAGGGCTCGTTTGACCTTCCAAATGGCCTAGAAAACCCGTGATGGCCAACCGTATGCATAGACAACGTCTTGACGGACGTCCACGAACAAATTTGGCATTTTTGACGTCGGAATCCCGATCACCCAAAAAATGGTGTGCAATAGCACACGAAAATCGTCAAAATGAGGCGTATGCTCGCTCCGGGGCTCGTTTGACCTTCCAAACGGCCCAGAAAACCCGTGATGGCCAACCGTATGCATAGACAACGTCTTGACGGACGTCCACGAACAAATTTGGCATTTTTGACGTCGGAATCCTGATCACCCAAAAAATGGTGTGCAATAGCACACGAAAATCGTCAAAATGAGGCGTATGCTCGCTCCGGGGCTCGTTTGACCTTCCAAACGGCCCAGAAAACCCGTGATGGCCAACTGTATGCATAGACAACGTCTTGACGGACGTCCACGAACAAATTTGGCATTTTTGACGTCGGAATCCCGATCACCCAAAAAATGGTGTGCAATAGCACACGAAAATCGTCAAAATGAGGCGTATGCTCGCTCCAGGGCTTGTTTGACCTTCCAAATGGCCCAGAAAACCCGTGATGGCCAACCGTATACATAGACAATGTCTTGACGGACGTCCACGAACAAATTTGGCATTTTTGACGTCGGAATCCCGATCACCCAAAAAATGGTGTGCAATAGCACACGAAAATCGTCAAAATGAGGCGTATGCTCGCTCCAGGGCTCGTTTGACCTTCCAAATGGCCTAGAAAACCCGTGATGGCCAACCGTATGCATAGACAACGTCTTGACGGACGTCCACGAACAAATTTGGCATTTTTGACGTCGGAATCCCGATCACCCAAAAAATAGTGTGCAATAGCACACGAAAATCGTCAAAATGAGGCGTATGCTCGCTCCGGGGCTCGTTTGACCTTCCAAACGGCCCAGAAAACCCGTGATGGCCAACCGTATGCATAGACAACGTCTTGACGGACGTCCACGAACAAATTTGGCATTTTTGACGTCGGAATCCGGATCACCCAAAAAATGGTGTGCAATAGCACACGAAAATCGTCAAAATGAGGCGTATGCTCGCTCCGGGGCTCGTTTGACCTTCCAAACGGCCCAGAAAACCCGTGATGGCCAACCGTATGCATAGACAACGTCTTGACGGACGTCCACGAACAAATTTGGCATTTTTGACGTCAGAATCCTGATCACCCAAAAAATGGTGTGCAATAGCACACGAAAATCATCAAAATGAGGCGTATGCTCGTTCCGGGGCTCGTTTGACCTTCCAAACAGCCCAAAAAACCCGTGATGGCCAACCGTATGCATAGACAACGTCTTGACGGACGTCCACGAACAAATTTGGCATTTTTGACGTCAGAATCCGGATCACCCAAAAAATGGTGTGCAATAGCACACGAAAATCGTCAAAATGAGGCGTATGCTCGCTCCGGGGCTCGTTTGACCTTCCAAAATGCCCAGAAAACCCGTGATGGCCAACCTATGCATAGACAACGTCTTGACGGACGTCCACGAACAAATTTGGCATTTTTGACGTCGGAATCCCGATCACCCAAAAAATGGTGTGCAATAGCACACGAAAATCGTCAAAATGAGGCGTATGCTCGCTCCGGGGCTCGTTTGACCTTCCAAACGGCGTAGAAAACCCGTGATGGCCAACCGTATGCATAGACAACGTCTTGACGGACGTCCACGAACAAATTTGGCATTTTTGACGTCGGAATCCGGATCACCCAAAAAATGGTGTGCAATAGCACACGAAAATCGTCAAAATGAGGCGTATGCTCGCTCCGGGGCTCGTTTGACCTTCCAAACGGCCCAGAAAACCCGTGATGGCAACCCTATGCATAGACAACGTCTTGACGGACGTCCATGAACAAATTTGGCATTTTTGACGTCGGAATCCCGATCACCCAAAAAATGGTGTGCAATAGCACACGAAAATCGTCAAAATGAGGCGTATGCTCGCTCCGGGGCTCGTTCGACCTTCCAAACGGCCCAAAAAACCCGTGATGGCCAACCGTATGCATAGAAAACGTCTTGACTGACGTGCACGAACAAATTTGGTATTTTTGACGTCGGAATCCCGATCACCCAAAAAATGGTGTGCAATAGCACACGAAAATCGTCAAAATGAGGCGTATGCTCGCTCTGGGCTCGTTTGACCTTCCAAACGGCCCAGAAAACTCGTGATGGCCAACCGTATGCATAGACAACGTCTTGACGGACGTCCACGAACAAATTTTGCATTTTTAACGTCGGAATCCCGATCACCCAAAAAATGGTGTGCAATAGCACACGAAAATCGTCAAAATGAGGCGTATGCTCGCTCCGGGGCTCGTTTGACCTTCCAAACGGCCCAGAAAACCCGTGATGGCCAACCGTATGCATAGACAACGTCTTGACGGACGTCCACGAACAAATTTGGCATTTTTGACGTCGGAATCCTGATCACCCAAAAAATGGTGTGCAATAGCACACGAAAATCGTCAAAATGAGGCGTATGCTCGCTCCGGGGCTCGTTTGACCTTCCAAATGGCCCAGAAAACCCATGATGGCCAACCGTATGCATAGACAACGTCTTGACGGATGTCCACGAACAAATTTGGCATTTTTGACGTCGGAATCCCGATCACCCAAAAAATGGTGTGCAATAGCACACGAAAATCGTCAAAATGAGGCGTATGCTCGCTTCGGGGCTCGTTTGACCTTCCAAACGGTCCAGAAAACCCGTGATGGCCACCCGTATGCAAAGACAACGTCTTGACGGACGTCCACGAATAAATTTGGCATTTTTGACGTCGGAATCCGGATCACCCAAAAAATGGTGTGCAATAGCACACGAAAATCGTCAAAATGAGGCGTATGCTCGCTCCGGGGCTCGTTTGACCTTCCAAACGGCCCAAAAAAACCGTGATGGCCAACCGTATGCATATACAACGTCTTGACGGACGTCCACGAACAAATTTGGCATTTTTGACGTCGGAATCCTGATCACCCAAAAAATGGTGTGCAATAGCACACGAAAATCGTCAAAATGAGGCGTATGCTCGCTCTGGGCTCGTTTGACCTTCCAAACGGCCCAGAAAACTCGTGATGGCCAACCGTATGCATAGACAACGTCTTGACGGACGTCCACGAACAAATTTGGCATTTTTAACATCGGAATCCCGATCACCCAAAAAATGGTGTGCAATAGCACACGAAAATCGTCAAAATGAGGCGTATGCTCGCTCTGGGGCTCGTTTTACCTTCCAAACGGCCCAGAAAACCTGTGATGGCCAACCGTATGCATAGACATTGTCTTGACGGACGTCCACGAACAAATTTGGCATTTTTGACGTCGGAATCCCGATCACCCAAAAAATGGTGTGCAATAGCACACGAATATCGTCAAAATGAGGCGTATGCTCGCTCCGGGGCTCATTTGACCTTCCAAACGGCCCAGAAAACCCGTGATGGCCAACCATATGCATAGACAACATCTTGACGGACGTCCACAAACAAATTTGGCATTTTTGACGTCGGAATCTCGATCACCCAAAAAATGGTGTGCAATAGCACACGAAAATCATCAAAATGAGGCGTATGCTCGCTCCGGGGCTCGTTTGACCTTCCAAACGGCCCAGAAAACCCATGATGGACAACCGTATGCATAGACAACGTCTTCACGGACGTCCACGAACAAATTTGGCATTTTTGACGTCGGAATCCCGATCACCCAAAAAATGGTGTGCAATAGCACACGAAAATCGTCAAAATGAGGCGTATGCTCGCTCCGGGGCTCGTTCGACCTTCCAAACGGCCCAGAAAACCCGTGATGGCCAACCGTATTCATAGACAACGTCTTGACTGACGTGCACGAACAAATTTGGTATTTTTGACGTCGGAATCTCGATCACCCAAAAAATGGTGTGCAATAGCACATGAAAATCGTCAAAATGAGGCGTATGCTCGCTCCGGGGCTCGTTTGACCTTCCAAACGGCCCAGAAAACCTGTGATGGCCAACCGTATGCATAGACAACGTCTTGACGGATGTCCACGAACAAATTTGGCATTTTTGACATCGGAATCCTGATCACCCAAAAAATGGTGTGCAATAGCACACGAAAATTGTCAAAATGAGGCGTATGCTCGCTCCGGGGCTCGTTTGACCTTCCAAACGGCCCAAAGAACCCGTGATGGCCAACCGTATGCATAGACAACGTCTTGACGGACGTCCACGAACAAATTTGGCATTTTTGACGTCGGAATCCCGATCACCCAAAAAATGGTGTGCAATAGCACACGAAAATTGTCAAAATGAGGCGTATGCTCGCTCCGGGGCTCGTTTGACCTTCCAAACGGCCCAAAGAACCCGTGATGGCCAACCGTATGCATAGACAACGTCTTGACGGACGTCCACGAACAAATTTGGCATTTTTGACGTCGGAATCCTGATCACCCAAAAAATGGTGTGCAATAGCACACAAAAATCGTCAAAATGAGGCGTATGCTCGCTCCGGGGCTCGTTTGACCTTCCAAATGGCCCAGAAAACCCGTGATGGCCAACCGTATGCATAGACAATGTCTTGACGGACGTCCACGAACAAATTTGGCATTTTTGACGTTGGAATCCCGATCACCCAAAAAATGGTGTGCAATAGCACACGAAAATTGTCAAAATGAGGCGTATGCTCGCTCCGGGGCTCGTTTGACCTTCCAAACGGCCCAGAAAACCCGTGATGGCCAACCGTATGCATAGACAACGTCTTGACGGACGTCCACAAACAAATTTGGCATTTTTGACGTCGGAATCCCGATCACCCAAAAAATGGTGTGCAATAGCACACGAAAATTGTCAAAATGAGGCGTATGCTCGCTCCGGGGCTCGTTTGACCTTCCAAACGGCCCAGAAAACCCGTGATGGCCAACCGTATGCATAGAAAACGTCTTGACGGACGTCCACGAACAAATTTGACATTTTTGACGTCGGAATCCCGATCACCCAAAAAATGGTGTGCAATAGCACACGAAAACTGTCAAAATGAGGCGTATGCTCGCTCCGGGGCTCGTTTGACCTTCCAAACGGCCCAGAAAACCCGTGATGGCCAACCGTATGCATAGACAACGTCTTGACGGACGTCCACGAACAAATTTGGCATTTTTGACGTCGGAATCCTGATCACCCAAAAAATGGTGTGCAATAGCACACGAAAATCGTCAAAATGAGGCGTATGCTCGCTCCGGGGCTCGTTTGACCTTCCAAACGGCCCAGAAAACCCGTGATGGCCAACTGTATGCATAGACAACGTCTTGACGGACGTCCACGAACAAATTTGGCATTTTTGACGTCGGAATCCCGATCACCCAAAAAATGGTGTGCAATAGCACACGAAAATCGTCAAAATGAGGCGTATGCTCGCTCCAGGGCTTGTTTGACCTTCCAAATGGCCCAGAAAACCCGTGATGGCCAACCGTATGCATAGACAACGTCTTGACGGACGTCCACGAACAAATTTGGCATTTTTGACGTCGGAATCCCGATCACCCAAAAAATGGTGTGCAATAGCACACGAAAATCGTCAAAATGAGGCGTATGCTCGCTCCAGGGCTCGTTTGACCTTCCAAATGGCCTAGAAAACCCGTGATGGCCAACCGTATGCATAGACAACGTCTTGACGGACGTCCACGAACAAATTTGGCATTTTTGACGTCGGAATCCCGATCACCCAAAAAATGGTGTGCAATAGCACACGAAAATCGTCAAAATGAGGCGTATGCTCGCTCCGGGGCTCGTTTGACCTTCCAAACGGCACAGAAAACCCGTGATGGCCAACCGTATGCATAGCAACGTCTTGACGGACGTCCACGAACAAATTTGGCATTTTTGACGTCGGAATCCTGATCACCCAAAAAATGGTGTGCAATAGCACACGAAAATCGTCAAAATGAGGCGTATGCTCGCTCCGGGGCTCGTTTGACCTTCCAAACGGCCCAGAAAACCCGTGATGGCCAACTGTATGCATAGACAACGTCTTGACGGACGTCCACGAACAAATTTGGCATTTTTGACGTCGGAATCCCGATCACCCAAAAAATGGTGTGCAATAGCACACGAAAATCGTCAAAATGAGGCGTATGCTCGCTCCAGGGCTTGTTTGACCTTCCAAATGGCCCAGAAAACCCGTGATGGCCAACCGTATGCATAGACAACGTCTTGACGGACGTCCACGAACAAATTTGGCATTTTTGACGTCGGAATCCCGATCACCCAAAAAATGGTGTGCAATAGCACACGAAAATCGTCAAAATGAGGCGTATGCTCGCTCCAGGGCTCGTTTGACCTTCCAAATGGCCTAGAAAACCCGTGATGGCCAACCGTATGCATAGACAACGTCTTGACGGACGTCCACGAACAAATTTGGCATTTTTGACGTTGGAATCCCGATCACCCAAAAAATAGTGTGCAATAGCACACGAAAATCGTCAAAATGAGGCGTATGCTCGCTCCGGGGCTCGTTTGACCTTCCAAACGGCCCAGAAAACCCGTGATGGCCAACCGTATGCATAGACAACGTCTTGACGGACGTCCACGAACAAATTTGGCATTTTTGACGTCGGAATCCGGATCACCCAAAAAATGGTGTGCAATAGCACACGAAAATCGTCAAAATGAGGCGTATGCTCGCTCCGGGGCTCGTTTGACCTTCCAAACGGCCCAGAAAACCCGTGATGGCCAACCGTATGCATAGACAACGTCTTGACGGACGTCCACGAACAAATTTGGCATTTTTGACGTCAGAATCCTGATCACCCAAAAAATGGTGTGCAATAGCACACGAAAATCATCAAAATGAGGCGTATGCTCGTTCCGGGGCTCGTTTGACCTTCCAAACAGCCCAAAAAACCCGTGATGGCCAACCGTATGCATAGACAACGTCTTGACGGACGTCCACGAACAAATTTGGCATTTTTGACGTCGGAATCCGGATCACCCAAAAAATGGTGTGCAATAGCACACGAAAATCGTCAAAATGAGGCGTATGCTCGCTCCGGGGCTCGTTTGACCTTCCAAAATGCCCAGAAAACCCGTGATGGCCAACCTATGCATAGACAACGTCTTGACGGACGTCCACGAACAAATTTGGCATTTTTGACGTCGGAATCCCGATCACCCAAAAAATGGTGTGCAATAGCACACGAAAATCGTCAAAATGAGGCGTATGCTCGCTCCGGGGCTCGTTTGACCTTCCAAACGGCGTAGAAAACCCGTGATGGCCAACCGTATGCATAGACAACGTCTTGACGGACGTCCACGAACAAATTTGGCATTTTTGACGTCGGAATCCGGATCACCCAAAAAATGGTGTGCAATAGCACACGAAAATCGTCAAAATGAGGCGTATGCTCGCTCCGGGGCTCGTTTGACCTTCCAAACGGCCCAGAAAACCCGTGATGGCAACCCTATGCATAGACAACGTCTTGACGGACGTCCATGAACAAATTTGGCATTTTTGACGTCGGAATCCCGATCACCCAAAAAATGGTGTGCAATAGCACACGAAAATCATCAAAATGAGGCGTATGCTCGCTCCGGGGCTCGTTCGACCTTCCAAACGGCCCAAAAAACCCGTGATGGCCAACCGTATGCATAGAAAACGTCTTGACTGACGTGCACGAACAAATTTGGTATTTTTGACGTCGGAATCCCGATCACCCAAAAAATGGTGTGCAATAGCACACGAAAATCGTCAAAATGAGGCGTATGCTCGCTCTGGGCTCGTTTGACCTTCCAAACGGCCCAGAAAACTCGTGATGGCCAACCGTATGCATAGACAACGTCTTGACGGACGTCCACGAACAAATTTGGCATTTTTAACGTCGGAATCCCGATCACCCAAAAAATGGTGTGCAATAGCACACGAAAATCGTCAAAATGAGGCGTATGCTCGCTCCGGGGCTCGTTTGACCTTCCAAACGGCCCAGAAAACCCGTGATGGCCAACCGTATGCATAGACAACGTCTTGACGGACGTCCACGAACAAATTTGGCATTTTTGACGTCGGAATCCTGATCACCCAAAAAATGGTGTGCAATAGCACACGAAAATCGTCAAAATGAGGCGTATGCTCGCTCCGGGGCTCGTTTGACCTTCCAAATGGCCCAGAAAACCCATGATGGCCAACCGTATGCATAGACAACGTCTTGACGGATGTCCACGAACAAATTTGGCATTTTTGACGTCGGAATCCCGATCACCCAAAAAATGGTGTGCAATAGCACACGAAAATCGTCAAAATGAGGCGTATGCTCGCTTCGGGGCTCGTTTGACCTTCCAAACGGTCCAGAAAACCCGTGATGGCCACCCGTATGCAAAGACAACGTCTTGACGGACGTCCACGTATAAATTTGGCATTTTTGACGTCGGAATCCGGATCACCCAAAAAATGGTGTGCAATAGCACACGAAAATCGTCAAAATGAGGCGTATGCTCGCTCCGGGGCTCGTTTGACCTTCCAAACGGCCCAAAAAAACCGTGATGGCCAACCGTATGCATAGACAACGTCTTGACGGACGTCCACGAACAAATTTGGCATTTTTGACGTCGGAATCCTGATCACCCAAAAAATGGTGTGCAATAGCACACGAAAATCGTCAAAATGAGGCGTATGCTCGCTCTGGGCTCGTTTGACCTTCCAAACGGCCCAGAAAACTCGTGATGGCCAACCGTATGCATAGACAACGTCTTGACGGACGTCCACGAACAAATTTGGCATTTTTAACATCGGAATCCCGATCACCCAAAAAATGGTGTGCAATAGCACACGAAAATCGTCAAAATGAGGCGTATGCTCGCTCTGGGGCTCGTTTTACCTTCCAAACGGCCCAGAAAACCTGTGATGGCCAACCGTATGCATAGACAATGTCTTGACGGACGTCCACGAACAAATTTGGCATTTTTGACGTCGGAATCCCGATCACCCAAAAAATGGTGTGCAATAGCACACGAATATCGTCAAAATGAGGCGTATGCTCGCTCCGGGGCTCGTTTGACCTTCCAAACGGCCCAGAAAACCCGTGATGGCCAACCATATGCATAGACAACGTCTTGACGGACGTCCACAAACAAATTTGGCATTTTTGACGTTGGAATCTCGATCACCCAAAAAATGGTGTGCAATAGCACACGAAAATCATCAAAATGAGGCGTATGCTCGCTCCGGGGCTCGTTTGACCTTCCAAACGGCCCAGAAAACCCATGATGGACAACCGTATGCATAGACAACGTCTTCACGGACGTCCACGAACAAATTTGGCATTTTTGACGTCGGAATCCCGATCACCCAAAAAATGGTGTGCAATAGCACACGAAAATCGTCAAAATGAGGCGTATGCTCGCTCCGGGGCTCGTTCGACCTTCCAAACGGCCCAGAAAACCCGTGATGGCCAACCGTATTCATAGACAACGTCTTGACTGACGTGCACGAACAAATTTGGTATTTTTGACGTCGGAATCTCGATCACCCAAAAAATGGTGTGCAATAGCACATGAAAATCGTCAAAATGAGGCGTATGCTCGCTCCGGGGCTCGTTTGACCTTCCAAACGGCCCAGAAAACCTGTGATGGCCAACCGTATGCATAGACAACGTCTTGACGGATGTCCACGAACAAATTTGGCATTTTTGACATCGGAATCCTGATCACCCAAAAAATGGTGTGCAATAGCACACGAAAATCGTCAAAATGAGGCGTATGCTCGCTCCGGGGCTCGTTTGACCTTCCAAACAGCCCAGAAAACCCGTGATGGCCAACCGTATGCATAGACAACGTCTTGACGGACGTCCACGAACAAATTTGGCATTTTTGACGTCGGAATCCCGATCACCCAAAAAATGGTGTGCAATAGCACACGAAAATTGTCAAAATGAGGCGTATGCTCGCTCCGGGGCTCGTTTGACCTTCCAAACGGCCCAGAAAACCCGTGATGGCCAACCGTATGCATAGACAACGTCTTGACGGACGTCCACGAACAAATTTGGCATTTTTGACGTCGGAATCCGGATCACCCAAAAAATGGTGTACAATAGCACACGAAAATCGTCAAAATGAGGCGTATGCTCGCTCCGGGGCTCGTTTGACCTTCCAAACGGCCCAGAAAACCCGTGATGGCCAACCGTATGCATAGACAACGTCTTGACGGACGTCCACGAACAAATTTGGCATTTTTGACGTCGGAATCCTGATCACCCAAAAAATGGTGTGCAATAGCAAACGAAAATCGTCAAAATGAGGCGTATGCTCGCTCCCGGGCTCGTTTGACCTTCCAAATGGCCCAGAAAACCCGTGATGGCCAACCGTATGCATAGACAACGTCTTGACGGATGTCCACGAACAAATTTGGCATTTTTAACGTCGGAATCCCGATCACCCAAAAAATGGTGTGCAATAGCACACGAAAATCATCAAAATGAGGCGTATGCTCGCTCCGGGGCTCGTTTGACCTTTCAAACGGCCCATAAAACCCGTGATGGCCAACCGTATGCATAGACAACGTCTTGAGGGACGCCCACGAACAAATTTGGCATTTTTGACGTTGGAATCCCGATCACCCAAAAAATGGTGTGCAATAGCACACGAAAATCGTCAAAATGAGGCGTATTCTCGCTCCGAGGCTTGTTTGACCTTCCAAACGGCCCAGAAAACCCGTGATGGCCAACCGTATGCATAGACAACGTCTTGACGGACGTCCACGAACAAATTTGGCATTTTTGACATCGGAATCCGGATCACCCAAAAAATGGTGTGCAATAGCACATGAAAATCGTCAAAATGAGGCGTATGCTCGCTCCGGGGCTCGTTTGACCTTCCAAACGGCGCAGAAAACCTGTGATGGCCAACCGTATGCATAGACAAAGTCTTGACGGATGTCCACGAACAAATTTGGCATTTTTGACATCGGAATCCTGATCACCCAAAAAATGGTGTGCAATAGCACACGAAAATCGTCAAAATGAGGCGTATGCTCGCTCCGGGGCTCGTTTGACCTTCCAAATGGCCCAGAAAACCCGTGATGGCCAACCGTATGCATAGACAACGTCTTGACGGACGTCCACGAACAAATTTGGCATTTTTGACGTCGGAATCCCGATCACCCAAAAAATGGTGTGCAATAGCACACGAAAATCGTCAAAATGAGGCGTATGCTCGCTCCGGGGCTCGTTTGACCTTCCAAACGGCCCAGAAAACCCGTGATGGACAACCGTATGCATAGACAACGTCTTCACGGACGTCCACGAACAAATTTGGCATTTTTGACGTCGAAATCCCGATCACCCAAAAAAGGTGTGCAATAGCACACGAAAATCGTCAAAATGAGGCGTATGCTCGCTCCGGGGCTCGTTTGACCTTCCAAATGGCCCAGAAAACCCGTGATGGCCAACCGTATGCATAGACAACGTCTTGACGGACGTCCACGAACAAATTTGGCATTTTTGACGTCGGAATCCTGATCACCCAAAAAATGGTGTGCAATAGCACACGAAAGTCGTCAAAATGAGGCGTATGCTCGCTCCGGGGCTCGTTTGACCTTCCAAATGGCCCAGAAAACCCGTGATGGCCAACCGTATGCATAGACAACGTCTTGACGGACGTCCACGAACAAATTTGGTATTTTTGACGTCGGAATCCCGATCACCCAAAAAATGGTGTGCAATAAGCACACGAAAATCATCAAAATGAGGCGTATGCTCGCTCCGGGGCTCGTTTGACCTTCCAAACGGCCTAGAAAACCCGTGATGGCCAACCGTATGCATAGACAACATCTTGACGGACGTCCACAAACAAATTTTGAATTTTTGACGTCGGAATCCGGATCACCCAAAAAATGGTGTGCAATAGCACACGAAAATCGTCAAAATGAGGCGTATGCTCGCTCCGGGGCTCGTTTGACCTTCCAAACGGCCCAGAAAACCCGTGATGGCCAACCGTATGCATAGACAACGTCTTGACGGACGTCCACGAACAAATTTGGCATTTTTGACGTCGGAACTCCGATCACCCAAAAAATGGTGTGCAATAGCACACGAAAATCGTCAAAATGAGGCGTATGCTCGCTCCGGGGCTCGTTTGACCTTCCAAACGGCCCAGAAAACCCGTGATGGCCAACCGTATGCATAGACAACGTCTTGACGGACGTACACGAACAAATTTGGCATTTTTGACGTCGAAATCCCGATCACCCAAAAAAGGTGTGCAATAGCACACGAAAATCGTCAAAATGAGGCGTATGCTCGCTCCGGGGATCGTTTGACCTTCCAAACGGCCCAGAAAACCCGTGATGGCCAACCGTATGCATAGACAACGTCTTGACGGACGTCCACGAACAAATTTGGCATTTTTGACGTCGGAATCCCGATCACCCAAAAAATGGTGTGCAATAGCACACGAAAATCGTCAAAATGAGGCGTATGCTCGCTCCGGGGCTCGTTTGACCTTCAAACGGCCCAGAAAACCCGTGATGGCCAACCGTATGCATAGATAACGTCTTGACGGACGTCCACGAACAAATTTGGCATTTTTGACGTCGGAATCCCGATCACCCAAAAAATGGTGTGCAATAGCACACGAAAATCGTCAAAATGAGGCGTATGCTCGCTCCGGGGCTCGTTTGACCTTCCAAACGGCCTAGAAAACCCGTGATGGCCAACCGTATGCATAGACAACGTCTTAACGGACGTCCACGAACAAATTTGGCATTTTTGACGTCGGAATCCCGATCACCCAAAAAATGGTGTGCAATAGCACACGAAAATCGTCAAAATGAGGCGTATGCTCGCTCCGGGGCTCGTTTGACCTTCCAAACGGCCCAGAAAACCCGTGATGGCCAACCGTATGCATAGACAACTTCTTGACGGACGTCCACGAACAAATTTGGCATTTTTGACGTCGGAATCCGGATCACCCAAAAAATGGTGTGCAATAGCACACGAAAATCGTCAAAATGAGGCGTATGCTCGCTCCGGGGCTCGTTTGACCTTCCAAACGGCCCAAAAAACCCGTGATGGCCAACCGTATGCATAGACAACATCTTGACGGACGTCCACGAACAAATTTGGCATTTTTGACGTCGGAATCCTGATCACCCAAAAAATGGTATGCAATAGCACACGAAAATCGTCAAAATGAGGCGTATGCTCGCTCCGGGGCTCGTTTGACCTTCCAAATGGCCCAGAAAACCCGTGATGGCCAACCGTATGCATAGACAACGTCTTGACGGACGTCCACGAACAAATTTGGCATTTTTGACGTCGTAATCCCGATCACCCAAAAAATGGTGTGCAATAGCACATGAAAATCGTCAAAATGAGGTGTATGCTCGCTCCGGGGCTCGTTTGACCTTCCAAACGGCCCAGAAAACCCGTGATGGCCAACCATATGCATAGACAACGTCTTGACGGACGTCCACGATCAAATTTGGCATTTTTGACGTCGGAATCCGGATCACCCAAAAAATGGTGTGCAATAGCACACGAAAATCGTCAAAATGAGGCGTATGCTCGCTCCGGGGCTCGTTTGACCTTCCAAACGGCCCAGAAAACCCGTGATGGCCAACCGTATGCATAGACAACGTCTTGACGGACGTCCACGAACAAATTTGGCATTTTTGACGTTGGAATCCTGATCACCCAAAAAATGGTGTGCAATAGCACACGAAAATCGTCAAAATGAGGCGTATGCTCGCTCCGGGGCTCGTTTGACCTTCCAAATGGCCCAGAAAACCCGTGATGGCCAACCGTATGCATAGACAACGTCTTGACGGATGTCCACGAACAAATTTGGCATTTTTGACGTTGGAATCCCGATCACCCAAAAAATGGTGTGCAATAGCACACGAAAATCGTCAAAATGAGGCGTATGCTCGCTCCGGGGCTCGTTTGACCTTCCAAACGGCCCAGAAAACCCGTGATGGCCAACCGTATGCATAGACAACATCTTGACGGACGTCCACGAACAAATTTGGCATTTTTGACGTCGGAATCCGGATCAACCAAAAAATGGTGTGCAATAGCACACGAAAATCGTCAAAATGAGGCGTATGCTCGCTCCGGGGCTCGTTTGACCTTCCAAACGGCCCAAAAAACCCGTGATGGCCAACCGTATGCATAGAAAACGTCTTGACGGACGTCCACGAACAAATTTGGCATTTTTGACGTCGGAATCCCGATCACCCAAAAAATGGTGTGCAATAGCACACGAAAATCGTCAAAATGAGGCATATGCTCGCTCCGGGGCTCGTTTGACCTTCCAAACGGCCCAGAAAACCCGTGATGGCAACCCGTATTCATAGACAACGTCTTGACGGACGTCCACGAACAAATTTGGCATTTTTGACGTCGGAATCCTGATCACCCAAAAAATGGTGTGCAATAGCACACGAAAATCGTCAAAATGAGGCGTATGCTCGCTCCGGGGCTCGTTTGACCTTCCAAATGGCCCAGAAAACCCGTGATGGCCAACCGTATGCATAGACAACGTCTTGACGGACGTCCACAAACAAATTTGGCATTTTTGACGTCGGAATCCCGATCACCCAAAAAATGGTGTGCAATAGCACACGAAAATCATCAAAATGAGGCGTATGCTCGCTCCGGGGCTCGTTTGACCTTCCAAACGGCCCAGAAAACCTGTGATGGCCAACCGTATGCATAGAAAACGTCTTGACGGACGTCCACGAACAAATTTGGCATTTTTGACGTCGGAATCCTGATCACCCAAAAAATGGTGTGCAATAGCACACGAAAATCGTCAAAATGAGGCGTATGCTCGCTCCGGGGCTCGTTTGACCTTCTAAACGGCCCAATAAACCCGTGATGGCCAACCGTATGCATAGACAACGTCTTGACGGACGTCCACGAACAAATTTTGCATTTTTGACATCGGAATCCCGATCACCCAAAAAATGGTGTGCAATAGCACAGGAAAATCGTCAAAATAAGGCGTATGCTCGCTCCGGGGCTCGTTTGACCTTCCAAACGGCTCAGAAAACCCGTGATGGCCAACCGTATGCATAGACAACGTCTTGACGGACGTCCACGAACAAATTTGGCATTTTTGACGTTGGAATTTCGATCACCCAAAAAATGGTGTGCAATAGCACACGAAAATCGTCAAAATGAGGCGTATGCTCGCTCCGGGGCTCGTTTGACCTTCCAAACGGCCCAGAAAAACCCGTGATGGCCAACCGTATGCATAGACAATGTCATGACGGACGTCCACGAACAAATTTTGCATTTTTGACATCGGAATCCCGATCACCCAAAAAATGGTGTTCAATAGCACACGAAAATTGTCAAAATAAGGCGTATGCTCGCTCCGGGGCTCGTTTGACCTTCCAAACGGCCCAGAAAACCCGTGATGGCCAACCGTATGCATAGACAACGTCTTGACGGACGTCCACGAACAAATTTGGCATTTTTAATGTCGGAATCCTGATCACCCAAAAAATGGTGTGCAATAGCACACGAAAATCGTCAAAATGAGGCGTATGCTCGCTCCGGGGCTCGTTTGACCTTCCAAACGGCCCAGAAAACCCGTGATGGCCAACCGTATGCATAGACAACGTCTTGACGGACGACCACGAACAAATTTTGCATTTTTGACGTCGGAATCCTGATCACCCAAAAAATGGTGTGCAATAGCACACGAAAATCGTCAAAATGAGGCGTATGCTCGCTCCGGGGCTCGTTTGACCTTCCAAATGGCCCAGAAAACTCGTGATGGCCAACCGTATGCATAGACAACGTCTTGACGGACGTACACGAACAAATTTGGCATTTTTTACGTCGGAATCCCGATCACCCAAAAAATGGTGTGCAATAGCACACGAAAATCATCAAAATGAGGCGTATGCTCGCTCCGGGGCTCGTTTGACCTTCCAAACGGCCCAGAAAACCCGTGATGGCCAACCGTATGCATAGACAACGTCTTGACGGACGTCCACGAACAAATTTGGCATTTTTTACGTCGGAATCCCGATCACCCAAAAAATGGTGTGCAATAGCACACGAAAATCGTCAAAATGAGGCGTATGCTCGCTCCGGGGCTCGTTTGACCTTCCAAACGGACCAGAAAACCCGTGATGGCCAACCGTATGCATAGACAACGTCTTGACGGACGTCCACAAACAAATTTGGCATTTTTGACGTCGGAATCCCGATCACCCAAAAAATGGTGTGCAATAGCACACGAAAATCATCAAAATGAGGCGTATGCTCGCTCCGGGGATCGTTTGACCTTCCAAACGGCCCAGAAAACCCATGATGGCCAACCGTATGCATAGACAACGTCTTGACGGACGTCCACGAACAAATTTGGCATTTTTGACGTCGGAATCCTGATCACCCAAAAAATGGTGTGCAATAGCACACGAAAATCGTCAAAATGAGGCGTATGCTCGCTCCGGGGCTCGTTTGACCTTCCAAACGGCCCAGAAAACCCATGATTGCCAACCGTATGCATAGACAACGTCTTGACGGACGTCCACGAACAAATTTTGCATTTTTGACATTGGAATCCCGATCACCCAAAAAATGGTGTGCAATAGCACAGGAAAATCATCAAAATAAGGCGTATGCTCGCTCCGGGGCTCGTTTGACCTTCCAAACGGCCCAGAAAACCTGTGATGGCCAACCGTATGCATAGACAACGTCTTGACGGACAACCACGAACAAATTTGACATTTTTGACGTCGGAATCCCGATCACCAAAAAATGGTGTGCAATAGCACACGAAAATCGTCAAAATGAGGCGTATGCTCGCTCCGGGGTTCGTTTGACCTTCCAAACGGCCCAAAAAACCCGTGATGGCCAACCGTATGCATAGACAACGTCTTGACGGACGTCCACAAACAAATTTGGCATTTTTGACGTCGGAATCCCGATCACCCAAAAAATGGTGTGCAATAGCACAGGAAAATCATCAAAATGAGGCGTATGCTCGCTCCGGGGCTCGTTTGACCTTCCAAACGGCCCAGAAAACCCGTGATGGCCAACCGTATGCATAGACAACGTCTTGACGGATGTTCACGAACAAATTTGACATTTTTGACGTCGGAATCCCGATCACCCAAAAAATGGTGTGCAATAGCACACGAAAATCGTCAAAATGAGGCGTATGCTCGCTCCGGGGCTCGTTTGACCTTCCAAACGGCCCAGAAAACCCGTGATGGCCAACCATATGCATAGACAACGTCTTGACGGACGTCCATGATTAAATTTGGCATTTTTGACATCGGAATCCGGATCACCCAAAAAATGGTGTGCAATAGCACACGAAAATCGTCAAAATGAGGCGTATGCTCGCTCCGGGGCTCGTTTGACCTTCCAAATGGCCCAGAAAACCCGTGATGGCCAACCGTATGCATAGACAACGTCTTGACGGACGCTCACGAACAAATTTGGCATTTTTGACACCGGAATCCCGATCACCCAATAAATGGTGTGCAATAGCACAGGAAAATCATCAAAATGAGGCGTATGCTCGCTCCGGGGCTCGTTTGACCTTCCAAACGGCCCAGAAAACCCGTGATGGCCAACTGTATGCATAGACAATGTCTTGACGGACGTCCACGAACAAATTTGGCATTTTTGACGTCGGAATTCGGATCACCCAAAAAATGGTGTGCAATAGCACACGAAAATCGTCAAAATGAGGCGTATGCTCGCTCCGGGGCTCGTTTGACCTTCCAAACGGCCCAGAAAACTCGTGATGGCCAACCGTATGCATAGACAACGTCTTGACGGACGTCCACAAACAAATTTTGCATTTTTGACGTCGGAATCCCGATCACCCAAAAAATGGTGTGCAATAGCACAGGAAAATCATCAAAATGAGGCGTATGCTCGCTCCGAGGATCGTTTGACCTTCTAAACGGCCCAGAAAACCCGTGATGGCCAACCGTATGCATAGACAACGTCTTGACGGACGTCCACGAACAAATTTGGCATTTTTGACGTCGGAATCCTGATCACCCAAAAAATGGTGTGCAATAGCACACGAAAATCGTCAAAATGAGGCGTATGCTCGCTCCGGGGCTCGTTTGACCTTCCAAACGGCCCAGAAAACCCATGATTGCCAACCGTATGCATAGACAACGTCTTGACGGACGTCCACGAACAAATTTTGCATTTTTGACATCGGAATCCCGATCACCCAAAAAATGGTGTGCAATAGCACAGGAAAATCGTCAAAATAAGGCGTATGCTCGCTCCGGGGCTCGTTTGACCTTCCAAACGGCCCAGAAAACCTGTGATGGCCAACCGTATGCATAGACAACGTCTTGACGGACGTCCACGAACAAATTTGACAATTTTGACGTCGGAATCCCGATCACCCAAAAAATGGTGTGCAATAGCACACGAAAATTGTCAAAATGAGGCGTATGCTCGCTCCGGGGCTCGTTTGACCTTCCAAACGGCCCAAAAAACCCGTGATGGCCAACCGTATGCATAGACAATGTCTTGACGGACGACCACGAACAAATTTGGCATTTTTGACGTCGGAATCCTGATCACCCAAAAAATGGTGTGCAATAGCACACGAAAATCGTCAAAATGAGGCGTATGCTCGCTCCGGGGCTCGTTTGACCTTCCAAACGGCCCAGAAAACCCGTGATGGCCAACCGTATGCATAGACAACGTCTTGACGGATGTCCACGAAAAAATTTGGCATTTTTTACGTCGGAATCCCGATCACCCAAAAAATGGTGTGCAATAGCACACGAAAATCGTCAAAATGAGGCGTATGCTCGCTCCGGGGCTCGTTTGACCTTCCAAATGGCCCAGAAAACCCGTGATGGCCAACCGTATGCATAGACAACGTCTTGACGGACGTCCACAAACAAATTTGGCATTTTTGACGTCGGAATCCCGATCACCCAAAAAATGGTGTGCAATAGCACACGAAAATCATCAAAATGAGGCGTATGCTCGCTCCAGGGATCGTTTGACCTTCCAAACGGCCCAGAAAACCCGTGATGGCCAACCGTATGCATAGACAACGTCTTGACGGACGTCCACGAACAAATTTGGCATTTTTGACGTCGGAATCCTGATCACCCAAAAAATGGTGTGCAATAGCACACGAAAATCATCAAAATGAGGCGTATGCTCGCTCCGGGGCTCGTTTGACCTTCCAAACGGCCCAGAAAACCCGTGATGGCCAACCGTATGCATAGACAACGTCTTGACGGACGTCCACGAACAAATTTGGCATTTTTGACGTCGGAATCCGGATCACCCAAAAAATGGTGTGCAATAGCACACGAAAATCGTCAAAATGAGGCGTATGCTCGCTCCGGGGCTCGTTTGACCTTCCAAATGGCCCAGAAAACCCGTGATGGCCAACCGTATGCATAGACAACGTCTTGACGGACGCTCACGAACAAATTTGGCATTTTTGACATCGGAATCCCGATCACCCAAAAAATGGTGTGCAATAGCACACGAAAATCGTCAAAATGAGGCGTATGCTCGCTCCGGGGCTCGTTTGACCTTCCAAACGACCCAGAAAACCTGTGATGGCCAACCGTATGCATAGACAACGTCTTGATGGACGTCCACGAACAAATTTGGCATTTTTGACGTCGGAATCCTGATCACCCAAAAAATGGTGTGCAATAGCACACGAAAATCGTCAAAATGAGGCGTATGCTCGCTCTGGGGCTCGTTTGACCTTCCAAACGGCCCAGAAAACCCGTGATGGCCAACCGTATGCATAGACAACGTCTTGACGGACGTCCACAAACAAATTTGGAATTTTTGACGTTGGAATCCTGATCACCCAAAAAATGGTGTGCAATAGCACACGAAAATCGTCAAAATGAGGTGTATGCTCGCTCCGGAGCTCGTTTGACCTTCCAAACGGCCCAGAAAACCCGTGATGGCCAACCGTATGCATAGACAACGTCTTGACGGACGTCCACGAACAAATTTGGCATTTTTGACGTCAGAATCCCAATCACGCAAAAAATGGTGTGCAATAGCACATGAAAATCGTCAAAATGAGGCGTATGCTCGCTCCGGGGCTCGTTTGACCTTCCAAACGGCCCAGAAAACCCGTGATGGCCAACCGTATGCATAGACAACGTCTTGACGGACGTCCACGAACAAATTTGGCATTTTTGATGTCGGAATCCCGATCACCCAAAAAATGGTGTGCAATAGCACTCGAAAATCGTCAAAATGAGGTGTATGCTCGCTCCGGGGCTCGTTTGACCTTCCAAACGGCCCAGAAAACCCGTGATGGCCAACCGTATGCATAGACAACGTCTTGACGGACGTCCACGAACAAATTTGGCATTTTTGACGTCGGAATCCCGATCACCCAAAAAATGGTGTGCAATAGCACACGAAAATCGTCAAAATGAGGCGTATGCTCGCTCCGGGGCTCGTTTGACCTTTCAAACGGCCCAGAAAACCTGTGATGGCCAACCGTATGCATAGACAACGTCTTGACGGACGTCCACGAACAAATTTGGCATTTTTGACGTCGGAATCCCGATCACCCAAAAAATGGTGTGCAATAGCACACGCAAAATCGTCAAAATGAGGCGTATGCTCGCTCCGGGGCTCGTTTGACCTTCAAAATGGCCCAGAAAACCCGTGATGGCCAACCGTATGCGTAGACAACATCTTGACGGACGTCCACTAACAAATTTGGCATTTTTGACGTCGGAATCCGATCACCCAAAAAATGGTGTGCAATAGCACACGAAAATCATCAAAATGAGGCGTATGCTCGCTCCGGAGCTCGTTTGACCTTCCAAACGGCCTAGAAAACCCGTGATGGCCAACCGTATGCATAGACAACATCTTGACGGATGTCCACGAACAAATTTGGCATTTTTGACGTCGGAATCCTGATCACCCAAAAAATGGTGTGCAATAGCACATGAAAATCGTCAAAATGAGGTGTATGCTCGCTCCGGGGCTCGTTTGACCTTCCAAATGGCCCAGAAAACCCGTGATTGCCAACCGTATGAATAGACAACGTCTTGACGGACGTCCACGAACAAATTTGGCATTTTTGACGTCGGAATCCCGATCACCCAAAAAATGGTGTGCAATAGCACACGAAAATCGTCAAAATGAGGCGTATGCTCGCTCCGGGGCTCGTTTGACCTTCCAAACGGCCCAGAAAATCCGTGATGGCCAACCGTATGCATAGACAACGTCTTGACGGACGTCCACGAACAAATTTGGCATTTTTGACGTCGGAATCCCGATCACCGAAAAAATGGTGTGCAATAGCACACGAAAATCGTCAAAATGAGGCGTATGCTCGCTCCGGGGCTCGTTTGACCTTCCAAACGGCCCAGAAAACCCGTGATGGCCAACCGTATGCATAGACAACATCTTGACGGACGTCCACTAACAAATTTGGCATTTTTGACGTCGGAATCCGGATCACCCAAAAAATGGTGTGCAATAGCACACGAAAATCGTCAAAATGAGGCGTATGCTCGCTCCGGGGCTCGTTTGACCTTCCAAACGTCCTAGAAAACCCGTGATGGCCAACCGTATGCATAGACAACGTCTTGACGGACGTCCACGAACAAATTTGGCATTTTTGAAGTCGGAATCCCGATCACCCAAAAAATGGTGTACAATAGCACACGAAAATCGTCAAAATGAGGCGTATGCTCGCTCCGGGGCTCGTTTGACCTTCCAAACGGCCCAGAAAACCCGTGATGGCCAACCGTATGCATAGACAACGTCTTGACGGACGTCCACGAACAAATTTTGTATTTTTGACATCGGAATCCGGATCACCCAAAAAATGGTGTGCAATAGCACACGAAAATCGTCAAAATGAGGCGTATGCTCGCTCCGGGGCTCGTTTGACCTTCCAAATGGCCCAGAAAACCCGTGATGGCCAACCGTATGCATAGACAACGTCTTGACGGATGCTCACGAACAAATTTATCATTTTTGACATCGGAATCCCGATCACCCAAAAAATGGTGTGCAATAGCACAGGAAAATCATCAAAATGAGGCGTATGCTCGCTCCGGGGCTCGTTTGACCTTCCAAATAGCCCAGAAAACCAGTGATGGCCAACCGTATGCATAGACAACGTCTTGACGGACGTCCACGAACAAATTTGGCATTTTTGACGTTGGAATCCTGATCACCCAAAAAATGGTGTGCAATAGCACACGAAAATCGTCAAAATGAGGCGTATGCTCGCTCCGGGGCTCGTTTGACCTTCCAAACGGCCCAGAAAACCCGTGATGGCCAACCTTATGCATAGACAACGTCTTGACGGACGTCCACGAACAAATTTGGCATTTTTTACGTCAGAATCCCGATCACCCAAAAAATGGTGTGCAATAGCACTCGAAAATCGTCAAAATGAGGTGTATGCTCGCTCCGGGGATCGTTTGACCTTCCAAACGGCCCAGAAAACCCGTGATGGCCAACCGTATGCATAGACAACGTCTTGACGGACGTCCACGAACAAATTTGGCATTTTTGACGTCGGAATCCCGATCACCCAAAAAATGGTGTGCAATAGCACACGAAAATCGTCAAAATGAGGCGTATGCTCGCTCCGGGGCTCGTTTGACCTTTCAAACGGCCCAGAAAACCTGTGATTGCCAACCGTATGCATAGACAACGTCTTGACGGACGTCCACGAACAAATTTGGCATTTTTGACGTCGGAATCCCGATCACCCAAAAAATGGTGTGCAATAGCACACGCAAAATCGTCAAAATGAGGCGTATGCTCGCTCCGGGGCTCGTTTGACCTTCAAAATGGCCCAGAAAACCCGTGATGGCCAACCGTATGCGTAGACAACATCTTGACGGACGTCCACTAACAAATTTGGCATTTTTGACGTCGGAATCCGATCACCCAAAAAATGGTGTGCAATAGCACACGAAAATCATCAAAATGAGGCGTATGCTCGCTCCGGAGCTCGTTTGACCTTCCAAACGGCCTAGAAAACCCGTGATGGCCAACCGTATGCATAGACAACATCTTGACGGATGTCCACGAACAAATTTGGCATTTTTGACGTCGGAATCCTGATCACCCAAAAAATGGTGTGCAATAGCACATGAAAATCGTCAAAATGAGGTGTATGCTCGCTCCGGGGCTCGTTTGACCTTCCAAATGGCCCAGAAAACCCGTGATTGCCAACCGTATGAATAGACAACGTCTTGACGGACGTCCACGAACAAATTTGGCATTTTTGACGTCGGAATCCCGATCACCCAAAAAATGGTGTGCAATAGCACACGAAAATCGTCAAAATGAGGCGTATGCTCGCTCCGGGGCTCGTTTGACCTTCCAAACGGCCCAGAAAATCCGTGATGGCCAACCGTATGCATAGACAACGTCTTGACGGACGTCCACGAACAAATTTGGCATTTTTGACGTCGGAATCCCGATCACCGAAAAAATGGTGTGCAATAGCACACGAAAATCGTCAAAATGAGGCGTATGCTCGCTCCGGGGCTCGTTTGACCTTCCAAACGGCCCAGAAAACCCGTGATGGCCAACCGTATGCATAGACAACATCTTGACGGACGTCCACTAACAAATTTGGCATTTTTGACGTCGGAATCCGGATCACCCAAAAAATGGTGTGCAATAGCACACGAAAATCGTCAAAATGAGGCGTATGCTCGCTCCGGGGCTCGTTTGACCTTCCAAACGTCCTAGAAAACCCGTGATGGCCAACCGTATGCATAGACAACGTCTTGACGGACGTCCACGAACAAATTTGGCATTTTTGAAGTCGGAATCCCGATCACCCAAAAAATGGTGTACAATAGCACACGAAAATCGTCAAAATGAGGCGTATGCTCGCTCCGGGGCTCGTTTGACCTTCCAAACGGCCCAGAAAACCCGTGATGGCCAACCGTATGCATAGACAACGTCTTGACGGACGTCCACGAACAAATTTTGTATTTTTGACATCGGAATCCGGATCACCCAAAAAATGGTGTGCAATAGCACACGAAAATCGTCAAAATGAGGCGTATGCTCGCTCCGGGGCTCGTTTGACCTTCCAAATGGCCCAGAAAACCCGTGATGGCCAACCGTATGCATAGACAACGTCTTGACGGACGCTCACGAACAAATTTATCATTTTTGACATCGGAATCCCGATCACCCAAAAAATGGTGTGCAATAGCACAGGAAAATCATCAAAATGAGGCGTATGCTCGCTCCGGGGCTCGTTTGACCTTCCAAATAGCCCAGAAAACCCGTGATGGCCAACCGTATGCATAGACAACGTCTTGACGGACGTCCACGAACAAATTTGGCATTTTTGACGTCGGAATCCTGATCACCCAAAAAATGGTGTGCAATAGCACACGAAAATCGTCAAAATGAGGCGTATGCTCGCTCCGGGGCTCGTTTGACCTTCCAAACGGCCCAGAAAACCCGTGATGGCCAACCTTATGCATAGACAACGTCTTGACGGACGTCCACGAACAAATTTGGCATTTTTTACGTCAGAATCCTGATCACCCAAAAAATGGTGTGCAATAGCACACGAAAATCGTCAAAATGAGGCGTATGCTCGCTCCGGGGCTCGTTTGACCTTCCAAACGGCCCAGAAAACCCGTGATGACCAACCGTATGCATAGACAACGTCTTGACGGACGTCCACGAACAAATTTGGCATTTTTGAAGTCGGAATCCTGATCACCCAAAAAATGGTGTGCAATAGCACACGAAAATCGTCAAAATGAGGCGTATGCTCGCTCCGGGGCTCGTTTGACCTTCCAAACGGTCCAGAAAACCCGTGATGGCCAACCGTATGTATAGACAATGTTTTGACGGACGTCCACGAACAAATTTGGCATTTTTGACGTCGGAATCCCGATCACCCAAAAAATGGTGTGCAATAGCACACGAAAATCGTCAAAATGAGGCGTATGCTCGCTCCGGGGCTCGTTTGACCTTCCAAACGGCCAAGAGAACCCGTGATGGCCAACCGTATGCATAGACAACGTCTTGACGGATGTCCACGAACAAATTTGGCATTTTTGACGTCGGAATCCTGATCACCCAAAAAATGGTGTGCAATAGCACACGAAAATCGTCAAAATGAGGCGTATGCTCGCTCCGGGGCTCGTTTGACCTTCCAAACGGCCCAGAAAACCCGTGATGGCCAACCGTATGCATAGACAACGTCTTGACGGACGTCCACGAACAAATTTGGCATTTTTGACGTCGGAATCCGGATCACCCAAAAAATGGTGTGCAATAGCACACGAAAATCGTCAAAATGAGGCGTATGCTCGCTCCGGGGCTCGTTTGACCTTCCAAACGGCCCAGAAAACCCGTGATGGCCAACCGTATGCATAGACAACGTCTTGACGGACGTCCACGAACAAATTTGGCATTTTTGACGTTGGAATCCGGATCACCCAAAAAATGTTGTGCAATAGCAGACGAAAACCGTCAAAATGAGGCGTATGCTCGCTCCGGGGCTCGTTTGACCTTCCAAACGGCCCAGAAAACCCGTGATGGCCAACCGTATGCATAAACAACGTCTTGACGGACGTCCACGAACAAATTTGGCATTTTTGACGTCGGAATCCGGATCACCCAAAAAATGGTGTGCAATAGCACACAAAAATCGTCAAAATGAGGCGTATGCTCGCTCCGAGGCTCGTTTGACCTTCCAAATGGCCCAGAAAACCCGTGATGGCCAACCGTATGCATAGACAACGTCTTGACGGACGTCCACAACCAATTTGGCATTTTTGACGTTGGAATCGCGATCACCCAAAAAATGGTGTGCAATAGCACACGAAAATCGTCAAAATGAGGCGTATGCCCGTTCTGGGGCTCGTTTGACCTTCCAAACGACCCAGAAAACCCGTGATGGCCAACCATATGCATAGACAACGTCTTGACGGACGTCCACAAACAAATTTGGCATTTTTGACGTCGGAATACCGATCACCCAAAAAATGGTGTGCAATAGCACACGAAAATCGTCAAAATGAGGCGTATGCTCGCTCCGGGGCTCGTTTGACCTTCCAAACGGCCCAGTAAACCCGTGATGGCCAACCGTATGCATAGACAACGTCTTGACCGACGTCCACGAACAAATTTGGCATTTTTGACGTCGGAATCCGGATCACCCAAAAAATGGTGTGCAATAGCACACGAAAATCGTCAAAATGAGGCGTATGCTCGCTCCGGGGCTCGTTTGACCTTCCAAACAGCCCAGAAAACCCGTGATGGCCAACCGTATGCATAGACAACGTCTTGACGGACGTCCACGAACAAATTTGGCATTTTTGACATTGGAATCCTGATCACCCAAAAAATGGTGTGAAATAGCACACGAAAATCGTCAAAATGAGGCGTATGCTCGCTCCGGGGCTCGTTTGACCTTCCAAATGGCCAGAAAACCCGTGATGGCCAACCGTATGCATAGACAACGTCTTGACGGACGTCCACAAACAAATTTGGCATTTTTGACGTCGGAATCCCGATCACCCAAAAAATGGTGTGCAATAGCACACGAAAATCGTCAAAATGAGGCGTATGCTCGCTCCGGGGCTCGTTTAACCTTCCAAATGGCCAGAAAACCCGTGATGGCCAACCGTATGCATAGACAACGTCTTGACGGACGTCCACAAACAAATTTGGCATTTTTGACGTCGGAATCCCGATCACCCAAAAAATGGTGTGCAATAGCACACGAAAATCGTCAAAATGAGGCGTATGCTCGCTCCGGGGCTCGTTTGACCTTCCAAACGGCCCAGAAAACCTGTGATGGCCAACCGTATGCATAGACAACGTCTTGACGGACGTCCATGAACAAATTTGGCATTTTTGACGTCGGAATCCGGATCACCCAAAAAATGGTGTGCAATAGCACACGAAAATCGTCAAAATGAGGCGTATGCTCGCTCCGGGGCTCGTTTGACCTTCCAAACGGCCCAGAAAACCCGTGATGGCCAACCGTATGCATAGACAACGTCTTGACGGACGTCCACGAACAAATTTGGCATTTTTGACGTCGGAATCCCGATCACCCAAAAATGGTGTGCAATAGCACACGAAACTCGTCAAAATGAGGCGTATGCTCGCTCCGGGGCTCGTTTGACCTTCCAAACGGCCTAGAAAACCCGTGATGGCCAACCGTATGCATAGACAACATCTTGACGGACGTCCATGAACAAATTTGGCATTTTTGACGTCGGAATCTGGATCACCCAAAAAATGGTGTGCAATAGCACACGAAAATCGTCAAAATGAGGCGTATGCTCGCTCCGGGGCTCGTTTGACCTTCCAAACGGCCCAGAAAACCCGTGATGGCCAACCGTATGCATAGACAACGTCTTGACATACGTCCACGAACAAATTTGACATTTTTGACGTCGGAATCCCGATCACCCAAAAAATGGTGTGCAATAGCACACGAAAATCGTCAAAATGAGGCGTATGCTCGCTCCGGGGCTCGTTTGACCTTCCAAATGGCCCAGAAAACCCGTGATGGCCAACCGTATGCATAGACAACGTCTTGACGGACGTCCACGAACAAATTTGGCATTTTTGACGTCGGAATCCTGATCACCCAAAAAATGGTGTGCAATAGCACACGAAAATCGTCAAAATGAGGCGTATGCTCGCTCCGGGGCTCGTTTGACTTTCCAAATGGCCCAGAAAACCCGTGATGGCCAACCGTATGCATAGACAACGTCTTGACGGACGTCCACGAACAAATTTGGCATTTTTGACGTCGGAATCCCGATCACCCAAAAAATGGTGTGCAATAGCACACGAAAATCGTCAAAATGAGGCGTATGCTCGCTCCGGGGCTCGTTTGACCTTCCAAACGGCCCAGAAAACCCGTGATGGCCAACCGTATGCATAGACAACGTCTTGACGGACGTCCATGAACAAATTTGGCATTTTTGACGTCGTAATCCCGATCACCCAAAAAATGGTGTGCAATAGCACACGAAAATCGTCAAAATGAGGCGTATGCTCGCTCCGGGGCTCGTTTGACCTTCCAAACGGCCCAGAAAACCCGTGATGGCCAACCGTATGCATAGACAACGTCTTGACGGACGTCCACGAACAAATTTGGCATTTTTGACGTCGGAATCCCGATCACCCAAAAAATGGTGTGCAATAGCACACGAAAATCGTCAAAATGAGGCGTATGCTCGCTCCGGGGCTCGTTTGACCTTCCAAACGGCCCAGAAAACCCGTGATGGCCAACCGTATGCATAGACAACGTCTTGACGGACGTCCACGAACAAATTTGGCATTTTTGACGTCGGAATCCCGATCACCGAAAAAATGGTGTGCAATAGCACACGGAAATCGTCAAAATGAGGCGTATGCTCGCTCCGGGGCTCGTTTGACCATCCAAACGGCCCAGAAAACCCGTGATGGCCAACCGTATGAATAGACAACGTCTTGACGGACATCCACGACAAAATTTTGCATTTTTGACGTCGGAATCCTGATCACCCAAAAAATGGTGTGCAATAGCACACGAAAATCGTCAAAATGAGGCGTATGCTCGCTCCGGGGCTCGTTTGACCTTCCAAATGGCCCAGAAAACCCGTGATGGCCAACCGTATGCATAGACAACGTCTTGACGGACGTCCACGAACAAATTTGGCATTTTTGACGTCGGAATCCCGATCACCCAAAAAATGGTGTGCAATAGCACACGAAAATCGTCAAAATGAGGCGTATGCTCGCTCCGGGGCTCGTTTGACCTTCCAAACGGCCCAGAAAACCCGTGATGGCCAACCGTATGCATAGACAACGTCTTGACGGACGTCCACAAACAAATTTGGCATTTTTGACGTCGGAATCCCGATCACCCAAAAAATGGTGTGCAATAGCACACGAAAATTGTCAAAATGAGGCGTATGCTCGCTCCGGGGCTCGTTTGACCTTCCAAACGGCCCAGAAAACCCGTGATGGCCAACCGTATGCATAGACAACGTCTTGACGGATGTCCACTAACAAATTTGGCATTTTTGACGTCGGAATCCGGATCACCCAAAAAATGGTGTGCAATAGCACACGAAAATCGTCAAAATGAGGCGTATACTCGCTCCGGGGCTGGTTTGACCTTCCAAACGGCCCAGAAAACCCGTGATGGCCAACCGTATGCATAGACAACGTCTTGACGGACGTCCACGAACAAATTTGGCATTTTTGACGTCGGAATCCGGATCACCCAAAAAATGGTGTGCAATAGCACACGAATATCGTCAAAATGAGGCGTATGCTCGCTCCGGGGCTCGTTTGACCTTCCAAATGGCCCAGAAAACCCGTGATGGCCAACCGTATGCATAGACAACGTCTTGACGGACGTCCACGAACAAATTTTGCATTTTTGACGTCGGAATCCGGATCACCCAAAAAATGGTGTGCAATAACACACGGAAATCGTCAAAATGAGTTGTATGCTCGCTCCGGGGCTCGTTTGACCTTCCAAACGGCCCAGAAAACCCGTGATGGCCAACCGTATGCATAGACAACGTCTTGACGGACGTCCACGAACAAATTTGGCATTTTTGACGTCGGAATCCTGATCACCCAAAAAATGGTGTGCAATAGCACAGGAAAATCGTCAAAATGAGGCGTATGCTCGCTCCGGGGCTCGTTTGACCTTCCAAATGGCCCAGAAAACCCGTGATGGCCAACCTTATGCATAGACATTGTCTTGACGGACGTCCACGAACAAATTTGGCATTTTTGACATCGGAATCCCGATCACCCAAAAAATGGTGTGCAATAGCACACGAAAATCGTCAAAATGAGGCGTATGCTCGCTCCGGGGCTCGTTTGACCTTCCAAATGGCCCAGAAAACTCGTGATGGCCAACCGTATGCATAGACAACGTCTTGACGGACGTCCACGAACAAATTTTGCATTTTTGACGTCGGAATCCGGATCACCCAAAAAATGGTGTGCAATAGCACACGAAAATCGTCAAAATGAGGCGTATGCTCGCTCCGGGGCTCGTTTGACCTTCCAAATGGCCCAGAAAACCCGTGATGGCCAACCGTATGCATAGACAACGTCTTGACGGATGTCCACGAACAAATTTGGCATTTTTGACGTCGGAATCTGGATCACCCAAAAAATGGTGTGCAATAGCACACGAAAATCGTCAAAATGAGGCGTATGCTCGCTCCGGGGCTCGTTTGACCTTCCAAACGGCCCAGAAAACCCGTGATGGCCAACCGTATGCATAGACAACGTCTTGACGGACGTCCACGAACAAATTTGGCATTTTTGACGTCGGAATCCGGATCACCCAAAAAATGGTGTGCAATAGCACACGAAAATCGTCAAAATGAGGCGTATGCTCGCTCCGGGGCTCGTTTGACCTTCCAAACGGCCCAGAAAATCCGTGATGGCCAACCGTATGCATAGACAATGTCTTGACGGATGTCCACGAACAAATTTGGCATTTTTGACGTCGGAATCCTGATCACCCAAAAAATGGTGTGCAATAGCACACGAAAATCGTCAAAATGAGGCGTATGCTCGCTCCGGGGCTCGTTTGACCTTCCAAACGGCCCAGAAAACCCGTGATGGCCAACCGTATGCATAGACAACGTCTTGACGGACGTCCACGTACAAATTTCACATTTTTGACGTCAGAATCCCGATCACCCAAAAAATGGTGTGCAATAGCACACGAAAATCGTCAAAATGAGGCGTATGCTCGCTCCGGGGCCCGTTTGACCTTCCAAACGGCCCAGAAAACCCGTGATGGCCAACCGTATGCATAGACAACGTCTTGACGGACGTCCACGAACAAATTTGGCATTTTTGACGTCGGAATCCCGATCACCGAAAAAATGGTGTGCAATAGCACACGAAAATCGTCAAAATGAGGCGTATGCTCGCTCCGGTGCTCGTTTGACCTTCCAAACGGCCCAGAAAACCCGTGATGGCCAACCGTATGCATAGACAACGTCTTGAAAGACGTCCACGAATAAATTTGGCATTTTTGACGTTGGAATCCGGATCACCCAAAAAATGGTGTGCAATAGCACACGAAAATCGTCAAAATGAGGCGTATGCTCGCTCTGGGGCTCGTTTGACCTTCCAAACGGCCCAGAAAACCCGTGATGGCCAACCGTATGCATAGACAATGTCTTGACGGACGTCCACGAACAAATTTGGCATTTTTTACGTCGGAATCCTGATCACCCTAAAAATGGTGTGCAATAGCACACGAAAATCATCAAAATGAGTCGTATGCTCGCTCCGGGGCTCGTTTGACCTTCCAAACGGCCCAGAACGTGATGGCCAACCGTATGCATAGACAACGTCTTGACGGACGTCCACGAACAAATTTGGCATTTTTGACGTCGGAATCCCGATCACCCAAAAAATGGTGTGCAATAGCACACGAAAATCATCAAAATGAGGGGTATGCTCGCTCCGGGGCTCGTTTGACCTTCCAAACGGCCCAGAAAACCCGTGATGGCCAACCGTATACATAGACAACGTCTTGACGGACGTCCACGAACAAATTTGGCATTTTTGACGTCGGAATCCTGATCACCCAAAAAATGGTGTGCAATAGCACACGAAAATCGTCAAAATGAGGCGTATGCTCGCTCCGGGGCTCGTTTGACCTTCCAAATGGCCCAGAAAACCCGTGATGGCATATCGTATGCATAGACAATGTCTTGACGGACGTCCACGAACAAATTTGGCATTTTTTACGTCGGAATCCCGATCACCCAAAAAATGGTGTGCAATAGCACACGAAAATCGTCAAAATGAGGCGTATGCTCGCTCCGGGGCTCGTTTGACCTTCCAAACGGCCCAGAAAACCCGTGATGGCCAACCGTATGCATAGACAACGTCTTGACGGACGTCCATGAACAAATTTGGCATTTTTGACGTCGGAATCCCGATCACCCAAAAAATGGTGTGCAATAGCACACGAAAATCGTCAAAATGAGGCGTATGCTCGCTCCGGGGCTCGTTTGACCTTCCAAACGGCCCAGAAAACCCGTGATGGCCAACCGTATGCATAGACAACGTCTTGACGGACGTCCACGAACAAATTTGGCATTTTTGACGTCGGAATCCTGATCACCCAAAAAATGGTGTGCAATAGCACACGAAAATCATCAAAATGAGGCGTATGCTCGCTCCGGGGCTCGTTTGACCCTCCAAATGGCCCAGAAAACCTGTGATGGCCAACCGTTTGCATAGACAACGTCTTGACGGACGTCCACGAACAAATTTGGCATTTTTGACGTCGGAATCCGAATCACCCAAAAAATGGTGTGCAATAGCACACGAAAATCGTCAAAATGAGGCGTATACTCGCTCCGGGGCTCGTTTGACCTTCCAAACGGCCCAGAAAACCCGTGATGGCCAACAGTATGCATAGACAACGTCTTGACGGATGTCCACGAACAAATTTGGCATTTTTGACGTCGGAATCCCGATCACCCAAAAAATGGTGTGCAATAGCACACGAAAATCGTCAAAATGAGAAGTATGCTCGCTCCGGGGCTCGTTTGACCTTTCAAACGGCCCAGAAAACCCGTGATGGCCAACCGTATGCATAGACAACATCTTGACGGACGTCCACGAACAAATTTGGCATTTTTGACGTCGGAATCCTGATCACCCAAAAAATGGTGTGCAATAGCACACGAAAATCGTCAAAATGAGGCGTATGCTCGCTCCGGGGCTCGTTTGACCTTCTAAATGGCCTAGAAAACCCGTGATGGCCAACCGTATGCATAGACAACATCTTGACGGACGTCCACGAACAAATTTGGCATTTTTGACGTCGGAATCCCGATCACCCAAAAAATGGTGTGCAATAGCACACGAAAATCGTCAAAATAAGGCGTATGCTCGCTCCGGGGCTCGTTTGACCTTCCTAACGGCCCAGAAAACCCGTGATGGCCAACCGTATGCACAGAAAACGTCTTGACGGACGTCCACGAACAAATTTGGCATTTTTGACGTCGGAATCCCGATCACCCAAAAAAAGGTGTGCAATAGCACACGAAAATCGTCAAAATGAGGCGTATGCTCGCTCCGGGGCTCGTTTGACATTCCAAACGGCCCAGAAAACCCCTGATGGCCAACCGTATGCATAGACAACGTCTTGACGGACGTCCACGAACAAATTTGGCATTTTTGACGTCGGAATCCAGATCACCCAAAAAATGGTGTGCAATAGCACACGAAAATCGTCAAAATGAGGCGTATGCTCGCTCCGGGGCTCGTTTGACCTTCCAAACGGCCCAGAAAACCCGTGATGGCCAACCGTATGCATAGACAACGTCTTGACGGACGTCCACGAACAAATTTGGCATTTTTGACGTCGGAATCCTGATCACCCAAAAAATGGTGTGCAATAGCACACGAAAATCGTCAAAATGAGGCGTATGCTCGCTCCGGGGCTCGTTTGACCTTCCAAACGGCCCAGAAAACCCGTGATGGCCAACCTTATGCATAGACAACGTCTTGACGGACGTCCACGAACAAATTTGGCATTTTTGACGTCGGAATCCTGATCACCCAAAAAATGGTGTGCAATAGCACACGAAAATCGTCAAAATGAGGCGTATGCTCGCTCCGGGGCTCGTTTGACCTTCCAAATGGCCCAGAAAACCCGTGATGGCCAACCGTATGCATAGACAACGTCTTGACGGACGTCCACGAACAAATTTGGCATTTTTGACGTCGGAATCCGGATCTCCCAAAAAATGGTGTGCAATAGCACACGAAAATCGTCAAAATGAGGCGTATGCTCGCTCCGGGGCTCGTTTGACCTTCCAAACGGCCCAGAAAACCCCTGATGGCCAACCGTATGCATAGACAACGTCTTGACGGACGTCCACGAACAAATTTGGCATTTTTGACGTCGGAATCCGGATCTCCCAAAAAATGGTGTGCAATAGCACACGAAAATCGTCAAAATGAGGCGTATGCTCGCTCCGGGGCTCGTTTGACCTTCCAAACGGCCCAGAAAACCCGTGATGGCCAACCGTATGCATAGATAACGTCTTGACGGACGTCCATGAACAAATTTGGCATTTTTGACGTCGGAATCCCGATCACCCAAAAAATGGTGTGCAATAGCACACGAAAATCGTCAAAATGAGAAGTATGCTCGCTCCGGGGCTCGTTTGACCTTCCAAACGGCCCAGAAAACCCGTGATGGCCAACCGTATGCATAGACAACGTCTTGACGGACGTCCACGAATAAATTTGGCATTTTTGACGTCGGAATCCTGATCACCCAAAAAATGGTGTGCAATAGCACACGAAAATCGTCAAAATGAGGCGTATGCTCGCTCCGGGGCTCGTTTGACCTTCCAAATGGCCTAGAAAACCCGTGATGGCCAACCGTATGCATAGACAATGTCTTGACGGACGTCCACGAACAAATTTGGCATTTTTGACGTCGGAATCCCGATCACCCAAAAAATGGTGTGCAATAGAACACGAAAATTGTCAAAATAAGGCGTATGCTCGCTCCGGGGCTCGTTTGACCTTCCTAACGGCCCAGAAAACCCGTGATGGCCAACCGTATGCATAGACAACGTCTTGACGGACGTCCACGAACAAATTTGGCATTTTTGACGTCGGAATCCCGATCACCCAAAAAATGGTGTGCAATAGCACACGAAAATCGTCAAAATGAGGTGTATGCTTGCTCCGGGGATCGTTTGACCTTCCAAACGGCCCAGAAAACCCGTGATGGCCAACCGTATGCATAGACAACGTCTTGACGGACGTCCACGAACAAATTTGGCATTTTTGACGTCGGAATCCCGATCACCCAAAAAATGGTGTGCAATAGCACACGAAAATCGTCAAAATGAGGCGTATGCTCGCTCCGGGGCTCGTTTGACCTTCCAAACGGCCCAGAAAACCTGTGATGGACAACCGTATGCATAGACAACGTCTTGACGGACGTCCACGATCAAATTTGGCATTTTTGACATCGGAATCCTGATCACCCAAAAAATGGTGTGCAATAGCACACGAAAATCGTCAAAATGAGGCGTATGCTCGCTCCGGGGCTCGTTTGACCTTCCAAATGGCCCAGAAAACCCGTGATGGCCAACCGTATGCATAGACAACGTCTTGACGGACGTCCACGAACAAATTTGGCATTTTTGACGTCGGAATCCCGATCACCCAAAAAATGGTGTGCAATAGCACATAAAAATCGTCAAAATGAGGCGTATGCTCGCTCCGGGGCTCGTTTGACCTTCCAAACGGCCCAGAAAACCCGTGATGGCCAACCGTATGCATAGACAACGTCTTGACGGACGTCCACGAAAAAATTTGGCATTTTTGACGTAGGAATCATGATCACCCAAAAAATGGTGTGCAATAGCACACGAAAATCGTCAAAATGAGGCGTATGCTCGCTCCGGGGCTCGTTTGACCTTCCAAACGGCCCAGAAAACCCGTGATGGCCAACAGTATGCATAGACAACGTCTTGACGGACGTCCACGAACAAATTTGGCATTTTTGACGTCGGAATCCCGATCACCCAAAAAATGGTGTGCAATAGCACACGAAAATCGTCAAAATGAGAAGTATGCTCGCTCCGGGGCTCGTTTGACCTTTCAAACGGCCCAGAAAACCCGTGATGGCCAACCGTATGCATAGACAACGTCTTGACGGACGTCCACGAACAAATTTGGCATTTTTGACGTCGGAATCCTGATCACCCAAAAAATGGTGTGCAATAGCACACGAAAATCGTCAAAATGAGGCGTATGCTCGCTCCGGGGCTCGTTTGACCTTCTAAATGGCCTAGAAAACCCGTGATGGCCAACAGTATGCATAGACAACGTCTTGACGGACGTCCACGAACAAATTTGGCATTTTTGACGTCAGAATCCCGATCACCCAAAAAATGGTGTGCAATAGCACACGAAAATCGTCAAAATGAGAAGTATGCTCGCTCCGGGGCTCGTTTGACCTTCCTAACGGCCCAGAAAACCCGTGATGGCCAACCGTATGCATAGAAAACGTCTTGACGGACGTCCACGAACAAATTTGGCATTTTTGACGTCGGAATCCCGATCACCCAAAAAATGGTGTGCAATAGCACACGAAATACGTCAAAATGAGGCGTTTGCTCGCTCCGGGGCTCGTTTGACCTTCCAAACGGTCCAGAAAACCCGTGATGGCCAACCGTATGCATAGACAACGTCTTGACGGACGTCCACGAACAAATTTGGCATTTTTGACGTCGGAATCCGGATCTCCCAAAAAATGGTGTGCAATAGCACACGAAAATCGTCAAAATGAGGCGTATGCTCGCTCCGGGGCTCGTTTGACCTTCCAAATAGCCCAGAAAACCCGTGATGGCCAACCGTATGCATAGACAACGTCTTGACGGACGTCCACGAACAAATTTGGCATTTTTGACGTCGGAATCCTGATCACCCAAAAAATGGTGTGCAATAGCACACGAAAATCGTCAAAATGAGGCGTATGCTCGCTCCGGGGCTCGTTTGACCTTCCAAACGGCCCAGAAAACCCGTGATGGCCAACCTTATGCATAGACAACGTCTTGACGGACGTCCACGAACAAATTTGGCATTTTTTACGTCAGAATCCTGATCACCCAAAAAATGGTGTGCAATAGCACACGAAAATCGTCAAAATGAGGCGTATGCTCGCTCCGGGGCTCGTTTGACCTTCCAAATGGCCCAGAAAACCCGTGATGGCCAACCGTATGCATAGAAAACGTCTTGACGGACGTCCACGAACAAATTTGGCATTTTTGACGTCGGAATCCCGATCACCCAAAAAATGGTGTGCAATAGCACACGAAATACGTCAAAATGAGGCGTATGCTCGCTCCGGGGCTCGTTTGACCTTCCAAACGGTCCAGAAAACTCGTGATGGCCAACCGTATGCATAGACAACGTCTTGACGGACGTCCACGAACAAATTTGGCATTTTTGATGTCGGAATCCGGATCTCCCAAAAAATGGTGTGCAATAGCACACGAAAATCGTCAAAATGAGGCGTATGCTCGCTCTGGGGCTCGTTTGACCTTCCAAACCGCCCAGAAAACCCGTGATGGCCAACCGTATGCATAGACAACGTCTTGACGGACGTCCACGAACAAATTTGGCATTTTTGACGTCGGAATCCTAATCACCCTAAAAATGGTGTGCAATAGCACACGAAAATCATCAAAATGAGGCGTATGCTCGCTCCGGGGCTCGTTTGACCTTCCAAAAGGCCCAGAAAACCCGTGATGGCCAACCGTATGCATAGATAACGTCTTGACGGACGTCCATGAACAAATTTGGCATTTTTGACGTCGGAATCCCGATCACCCAAAAAATGGTGTGCAATAGCACACGAAAATCGTCAAAATGAGAAGTATGCTCGCTCCGGGGCTCGTTTGACCTTCCAAACGGCCCAGAAAACCCGTGATGGCCAACCGTATGCATAGACAACGTCTTGACGGACGTCCACGAACAAATTTGGCATTTTTGACGTCGGAATCCTGATCACCCAAAAAATGGTGTGCAATAGCACACGAAAATCGTCAAAATGAGGCGTATGCTCGCTCCGGGGCTCGTTTGACCTTCCAAATGGCCTAGAAAACCCGTGATGGCCAACCGTATGCATAGACAATGTCTTGACGGACGTCCACGAAAAAATTTGGCATTTTTGACGTCGGAATCCCGATCACCCAAAAAATGGTGTGCAATAGAACATGAAAATCGTCAAAATAAGGCGTATGCTCGCTCCGGGGCTCGTTTGACCTTCCTAACGGCCCAGAAAACCCGTGATGGCCAACCGTATGCATAGACAACGTCTTGACGGACGTCCACGAACAAATTTGGCATTTTTGACGTCGGAATCCGTATCACCCAAAAACTGGTGTGCAATAGCACACGAAAATCGTCAAAATGAGGCGTATGCTCGCTCCGGGGCTCGTTTGACCTTCCAAACGGCCCAGAAAACCCGTGATGACCAACCGTATGCATAGACAACGTCTTGACGGACGTCCACGAACAAATTTGGCATTTTTGAAGTCGGAATCCTGATCACCCAAAAAATGGTGTGCAATAGCACACGAAAATCGTCAAAATGAGGCGCATGCTCGCTCCGGGGCTCGTTTGACCTTCCAAACGGTCCAGAAAACCCGTGATGGCCAACCGTATGTATAGACAATGTTTTGACGGACGTCCACGAACAAATTTGGCATTTTTGACGTCGGAATCCCGATCACCCAAAAAATGGTGTGCAATAGCACACGAAAATCGTCAAAATGAGGCGTATGCTCGCTCCGGGGCTCGTTTGACCTTCCAAACGGCCAAGAGAACCCGTGATGGCCAACCGTATGCATAGACAACGTCTTGACGGACGTCCACGAACAAATTTGGCATTTTTGACGTCGGAATCCTGATCACCCAAAAAATGGTGTGCAATAGCACACGAAAATCGTCAAAATGAGGCGTATGCTCGCTCCGGGGCTCGTTTGACCTTCCAAACGGCCCAGAAAACCCGTGATGGCCAACCGTATGCATAGACAACGTCTTGACGGACGTCCACGAACAAATTTGGCATTTTTGACGTCGGAATCCGGATCACCCAAAAAATGGTGTGCAATAGCACACGAAAATCGTCAAAATGAGGCGTATGCTCGCTCCGGGGCTCGTTTGACCTTCCAAACGGCCTAGAAAACCCGTGATGGCCAACCGTATGCATAGACAACGTCTTGACGGACGTCCACGAACAAATTTGGCATTTTTGACATTGGAATCCGGATCACCCAAAAAATGGTGTGCAATAGCAGACGAAAACCGTCAAAATGAGGCGTATGCTCGCTCCGGGGCTCGTTTGACCTTCCAAACGGCCCAGAAAACCCGTGATGGCCAACCGTATGCATAAACAACGTCTTGACGGACGTCCACGAACAAATTTGGCATTTTTGACGTCGGAATCCGGATCACCCAAAAAATGGTGTGCAATAGCACACAAAAATCGTCAAAATGAGGCGTATGCTCGCTCCGAGGCTCGTTTGACCTTCCAAATGGCCCAGAAAACCCGTGATGGCCAACCGTATGCATAGACAACGTCTTGACGGACGTCCACGAACAATTTTGGCATTTTTGACGTCGGAATCTTGATCACCAAAAAAATGGTGTGCAATAGCACACGAAAATCGTCAAAATAAGGCGTATGCTCGCTCCGGAGCTCGTTTGACCTTCCTAACGGCCCAGAAAACCCGTGATGGCCAACCGTATGCATAGACGACGTCTTGACGGACGTCCACGAACAAATTTGGCATTTTTGACGTCGGAATCTGGATCATCCAAAAAATGGTGTGCAATAGCACACAAAAATCATCAAAATGAGGCGTATGCTTGCTCCGGGGATCGTTTGACCTTCCAAATGGCCCAGAAAACCCGTGATGGCCAACCGTATGCATAGACAACATCTTGACGGACGTCCACGAACAAATTTGGCATTTTTGACGTCGGAATCCCGATCACCCAAAAAATGGTGTGCAATAGCACACGAAAATCGTCAAAATAAGGCGTATGCTCGCTCCGGGGCTCGTTTGACCTTCCAAACGGCCCAGAAAACCTGTGATGGCCAACCGTATGCATAGACAACGTCTTGACGGACGTCCACGAACAAATTTGGCATTTTTGACGTCGGAATCCTGATCACCCAAAAAATGGTGTGCAATAGCACACGAAAATCGTCAAAATGAGGCGTATGCTCGCTCCGGGGCTCGTTTGACCTTCCAAATGGCCCAGAAAACCCGTGATGGCCAACCGTATGCATAGACAACGTCTTGACAGATGTCCACGAACAAATTTGGCATTTTTGACGTTGGAATCCCGATCACCCAAAAAATGGTGTGCAATAGCACACGAAAATCGTCAAAATGAGGCGTATGCTTGCTCCAGGGCTCGTTTGACCTTCCAAACGGCCCAGAAAACCTGTGATGGCCAACCGTATGCATAGACAACGTCTTGACGGACGTCCACGAACAAATTTGGCATTTTTGACATCGGAATCCGAATCACCCAAAAAATGGTGTGCAATAGCACACGAAAATCGTCAAAATGAGGCGTATGCTCGCTCCGGGGCTCGTTTGACCTTCCAAACAGCCCAGAAAACCTGTGATGGCCAACCGTATGCATAGACAACGTCTTGACGGACGTCCACGAACAAATTTGGCATTTTTGACGTCGGAATCCCGATCACCCAAAAAATGGTGTGCAATAGCACACGAAAATCGTCAAAATGAGGCGTATGCTCGCTCCGGGGCTCGTTTGACCTTCCAAACGGCCCAGAAAACCCGTGATGGCCAACCGTATGCATAGACGACGTCTTGACGGACGTCCACGAACAAATTTGGCATTTTTGACGTCGGAATCCGGATCACCCAAAAAATGGTGTGCAATAGCACACGAAAATCGTCAAAATGAGGCGTATGCTCGCTCCGGGGCTCGTTTGACCTTCCAAACCGCCCAGAAAACCCGTGATGGCCAACCGTATGCATAGACGACGTCTTGACGGACATCCACGAACAAATTTGGCATTTTTGACGTCGGAATCCCGATCACCCAAAAAATGGTGTGCAATAGCACACGAAAATCGTCAAAATGAGGCGTATGCTCGCTCCGGGGCTCGTTTGACCTTCCAAACGGCCCAGAAAACCCCTGATGGCCAACCATATGCATAGACAACGTCTTGACGGTCGTCCACGAACAAATTTGGAATTTTTGACGTCGGAATCCCGATCACCCAAAAAATGGTGTGCAATAGCACACGAAAATCGTCAAAATGAGGCGTATGCCCGCTCCGGGGCTCGTTTGACCTTCCAAACGGCCCAGAAAACCTGTGATGGCCAACCGTATGCATAGACAACGTCTTGACGGACGTCCACGATCAAATTTGGCATTTTTGACATCGGAATCCTTATCACCCAAAAAATGGTGTGCAATAGCACACGAAAATCGTTAAAATGAGGCGTATGCTCGCTCCGGGGCTCGTTTGACCTTCCAAATGGCCCAGAAAACCCGTGATGGCCAACCGTATGCATAGACAACGTCTTGACAGACGTCCACGAACAAATTTGGCATTTTTGACGTCGGAATCCCGATCACCCAAAAAATGGTGTGCAATAGCACACGAAAATCGTCAAAATGAGGCGTATGCTCGCTCCGGAGCTCGTTTGACCTTCCAAATGGCCCAGAAAACCCGTGATAGCCAACCGTATGCATAGACAACGTCTTGACGGACGTCCACGAATAAATTTGGCATTTTTGACGTCGGAATCCCGATCACCCAAAAAATGGTGTGCAATAGCACACGAAAATCGTCAAAATGAGGCGTATGCTCGCTCTGGGGCTCGTTTGACCTTCCAACGGCCCAGAAAACCCGTGATGGCCAACCGTATGCATAGACAACGTCTTGACGGACGTCCACAAACAAATTTGGCATTTTTGACGTCGGAATCCGGATCACCCAAAAAATGGTGTGCAATAGCACACGAAAATCGTCAAAATGAGGCGTATACTCGCTCCGGGGCTCGTTTGACCTTCCAAATGGCCCAGAAAACCCGTGATGGCCAACCGTATGCATAGACAACGTCTTGACGGACGTCCACGAACAAATTTGGCATTTTTGACGTCGGAATCCCGATCACCCAAAAATGGTGTGCAATAGCACACGAAAATTGTCAAAATGAGGCGTATGCTCGCTCCGGCTCGTTTGACCTTTCAAACGGCCCAGAAAACCCGTGATGGCCAATCGTATGCATAGACAACGTCTTGACGGACGTCCACGAACAAATTTGGCATTTTTGACGTCGGAATCCCGATCACCCAAAAAATGGTGTGCAATAGCACATGAAAATCGTCAAAATGAGGCGTATGCTCGCTCAGGGGCTCGTTTGACCTTCCAAACGGCCCAGAAAACCTGTGATGGCCAACCGTATTCATAGACAACGTCTTGACAGACGTCCACAAACAAATTTGGCATTTTTGACGTCGGAATCCGGATCACCCATAAAATGGTGTGCAATAGCACACGAAAATCGTCAAAATGAGGCGTATGCTCGCTCCGGGGCTTGTTTGACCTTCCAAACAGCCCAGAAAACCCGTGATGGCCAACCGTATGCATAGACAACGTCTTGACGGACGTCCACGAACAAATTTGGCATTTTTGACGTCGGAATCCTGATCACCCAAAAAATGGTGTGCAATAGCACATGAAAATCGTCAAAATGAGGCGTATGCTCGCTCCGGGGCTCGTTTGACCTTCCAAATGGCCTAGAAAACCCGTGATGGCCAACCGTATGCATAGACAACGTCTTGACGGACGTCCACGAACAAATTTGGCATTTTTGACGTCGGAATCTTGATCACCAAAAAAATGGTGTGCAATAGCACACGAAAATCGTCAAAATAAGGCGTATGCTCGCTCCGGGGCTCGTTTGACCTTCCTAACGGCCCAGAAAACCCGTGATGGCCAACCGTATGCATAGACGACGTCTTGACGGACGTCCACGAACAAATTTGGCATTTTTGACGTCGGAATCTGGATCACCCAAAAAATGGTGTGCAATAGCACACAAAAATCGTCAAAATGAGGCGTATGCTTGCTCCGGGGATCGTTTGACCTTCCAAACGGCCCAGAAAACCCGTGATGGCCAACCGTATGCATAGACAACGTCTTGACGGACGTCCACGAACAAATTTGGCATTTTTGACGTCGGAATCCCGATCACCCAAAAAATGGTGTGCAATAGCACACGAATATCGTCAAAATGAGGCGTATGCTCGCTCCGGGGCTCGTTTGACCTTCCAAACGGCCCAGAAAACCTGTGATGGCCAACCGTATGCATAGACAACGTCTTGACGGACGTCCACGAAGAAATTTGGCATTTTTGACGTCGGAATCCTGATCACCCAAAAAATGGTGTGCAATAGCACACGAAAATCGTCAAAATGAGGCGTATGCTCGCTCCGGGGCTCATTTGACCTTCCAAATGGCCCAGAAAACCCGTGATGGCCAACCGTATGCATAGACAACGTCTTGACAGACGTCCACGAACAAATTTGGCATTTTTGACGTTGGAATCCCGATCACCCAAAAAATGGTGTGCAATAGCACACAAAAATCGTCAAAATGAGGCGTATGCTCGCTCCAGGGCTCGTTTGACCTTCCAAACGGCCCAGAAAACCTGTGATGGCCAACCGTATGCATAGACAACGTCTTGACGGACGTCCACGAACAAATTTGGCATTTTTGACATCGGAATCCGAATCACCCAAAAAATGGTGTGCAATAGCACACGAAAATCGTCAAAATGAGGCGTATGCTCGCTCCGGGGCTCGTTTGACCTTCCAAACAGCCCAGAAAACCCGTGATGGCCAACCGTATGCATAGACAACGTCTTGACGGACGTCCACGAAAAAATTTGGCATTTTTGACGTCGGAATCCTGATCACCCAAAAAATGGTGTGCAATAGCACACGAAAATCATCAAAATGAGGCGTATGCTCGCTCCGGGGCTCGTTTGACCTTCCAAACGGCCCAGAAAACCCGTGATGGCCAACCGTATGCATAGACAACGTCTTGACGGACGTCCACGAAAAAATTTGGCATTTTTGACGTTGGAATCATGATCACCCAAAAAATGGTGTGCAATAGCACACGAAAATCATCAAAATGAGGCGTATGCTCGCTCCGGGGCTTGTTTGACCTTCCAAACCGCCCAGAAAACCCGTGATGGCCAACCGTATGCATAGACAACGTCTTGACGGACGTCCACGAACAAATTTGGCATTTTTGACGTCGGAATCCTGATCACCCAAAAAATGGTGTGCAATAGCACACGAAAATCGTCAAAATGAGGCGTATGCTCACTCCGGGGCTCGTTTGACCTTCCAAACGGCCCAAAAAACCCGTGATGGCCAACCGTATGCATAGACAACGTCTTGACGGACGTCCACGAAAAAATTTGGCATTTTTGACGTCGAAATCCTGATCACCCAAAAAATGGTGTGCAATAGCACACGAAAATCGTCAAAATGAGGCGTATGCTCGCTCCGGGGCTCGTTTGACCTTCCAAATGGCCTAGAAAACCCGTGATGGCCAACCGTATGCATAGACAACGTCTTGACGGACGTCCACGAACAAATTTGGCATTTTTGACGTCGGAATCTCGATCACCCAAAAAATGGTGTGCAATAGCACACGAAAATCGTCAAAATGAGGCGTATGCTCGCTCCGGGGCTCGTTTGACCTTCCAAACGGCCCAGAAAACCTGTGATGGCCAACCGTATGCATAGACAACGTCTTGACGGACGTCCACGATCAAATTTGGCATTTTTGACGTCGGAATCCCGATCACCCAAAAAATGGTGTGCAATAGCACACGAAAATCGTCAAAATGAGGCGTATGCTCGCTCCGGGGCTCGTTTGACCTTCCAAACGGCCCAGAAAACCCGTGATGGCCAACCGTATGCATAGACAACGTCTTGACGGACGTCCACGAACAAATTTGGCATTTTTGACGTTGGAATCATGATCACCCAAAAAATGGTGTGCAATAGCACACGAAAATCGTCAAAATGAGGCGTATGCTCGCTCCAGGGCTCGTTTGACCTTCCAAACGGCCCAGAAAACCCGTGATGGCCAACCGTATGCATAGACAACGTCTTGACGGACGTCCACGAACAAATTTGGCATTTTTGACGTCGGAATCCCGATCACCCAAAAAATGGTGTGCAATAGCACACGAAAATCGTCAAAATGAGAAGTATGCTCGCTCCGGGGCTCGTTTGACCTTTCAAACGGCCCAGAAAACCTGTGATGGCCAACCGTATGCATAGACAACGTCTTGACGGACGTCCACGAACAAATTTGGCATTTTTGACGTCGGAATCCCGATCACCCAAAAAATGGTGTGCAATAGCACACGAAAATCGTCAAAATGAGAAGTATGCTCGCTCCGGGGCTCGTTTGACCTTTCAAACGGCCCAGAAAACCTGTGATGGCCAACCGTATGCATAGACAACGTCTTGACGGACGTCCACGAACAAATTTGGCATTTTTGACGTCGGAATCCTGATCACCCAAAAAATGGTGTGCAATAGCACACGAAAATCGTCAAAATGAGGCGTATGCTCGCTCCAGGGCTCGTTTGACCTTCCAAACGGCCCAGAAAACCCGTGATGGCCAACCGTATGCATAGACAACGTCTTGACGGACGTCCACGAACAAATTTGGCATTTTTGACGTCGGAATCCCGATCACCCAAAAAATGGTGTGCAATAGCACACGAAAATCGTCAAAATGAGAAGTATGCTCGCTCCGGGGCTCGTTTGACCTTTCAAACGGCCTAGAAAACCTGTGATGGCCAACCGTATACATAGACAACGTCTTGACGGACGTCCACGAACAAATTTGGCATTTTTGACGTCGGAATCCTGATCACCCAAAAAATGGTGTGCAATAGCACACGAAAATCGTCAAAATGAGGCGTATGCTCGCTCCGGGGCTTGTTTGACCTTCCAAACCGCCCAGAAAACCCGTGATGGCCAACCGTATGCATAGACAACGTCTTGACGGACGTCCACGAACAAATTTGGCATTTTTGACGTCGGAATCCTGATCACCCAAAAAATGGTGTGCAATAGCACACGAAAATCGTCAAAATGAGGCGTATGCTCGCTCCGGGGCTCGTTTGACCTTCCAAATGGCCTAGAAAACCCGTGATGGCCAACCGTATGCATAGACAACGTCTTGACGGACGTCCACGAACAAATTTGGCATTTTTGACGTCGGAATCCCGATCACCCAAAAAATGGTGTGCAATAGCACACGAAAATCGTCAAAATAAGGCGTATGCTCGCTCCGGGGCTCGTTTGACCTTCCTAACGGCCCAGAAAACCCGTGATGGCCAACCGTATGCATAGACAACGTCTTCACGGACGTCCACGAACAAATTTGGCATTTTTGACGTCGGAATCTCGATCACCCAAAAAATGGTGTGCAATAGCACACGAAAATCGTCAAAATGAGGCGTATGCTCGCTCCGGGGCTCGTTTGACCTTCCAAACGGCCCAGAAAACCTGTGATGGCCAACCGTATGCATAGACAACGTCTTGACGGACGTCCACGATCAAATTTGGCATTTTTGACGTCGGAATCCCGATCACCCAAAAAATGGTGTGCAATAGCACACGAAAATCGTCAAAATGAGGCGTATGCTCGCTCCGGGGCTCGTTTGACCTTCCAAACAGCCCAGAAAACCCGTGATGGCCAACCGTATGCATAGACAACGTCTTGACGGACGTCCACGAACAAATTTGGCATTTTTGACGTTGGAATCATGATCACCCATAAAATGGTGTGCAATAGCACACGAAAATCGTCAAAATGAGGCGTATGCTCGCTCCAGGGCTCGTTTGACCTTCCAAACGGCCCAGAAAACCCGTGATGGCCAACCGTATGCATAGACAACGTCTTGACGGACGTCCACGAACAAATTTGGCATTTTTGACGTCGGAATCCCGATCACCCAAAAAATGGTGTGCAATAGCACACGAAAATCGTCAAAATGAGAAGTATGCTCGCTCCGGGGCTCGTTTGACCTTTCAAACGGCCAAGAAAACCTGTGATGGCCAACCGTATGCATAGACAACGTCTTGACGGACGTCCACGAACAAATTTGGCATTTTTGACGTCGGAATCCCGATCACCCAAAAAATGGTGTGCAATAGCACACGAAAATCGTCAAAATGAGAAGTATGCTCGCTCCGGGGCTCGTTTGACCTTTCAAACGGCCCAGAAAACCTGTGATGGCCAACCGTATGCATAGACAACGTCTTGACGGACGTCCACGAACAAATTTGGCATTTTTGACGTCGGAATCCTGATCACCCAAAAAATGGTGTGCATTAGCACACGAAAATCGTCAAAATGAGGCGTATGCTCGCTCCAGGGCTCGTTTGACCTTCCAAACGGCCCAGAAAACCCGTGATGGCCAACCGTATGCATAGACAACGTCTTGACGGACGTCCACGAACAAATTTGGCATTTTTGACGTCGGAATCCCGATCACCCAAAAAATGGTGTGCAATAGCACACGAAAATCGTCAAAATGAGAAGTATGCTCGCTCCGGGGCTCGTTTGACCTTTCAAACGGCCCAGAAAACCCGTGATGGCCAACCTTATGCATAGACAACGTCTTGACGGACGTCCACGAACAAATTTGGCATTTTTGACGTCGGAATCCTGATCACCCAAAAAATGGTGTGCAATAGCACACGAAAATCGTCAAAATGAGGCGTATGCTCGCTCCGGGGCTCGTTTGACCTTCCAAATGGCCCAGAAAACCCGTGATGGCCAACCGTATGCATAGACAACGTCTTGACGGACGTCCACGAACAAATTTGGCATTTTTAACATCGGAATCCCGATCACCCAAAAAATGGTGTGCAATAGCACACGAAAATCGTCAAAATGAGGCGTATGCTCGCTCCGGGGCTCGTTTGACCTTCCAAACGGCCCAGAAAACCCGTGATGGCCAACCGTATGCATAGACAACGTCTTGACGGACGTCCACGAAAAAATTTGGCATTTTTGACGTCGGAATCCGGATCTCCCAAAAAATGGTGTGCAATAGCACACGAAAATCGTCAAAATGAGGGTATGCTCGCTCCGGGGCTCGTTTGACCTTCCAAACCGCCCAGAAAACCCGTGATGGCCAACCGTATGCATAGACAACGTCTTGACGGACGTCCACGAACAAATTTGGCATTTTTGACGTCGGAATCTGGATCACCCAAAAAATGGTGTGCAATAGCACACGAAAATCGTCAAAATGAGGCGTATGCTCGCTCCGGGGCTCGTTTGACCTTCCAAACCGCCCAGAAAACCCGTGATGGCCAACCGTATGCATAGACAACGTCTTGACGGACGTCCATGAACAAATTTGTTATTTTTGACGTCTGAATCCTAATCACCCTAAAAATGGTGTGCAATAGCACACGAAAATCGTCAAAATGAGGCGTATGCTCGCTCCGGGGCTCGTTTGACCTTCCAAACGGCCCAGAAAACCTGTGATGGCCAACCGTTTGCATAGACAACGTCTTGACGGACGTCCACGAACAAATTTGGCATTTTTGACGTCGGAATCCGAATCACCCAAAAAATGGTGTACAATAGCACACGAAAATCGTCAAAATGAGGCGTATACTCGCTCCGGGGCTCGTTTGACCTTCCAAACGGCCCAGAAAACCCGTGATGGCCAACCGTATGCATAGACAACGTCTTGACGGACGTCCACGAACAAATTTGGCATTTTTGACGTCGGAATCCCGATCACCCAAAAAATGGTGTGCAATAGCACACGAAAATCGTCAAAATGAGGCGTATGCTCGCTCCGGGGCTCGTTTGACCTTCCAAACGGCCCAGAAAACCCGTGATGGACAACCGTATGCATAGACGACGTCTTGACGGACGTCCACGAACAAATTTGGCATTTTTGACGTCGGAATCCAGATCACCCAAAAAATGGTGTGCAATAGCACACGAAAATCGTCAAAATGAGGCGTATGCTCGCTCCGGGGCTCGTTTGACCTTCCAAACCACCCAGAAAACCCGTGATGGCCAACCGTATGCATAGACAACGTCTTCACGGACGTCCACGAACAAATTTGGCATTTTTGACGTCGGAATCCCGATCACCCAAAAAATGGTGTGCAATAGCACACGAAAATCGTCAAAATGAGGCGTATGCTCGCTCCGGGGCTCGTTTGACCTTCCAAACGGCCCAAAAACCCGTGATGGCCAACCGTATGCATAGACAACGTCTTGACGGACGTCCACGAACAAATTTGGCATTTTTGACGTAGGAATCATGATCACCCAAAAAATGGTGTGCAATAGCACACGAAAATCGTCAAAATGAGGCGTATGCTCGCTCCGGGGCTCGTTTGACCTTCCAAATGGCCCAGAAAACCCGTGATGGCCAACCGTATGCATAGACAACGTCTTGACGGACGTCCACGAACAAATTTGGCATTTTTGACGTCGGAATCCTGATCACCCAAAAAATGGTTTGCAATAGCACACGAAAATCGTCAAAATGATGCGTATGCTCGCTCCGGGGCTCGTTTGACCTTCCAAACGGCCCAGAATACCCGTGATGGCCAACCGTATGCATAGACAACGTCTTGACGGACGTCCACGAACAAATTTGGCATTTTTGACGTTGGAATCCTGATCACCCAAAAAATGGTGTGCAACAGCGCACGAAAATCGTCAAAATGAGGCGTATGCTCGCTCCAGGGCTCGTTTGACCTTCCAAATGGCCCAGAAAACCCGTGATGGCCAACCGTATGCATAGACAACGTCTTGACGGACGTTCACAAACAAATTTGGCATTTTTGACGTCGGAATCCTGATCACCCAAAAAATGGTGTGCAATAGCACACAAAAATCGTCAAAATGAGGCGTATGCTCGCTCCGGGGCTCGTTTGACCCTCCAAATGGCCCAGAAAACCTGTGATGGCCAACCGTTTGCATAGACAACGTCTTGACGGACGTCCACGAACAAATTTGGCATTTTTGACGTCGGAATCCGAATCACCCAAAAAATGGTGTACAATAGCACACGAAAATCGTCAAAATGAGGCGTATACTCGCTCCGGGGCTCGTTTGACCTTCCAAACGGCCCAGAAAACCCGTGATGGCCAACCGTATGCATAGACAACGTCTTGACGGACGTCCACGAACAAATTTGGCATTTTTGACTTCGGAATCCCGATCACCCAAAAAATGGTGTGCAATAGCACACGAAAATCGTCAAAATGAGGCGTATGCTCGCTCCGGGGCTCGTTTGACCTTCCAAACGGCCCAGAAAACCCGTGATGGACAACCGTATGCATAGACGACGTCTTGACGGACGTCCACGAACAAATTTGGCATTTTTGACGTCGGAATCCAGATCACCCAAAAAATGGTGTGCAATAGCACACGAAAATCGTCAAAATGAGGCGTATGCTCGCTCCGGGGCTCGTTTGACCTTCCAAACCACCCAGAAAACCCGTGATGGCCAACTGTATGCATAGACAACGTCTTCACGGACGTCCACGAACAAATTTGGCATTTTTGACGTCGGAATCCCGATCACCCAAAAAATGGTGTGCAATAGCACACGAAAATCGTCAAAATGAGGCGTATGCTCGCTCCGGGGCTCGTTTGACCTTCCAAACGGCCCTGAAAACCCGTGATGGCCAACCGTATGCATAGACAACGTCTTGACGGACGTCCACGAACAAATTTGGCATTTTTGACGTAGGAATCATGATCACCCAAAAAATGGTGTGCAATAGCACACGAAAATCGTCAAAATGAGGCGTATGCTCGCTCCGGGGCTCGTTTGACCTTCCAAACGGCCCAGAAAACCCGTGATGGCCAACAGTATGCATAGACAACGTCTTGACGGATGTCCACGAACAAATTTGGCATTTTTAACGTCGGAATCCCGATCACCCAAAAAATGGTGTGCAATAGCACACGAAAATCGTCAAAATGAGAAGTATGCTCGCTCCGGGGCTCGTTTGACCTTTCAAACGGCCCAGAAAACCCGTGATGGCCAACCGTATGCATAGACAACGTCTTGACGGACGTCCACGAACAAATTTGGCATTTTTGACGTCGAAATCCTGATCACCCAAAAAATGGTGTGCAATAGCACACGAAAATCGTCAAAATGAGGCGTATGCTCGCTCCGGGGCTCGTTTGACCTTCTAAATGGCCTAGAAAACCCGTGATGGCCAACCGTATGCATAGACAACATCTTGACGGATGTCCACGAACAAATTTGGCATTTTTGACGTCGGAATCCCGATCACCCAAAAAATGGTGTGCAATAGCACACGAAAATCGTCAAAATAAGGCGTATGCTCGCTCCGGGGCTCGTTTGACCTTCCTAACGGCCCAGAAAACCCGTGATGGCCAACCGTATGCATAGAAAACGTCTTGACGGACGTCCACGAACAAATTTGGCATTTTTGACGTTGGAATCCCGATCACCCAAAAAAAGGTGTGCAATAGCACACGAAAATCGTCAAAATGAGGCGTATGCTCGCTCCGGGGCTCGTTTGACCTTCCAAACGGCCCAGAAAACCCCTGATGGCCAACCGTATGCATAGACAACGTCTTGACGGACGTCCACGAACAAATTTGGCATTTTTGACGTCGGAATCCTAATCACCCTAAAAATGGTGTGCAATAGCACACGAAAATCGTCAAAATGAGGCGTATGCTCGCTCCGGGGCTCGTTTGACCTTCCAAACGGCCCAGAAAACCCGTGATGGCCAACCGTATGCATAGATAACGTCTTGACATACGTCCATGAACAAATTTGGCATTTTTGACGTCGGAATCCCGATCACCCAAAAAATGGTGTGCAATAGCACACGAAAATCGTCAAAATGAGAAGTATGCTCGCTCCGGGGCTCGTTTGACCTTCCAAACGGCCCAGAAAACCCGTGATGGCCAACCGTATGCATAGACAATGTCTTGACGGACGTCCACGAACAAATTTGGCATTTTTGACGTCGGAATCCCGATCACCCAAAAAATGGTGTGCAATAGAACACGAAAATCGTCAAAATAAGGCGTATGCTCGCTCCGGGGCTCGTTTGACCTTCCTAACGGCCCAGAAAACCCGTGATGGCCAACCGTATGCATAGACAACGTCTTGAAGGACGTCCACGAACAAATTTGGCATTTTTGACGTCGGAATCCCGATCACCCAAAAAATGGTGTGCAATAGCACACGAAAATCGTCAAAATGAGGTGTATGCTTGCTCCGGGGATCGTTTGACCTTCCAAACGGCCCAGAAAACCCGTGATGGCCAACCGTATGCATAGACAACGTCTTGACGGACGTCCACGAACAAATTTGGCATTTTTGACGTCGGAATCCCGATCACCCAAAAAATGGTGTGCAATAGCACAAGAAAATCGTCAAAATGAGGCGTATGCTCGCTCCGGGGCTCGTTTGACCTTCCAAACGGCCCAGAAAACCTGTGATGGCCAACCGTATGCATAGACAACGTCTTGACGGACGTCCACGATCAAATTTGGCATTTTTGACATCGGAATCCTGATCACCCAAAAAATGGTGTGCAATAGCACACGAAAATCGTCAAAATGAGGCGTATGCTCGCTCCGGGGCTCGTTTGACCTTCCAAATGGCCCAGAAAACCCGTGATGGCCAACCGTATGCATAGACAACGTCTTGACGGACGTACACGAACAAATTTGGCATTTTTGACGTCGGAATCCCGATCACCCAAAAAATAGTGTGCAATAGCACATGAAAATCGTCAAAATGAGGCGTATGCTCGCTCCGGGGATCGTTTGACCTTCCAAATGGCCCAGAAAACCCGTGATGGCCAACCGTATGCATAGAAAACGTCTTGACGGACGTCCACGAACAAATTTGGCATTTTTGACGTTGGAATCCCGATCACCCAAAAAAAGGTGTGCAATAGCACACGAAAATCGTCAAAATGAGGCGTATGCTCGCTCCGGGGCTCGTTTGACCTTCCAAACGGCCCAGAAAACCCCTGATGGCCAACCGTATGCATAGACAACGTCTTGACGGACGTCCACGAACAAATTTGGCATTTTTGACGTCGGAATCCTAATCACCCTAAAAATGGTGTGCAATAGCACACGAAAATCGTCAAAATGAGGCGTATGCTCGCTCCGGGGCTCGTTTGACCTTCCAAACGGCCCAGAAAACCCGTGATGGCCAACCGTATGCATAGATAACGTCTTGACATACGTCCATGAACAAATTTGGCATTTTTGACGTCGGAATCCCGATCACCCAAAAAATGGTGTGCAATAGCACACGAAAATCGTCAAAATGAGGTGTATGCTTGCTCCGGGGATCGTTTGACCTTCCAAATGGCCCAGAAAACCCGTGATGGCCAACCGTATGCATAGACAACGTCTTGACGGACGTCCACGAACAAATTTGGCATTTTTGACGTCGGAATCCCGATCACCCAAAAAATGGTGTGCAATAGCACATGAAAATCGTCAAAATGAGGCGTATGCTCGCTCCGGGGCTCGTTTGACCTTCCAAACGGCCCAGAAAACCCGTGATGGCCAACCGTATGCATAGACAACGTCTTGACGGACGTCCACGAACAAATTTGGCATTTTTGACGTAGGAATCATGATCACCCAAAAAATGGTGTGCAATAGCACACGAAAATCGTCAAAATGAGGCGTATGCTCGCTCCGGGGCTCGTTTGACCTTCCAAACGGCCCAGAAAACCCGTGATGGCCCACAGTATGCATAGATAACGTCTTGACGGACGTCCACGAACAAATTTGGCATTTTTGACGTCGGAATCCCGATCACCCAAAAAATGGTGTGCAATAGCACACGAAAATCGTCAAAATGAGAAGTATGCTCGCTCCGGGGCTCGTTTGACCTTTCAAACGGCCCAGAAAACCCGTGATGGCCAACCGTATGCATAGACAACGTCTTGACGGACGTCCACGAATAAATTTGGCATTTTTGACGTCGGAATCCTGATCACCCAAAAAATGGTGTGCAATAGCACACGAAAATCGTCAAAATGAGGCGTATGCTCGCTCCGGGGCTCGTTTGACCTTCCAAATGGCCCAGAAAACCCGTGATGGCCAACCGTATGCATAGACAACGTCTTGACGGACGTACACGAACAAATTTGGCATTTTTGACGTCGGAATCCCGATCACCCAAAAAATAGTGTGCAATAGCACATGAAAATCGTCAAAATGAGGCGTATGCTCGCTCCGGGGCTCGTTTGACCTTCCAAACGGCCCAGAAAACCCGTGATGGCCAACCGTATGCATAGACAACGTCTTGACGGACGTCCACGAACAAATTTGGCATTTTTGACGTAGGAATCATGATCACCCAAAAAATGGTGTGCAATAACACACGAAAATCGTCAAAATGAGGCGTATGCTCGCTCCGGGGCTCGTTTGACCTTCCAAACGGCCCAGAAAACCCGTGATGGCCAACAGTATGCATAGACAACGTCTTGACGGACGTCCACGAACAAATTTGGCATTTTTGACGTCGGAATCCCGATCACCCAAAAAATGGTGTGCAATAGCACACGAAAATCGTCAAAATGAGAAGTATGCTCGCTCCGGGGCTCGTTTGACCTTTCAAACGGCCCAGAAAACCCGTGATGGCCAACCGTATGCATAGACAACGTCTTGACGGACGTCCACGAACAAATTTGGCATTTTTGACGTCGGAATCCTGATCACCCAAAAAATGGTGTGCAATAGCACACGAAAATCGTCAAAATGAGGCGTATGCTCGCTCCGGGGCTCGTTTGACCTTCTAAATGGCCTAGAAAACCCGTGATGGCCAACCGTATGCATAGACAACATCTTGACGGACGTCCACGAACAAATTTGGCATTTTTGACGTCGGAATCCCGATCACCCAAAAAATGGTGTGCAATAGCACACGAAAATCGTCAAAATAAGGCGTATGCTCGCTCCGGGGCTCGTTTGACCTTCCTAACGGCCCAGAAAACCCGTGAAGGCCAACCGTATGCATAAAAAACGTCTTGACGGACGTCCACGAACAAATTTGGCATTTTTGACGTCGGAATCCCGATCACCCAAAAAAAGGTGTGCAAAAGCACACGAAAATCGTCAAAATGAGGCGTATGCTCGCTCCGGGGCTCGTTTGACCTTCCAAACGGCCCAGAAAACCCCTGATGGCCAACCGTATGCATAGACAACGTCTTGACGGACGTCCACGAACAAATTTGGCATTTTTGACGTCGGAATCCGGATCACCCAAAAAATGGTGTGCAATAGCACACGAAAATCGTCAAAATGAGGCGTATGCTCGCTCCGGGGCTCGTTTGACCTTCCAAACGGCCCAGAAAACCCGTGATGGCCAACCGTATGCATAGACAACGTCTTGACGGACGTCCACGAACAAATTTGGCATTTTTGACGTCGGAATCCTGATCACCCAAAAAATGGTGTGCAATAGCACACGAAAATCGTCAAAATGAGGCGTATGCTCGCTCCGGGGCTCGTTTGACCTTCCAAACGGCCCAGAAAACCCGTGATGGCCAACCTTATGCATAGACAACGTCTTGATGGACGTCCACGAACAAATTTGGCATTTTTGACGTCGGAATCCTGATCACCCAAAAAATGGTGTGCAATAGCACACGAAAATCGTCAAAATGAGGCGTATGCTCACTCCGGGGCTCGTTTGACCTTCCAAATGTCCCAGAAAACCCGTGATGGCCAACCGTATGCATAGACAACGTCTTGACGGACGTCCACGAACAAATTTGGCATTTTTGACGTCGGAATCCCGATCACCCAAAAAATGGTGTGCAATAGCACACGAAATACGTCAAAATGAGGCGTATGCTCGCTCCGGGGCTCGTTTGACCTTCCAAACGGTCCAGAAAACCCGTGATGGCCAACCGTATGCATAGACAACGTCTTGACGGACGTCCACGAACAAATTTGGCATTTTTGACGTCGGAATCCGGATCTCCCAAAAAATGGTGTGCAATAGCACACGAAAATCGTCAAAATGAGGCGTATGCTCGCTCCGGGGCTCGTTTGACCTTCCAAATAGCCCAGAAAACCCGTGATGGCCAACCGTATGCATAGACAACGTCTTGACGGACGTCCACGAACAAATTTGGCATTTTTGACGTCGGAATCCCGATCACCCAAAAAATGGTGTGCAATAGCACACGAAAATCGTCAAAATAAGGCGTATGCTCGCTCCGGGGCTCGTTTGACCTTCCTAACGGCCCAGAAAACCCGTGATGGCCAACCGTATGCATAGAAAACGTCTTGACGGACGTCCACGAACAAATTTGGCATTTTTGACGGCGGAATCCCGATCACCCAAAAAAGGTGTGCAATAGCACACGAAAATCGTCAAAATGAGGCGTATGCTCGCTCCGGGGCTCGTTTGACCTTCCAAACGGCCCAGAAAACCCGTGATGGCCAACCGTATGCATAGATAACGTCTTGACGGACGTCCATGAACAAATTTGGCATTTTTGACGTCGGAATCCCGATCACCCAAAAAATGGTGTGCAATAGCACACGAAAATCGTCAAAATGAGAAGTATGCTTGCTCCGGGGCTCGTTTGACCTTCCAAACGGCCCAGAAAACCCGTGATGGCCAACCGTATGCATAGACAACGTCTTGACGGACGTCCACGAACAAATTTGGCATTTTTGACGTCGGAATCCTGATCAACCAAAAAATGGTGTGCAATAGCACACGAAAATCGTCAAAATGAGGCGTATGCTCGCTCCGGGGCTCGTTTGACCTTCCAAATGGCCTAGAAAACCCGTGATGGCCAACCGTATGCATAGACAATGTCTTGACGGACGTCCACGAACAAATTTGGCATTTTTGACGTCGGAATCCCGATCACCCAAAAAATGGTGTGCAATAGAACACGAAAATCGTCAAAATAAGGCGTATGCTCGCTCCGGGGCTCGTTTGACCTTCCTAACGGCCCAGAAAACCCGTGATGGCCAACCGTATGCATAGACAACGTCTTGACGGACGTCCACGAACAAATTTGGCATTTTTGACGTCGGAATCCCGATCACCCAAAAAATGGTGTGCAATAGCACACAAAAATCGTCAAAATGAGGCGTATGCTTGCTCCGGGGATCGTTTGACCTTCCAAACGGCCCAGAAAACCCGTGATTGCCAACCGTATGCATAGACAACGTCTTGACGGACGTCCACGAACAAATTTGGCATTTTTGACGTCGGAATCCCGATCACCCAAAAAATGGTGTGCAATAGCACACGAAAATCGTCAAAATGAGGCGTATGCTCGCTCCGGGGCTCGTTTGACCTTCCAAACGGCCCAGAAAACCTGTGATGGCCAACCGTATGCATAGACAACGTCTTGACGGACGTCCACGATCAAATTTGGCATTTTTGACATCGGAATCTTGATCACCCAAAAAATGGTGTGCAATAGCACACGAAAATCGTCAAAATGAGGCGTATGCTCGCTCCGGGGCTCGTTTGACCTTCCAAATGGCCCAGAAAACCCGTGATGGCCAACCGTATGCATAGACAACGTCTTGACGGACGTCCACGAACAAATTTGGCATTTTTGACGTCGGAATCCCGATCACCCAAAAAATGGTGTGCAATAGCACATGAAAATCGTCAAAATGAGGCGTATGCTCGCTCCGGGGCTCGTTTGACCTTCCAAACGGCCCAGAAAACCCGTGATGGCCAACCGTATGCATAGACAACGTCTTGACGGACGTCCACGAACAAATTTGGCATTTTTTACGTAGGAATCATGATCACCCAAAAAATGGTGTGCAATAGCACACGAAAATCGTCAAAATGAGGCGTATGCTCGCTCCGGGGCTCGTTTGACCTTCCAAACGGCCCAGAAAACCCGTGATGGCCAACAGTATGCATAGACAACGTCTTGACGGACGTCCACGAACAAATTTGGCATTTTTGACGTCGGAATCCCGATCACCCAAAAAATGGTGTGCAATAGCACACGAAAATCGTCAAAATGAGAAGTATGCTCGCTCCGGGGCTCGTTTGACCTTTCAAACGGCCCAGAAAACCCGTGATGGCCAACCGTATGCATAGACAACGTCTTGACGGACGTCCACGAACAAATTTGGCATTTTTGACGTCGGAATCCTGATCACCCAAAAAATGGTGTGCAATAGCACACGAAAATCGTCAAAATGAGGCGTATGCTCGCTCCGGGGCTCGTTTGACCTTCTAAATGGCCTAGAAAACCCGTGATGGCCAACCGTATGCATAGACAACATCTTGACAGACGTCCACGAACAAATTTGGCATTTTTGACGTCGGAATCCCGATCACCCAAAAAATGGTGTGCAATAGCACACGAAAATCGTCAAAATAAGGCGTATGCTCGCTCCGGGGCTCGTTTGACCTTCCTAACGGCCCAGAAAATCCGTGATGGCCAACCGTATGCATAGAAAACGTCTTGACGGACGTCCACGAACAAATTTGGCATTTTTGACGTCGGAATCCCGATCACCCAAAAAAAGGTGTGCAATAGCACACGAAAATTGTCAAAATGAGGCGTATGCTCGCTCCGGGGCTCGTTTGACCTTCCAAACGGCCCAGAAAACCCCTGATGGCCAACCGTATGCATAGACAACGTCTTGACGGACGTCCACGAACAAATTTGGCATTTTTGACGTCGGAATCCGGATCACCCAAAAAATGGTGTGCAATAGCACACGAAAATCGTCAAAATGAGGCGTATGCTCGCTCCGGGGCTCGTTTGACCTCCCAAACGGCCCAGAAAACCCGTGATGGCAAACCGTATGCATAGACAACGTCTTGACGGACGTCCACGAACAAATTTGGCATTTTTGACGTCGGAATCCTGATCACCCAAAAAATGGTGTGCAATAGCACACGAAAATCGTCAAAATGAGGCGTATGCTCGCTCCGGGGCTCGTTTGACCTTCCAAACGGCCCAGAAAACCCGTGATGGCCAACCTTATGCATAGACAACGTCTTGACGGACGTCCACGAACAAATTTGGCATTTTTGACGTCGGAATCCTGATCACCCAAAAAATGGTGTGCAATAGCACACGAAAATCGTCAAAATGAGGCGTATGCTCGCTCCGGGGCTCGTTTGACCTTCCAAATGGCCCAGAAAACCCGTGATGGCCAACCGTATGCATAGACAACGTCTTGACGGACGTCCACGAACAAATTTGGCATTTTTGACGTCTGAATCCCGATCACCCAAAAAATGGTGTGCAATAGCACACGAAATACGTCAAAATGAGGCGTATGCTCGCTCCGGGGCTCGTTTGACCTTCCAAACGGTCCAGAAAACCCGTGATGGCCAACCGTATGCATAGACAACGTCTTGACGGACGTCCACGAACAAATTTGGCATTTTTGACGTCGGAATCCGGATCTCCCAAAAAATGGTGTGCAATAGCACACGAAAATCGTCAAAATGAGGCGTATGCTCGCTCTGGGGCTCGTTTGACCTTCCAAACCGCCCAGAAAACCCGTGATGGCCAACCGTATGCATAGACAACGTCTTGACGGACGTCCACGAACAAATTTGGCATTTTTGACGTCGGAATCCTAATCACCCTAAAAATGGTGTGCAATAGCACACGAAAATCGTCAAAATGAGGCGTATGCTCGCTCCGGGGCTCGTTTGACCTTCCAAAAGGCCCAGAAAACCCGTGATGGCCAACCGTATGCATAGATAACGTCTTGACGGACATCCATGAACAAATTTGGCATTTTTGACGTCGGAATCCCGATCACCCAAAAAATGGTGTGCAATAGCACACGAAAATCGTCAAAATGAGAAGTATGCTCGCTCCGGGGCTCGTTTGACCTTCCAAACGGCCCAGAAAACCCGTGATGGCCAACCGTATGCATAGACAACGTCTTGACGGACGTCCACGAACAAATTTGGCATTTTTGACGTCGGAATCCTGATCACCCAAAAAATGGTGTGCAATAGCACACGAAAATCGTCAAAATGAGGCGTATGCTCGCTCCGGGGCTCGTTTGACCTTCCAAATGGCCTAGAAAACCCGTGATGGCCAACCGTATGCATAGACAATGTCTTGACGGACGTCCACGAACAAATTTGGCATTTTTGACGTCGGAATCCCGATCACCCAAAAAATGGTGTGCAATAGAACACGAAAATCGTCAAAATAAGGCGTATGCTCGCTCCGGGGCTCGTTTGACCTTCCTAACGGCCCAGAAAACCCGTGATGGCCAACCGTATGCATAGACAACGTCTTGACAGACGTCCACGAACAAATTTGGCATTTTTGACGTCGGAATCCCGATCACCCAAAAAATGGTGTGCAATAGCACACGAAAATCGTCAAAATGAGGCGTATGCTTGCTCCGGGGATCGTTTGACCTTCCAAACGGCCCAGAAAACCCGTGATGGCCAACCGTATGCATAGACAACGTCTTGACGGACGTCCACGAACAAATTTGGCATTTTTGACGTCGGAATCCCGATCACCCAAAAAATGGTGTGCAATAGCACACGAAAATCGTCAAAATGAGGCGTATGCTCGCTCCGGGGCTCGTTTGACCTTCCAAACGGCCCAGAAAACCTGTGATGGCCAACCGTATGCATAGACAACGTCTTGACGGACGTCCACGATCAAATTTGGCATTTTTGACATCGGAATCCTGATCACCCAAAAAATGGTGTGCAATAGCACACGAAAATCGTCAAAATGAGGCGTATGCTCGCTCCGGGGCTCGTTTGACCTTCCAAATGGCCCAGAAAACCCGTGATGGCCAACCGTATGCATAGACAACGTCTTGACGGACGTCCACGAACAAATTTGGCATTTTTGACGTCGGAATCCCGATCACCCAAAAAATGGTGTGCAATAGCACATGAAAATTGTCAAAATGAGGCGTATGCTCGCTCCGGGGCTCGTTTGACCTTCCAAACGGCCCAGAAAACCCGTGATGGCCAACCGTATGCATAGACAACGTCTTGACGGACGTCCACGAACAAATTTGGCATTTTTGATGTCGGAATCCGGATCACTTAAAAAATGGTCTGCAATAGCACACGAAAATCGTCAAAATGAGGCATATGCTCGCTCCGGGGCTTGTTTGACCATCCAAACCGCCCAGAAAACCCGTGATGGCCAACCGTATGCATAGACAACGTCTTGACGGACGTCCACGAACAAATTTGGCATTTTTGACGTCGGAATCCTGATCACCCAAAAAATGGTGTGCAATAGCACACGAAAATCGTCAAAATGAGGCGTATGCTCGCTCCGGGGCTCGTTTGACCTTCCAAATGGCCTAGAAAACCCGTGATGGCCAACCGTATGCATAGACAACGTCTTGACGGACGTCCACGAACAAATTTGGCATTTTTGACGTCGGAATCCGGATCTCCCAAAAAATGGTGTGCAATAGCACACGAAAATCATCAAAATGAGGCGTATGCTCGCTCCGGGGCTCGTTTGACCTTCCAAACCGCCCAGAAAACCCGTGATGGCCAACCGTATGCATAGACAACGTCTTGACGGACGTCCACGAACAAATTTGGCATTTTTGACGTCGGAATCCCGATCACCAAAAAAATGGTGTGCAATAGCACACGAAAATCGTCAAAATAAGAAGTATGCTCGCTCCGGGGCTCGTTTGACCTTCCAAACGGCCCAGAAAACCTGTGATGGCCAACCGTATGCATAGACAACGTCTTGACGGACGTCCACTAACAAATTTGGCATTTTTGACGTCGGAATCCTGATCACCCAAAAAATGGTGTGCAATAGCACACGAAAATCGTCAAAATGAGGCGTATGCTCGCTCCGGGGCTTGTTTGACCTTCCAAATGGTCCAGAAAACCCGTGATGGCCAACCGTATGCATAGACAACGTCTTGACAGACGTCCACGAACAAATTTGGCATTTTTGACGTTGGAATCCCGATCACCCAAAAAATGGTGTGCAATAGCACACGAAAATCGTCAAAATGAGGCGTATGCTTGCTCCAGGGCTCGTTTGACCTTCCAAACGGCCCAGAAAACCTGTGATGGCCAACCGTATGCATAGACAACGTCTTGACGGACGTCCACGAACAAATTTGGCATTTTTGACATCGGAATCCGAATCACCCAAAAAATGGTGTGCAATAGCACACGAAAATCGTCAAAATGAGGCGTATGCTCGCTCCGGGGCTCGTTTGACCTTCCAAACAGCCCAGAAAACCCGTGATGGCCAACCGTATGCATAGACAACGTCTTGACGGACGTCCACGAACAAATTTGGCATTTTTGACGTCGGAATCCCGATCACCCAAAAAATGGTGTGCAATAGCACACGAAAATCGTCAAAATGAGGCGTATGCTCGCTCCGGGGCTCGTTTGACCTTCCAAACGGCCCAGAAAACCCGTGATGGCCAACCGTATGCATAGACGACGTCTTGACGGACGTCCACGAACAAATTTGGCATTTTTGACGTCGGAATCCGGATCACCCAAAAAATGGTGTGCAATAGCACACGAAAATCGTCAAAATGAGGCGTATGCTCGCTCCGGGGCTCGTTTGACCTTCCAAACCGCCCAGAAAACCCGTGATGGCCAACCGTATGCATAGACGACGTCTTGACGGACGTCCACGAACAAATTTGGCATTTCTGACGTCGGAATCCCGATCACCCAAAAAATGGTGTGCAATAGCACACGAAAATCGTCAAAATGAGGCGTATGCTCGCTCCGGGGCTCGTTTGACCTTCCAAACGGCCCAGAAAACCCGTGATGGCCAACCGTATGCATAGACAACGTCTTGACGGACGTCCACGAACAAATTTGGCATTTTTGACGTCGGAATCCCGATCACCCAAAAAATGGTGTGCTATAGCACACGAAAATCGTCAAAATAAGGCGTATGCTCGCTCCGGGGCTCGTTTGACCTTCCTAACGGCCCAGAAAACCCGTGATGGCCAACCGTATGCATAGACAACGTCTTGACGGACGTCCACGAACAAATTTGGCATTTTTGACGTCGAAATCCCGATCACCCAAAAAAAGGTGTGCAATAGCACACGAAAATCGTCAAAATGAGGCGTATGCTCGCTCCGGGGCTCGTTTGACCTTCCAAACGGCCCAGAAAACCCCTGATGGCCAACCATATGCATAGACAACGTCTTGACGGACGTCCATGAACAAATTTGGAATTTTTGACGTCGGAATCCCGATCACCCAAAAAATGGTGTGCAATAGCACACGAAAATCGTCAAAATGAGGCGTATGCTCGCTCCGGGGCTCGTTTGACCTTCCAAACGGCCCAGAAAACCTGTGATGGCCAACCGTATGCATAGACAACGTCTTGACGGACGTCCACGATCAAATTTGGCATTTTTGACATCGGAATCCTGATCACCCAAAAAATGGTGTGCAATAGCACACGAAAATCGTCAAAATGAGGCGTATGCTCGCTCCGGGGCTCGTTTGACCTTCCAAATGGCCCAGAAAACCCGTGATGGCCAACCGTATGCATAGACAACGTCTTGACAGATGTCCACGAACAAATTTGGCATTTTTGACGTCGGAATCCCGATCACCCAAAAAATGGTGTGCAATAGCACACGAAAATCGTCAAAATGAGGCGTATGCTCGCTCCGGAGCTCGTTTGACCTTCCAAATGGCCCAGAAAACCCGTGATAGCCAACCGTATGCATAGACAACGTCTTGACGGACGTCCACGAATAAATTTGGCATTTTTGACGTCGGAATCCCGATCACCCAAAAAATGGTGTGCAATAGCACACGAAAATCGTCAAAATGAGGCGTATGCTCGCTCCGGGGCTCGTTTGACCTTCCAACGGCCCAGAAAACCCGTGATGGCCAACCGTATGCATAGACAACGTCTTGACGGACGTCCACGAACAAATTTGGCATTTTTGACGTCGGAATCCGGATCACCCAAAAAATGGTGTGCAATAGCACACGAAAATCGTCAAAATGAGGCGTATACTCGCTCCGGGGCTCGTTTGACCTTCCAAATGGCCCAGAAAACCCGTGATGGCCAACCGTATGCATAGACAACGTCTTGACGGACGTCCACGAACAAATTTGGCATTTTTGACGTTGGAATCCCGATCACCCAAAAAATGGTGTGCAATAGCACACGAAAATCGTCAAAATGAGGCGTATGCTCGCTCCGGGGCTCGTTTGACCTTCCAAACGGCCCAGAAAACCTGTGATGGCCAACCGTATGCATAGACAACGTCTTGACGGACGTCCACGAACAAATTTGGCATTTTTGACGTCGGAATCCGGATCACCCAAAAAATGGTGTGCAATAGCACACGAAAATCGTCAAAATGAGGCGTATGCTCGCTCCGGGGCTCGTTTGACCTTCCAAACGGCCCAGAAAACCCGTGATGGCCAACCGTATGCATAGACAACGTCTTGACGGACGTCCACGAATAAATTTGGCATTTTTGACGTCGGAATCCTGATCACCCAAAAAATGGTGTGCAATAGCACAAGAAAATCGTCAAAATGAGGCGTATGCTCGCTCCGGGGCTCGTTTGACCTTCCAAACGGCCCAGAAAACCCGTGATGGCCAACCTTATGCATAGACAACGTCTTGACGGACGTCCATGAACAAATTTGGCATTTTTGACGTCGAATTCCCGATCACCCAAAAAATGGTGTGCAATAGCACACGAAAATCGTCAAAATGAGGCGTATGCTCGCTCCGGGGCTCGTTTGACCTTCCAAATGGCCTAGAAAACCCGTGATGGCCAACCGTATGCATAGACAATGTCTTGACGGACGTCCACGAACAAATTTGGCATTTTTGACGTCGGAATCCCGATCACCCAAAAAATGGTGTGCAATAGAACACGAAAATCGTCAAAATAAGGCGTATGCTCGCTCCGGGGCTCGTTTGACCTTCCTAACGGCCCAGAAAACCCGTGATGGCCAACCGTATGCATAGACAACGTCTTGACGGACGTCCACGAACAAATTTGGCATTTTTGACGTCGGAATCCCGATCACCCAAAAAATGGTGTGCAATAGCACACGAAAATCGTCAAAATGAGGCGTATGCTTGCTCCGGGGATTGTTTGACCTTCCAAACGGCCCAGAAAACCCGTGATGGCCAACCGTATGCATAGACAACGTCTTGACGGACGTCCACGAACAAATTTGGCATTTTTGACGTTGGAATCCCGATCACCCAAAAAATGGTGTGCAATAGCACACGAAAATCGTCAAAATGAGGCGTATGCTCGCCCCGGGGCTCGGTTAACCTTCCAAACGGCCCAGAAAACCCGTGATGGCCAACCGTATGCATAGACAACGTCTTGACGGACGTCCACGAACAAATTTGGCATTTTTGACGTTGGAATCATGATCACCCAAAAAATGGTGTGCAATAGCACACGAAAATCGTCAAAATGAGGCGTATGCTCGCTCCGGGGCTTGTTTGACCTTCCAAACCGCCCAGAAAACCCGTGATGGCCAACCGTATGCATAGACAACGTCTTGACGGACGTCCACGAACAAATTTGGCATTTTTTACGTCGAATTCCCGATCACCCAAAAAATGGTGTGCAATAGCACACGAAAATCGTCAAAATGAGGCGTATGCTCGCTCCGGGGCTCGTTTGACCTTCCAAACGGCCCAGAAAACCCGCGATGGCCAACCGTATGCATAGACAACGTCTTGACGGACGTCCACGAACAAATTTAGCATTTTTGACGTCGGAATCCGGATCACCCAAAAAATGGTGTGCAATAGCACACGAAAATCGTCAAAATGAGGCGTATGCTCGCTCCGGGGCTTGTTTGACCTTCCAAACCGCCCAGAAAACCCGTGATGGCCAACCGTATGCATAGACAACGTCTTGACGGACGTCCACGAACAAATTTGGCATTTTTGACGTCGGAATCCTGATCACCCAAAAAATGGTGAGCAATAGCACACGAAAATCGTCAAAATGAGGTGTATGCTCGCTCCGGGGCTCGTTTGACCTTCCAAATGGCCCAGAAAACCCGTGATGGCCAACCGTATGCATAGACAACATCTTGACGGACGTCCACGAACAAATTTGGCATTTTTGACGTCGGAATCCCGATCACCCAAAAAATGGTGTGCAATAGCACACGAAAATCGTCAAAATGAGAAGTATGCTCGCTCCGGGGCTCGTTTGACCTTCCAAACGGCCCAGAAAACCCGTGATGGCCAACCATATGCATAGACAACGTCTTGACGGACGTCCACGAACAAATTTGGCATTTTTGACGTCGGAATCCAGATCACCCAAAAAATGGTGTGCAATAGCACACGAAAATTGCAAAATGAGGCGTATGCTCGCTCTGGGGCTCGTTTGACCTTCCAAATGGCCTAGAAAACCCGTGATGGCCAACCGTATGCATAGACAACGTCTTGACGGACGTCCACGAACAAATTTGGCATTTTTGACGTCGGAATCCCGATCACCCAAAAAATGGTGTGCAATAGCACACGAAAATCGTCAAAATGAGGCGTATGCTCGCACCGGGGCTCGTTTGACCTTCCAAATGGCCTAGAAAACCCGTGATGGCCAACCGTATGCATAGACAACGTCTTGACGGACGTCCACGAACAAATTTGGAATTTTTGACGTCGGAATCCCGATCACCCAAAAAATGGTGTGCAATAGCACACGAAAATCGTCAAAATAAGGCGTATGCTCGCACCGGGGCTCGTTTGACCTTCCTAACGGCCCAGAAAACCCGTGATGGCCAACCGTATGCATAGACGACGTCTTGACGGACGTCCACGAACAAATTTTGCATTTTTGACGTCGGAATCCGGATCACCCAAAAAATGGTGTGCAATAGCACACGAAAATCGTCAAAATGAGGCGTATGCTCGCTCCGGGGCTCGTTTGACCTTCCAAACGGCCCAGAAAACCTGTGATGGCCAACCGTATGCATAGACAACTTCTTGACGGACGTCCACGAACAAAATTTGGCATTTTTGACGTCGGAATCCTGATCACCCAAAAAATGGTGTGCAATAGCACACGAAAATCGTCAAAATGAGGCGTATACTCGCTCCGGGGCTCGTTTGACCTTCCAAACGGCCCAGAAAACCCGTGATGGCCAACCGTATGCATAGACAACGTCTTGACGGACGTCCACGAACAAATTTGGCATTTTTGACGTCGGAATCCCGATCACCCAAAAAATGGTGTGCGATAGCACACGAAAATCGTCAAAATGAGAAGTATGCTCGCTCCGGGGCTCGTTTGACCTTCCAAACGGCACAGAAAACCCGTGATGGCCAACCGTATGCATAGACAACGTCTTGACGGACGTCCACGAACAAATTTGGCATTTTTGTTGTCGGAATCCGGATCACCCAAAAAATGGTGTGCAATAGCACACGAAAATCGTCAAAATGAGGCGTATGCTCGCTCCGGGGCTCGTTTGACCTTCCAAACGGCCTAGAAAACCCGTGATGGCCAACCGTATGCATAGACAACGTCTTGACGCACGTCCACGAACAAATTTGGCATTTTTGACGTCGGAATCCTGATCACCCAAAAAATGGTGTGCAATAGCACACGAAAATCGTCAAAATGAGGCGTATGCTCGCTCCGGGGCTCGTTTGACCTTCCAAACGGCCTAGAAAACCCGTGATGGCCAACCTTATGCATAGACAACGTCTTGACGGACGTCCACGAACAAATTTGGCATTTTTGACGTCGGACTCCTGATCACCCAAAAAATGGTGTGCAATAGCACACGAAAATCGTCAAAATGAGGCGTATGCTCGCTCCGGGGCTCGTTTGACCTTCCAAATGGCCCAGAAAACCCGTGATGGCCAACCGTATGCATAGACAACGTCTTGACGGACGTCCACGAACAAATTTGGCATTTTTGATGTTGGAATCCCGATCACCCAAAAAATGGTGTGCAATAGCACACGAAAATCGTCAAAATGAGGCGTATGCTTGCTCCGGGGCTCGTTTGACCTTCCAAACCGCCAAGAAAACCCGTGATGGCCAACCGTATGCATAGACAACGTCTTGACGGAAGTCCACGAACAAATTTGGCATTTTTGACGTCGGAATCCGGATCTCCCAAAAAATGGTGTGCAATAGCACACGAAAATCGTCAAAATGAGGCGTATGCTCGCTCCGGGGCTCAATTGACCTTCCAAACCGCCCAGAAAACCCGTGATGGCCAACCGTATGCATAGACAACGTCTTGACGGACGTCCACGAACAAATTTGGCATTTTTGACGTCGGAATCCTAATCACCCTAAAAATGGTGTGCAATAGCACACGAAAATCGTCAAAATGAGGCGTATGCTCGCTCTGGGCTCGTTTGACCTTCCAAACGGCCCAGAAAACCCGTGATGGCCAACCGTATGCATAGATAACGTCTTGACGGACGTCCACGAACAAATTTGGCATTTTTGACGTCGGAATCCCGATCACCCAAAAAATGGTGTGCAATAGCACACGAAAATCGTCAAAATGAGAAGTATGCTCGCTCCGGGGCTCGTTTGACCTTCCAAACGGCACAGAAAACCCGTGATGGCCAACCGTATGCATAGACAACGTCTTGACGGACGTCCACGAACAAATTTGGCATTTTTGACGTCGGAATCCTGATCACCCAAAAAATGGTGTGCAATAGCACACGAAAATCGTCAAAATGAGGCGTATGCTCGCTCCGGGGCTCGTTTGACCTTCCAAATGGCCTAGAAAACCCGTGATGGCCAACCGTATGCATAGACAATGTCTTGACGGACGTCCACGAACAAATTTGGCATTTTTGACGTTGGAATCCCGATCACCCAAAAAATGGTGTGCAATAGAACACGAAAATCGTCAAAATAAGGCGTATGCTCGCTCCGGGGCTCGTTTGACCTTCCTAACGGCCCAAAAAACCCGTGATGGCCAACCGTATGCATAGACAACGTCTTGACGGACGTCCACGAACAAATTTGGCATTTTTGACGTCGGAATCCCGATCACCCAAAAAATGGTGTGCAATAGCACACGAAAATTGTCAAAATGAGGCGTATTCTCGCTCCGGGGCTCGTTTGACCTTCCAAACGGCCCAGAAAACCTGTGATGGCCAACCGTATGCATAGACAACGTCTTGACGGACGTCCACGAACAAATTTGGCATTTTTGACGTCGGAATCCTGATCACCCAAAAAATGGTGTGCAATAGCACACGAAAATCGTCAAAATGAGGCGTATGCTCGCTCCGGGGCTCGTTTGACCTTCCAAATGGCCCAGAAAACCCGTGATGGCCAACCGTATGCATAGACAACATCTTGACGGACGTCCACGAACAAATTTGGCATTTTTGACGTCGGAATCCCGATCACCCAAAAAATGGTGTGCAATAGCACACGAAAATCGTCAAAATGAGAAGTATGCTCGCTCCGGGGCTCGTTTGACCTTTCAAACGGCCCAGAAAACCTGTGATGGCCAACCGTATGCATAGACAACGTCTTGACGGACGTCCACGAACAAATTTGGCATTTTTGACGTCGGAATCCTGATCACCCAAAAAATGGTGTGCAATAGCACACGAAAATCGTCAAAATGAGGCATATGCTCGCTCCGGGGCTCGTTTGACCTTCCAAATGGCCTAGAAAACCCGTGATGGCCAACCGTATGCATAGACAACGTCTTGACGGACGTCCACGAACAAATTTGGCATTTTTGACGTCGGAATCCCGATCACCCAAAAAATGGTGTGCAATAGCACACGAAAATCGTCAAAATAAGGCGTATGCTCGCTCCGGGGCTCGTTTGACCTTCCTAACGGCCCAGAAAACCCGTGATGGCCAACCGTATGCATAGACAACGTCTTGACGGACGTCCACGAACAAATTTGGCATTTTTGACGTCGGAATCCCGATCACCCAAAAAAAGGTGTGCAATAGCACACGAAAATCGTCAAAATGAGGCGTATTCTCGCTCCGGAGCTCGTTTGACCTTCCAAACGGCCCAGAAAACCCCTGATGGCCAACCGTATGCATAGACAACGTCTTGACGGACGTCCACGAACAAATTTGGCATTTTTGACGTCGGAATCCGGATCACCCAAAAAATGGTGTGCAATAGCACACGAAAATCGTCAAAATGAGGCGTATGCTCGCTCCGGGGCTCGTTTGACCTTCCAAACGGCCCAGAAAACCCGTGATGGCCAACCGTATGCATAGACAACATCTTGACGGACGTCCACGAATAAATTTGGCATTTTTGACGTTGGAATCCTGATCACCCAAAAAATGGTGTGCAATAGCACAAGAAAATCGTCAAAATGAGGCGTATGCTCGCTCCGGGGCTCGTTTGACCTTCCAAACGGCCCAGAAAACCCGTGATGGCCAACCTTATGCATAGACAACGTCTTGACGGACGTCCACGAACAAATTTGGCATTTTTGACGTCGAATTCCCGATCACCCAAAAAATGGTGTGCAATAGCACACGAAAATCGTCAAAATGAGGCGTATGCTCGCTCCGGGGCTCGTTTGACCTTCCAAATGGCCTAGAAAACCCGTGATGGCCAACCGTATGCATAGACAATGTCTTGACGGACGTCCACGAACAAATTTGGCATTTTTGACGTCGGAATCCCGATCACCCAAAAAATGGTGTGCAATAGAACACGAAAATCGTCAAAATAAGGCGTATGCTCGCTCCGGGGCTCGTTTGACCTTCCTAACGGCCCAGAAAACCCGTGATGGCCAACCGTATGCATAGACAACGTCTTGACGGACGTCCACGAACAAATTTGGCATTTTTGACGTCGGAATCCCGATCACCCAAAAAATGGTGTGCAATAGCACACGAAAATCGTCAAAATGAGGCGTATGCTTGCTCCGGGGATCGTTTGACCTTCCAAACGGCCCAGAAAACCCGTGATGGCCAACCGTATGCATAGACAACGTCTTGACGGACGTCCACGAACAAATTTGGCATTTTTGACGTTGGAATCCCGATCACCCAAAAAATGGTGTGCAATAGCACACGAAAATCGTCAAAATGAGGCGTATGCTCGCTCCGGGGCTCGTTTGACCTTCCAAACGGCCCAGAAAACCTGTGATGGCCAACCGTATGCATAGACAACGTCTTGACGGACGTCCACGATCAAATTTGGCATTTTTGACATCGGAATCCTGATCACCCAAAAAATAGTGTGCAATAGCACACGAAAATCGTCAAAATGAGGCGTATGCTCGCTTCGGGGCTCGTTTGACCTTCCAAATGGCCCAGAAAACCCGTGATGGCCAACCGTATGCATAGACAACGTCTTGACAGACGTCCACGAACAAATTTGGCATTTTTGACGTCGGAATCCCGATCACCCAAAAAATGGTGTGCAATAGCACATGAAAATCGTCAAAATAAGGCGTATGCTCGCTCCGGGGCTCGTTTGACCTTCCTAACGGCCCAGAAAACCCGTGATGGCCAACCGTATGCATAGACGACGTCTTGACGGACGTCCACGAACAAATTTGGCATTTTTGACGTCGGAATCCGGATCACCCAAAAAATGGTGTGCAATAGCACACGAAAATCGTCAAAATGAGGCGTATGCTCGCTCCGGGGCTCGTTTGACCTTCCAAACGGCCCAGAAAACCTGTGATGGCCAACCGTATGCATAGACAACTTCTTGACGGACGTCCACGAACAAATTTGGCATTTTTGACGTCGGAATCCTGATCACCCAAAAAATGGTGTGCAATAGCACACGAAAATCGTCAAAATGAGGCGTATGCTCGCTCCGGGGCTCGTTTGACCTTCCAAACGGCCCAGAAAACCCGTGATGGCCAACCGTATGCATAGACAACGTCTTGACGGACGTCCACGAACAAATTTGGCATTTTTGACGTCGGAATCCCGATCACCCAAAAAATGGTGTGCGATAGCACACGAAAATCGTCAAAATGAGAAGTATGCTCGCTCCGGGGCTCGTTTGACCTTCCAAACGGCCCAGAAAACCCGTGATGGCCAACCGTATGCATAGACAACGTCTTGACGGACGTCCACGAAAAAATTTGGCATTTTTGTTGTCGGAATCCGGATCACCCAAAAAATGGTGTGCAATAGCACACGAAAATCGTCAAAATGAGGCGTATGCTCGCTCCGGGGCTCGTTTGACCTTCCAAACGGCCTAGAAAACCCGTGATGGCCAACCGTATGCATAGACAACGTCTTGACGCACGTCCACGAACAAATTTGGCATTTTTGACGTCGGAATCCTGATCACCCAAAAAATGGTGTGCAATAGCACACGAAAATCGTCAAAATGAGGCGTATGCTCGCTCCGGGGCTCGTTTAACCTTCCGAACGGCCCAGAAAACCCGTGATGGCCAACCTTATGCATAGACAATGTCTTGACGGACGTCCACGAACAAATTTGGCATTTTTGACGTCGGACTCCTGATCACCCAAAAAATGGTGTGCAATAGCACACGAAAATCGTCAAAATGAGGCGTATGCTCGCTCCGGGGCTCGTTTGACCTTCCAAATGGCCCAGAAAACCCGTGATGGCCAACCGTATGCATAGACAACGTCTTGACGGACGTCCACGAACAAATTTGGCATTTTTTATGTCGGAATCCCGATCACCCAAAAAATGGTGTGCAATAGCACACGAAAATCGTCAAAATGAGGCGTATGCTTGCTCCGGGGCTCGTTTGACCTTCCAAACCGCCCAGAAAACCCGTGATGGCCAACCGTATGCATAGACAACGTCTTGACGGACGTCCACGAACAAATTTGGCATTTTTGACGTCGGAATCCGGATCTCCCAAAAAATGGTGTGCAATAGCACACGAAAATCGTCAAAATGAGGCGTATGCTCGCTCCGGGGCTCAATTGACCTTCCAAACCGCCCAGAAAACCCGTGATGGCCAACCGTATGCATAGACAACGTCTTGACGGACGTCCACGAACAAATTTGGCATTTTTGACGTCGGAATCCTAATCACCCTAAAAATGGTGTGCAATAGCACACGAAAATCGTCAAAATGAGGCGTATGCTCGCTCCGGGGCTCGTTTGACCTTCCAAACGGCCCAGAAAACCCGTGATGGCCAACCGTATGCATAGATAACGTCTTGACGGACGTCCACGAACAAATTTGGCATTTTTGACGTCGGAATCCCGATCACCCAAAAAATGGTGTGCAATAGCACACGAAAATCGTCAAAATGAGAAGTATGCTCGCTCCGGGGCTCGTTTGACCTTCCAAACGGCACAGAAAACCCGTGATGGCCAACCGTATGCATAGACAACGTCTTGACGGACGTCCACGAACAAATTTGGCATTTTTGACGTCGAAATCCTGATCACCCAAAAAATGGTGTGCAATAGCACACGAAAATCGTCAAAATGAGGCGTATGCTCGCTCCGGGGCTCGTTTGACCTTCCAAATGGCCTAGAAAACCTGTGATGGCCAACCGTATGCATAGACAATGTCTTGACGGACGTCCACGAACAAATTTGGCATTTTTGACGTTGGAATCCCGATCACCCAAAAAATGGTGTGCAATAGAACACGAAAATCGTCAAAATAAGGCGTATGCTCGCTCCGGGGCTCGTTTGACCTTCCTAACGGCCCAGAAAACCCGTGATGGCCAACCGTATGCATAGACAACGTCTTGACGGACGTCCACGAACAAATTTGGCATTTTTGACGTCGGAATCCCGATCACCCAAAAAATGGTGTGCAATAGCACACGAAAATTGTCAAAATGAGGCGTATGCTCGCTCCGGGGCTCGTTTGACCTTCCAAACGGCCCAGAAAACCTGTGATGGCCAACCGTATGCATAGACAACGTCTTGACGGACGTCCACGAACAAATTTGGCATTTTTGACGTCGGAATCCTGATCACCCAAAAAATGGTGTGCAATAGCACACGAAAATCGTCAAAATGAGGCGTATGCTCGCTCCGGGGCTCGTTTGACCTTCCAAACGGCCCAGAAAACCCGTGATGGCCAACCGTATGCATAGACAACGTCTTGACGGACGTCCACGAACAAATTTGGCATTTTTGACGTCGGAATCCGGATCACCCAAAAAATGGTGTGCAATAGCACACGAAAATCATCAAAATGAGGCGTATACTCGCTCCGGGGCTCGTTTGACCTTCCAAATGGCCCAGAAAACCCGTGATGGCCAACCGTATGCATAGACAACGTCTTGACGGACGTCCACGAACAAATTTGGCATTTTTGACGTCGGAATCCCGATCACCCAAAAATGGTGTGCAATAGCACACGAAAATCATCAAAATGAGGCGTATGCTCGCTCCGGCTCGTTTGACCTTTCAAACGGCCCAGAAAACCCGTGATGGCCAATCGTATGCATAGACAACGTCTTGACGGACGTCCACGAACAAATTTGGCATTTTTGACGTCGGAATCCCGATCACCCAAAAAATGGTGTGCAATAGCACATGAAAATCGTGAAAATGAGGCGTATGCTCGCTCCGGGGCTCGTTTGACCTTCCAAACGGCCCAGAAAACCCGTGATGGCCAACCGTATGCATAGACAACGTCTTGACGGACGTCCACGAACAAATTTGGCATTTTTGACGTTGGAATCCTGATCACCCAAAAAATGGTGTGCAATAGCACACGAAAATCGTCAAAATGAGGCGTATGCTCGCTCCGGGGCTCGTTTGACCTTCCAAATGGCCCAAAATACCCGTGATGGCCAATCGTATGCATAGACAACGTCTTGACGGACGTCCACGAACAAATTTGGCATTTTTGACGTCGGAATCCCGATCACCCAAAAAATGGTGTGCAATAGCACATGAAAATCGTCAAAATGAGGCGTATGCTCGCTCCGGGGCTCGTTTGACCTTCCAAACGGCCCAGAAAACCCGTGATGGCCAACCGTATGCATAGACAACGTCTTGACGGACGTCCACGAACAAATTTGGCATTTTTGACGTCGGAATCCTGATCACCCAAAAAATGGTGTGCAATAGCATACGAAAATCGTCAAAATGAGGCGTATGCTCGCTCCGGGGCTCGTTTGACCTTCCAAATGGCCTAGAAAACCCGTGATGGCCAACCGTATGCATAGACAACGTCTTGACGGACGTCCACGAACAAATTTGGCATTTTTGACGTCGGAATCCCGATCACCCAAAAAATGGTGTGCAATAGCACACGAAAATCGTCAAAATAAGGCGTTGTCTCGCACCGGGGCTCGTTTGACCTTCCTAACGGCCCAGAAAACCCGTGATGGCCAACCGTATGCATAGACAACGTCTTGACGGACGTCCACGAACAAATTTGGCATTTTTGACGTCGGAATCCCGATCACCCAAAAAAAGGTGTGCAATAGCACACGAAAATCGTCAAAATGAGGCGTATGCTCGCTCCGGGGCTCGTTTGACCTTCCAAACGGCCCAGAAAACCCGTGATGGCCAACTGTATGCATAGACAACGTCTTGACGGACGTCCACGAACAAATTTGGCATTTTTGACGTCGGAATCCGGATCACCCAAAAAATGGTGTGCAATAGCACACGAAAATCGTCAAAATGAGGCGTATGCTCGCTCCGGGGCTCGTTTGACCTCTCCAAACGGCCCAAAAAACCCGTGATGGCCAACCGTATGCATAGACAACGTCTTGACGGACGTCCACGAACAAATTTGGCATTTTTGACGTCGGAATCCTGATCACCCAAAAAATGGTGTGCAATAGCACACGAAAATCGTCAAAATGAGGCGTATGCTCGCTCCGGGGCTCGTTTGACCTTCCAAACGGCCCAGAAAACCCGTGATGGCCAACCTTATGCATAGACAACGTCTTGACGGACGTCCACGAACAAATTTGGCATTTTTGACGTCGGAATCCTGATCACCCAAAAAATGGTGTGCAATAGCACACGAAAATCGTCAAAATGAGGCGTATGCTCGCTCCGGGGCTCGTTTGACCTTCCAAATGGCCCAGAAAACCCGTGATGGCCAACCGTATGCATAGACAACGTCTTGACGGACGTCCACGAACAAATTGGGCATTTTTGACATCGGAATCCCGATCACCCAAAAAATGGTGTGCAATAGCACACGAAAATCGTCAAAATGAGGCGTATGCTCGCTCCGGGGCTCGTTTGACCTTCCAAACGGCCCAGAAAACCCGTGATGGCCAACCGTATGCATAGACAACGTCTTGACGGACGTCCACGAAAAAATTTGGCATTTTTGACGTCGGAATCCGGATCTCCCAAAAAATGGTGTGCAATAGCACACGAAAATCGTCAAAATGAGGCGTATGCTCGCTCCGGGGCTCGTTTGACCTTCCAAACCGCCCAGAAAACCCGTGATGGCCAACCGTATTCATAGACAACTTCTTGACGGACGTCCACGAACAAATTTTGCATTTTTGACGTCGGAAACCTAATCACCCTAAAAATGGTGTGCAATAGCACACGAAAATCGTCAAAATGAGGCGTATGCTCGCTCCGGGGCTCGTTTGACCTTCCAAACGGCCCAGAAAACCCGTGATGGCCAACCGTATGCATAGATAACGTCTTGACGGACGTCCACGAACAAATTTGGCATTTTTGACGTCGGAATCCCGATCACCCAAAAAATGGTGTGCAATAGCACACGAAAATCGTCAAAATGAGAAGTATGCTCGCTCCGGGGCTCGTTTGACCTTCCAAACGGCCCAGAAAACCCGTGATGGCCAACCGTATGCATAGACAACGTCTTGACGGACGTCCACGAACAAATTTGGCATTTTTGACGTCGGAATCCTGATCACCCAAAAAATGGTGTGCAATAGCACACGAAAATCGTCAAAATGAGGCGTATGCTCGCTCCGGGGCTCGTTTGACCTTCCAAATGGCCTAGAAAACCCGTGATGGCCAACCGTATGCATAGACAATGTCTTGGCGGACGTCCACGAACAAATTTGGCATTTTTGACGTCGGAATCCCGATCACCCAAAAAATGGTGTGCATTAGAACACGAAAATCGTCAAAATAAGGCGTATGCTCGCTCCGGGGCTCGTTTGACCTTCCTAACGGCCCAGAAAACCCGTGATGGCCAACCGTATGCATAGACAACGTCTTGACGGACGTCCACGAACAAATTTGGCATTTTTGACGTCGGAATCCCGATCACCCAAAAAATGGTGTGCAATAGCACACGAAAATCGTCAAAATGAGGCGTATGCTTGCTCCGGGGATCGTTTGACCTTCCAAACGGCCCAGAAAACCCGTGATGGCCAACCGTATGCATAGACAACGTCTTGACGGACGTCCACGAACAAATTTGGCATTTTTGACCTCGGAATCCCGATCACCCAAAAAATGGTGTGCAATAGCACACGAAAATCGTCAAAATGAGGCGTATGCTCGCTCCGGGGCTCGTTTGACCTTCCAAACGGCCCAGAAAACCTGTGATGGCCAACCGTATGCATAGACAACGTCTTGACGGACGTCCACGAACAAATTTGGCATTTTTGACGTTGGAATCCTGATCACCCAAAAAATGGTGTGCAATAGCACACGAAAATCGTCAAAATGAGGCGTATGCTCGCTCCGGGGCTCGTTTGACCTTCCAAATGGCCCAGAAAACCCGTGATGGCCAACCGTATGCATAGACAACGTCTTGACGGACGTCCACGAACAAATTTTGCATTTTTGACGTCGGAATCCCGATCACCCAAAAAATGGTGTGCAATAGCACACGAAAATCGTCAAAATGAGGCGTATACTCGCTCCGGGGCTCGTTTGACCTTCCAAACGGCCCAGAAAACCCGTGATGGCCAACCGTATGCATAGACAACGTCTTGACGGACGTCCACGAACAAATTTGGCATTTTTGACGTCGGAATCCCGATCACCCAAAAATGGTGTGCAATAGCACACGAAAATCTTCAAAATGAGGCGTATGCTCGCTCCGGCTCGTTTGACCTTTCAAACGGCCCAGAAAACCCGTGATGGCCAATCGTATGCATAGACAACGTCTTGACGGACGTCCACGAACAAATTTGGCATTTTTGACGTCGGAATCCCGATCACCCAAAAAATGGTGTGCAATAGCACATGAAAATCGTCAAAATGAGGCGTATGCTCGCTCCGGGGCTCGTTTGACCTTCCAAACGGCCCAGAAAACCCGTGATGGCCAATCGTATGCATAGACAACGTCTTGACGGACGTCCACGAACAAATTTGGCATTTTTGACGTCGGAATCCGGATCACCCAAAAAATGGTGTGCAATAGCACACGAAAATCGTCAAAATGAGGCGTATGCTCGCTCCGGGGCTTGTTTGACCTTCCAAACCGCCTAGAAAACCCGTGATGGCCAACCGTATGCATAGACAACGTCTTGACGGACGTCCACGAACAAATTTGGCATTTTTGACGTCGGAATCCTGATCACCCAAAAAATGGTGAGCAATAGCACACGAAAATCGTCAAAATGAGGCGTATGCTCGCTCCGGGGCTCGTTTGACCTTCCAAATGGCCCAGAAAACCCGTGATGGCCAACCGTATGCATAGACAACATCTTGACGGACGTCCATGAACAAATTTGGCATTTTTGACGTCGGAATCCCGATCACCCAAAAAATGGTGTGCAATAGCACACGAAAATCGTCAAAATGAGGCGTATGCTCGCTCCGGGGCTCGTTTGACCTTCCAAACGGCCCAGAAAACCCGTGATGGCCGACCGTATGCATAGACAACGTCTTGACGGACGTCCACGAACAAATTTGGCATTTTTGACGTCGGAATCCGGATCACCCAAAAAATGGTGTGCAATAGCACACGAAAATCGTCAAAATGAGGCGTATGCTCGCTCCGGGGCTCGTTTGACCTTCCAAACGGCCCAGAAAACCCGTGATGGCCAACCGTATGCATAGACAACGTCTTGACGGACATCGACGAACAAATTTGGCATTTTTGACGTCTGAATCCTAATCACCCTAAAAATGGTGTGCAATAGCACACGAAAATCGTCAAAATGAGGCGTATGCTCGCTCCGGGGCTCGTTTGACCTTCCAAACGGCCCAGAAAACCCGTGATGGCCAACCGTATGCATAGACAACGTCTTGACGGACGTCCACGAACAAATTTGGCATTTTTGACGTCGGAATCCCGATCACCCAAAAAATGGTGTGCAATAGCACACGAAAATCGTCAAAATGAGAAGTATGCTCGCTCCGGGGCTCGTTTGACCTTCCAAACGGCCCAGAAAACCCGTGATGGCCAACCATATGCATAGACAACGTCTTGACGAACGTCCACGAACAAATTTGGCATTTTTGACGTCGGAATCCTGATCACCTAAAAAATGGTGTGCAATAGCACACGAAAATCGTCAAAATGAGGCGTATGCTCGCTCTGGGGCTCGTTTGACCTTCCAAATGGCCTAGAAAACCCGTGATGGCCAACCGTATGCATAGACAACATCTTGACGGACGTCCACGAACAAATTTGGCATTTTTGGTGTCGGAATCCCGATCACCCAAAAAATGGTGTGCAATAGCACACGAAAATCGTCAAAATAAGGCGTATGCTCGCTCCGGGGCTCGTTTGACCTTCCAAACGGCCCAGAAAACCCGTGATGGCCAACCGTATGCATAGACAACATCTTGACGGACATCCACGAACAAATTTGGCATTTTTGACGTCGGAATCCCGATCACCCAAAAAATGGTGTGCAATAGCACACGAAAATCGACAAAATGAGGCGTATGCTCGCTTCGGGGCTCGTTTGACCTTCCAAACGGCCCAGAAAACCCGTGATGGCCAACCGTATGCATAGACAACGTCTTGACGGACGTCCACGAACAAATTTGGCATTTTTGACGTCGGAATCCGGATCACCCAAAAAATGGTGTGCAATAGCACACAAAAATCGTCAAAATGAGGCGTATGCTCGCTCCGGGGCTCGTTTGACCTTCCAAACGGCCCAGAAAACCCGTGATGGCCAACCGTATGCATAGACAACGTCTTGACGGACGTCCACGAACAAATTTGGCATTTTTGACGTCGGAATCCTGATCACCCAAAAAATGGTTTGCAATAGCACACGAAAATCGTCAAAATGATGCGTGTGCTCGCTCCGGGGCTCGTTTGACCTTCCAAACGGCCCAGAATACCCGTGATGGCCAACCGTATGCATAGACAACGTCTTGACGGACGTCCACGAACAAATTTGGCATTTTTGACGTTGGAATCCTGATCACCCAAAAAATGGTGTGCAACAGCACACGAAAATCGTCAAAATGAGGCGTATGCTCGCTCCAGGGCTCGTTTGACCTTCCAAATGGCCCAGAAAACCCGTGATGGCCAACCGTATGCATAGACAACGTCTTGACGGACGTCCACGAACAAATTTGGCATTTTTGACGTCGGAATCCCGATCACCCAAAAAATGGTGTGCAATAGCACACGAAAATCGTCAAAATGAGGCGTATGCTCGCTCCGGGGCTCGTTTGACCTTCCAAACGGCCCAGAAAACCCGTGATGGCCAACCGTATGCATAGACAACATCTTGACGGACGTCCACGAACAAAATTTGGCATTTTTGACGTCAGAATCCGGATCACCCAAAAAATGGTGTGCAATAGCACACGAAAATCGTCAAAATGAGGCGTATGCTCGCTCCGGGGCTCATTTGACCTTCCAAACGGCCCAAAAAACCCGTGATGGCCAACCGTATGCATAGACAACGTCTTGACGGATGTCCACGAACAAATTTGGCATTTTTGACGTCGAAATCCCGATCACCCAAAAAATGGTGTGCAATAGCACACGAAAATCGTCAAAATGAGGCGTATGCTCGCTCCGGGGCTCGTTTGACCTTCCAAATGGCCCAGAAAACCCGTGATGGCCAACCGTATGCATAGACAACATTTGACAGACGTCCACGAACAAATTTGGCATTTTTGACGTCGGAATCCCGATCACCCAAAAAATGGTGTGCAATAGCACACGAAAATCGTCAAAATGAGGCGTATGCTCGCTCCGGGGCTCGTTTGACCTTCCAAACGGCCCAGAAAACCCGTGATGGCCAACCGTATGCATAGACAACGTCTTGAAAAACGTCCACGAACAAATTTGGCATTTTTGACGTCGGAATCCTGATCACCCAAAAAATGGTGTGCAATATCACACGAAAATCGTCAAAATGAGGCGTATGCTCGCTCCGGGGCTCGTTTGACCTTCCAAACGGCCCAGAAAACCCGTGATGGCCAACCGTATGCATAGACAACGTCTTGACAAACGTCCACGAACAAATTTGGCATTTTTGACGTCGGAATCCCGATCACCCAAAAAATGGTGTGCAATAGCACACGAAAATCATCAAAATGATGCGTATGCTCGCTCCGGGGTTCGTTTGACCTTCCAAACGGCCCAGAAAACCCGTGATGGCCAACCGTATGCATAGACAATGTCTTGACGAACATCCACGAACAAATTTGGCATTTTTGACGTCGGAATCCTGATCACCCAAAAAATGGTGTGCAATAGCACACGAAAATCGTCAAAATGAGAAGTATGCTCGCTCCGGGGCTTGTTTGACCTTCCAAACCGCCCAGAAAACCCGTGATGGCCAACCGTATGCATAGACAACGTCTTGACGGACGTCCACGAACAAATTTGGCATTTTTGACGTCGGAATCCTGATCACCCAAAAAATGGTGAGCAATAGCACACGAAAATCGTCAAAATGAGGCGTATGCTCGCTCCGGGGCTCGTTTGACCTTCCAAATGGCCCAGAAAACCCGTGATGGCCAACCGTATGCATAGACAACATCTTGACGGACGTCCACGAACAAATTTGGCATTTTTGACGTCGGAATCCCGATCACCCAAAAAATGGTGTGCAATAGCACACGAAAATCGTCAAAATGAGGCGTATGCTCGCTCCGGGGCTCGTTTGACCTTCCAAACGGCCCAAAAAACCCGTGATGGCCAACCGTATGCATAGAAAACGTCTTGACGGACGTCCACGAACAAATTTGGCATTTTTGACGTCGGAATCCCGATCACCCAAAAAAAGGTGTGCAATAGCACACGAAAATCGTCAAAATGAGGCGTATGCTCGCTCCGGGGCTCGTTTGACCTTCCAAATGGCCCAGAAAACCCGTGATGGCCAACCGTATGCATTGACAACGTCTTGACAGACGTCCACGAACAAATTTGGCATTTTTGACGTCGGAATCCCGATCACCCAAAAAATGGTGTGCAATAGCACACGAAAATCGTCAAAATGAGGCGTATGCTCGCTCCGGGGCTCGTTTGACCTTCAAAACGGCCCAGAAAACCCGTGATGGCCAACCGTAAGCATAGACAACGTCTTGACGGACGTCCACGAACAAATTTGGCATTTTTGACGTCGGAATCACGATCACCCAAAAAATGGTGTGCAATAGCACACGAAAATCGTCAAAATGAGGCGTATGCTCGCTCCGGGGCTCGTTTGACCTTCCAAACGGCCTAGAAAACCCGTGATGGCCAACCGTATGCATAGACAACGTCTTGACGGACGTCCACGAAAAAATTTGGCATTTTTGACATCGGAATCCGGATCACCCAAAAAATGGTGTGCAATAGCACACGAAAATCGTCAAAATGAGGCGTATGCTCGCTCCGGGGCTCGTTTGACCTTCCAAACGGCCCAGAAAACCCGTGATGGCCAACCGTATGCATAGACAACGTCTTGACGGACGTCCACGAACAAATTTGGCATTTTTGACGTCGGAATCCTGATCACCCAAAAAATGGTGTGCAATAGCACACGAAAATCGTCAAAATGAGGCGTATGCTCGCTCCGGGGCTCGTTTGACCTTCCAAATGGCCCAAAAAACCCGTGATGGCCAACCGTATGCATAGACAACGTCTTGACGGACGTCCACGAACAAATTTTGCATTTTTGATGTCGGAATCTTGATCACCCAAAAAATGGTGTGCAATAGCACACGAAAATCGTCAAAATGAGGCGTATGCTCGCTCCGGGGCTCGTTTGACCTTCCAAACGGCCCAGAAAACCCGTGATGGCCAACCGTATGCATAGACAACGTCTTGACGGACGTCCACGAACAAATTTGGCATTTTTGACGTCGGAATCCCGATCACCCAAAAAATGGTGTGCAATAGCACACGAAAATCGTCAAAATGAGGCGTATGCTCGCTCCGGGGCTCGTTTGACCTTCCAAACGGCCCAGAAAACCCGTGATGGCCAACCGTATGCATAGACAACGTCTTGACGGACGTCCACGAACAAATTTGGCATTTTTGACGTCGGAATCCTGATCACCCAAAAAATGGTGTCAGATAGCACACGAAAATCGTCAAAATGAGGCGTATGCTCGCTCCGGGGATCGTTTGACCTTCCAAACGGCCCAGAAAACCCGTGATGGCCAACCGTATGCATAGACAACGTCTTGAAGGACGTCAACGAACAAATTTGGCATTTTTGACGTCGGAATCCCGATCACCCAAAAAATGGTGTGCAATAGCACACGAAAATCGTCAAAATGAGGCGTATGCTCGCTCCGGGGCTCGTTTGACCTTCCAAACGGCCCAGAAAACCCGTGATGGCCAACCGTATGCATAGATAACGTCTTGATGGACGTCCACGAACAAATTTGGCATTTTTGACGTCGGAATCCTGATCACCCAAAAAATGGTGTGCAATAGCACACGAAAATCGTCAAAATGAGGCGTATGCTCGCTCCGGGGCTCGTTTGACCTTCCAAATGGCCCAGAAAACCCGTGATGGCCAACCGTATGCATAGACAACGTCTTGACGGACGTCCACGAACAAATTTGGCATTTTTGACGTCGGAATCCCGATCACCCAATAAATGGTGTGCAATAGCACACGAAAATCGTCAAAATGAGGCGTATGCTCGCTCCGGGGCTCGTTTGACCTTCCAAACGGCCCAAAAAACCCGTGATGGCCAACCGTATGCATAGACAACGTCTTAACGGACATCCACGAACAAATTTGGCATTTTTGACGTCGAAATCCCGATCACCCAAAAAATGGTGTGCAATAGCACACGAAAATCGTCAAAATGAGGCGTATGCTTGCTCCGGGGATCGTTTGACCTTCCAAACGGCCCAGAAAACCCGTGATGGCCAACCGTATGCATAGACAACGTCTTGACGGACGTCCACGAACAAATTTGGCATTTTTGACGTTGGAATCCCGATCACCCAAAAAATGGTGTGCAATAGCACACGAAAATCGTCAAAATGAGGCGTATGCTCGCTCCGGGGCTCGTTTGACCTTCCAAACGGCCCAGAAAACCTGTGATGGCCAACCGTATGCATAGACAACGTCTTGACGGACGTCCACGATCAAATTTGGCATTTTTGACATCGGAATCCTGATCACCCAAAAAATAGTGTGCAATAGCACACGAAAATCGTCAAAATGAGGCGTATGCTCGCTTCGGGGCTCGTTTGACCTTCCAAATGGCCCAGAAAACCCGTGATGGCCAACCGTATGCATAGACAACGTCTTGACAGACGTCCACGAACAAATTTGGCATTTTTGACGTCGGAATCCCGATCACCCAAAAAATGGTGTGCAATAGCACATGAAAATCGTCAAAATAAGGCGTATGCTCGCTCCGGGGCTCGTTTGACCTTCCTAACGGCCCAGAAAACCCGTGATGGCCAACCGTATGCATAGACGACGTCTTGACGGACGTCCACGAACAAATTTGGCATTTTTGACGTCGGAATCCGGATCACCCAAAAAATGGTGTGCAATAGCACACGAAAATCGTCAAAATGAGGCGTATGCTCGCTCCGGGGCTCGTTTGACCTTCCAAACGGCCCAGAAAACCTGTGATGGCCAACCGTATGCATAGACAACTTCTTGACGGACGTCCACGAACAAATTTGGCATTTTTGACGTCGGAATCCTGATCACCCAAAAAATGGTGTGCAATAGCACACGAAAATCGTCAAAATGAGGCGTATGCTCGCTCCGGGGCTCGTTTGACCTTCCAAACGGCCCAGAAAACCCGTGATGGCCAACCGTATGCATAGACAACGTCTTGACGGACGTCCACGAACAAATTTGGCATTTTTGACGTCGGAATCCCGATCACCCAAAAAATGGTGTGCGATAGCACACGAAAATCGTCAAAATGAGAAGTATGCTCGCTCCGGGGCTCGTTTGACCTTCCAAACGGCCCAGAAAACCCGTGATGGCCAACCGTATGCATAGACAACGTCTTGACGGACGTCCACGAAAAAATTTGGCATTTTTGTTGTCGGAATCCGGATCACCCAAAAAATGGTGTGCAATAGCACACGAAAATCGTCAAAATGAGGCGTATGCTCGCTCCGGGGCTCGTTTGACCTTCCAAACGGCCTAGAAAACCCGTGATGGCCAACCGTATGCATAGACAACGTCTTGACGCACGTCCACGAACAAATTTGGAATTTTTGACGTCGGAATCCTGATCACCCAAAAAATGGTGTGCAATAGCACACGAAAATCGTCAAAATGAGGCGTATGCTCGCTCCGGGGCTCGTTTAACCTTCCGAACGGCCCAGAAAACCCGTGATGGCCAACCTTATGCATAGACAATGTCTTGACGGACGTCCACGAACAAATTTGGCATTTTTGACGTCGGACTCCTGATCACCCAAAAAATGGTGTGCAATAGCACACGAAAATCGTCAAAATGAGGCGTATGCTCGCTCCGGGGCTCGTTTGACCTTCCAAATGGCCCAGAAAACCCGTGATGGCCAACCGTATGCATAGACAACGTCTTGACGGACGTCCACGAACAAATTTGGCATTTTTGATGTCGGAATCCCGATCACCCAAAAAATGGTGTGCAATAGCACACGAAAATCGTCAAAATGAGGCGTATGCTTGCTCCGGGGCTCGTTTGACCTTCCAAACCGCCCAGAAAACCCGTGATGGCCAACCGTATGCATAGACAACGTCTTGACGGACGTCCACGAACAAATTTGGCATTTTTGACGTCGGAATCCGGATCTCCCAAAAAATGGTGTGCAATAGCACACGAAAATCGTCAAAATGAGGCGTATGCTCGCTCCGGGGCTCAATTGACCTTCCAAACCGCCCAGAAAACCCGTGATGGCCAACCGTATGCATAGACAACGTCTTGACGGACGTCCACGAACAAATTTGGCATTTTTGACGTCGGAATCCTAATCACCCTAAAAATGGTGTGCAATAGCACACGAAAATCGTCAAAATGAGGCGTATGCTCGCTCCGGGGCTCGTTTGACCTTCCAAACGGCCCAGAAAACCCGTGATGGCCAACCGTATGCATAGATAACGTCTTGACGGACGTCCACGAACAAATTTGGCATTTTTGACGTCGGAATCCCGATCACCCAAAAAATGGTGTGCAATAGCACACGAAAATCGTCAAAATGAGAAGTATGCTCGCTCCGGGGCTCGTTTGACCTTCCAAACGGCACAGAAAACCCGTGATGGCCAACCGTATGCATAGACAACGTCTTGACGGACGTCCACGAACAAATTTGGCATTTTTGACGTCGAAATCCTGATCACCCAAAAAATGGTGTGCAATAGCACACGAAAATCGTCAAAATGAGGCGTATGCTCGCTCCGGGGCTCGTTTGACCTTCCAAATGGCCTAGAAAACCTGTGATGGCCAACCGTATGCATAGACAATGTCTTGACGGACGTCCACGAACAAATTTGGCATTTTTGACGTTGGAATCCCGATCACCCAAAAAATGGTGTGCAATAGAACACGAAAATCGTCAAAATAAGGCGTATGCTCGCTCCGGGGCTCGTTTGACCTTCCTAACGGCCCAGAAAACCCGTGATGGCCAACCGTATGCATAGACAACGTCTTGACGGACGTCCACGAACAAATTTGGCATTTTTGACGTCGGAATCCCGATCACCCAAAAAATGGTGTGCAATAGCACACGAAAATTGTCAAAATGAGGCGTATGCTCGCTCCGGGGCTCGTTTGACCTTCCAAACGGCCCAGAAAACCTGTGATGGCCAACCGTATGCATAGACAACGTCTTGACGGACGTCCACGAACAAATTTGGCATTTTTGACGTCGGAATCCTGATCACCCAAAAAATGGTGTGCAATAGCACACGAAAATCGTCAAAATGAGGCGTATGCTCGCTCCGGGGCTCGTTTGACCTTCCAAATGGCCCAGAAAACCCGTGATGGCCAACCGTATGCATAGACAACATCTTGACAGACGTCCACGAACAAATTTGGCATTTTTGACGTCGGAATCCCGATCACCCAAAAAATGGTGTGCAATAGCACACGAAAATCGTCAAAATGAGGCGTATGCTCGCTCCGGAGCTCGTTTGACCTTCCAAACGGCCTAGAAAACCCGTGATGGCCAACCGTATGCATAGACAACGTCTTGACGGACGTCCACGAATAAATTTGGCATTTTTGACGTCGGAATCCCGATCACCCAAAAAATGGTGTGCAATAGCACACGAAAATTGTCAAAATGAGGCGTATGCTCGCTCCGGGGCTCGTTTGACCTTCCAAACGGCCCAGAAAACCCGTGATGGCCAACCGTATGCATAGACAACGTCTTGACGGACGTCCACGAACAAATTTGGCATTTTTGACGTCGGAATCCGGATCACCCAAAAAATGGTGTGCAATAGCACACGAAAATCATCAAAATGAGGCGTATACTCGCTCCGGGGCTCGTTTGACCTTCCAAATGGCCCAGAAAACCCGTGATGGCCAACCGTATGCATAGACAACGTCTTGACGGACGTCCACGAACAAATTTGGCATTTTTGACGTCGGAATCCCGATCACCCAAAAATGGTGTGCAATAGCACACGAAAATCATCAAAATGAGGCGTATGCTCGCTCCGGCTCGTTTGACCTTTCAAACGGCCCAGAAAACCCGTGATGGCCAATCGTATGCATAGACAACGTCTTGACGGACGTCCACGAACAAATTTGGCATTTTTGACGTCGGAATCCCGATCACCCAAAAAATGGTGTGCAATAGCACATGAAAATCGTGAAAATGAGGCGTATGCTCGCTCCGGGGCTCGTTTGACCTTCCAAACGGCCCAGAAAACCCGTGATGGCCAACCGTATGCATAGACAACGTCTTGACGGACGTCCACGAACAAATTTGGCATTTTTGACGTTGGAATCCTGATCACCCAAAAAATGGTGTGCAATAGCACACGAAAATCGTCAAAATGAGGCGTATGCTCGCTCCGGGGCTCGTTTGACCTTCCAAATGGCCCAAAATACCCGTGATGGCCAATCGTATGCATAGACAACGTCTTGACGGACGTCCACGAACAAATTTGGCATTTTTGACGTCGGAATCCCGATCACCCAAAAAATGGTGTGCAATAGCACATGAAAATCGTCAAAATGAGGCGTATGCTCGCTCCGGGGCTCGTTTGACCTTCCAAACGGCCCAGAAAACCCGTGATGGCCAACCGTATGCATAGACAACGTCTTGACGGACGTCCACGAACAAATTTGGCATTTTTGACGTCGGAATCCTGATCACCCAAAAAATGGTGTGCAATAGCATACGAAAATCGTCAAAATGAGGCGTATGCTCGCTCCGGGGCTCGTTTGACCTTCCAAATGGCCTAGAAAACCCGTGATGGCCAACCGTATGCATAGACAACGTCTTGACGGACGTCCACGAACAAATTTGGCATTTTTGACGTCGGAATCCCGATCACCCAAAAAATGGTGTGCAATAGCACACGAAAATCGTCAAAATAAGGCGTTGTCTCGCACCGGGGCTCGTTTGACCTTCCTAACGGCCCAGAAAACCCGTGATGGCCAACCGTATGCATAGACAACGTCTTGACGGACGTCCACGAACAAATTTGGCATTTTTGACGTCGGAATCCCGATCACCCAAAAAAAGGTGTGCAATAGCACACGAAAATCGTCAAAATGAGGCGTATGCTCGCTCCGGGGCTCGTTTGACCTTCCAAACGGCCCAGAAAACCCGTGATGGCCAACTGTATGCATAGACAACGTCTTGATGGACGTCCACGAACAAATTTGGCATTTTTGACGTCGGAATCCGGATCACCCAAAAAATGGTGTGCAATAGCACACGAAAATCGTCAAAATGAGGCGTATGCTCGCTCCGGGGCTCGTTTGACCTCTCCAAACGGCCCAAAAAACCCGTGATGGCCAACCGTATGCATAGACAACGTCTTGACGGACGTCCACGAACAAATTTGGCATTTTTGACGTCGGAATCCTGATCACCCAAAAAATGGTGTGCAATAGCACACGAAAATCGTCAAAATGAGGCGTATGCTCGCTCCGGGGCTCGTTTGACCTTCCAAACGGCCCAGAAAACCCGTGATGGCCAACCTTATGCATAGACAACGTCTTGACGGACGTCCACGAACAAATTTGGCATTTTTGACGTCGGAATCCTGATCACCCAAAAAATGGTGTGCAATAGCACACGAAAATCGTCAAAATGAGGCGTATGCTCGCTCCGGGGCTCGTTTGACCTTCCAAATGGCCCAGAAAACCCGTGATGGCCAACCGTATGCATAGACAACGTCTTGACGGACGTCCACGAACAAATTGGGCATTTTTGACATCGGAATCCCGATCACCCAAAAAATGGTGTGCAATAGCACACGAAAATCGTCAAAATGAGGCGTATGCTCGCTCCGGGGCTCGTTTGACCTTCCAAACGGCCCAGAAAACCCGTGATGGCCAACCGTATGCATAGACAACGTCTTGACGGACGTCCACGAAAAAATTTGGCATTTTTGACGTCGGAATCCGGATCTCCCAAAAAATGGTGTGCAATAGCACACGAAAATCGTCAAAATGAGGCGTATGCTCGCTCCGGGGCTCGTTTGACCTTCCAAACCGCCCAGAAAACCCGTGATGGCCAACCGTATGCATAGACAACATCTTGACGGACATCCACGAACAAATTTGGCATTTTTGACGTCGGAATCCCGATCACCCAAAAAATGGTGTGCAATAGCACACGAAAATCGACAAAATGAGGCGTATGCTCGCTTCGGGGCTCGTTTGACCTTCCAAACGGCCCAGAAAACCCGTGATGGCCAACCGTATGCATAGACAACGTCTTGACGGACGTCCACGAACAAATTTGGCATTTTTGACGTCGGAATCCGGATCACCCAAAAAATGGTGTGCAATAGCACACAAAAATCGTCAAAATGAGGCGTATGCTCGCTCCGGGGCTCGTTTGACCTTCCAAACGGCCCAGAAAACCCGTGATGGCCAACCGTATGCATAGACAACGTCTTGACGGACGTCCACGAACAAATTTGGCATTTTTGACGTCGGAATCCTGATCACCCAAAAAATGGTTTGCAATAGCACACGAAAATCGTCAAAATGATGCGTGTGCTCGCTCCGGGGCTCGTTTGACCTTCCAAACGGCCCAGAATACCCGTGATGGCCAACCGTATGCATAGACAACGTCTTGACGGACGTCCACGAACAAATTTGGCATTTTTGACGTTGGAATCCTGATCACCCAAAAAATGGTGTGCAACAGCACACGAAAATCGTCAAAATGAGGCGTATGCTCGCTCCAGGGCTCGTTTGACCTTCCAAATGGCCCAGAAAACCCGTGATGGCCAACCGTATGCATAGACAACGTCTTGACGGACGTCCACGAACAAATTTGGCATTTTTGACGTCGGAATCCCGATCACCCAAAAAATGGTGTGCAATAGCACACGAAAATCGTCAAAATGAGGCGTATGCTCGCTCCGGGGCTCGTTTGACCTTCCAAACGGCCCAGAAAACCCGTGATGGCCAACCGTATGCATAGACAACATCTTGACGGACGTCCACGAACAAAATTTGGCATTTTTGACGTCAGAATCCGGATCACCCAAAAAATGGTGTGCAATAGCACACGAAAATCGTCAAAATGAGGCGTATGCTCGCTCCGGGGCTCATTTGACCTTCCAAACGGCCCAAAAAACCCGTGATGGCCAACCGTATGCATAGACAACGTCTTGACGGATGTCCACGAACAAATTTGGCATTTTTGACGTCGAAATCCCGATCACCCAAAAAATGGTGTGCAATAGCACACGAAAATCGTCAAAATGAGGCGTATGCTCGCTCCGGGGCTCGTTTGACCTTCCAAATGGCCCAGAAAACCCGTGATGGCCAACCGTATGCATAGACAACATTTGACAGACGTCCACGAACAAATTTGGCATTTTTGACGTCGGAATCCCGATCACCCAAAAAATGGTGTGCAATAGCACACGAAAATCGTCAAAATGAGGCGTATGCTCGCTCCGGGGCTCGTTTGACCTTCCAAACGGCCCAGAAAACCCGTGATGGCCAACCGTATGCATAGACAACGTCTTGAAAAACGTCCACGAACAAATTTGGCATTTTTGACGTCGGAATCCTGATCACCCAAAAAATGGTGTGCAATATCACACGAAAATCGTCAAAATGAGGCGTATGCTCGCTCCGGGGCTCGTTTGACCTTCCAAACGGCCCAGAAAACCCGTGATGGCCAACCGTATGCATAGACAACGTCTTGACAAACGTCCACGAACAAATTTGGCATTTTTGACGTCGGAATCCCGATCACCCAAAAAATGGTGTGCAATAGCACACGAAAATCATCAAAATGATGCGTATGCTCGCTCCGGGGTTCGTTTGACCTTCCAAACGGCCCAGAAAACCCGTGATGGCCAACCGTATGCATAGACAATGTCTTGACGAACATCCACGAACAAATTTGGCATTTTTGACGTCGGAATCCTGATCACCCAAAAAATGGTGTGCAATAGCACACGAAAATCATCAAAATGAGAAGTATGCTCGCTCCGGGGCTTGTTTGACCTTCCAAACCGCCCAGAAAACCCGTGATGGCCAACCGTATGCATAGACAACGTCTTGACGGACGTCCACGAACAAATTTGGCATTTTTGACGTCGGAATCCTGATCACCCAAAAAATGGTGTGCAATAGCACACGAAAATCGTCAAAATGAGGCGTATGCTCGCTCCGGGGCTCGTTTGACCTTCCAAATGGCCCAGAAAACCCGTGATGGCCAACCGTATGCATAGACAACATCTTGACGGACGTCCACGAACAAATTTGGCATTTTTGACGTCGGAATCCCGATCACCCAAAAAATGGTGTGCAATAGCACACGAAAATCGTCAAAATGAGGCGTATGCTCGCTCCGGGGCTCGTTTGACCTTCCAAACGGCCCAAAAAACCCGTGATGGCCAACCGTATGCATAGAAAACGTCTTGACGGACGTCCACGAACAAATTTGGCATTTTTGACGTCGGAATCCCGATCACCCAAAAAAAGGTGTGCAATAGCACACGAAAATCGTCAAAATGAGGCGTATGCTCGCTCCGGGGCTCGTTTGACCTTCCAAATGGCCCAGAAAACCCGTGATGGCCAACCGTATGCATAGACAACGTCTTGACAGACGTCCACGAACAAATTTGGCATTTTTGACGTCGGAATCCCGATCACCCAAAAAATGGTGTGCAATAGCACACGAAAATCGTCAAAATGAGGCGTATGCTCGCTCCGGGGCTCGTTTGACCTTCCAAACGGCCCAGAAAACCCGTGATGGCCAACCGTAAGCATAGACAACGTCTTGACGGACGTCCACGAACAAATTTGGCATTTTTGACGTCGGAATCACGATCACCCAAAAAATGGTGTGCAATAGCACACGAAAATCGTCAAAATGAGGCGTATGCTCGCTCCGGGGCTCGTTTGACCTTCCAAACGGCCTAGAAAACCCGTGATGGCCAACCGTATGCATAGACAACGTCTTGACGGACGTCCACGAAAAAATTTGGCATTTTTGACGTCGGAATCCGGATCACCCAAAAAATGGTGTGCAATAGCACACGAAAATCGTCAAAATGAGGCGTATGCTCGCTCCGGGGCTCGTTTGACCTTCCAAACGGCCCAGAAAACCCGTGATGGCCAACCGTATGCATAGACAACGTCTTGACGGACGTCCACGAACAAATTTGGCATTTTTGACGTCGGAATCCTGATCACCCAAAAAATGGTGTGCAATAGCACACGAAAATCGTCAAAATGAGGCGTATGCTCGCTCCGGGGCTCGTTTGACCTTCCAAATGGCCCAAAAAACCCGTGATGGCCAACCGTATGCATAGACAACGTCTTGACGGACGTCCACGAAAAAATTTGGCATTTTTGATGTCGGAATCTTGATCACCCAAAAAATGGTGTGCAATAGCACACGAAAATCGTCAAAATGAGGCGTATGCTCGCTCCGGGGCTCGTTTGACCTTCCAAACGGCCCAGAAAACCCGTGATGGCCAACCGTATGCATAGACAACGTCTTGACGGACGTCCACGAACAAATTTGGCATTTTTGACGTCGGAATCCCGATCACCCAAAAAATGGTGTGCAATAGCACACGAAAATCGTCAAAATGAGGCGTATGCTCGCTCCGGGGCTCGTTTGACCTTCCAAACGGCCCAGAAAACCCGTGATGGCCAACCGTATGCATAGACAACGTCTTGACGGACGTCCACGAACAAATTTGGCATTTTTGACGTCGGAATCCTGATCACCCAAAAAATGGTGTCAGATAGCACACGAAAATCGTCAAAATGAGGCGTATGCTCGCTCCGGGGATCGTTTGACCTTCCAAACGGCCCAGAAAACCCGTGATGGCCAACCGTATGCATAGACAACGTCTTGAAGGACGTCAACGAACAAATTTGGCATTTTTGACGTCGGAATCCCGATCACCCAAAAAATGGTGTGCAATAGCACACGAAAATCGTCAAAATGAGGCGTATGCTCGCTCCGGGGCTCGTTTGACCTTCCAAACGGCCCAGAAAACCCGTGATGGCCAACCGTATGCATAGATAACGTCTTGATGGACGTCCACGAACAAATTTGGCATTTTTGACGTCGGAATCCTGATCACCCAAAAAATGGTGTGCAATAGCACACGAAAATCGTCAAAATGAGGCGTATGCTCGCTCCGGGGCTCGTTTGACCTTCCAAATGGCCCAGAAAACCCGTGATGGCCAACCGTATGCATAGACAACGTCTTGACGGACGTCCACGAACAAATTTGGCATTTTTGACGTCGGAATCCCGATCACCCAATAAATGGTGTGCAATAGCACACGAAAATCGTCAAAATGAGGCGTATGCTCGCTCCGGGGCTCGTTTGACCTTCCAAACGGCCCAAAAAACCCGTGATGGCCAACCGTATGCATAGACAACGTCTTAACGGACATCCACGAACAAATTTGGCATTTTTGACGTCGAAATCCCGATCACCCAAAAAATGGTGTGCAATAGCACACGAAAATCGTCAAAATGAGGCGTATGCTCGCTCCGGGGCTCGTTTGACCTTCCAAATGGCCCAGAAAACCCGTGATGGCCAACCGTATGCATAGACAACGTCTTGACGGACGTCCACGAACAAATTTGGCAATTTTGACGTCGGAATCCCGATCACCCAAAAAATGGTGTGCAATAGCACACGAAAATCGTCAAAATGAGGCGTATGCTCGCTCCGGGGCTCGTTTGACCTTCCAAACGGCCCAGAAAACCCGTGATGGCCAACCGTATGCATAGACAACGTCTTGACGGATGTCCACGAACAAATTTGGCATTTTTGACGTCGGAATCCCGATAACCCAAAAAATGGTGTGCAATAGCACACGAAAATCGTCAAAATGAGGCGTATGCTCGCTCCGGGGCTCGTTTGACCTTCCAAATGGCCCAGAAAACCCGTGATGGCCAACCGTATGCATAGACAACGTCTTGACGGACGTCCACAAACAAATTTGGCATTTTTGACGTCGGAATCCCGATCACCCAAAAAATGGTGTGCAATAGCACACGAAAATCGTCAAAATGAGGCGTATGCTCGCTCCGGGGCTCGTTTGACCTTCCAAACGGCCCAGAAAACCCGTGATGGCCAACCGTATGCATAGACAACGTCTTGACGGACGTCCACAAACAAATTTGGCATTTTTGACGTCGGAATCCTGATCACCCAAAAAATGGTGTGCAATAGCACACGAAAATCGTCAAAATGAGGCGTATGCTCGCTCCGGGGCTCGTTTGACCTTCCAAATGGCCCAGAAAACCCATGATGGCCAACCGTATGCATAGACAACGTCTTGACGGACGTCCACGAACAAATTTGGCATTTTTGACGTCGGAATCACGATCACCCAAAAAATGGTGTGCAATAGCACACGAAAATCGTCAAAATGAGGCGTATGCTCGCTCCGGGGCTCGTTTGACCTTCCAAACGGCCCAGAAAACCCGTGATGGCCAACCGTATGCATAGACAACGTCTTGACGGACGTCCACGAACAAATTTGGCATTTTTGACGTCGGAATCCCGATCACCCAAAAAATGGTGTGCAATAGCACACGAAAATCGTCAAAATGAGGCGTATGCTCGCTCCGGGGCTCGTTTGACCTTCCAAACGGCCCAGAAAACCCGTGATGGCCAACCGTATGCATAGACAACATCTTGACGGACGTCCACGAACAAATTTGGCATTTTTGACGTCGGAATCCGGATCACCCAAAAAATGGTGTGCAATAGCACACGAAAATCGTCAAAATGAGGCGTATGCTCGCTCCGGGGCTCGTTTGACCTTCCAAACGGCCCAGAAAACCCGTGATGGCCAACCGTATGCATAGACAACGTCTTGACGGACGTCCACGAACAAATTTGGCATTGACGTCGGAATCCTGATAGCCCAAAAAATGGTGTGCAATAGCACACAAAAAATCGTCAAAATGAGGCGTATGCTCGCTCCGGGGCTCGTTTGACCTTCCAAATGGCCCAGAAAACCCGTGATGGCCAACCGTATGCATAGAAAACTGGCCAACCGTATGCATAGACAACGTCTTGACGGACGTCCACAAACAAATTTGGCATTTTTGACGTCGGAATCCCGATCACCCAAAAAATGGTGTGCAAAAGCACACGAAAATCGTCAAAATGAGGCGTATGCTCGCTCCGGGGCTCGTTTGACCTTCCAAATGGCCCAGAAAACCCGTAATGGCCAACCGTATGCATAGACAACATCTTGACGGACGTCCACGAACAAATTTGGCATTTTTGACGTCGGAATCCCGATCACCCAAAAAATGGTGTGCAATAGCACACGAAAATCGTCAAAATTAGGCGTATGCTCGCTCCGGGGCTCGTTTGACCTTCCAAACGGCCCAGAAAACCCGTGATGGCCAACCGTATGCATAGACAACGTCTTGACGGACGTCCACGAACAAATTTGGCATTTTTGACGTCGGAATCCCGATCACCCAAAAAATGGTGTGCAATAGCACATGAAAATCGTCAAAATGAGGCGTATGCTCGCTCCGGGGCTCGTTTGACCTTCCAAACGGCCCAGAAAACCCGTGATGGCCAACCGTATGCATAGATAACGTCTTGATGGACGTCCACGAACAAATTTGGCATTTTTGATGTCGGAATCCTGATCACCCAAAAAATGGTGTGCAATAGCACACGAAAATCGTCAAAATGAGGCGTATGCTCGCTCCGGGGCTCGTTTGACCTTCCAAATGGCCCAGAAAACCCGTGATGGCCAACCGTATGCATAGACAACGTCTTGACGGACGTCCACGAACAAATTTGGCATTTTTGACGTCGGAATCCCGATCACCCAATAAATGGTGTGCAATAGCACACGAAAATCGTCAAAATGAGGCGTATGCTCGCTCCGGGGCTCGTTTGACCTTCCAAACGGCCCAAAAAACCCGTGATGGCCAACCGTATGCATAGACAACGTCTTAACGGACATCCACGAACAAATTTGGCATTTTTGACGTCGAAATCCCGATCACCCAAAAAATGGTGTGCAATAGCACACGAAAATCGTCAAAATGAGGCGTATGCTCGCTCCGGGGCTCGTTTGACCTTCCAAATGGCCCAGAAAACCCGTGATGGCCAACCGTATGCATAGACAACGTCTTGACGGACGTCCACGAACAAATTTGGCAATTTTGACGTCGGAATCCCGATCACCCAAAAAATGGTGTGCAATAGCACACGAAAATCGTCAAAATGAGGCGTATGCTCGCTCCGGGGCTCGTTTGACCTTCCAAACGGCCCAGAAAACCCGTGATGGCCAACCGTATGCATAGACAACGTCTTGACGGATGTCCACGAACAAATTTGGCATTTTTGACGTCGGAATCCCGATAACCCAAAAAATGGTGTGCAATAGCACACGAAAATCGTCAAAATGAGGCGTATGCTCGCTCCGGGGCTCGTTTGACCTTCCAAATGGCCCAGAAAACCCGTGATGGCCAACCGTATGCATAGACAACGTCTTGACGGACGTCCACAAACAAATTTGGCATTTTTGACGTCGGAATCCCGATCACCCAAAAAATGGTGTGCAATAGCACACGAAAATCGTCAAAATGAGGCGTATGCTCGCTCCGGGGCTCGTTTGACCTTCCAAACGGCCCAGAAAACCCGTGATGGCCAACCGTATGCATAGATAACGTCTTGATGGACGTCCACGAACAAATTTGGCATTTTTGACGTCGGAATCCCGATCACCCAAAAAATGGTGTGCAATAGCACACGAAAATCGTCAAAATGAGGCGTATGCTCGCTCCGGGGCTCGTTTGACCTTCCAAACGGCCCAGAAAACCCGTGATGGCCAACCGTATGCATAGACAACGTCTTGACGGACGTCCACGAACAAATTTGGCATTTTTGACGTCGGAATCCCGATCACCCAAAAAATGGTGTGCAATAGCACACAAAAATCATCAAAATGAGGCGTATGCTCGCTCCGGGGCTCGTTTGACCTTCCAAACGGCCCAGAAAACCCGTGATGGCCAACCGTATGCATAGACAACGTCTTGACGGACGTCCACGAACAAATTTGGCATTTTTGACGTCGGAATCCGGATCACCCAAAAAATGTTGTGCAATAGCACACGAAAATCGTCAAAATGAGGCGTATGCTCGCTCCGGGGCTCGTTTGACCTTCCAAACGGCCCAGAAAACCCGTTATGGCCAACTGTATGCATAGACAACGTCTTGACGGACGTCCACGAACAAATTTGGCATTTTTGACGTCGGAATCTTGATCACCCAAAAAATGGTGTGCAATAGCACACGAAAATCGTCAAAATGAGGCGTATGCTCACTCCGGGGCTCGTTTGACCTTCCAAATGGCCCAGAAAACCCGTGATGGCCAACCGTATGCATAGACAACGTCTTGACGGACGTCCACGAACAAATTTAGCATTTTTGACGTTGGAATCCCGATCACCCAAAAAATGGTGTGCAATAGCACACGAAAATCGTCAAAATGAGGCGTATAATCGCTCCGGGGATCGTTTGACCTTCCAAACGGCTTAGAAAACCCATGATGGCCAACCGTATGCATAGACAACGTCTTGACGGACGTCCACGAACAAATTTGGCATTTTTGACGTCGGAATCCGGATCACCCAAAAAATGGTGTGCAATAGCACACGAAAATCGTCAAAATGAGGCGTATGCTCGCTCCGGGGCTCGTTTGACCTTCCAAACGGCCCAGAAAACCCGTGATGGCCAACCGTATGCATAGACAACGTCTTGACGGACGTCCACGAACAAATTTGGCATTTTTGACGTCGGAATCCGGATCACCCAAAAAATGGTGTGCAATAGCACACAAAAATCGTCAAAATGAGGCGTATGCTCGCTCCGGGGCTCGTTTGACCTTCCAAACGGCCCAGAAAACCCGTGATGGCCAACCGTATGCATAGACAACGTCTTGACGGACGTCCACGAACAAATTTGGCATTTTTGACGTCGGAATCCTGATCACCCAAAAAATGGTTTGCAATAGCACACGAAAATCGTCAAAATGAGGCGTATGCTCGCTCCGGGGCTCGTTTGACCTTCCAAACGGCCCAGAATACCCGTGATGGCCAACCGTATGCATAGACAACGTCTTGACGGACGTCCACGAACAAATTTGGCATTTTTGACGTTGGAATCCTGATCACCCAAAAAATGGTGTGCAATAGCACACGAAAATCGTCAAAATGAGGCGTATGCTCGCTCCGGGGCTCGTTTGACCTTCCAAATGGCCCAGAAAACCCGTGATGGCCAAGCGAATGCATAGACAACGTCTTGACGGACGTCCACGAACAAATTTGGCATTTTTGACGTCGGAATCCCGATCACCCAAAAAATGGTGTGCAATAGCACACGAAAATCGTCAAAATGAGGCGTATGCTCGCTCCGGGGCTCGTTTGACCTTCCAAACGGCCCAGAAAACCCGTGATGGCCAACCGTATGCATAGACAACGTCTTGACGGACGTCCACGAACAAAATTTGGCATTTTTGACGTCGGAATCCCGATCACCCAAAAAATGGTGTGCAATAGCACACGAAAATCGTCAAAATGAGGCGTATGCTCGCTCCGGGGCTCGTTTGACCTTCCAAACGGCCCAGAAAACCCGTGATGGCCAACCGTATGCATAGATAACGTCTTGACGGACGTCCACGAACAAATTTGGCATTTTTGACGTCGGAATCCTGATCACCCAAAAAATGGTGTGCAATAGCACACGAAAATCGTCAAAATGAGGCGTATGCTCGCTCCGGGGCTCGTTTGACCTTCCAAACGGCCCAGAAAACCCGTGATGGCCAACCGTATGCATAGACAACGTCTTGACGGACGTCCACGAACAAATTTGGCATTTTTGACATCGGAATCCCGATCACCTAAAAAATGGTGTGCAATAGCACACGAAAATCGTCAAAATGAGGCGTATGCTCGCTCCGGGGCTCGTTTGACCTTCCAAACGGCCCAAAAAACCCGTGATGGCCAACCGTATGCATAGACAACGTCTTGACGGATGTCCACGAACAAATTTGGCATTTTTGACGTCGGAATCCCGATCACCCAAAAAATGGTGTGCAATAGCACACGAAAATCGTCAAAATGAGGCGTATGCTCGCTCCGGGGCTCGTTTGACCTTCCAAATGGCCCAGAAAACCCGTGATGGCCAACCGTATGCATAGACAACGTCTTGACAGACGTCCACGAACAAATTTGGCATTTTTGACGTCGGAATCCCGATCACCCAAAAAATGGTGTGCAATAGCACACGAAAATCGTCAAAATGAGGCGTATGCTCGCTTCGGGGCTCGTTTGACCTTCCAAACGGCCCAGAAAACCCGTGATGGCCAACCGTATGCATAGACAACGTCTTGAAGAACGTCCACGAACAAATTTGGCATTTTTGACGTCGGAATCCTGATCACCCAAAAAATGGTGTGCAATAGCACACGAAAATCGTCAAAATGAGGCGTATGCTCGCTCCGGGGCTCGTTTGACCTTCCAAACGGCCCAGAAAACCCGTGATGGCCAACCGTATGCATAGATAACGTCTTGATGGACGTCCACGAACAAATTTGGCATTTTTGACGTCGGAATCCTGATCACCCAAAAAATGGTGTGCAATAGCACACGAAAATCGTCAAAATGAGGCGTATGCTCGCTCCGGGGCTCGTTTGACCTTCCAAATGGCCCAGAAAACCCGTGATGGCCAACCGTATGCATAGACAACGTCTTGACGGACGTCCACGAACAAATTTGGCATTTTTGACGTCGGAATCCCGATCACCCAAAAAATGGTGTGCAATAGCGCACGAAAATCGTCAAAATGAGGCGTATGCTCGCTCCGGGGCTCGTTTGACCTTCCAAACGGCCCAGAAAACCCGTGATGGCCAACCGTATGCATAGACAACGTCTTGACGGACGTCCACGAACAAATTTGGCATTTTTGACGTCGGAATCCCGATCACCCAAAAAATGGTGTGCAATAGCACACGAAAATCGTCAAAATGAGGCGTATGCTCGCTCCGGGGCTCGTTTGACCTTCCAAACGGCCCAGAAAACCCGTGATGGCCAATCGTATGCATAGACAACGTCTTGACGGACGTCCACGAACAGATTTGGCATTTTTGACGTCGGAATCCGGATCACCCAAAAAATGGTGTGCAATAGCATACGAAAATCGTCAAAATGAGGCGTATGCTCGCTCCGGGGCTCGTTTGACCTTCCAAACGGCCCAGAAAACCCGTGATGGCCAACCGTATGCATAGACAACGTCTTGACGGACGTCCACGAACAAATTTGGCATTGACGTCGGAATCCTGATAGCCCAAAAAATGGTGTGCAATAGCACACGAAAAATCGTCAAAATGAGGCGTATGCTCGCTCCGGGGCTCGTTTGACCTTCCAAATGGCCCAGAAAACCCGTGATGGCCAACCGTATGCATAGACAACTGGCCAACCGTATGCATAGACAACGTCTTGACGGACGTCCACAAACAAATTTGGCATTTTTGACGTCGGAATCCCGATCACCCAAAAAATGGTGTGCAATAGCACACGAAAATCGTCAAAATGAGGCGTATGCTCGCTCCGGGGCTCGTTTGACCTTCCAAACGGCCCAGAAAACCCGTGATGGCCAACCGTATGCATAGACAACGTCTTGAAGAACGTCCACGAACAAATTTGGCATTTTTGACGTCGGAATCCTGATCACCCAAAAAATGGTGTGCAATAGCACACGAAAATCGTCAAAATGAGGCGTATGCTCGCTCCGGGGCTCGTTTGACCTTCCAAACGGCCCAGAAAACCCGTGATGGCCAACCGTATGCATAGACAACGTCTTGACAAACGTCCACGAACAAATTTGGCATTTTTGACGTCGGAATCCCGATCACCCAAAAAATGGTGTGCAATAGCACACGAAAATCATCAAAATGAGGCGTATGCTCGCTCCGGGGTTCGTTTGACCTTCCAAACGGCCCAGAAAACCCGTGATGGCAAACTGTATGCATAGACAACGTCTTGACAAACGTCCACGAACAAATTTGGCATTTTTGACGTCGGAATCCTGATCACCCAAAAAATGGTGATCAATAGCACACGAAAATCGTCAAAATGAGAAGTATGCTCGCTCCGGGGCTTGTTTGACCTTCCAAACCGCCCAGAAAACCCGTGATGGCCAACCGTATGCGTAGACAACGTCTTGACGGACGTCCACGAACAAATTTGGCATTTTTGACGTCGGAATCCTGATCACCCAAAAAATGGTGAGCAATAGCACACGAAAATCATCAAAATGAGGCGTATGCTCGCTCCGGGGCTCGTTTGACCTTCCAAATGGCCCAGAAAACCCGTGATGGCCAACCGTATGCATAGACAACATCTTGACGGACGTCCACGAACAAATTTGGCATTTTTGACGTCGGAATCCCGATCACCCAAAAAATGGTGTGCAATAGCACACGAAAATCGTCAAAATGAGGCGTATGCTCGCTCCGGGGCTCGTTTGACCTTCCAAACGGCCCAAAAAACCCGTGATGGCCAACCGTATGCATAGACAACGTCTTGACGGACGTCCACGAACAAATTTGGCATTTTTGACGTCGGAATCCCGATCACCCAAAAAATGGTGTGCAATAGCACACGAAAATCGTCAAAATGAGGCGTATGCTCGCTCCGGGGCTCGTTTGACCTTCCAAATGGCCCAGAAAATCCGTGATGGCCAACCGTATGCATAGACAACGTCTTGACAGACGTCCACGAACAAATTTGGCATTTTTGACGTCGGAATCCCGATCACCCAAAAAATGGTGTGCAATAGCACACGAAAATCGTCAAAATGAGGCGTATGCTCGCTCCAGGGCTCGTTTGACCTTCCAAACGGCCCAGAAAACCCGTGATGGCAAACCGTATGCATAGACAACGTCTTGACGGACGTCCACGAACAAATTTGGCATTTTTGACGTCGGAATCCCGATCACCCAAAAAATGGTGTGCAATAGCACACGAAAATCGTCAAAATGAGGCGTATGCTCGCTCCGGGGCTCGTTTGACCTTCCAAACGGCCTAGAAAACCCGTGATGGCCAACCGTATGCATAGACAACGTCTTGACGGACGTCCACAAAAAAATTTGGCATTTTTGACGTCGGAATCCGGATCACCCAAAAAATGGTGTGCAATAGCACACGAAAATCGTCAAAATGAGGCGTATGCTCGCTCCGGGGCTCGTTTGACCTTCCAAACGGCCCAGAAAACCCGTGATGGCCAACCGTATGCATAGACAACGTCTTGACGGACGTCCACGAACAAATTTGGCATTTTTGACGTCGGAATCCTGATCACCCAAAAAATGGTGTGCAATAGCACACGAAAATCGTCAAAATGAGGCGTATGCTCGCTCCGGGGCTCGTTTGACCTTCCAAATGGCCCAAAAAACCCGTGATGGCCAACCGTATGCATAGACAACGTCTTGACGGACGTCCACGAACAAATTTGGCATTTTTGATGTCGGAATCCCGATCACCCAAAAAATGGTGTGCAATAGCACACGAAAATCGTCAAAATGAGGCGTATGCTCGCTCCGGGGCTCGTTTGACCTTCAAAACGGCCCAGAAAACCCGTGATGGCCAACCGTATGCCTAGACAACGTCTTGACGGACGTCCACGAACAAATTTGGCATTTTTGACGTCGGAATCCCGATCACCCAAAAAATGGTGTGCAATAGCACACGAAAATCGTCAAAATGAGGCGTATGCTCGCTCCGGGGCTCGTTTGACCTTCCAAACGGCCCAGAAAACCCGTGATGGCCAACCGTATGCATAGACAACGTCTTGACGGACGTCCACGAACAAATTTGGCATTGACGTCGGAATCCTGATAGCCCAAAAAATGGTGTGCAATAGCACACGAAAAATCGTCAAAATGAGGCGTATGCTCGCTCCGGGGCTCGTTTGACCTTCCAAATGGCCCAGAAAACCCGTGATGGCCAACCGTATGCATAGACAACTGGCCAACCGTATGCATAGACAACGTCTTGACGGACGTCCACAAACAAATTTGGCATTTTTGACGTCGGAATCCCGATCACCCAAAAAATGGTGTGCAAAAGCACACGAAAATCGTCAAAATGAGGCGTATGCTCGCTCCGGGGCTCGTTTGACCTTCCAAATGGCCCAAAAAACCCGTAATGGCCAACCGTATGCATAGACAACATCTTGACGGACGTCCACGAACAAATTTGGCATTTTTGACGTCGGAATCCCGATCACCCAAAAAATGGTGTGCAATAGCACACGAAAATCGTCAAAATTAGGCGTATGCTCGCTCCGGGGCTCGTTTGACCTTCCAAACGGCCCAGAAAACCCGTGATGGCCAACCGTATGCATAGACAACGTCTTGACGGACGTCCACGAACAAATTTGGCATTTTTGACGTCGGAATCCCGATCACCCAAAAAATGGTGTGCAATAGCACATGAAAATCGTCAAAATGAGGCGTATGCTCGCTCCGGGGCTCGTTTGACCTTCCAAACGGCCCAAAAAACCCGTGATGGCCAACCGTATGCATAGACAACGTCTTGACGGACGTCCACGAACAAATTTGGAGTTTTTGACGTCGGAATCCGGATCACCCAAAAAATGGTGTGCAATAGCACACGAAAATCGTCAAAATGAGGCGTATGCTCGCTCCGGGGCTCGTTTGACCTTCCAAACGGCCCAGAAAACCCGTGATGGCCAACCGTATGCATAGACAACGTCTTGACGGACGTCCACGAACAAATTTGGCATTTTTGACGTCGGAATCCCGATCACCCAAAAAATGGTGTGCAATAGCACACGAAAATCGTCAAAATGAGGCGTATGCTCGCTCCGGGGCTCGTTTGACCTTCCAAACGGCCCAGAAAACCCGTGATGGCCAACCGTATGCATAGACAACGTCTTGACGGACGTCCACGAACAAATTTGGCATTTTTGACGTCGGAATGCCGATCACCCAAAAAATGGTGTGCAATAGCACACAAAAATCATCAAAATGAGGCGTATGCTCGCTCCGGGGCTCGTTTGACCTTCCAAACGGCCCAGAAAACCCGTGATGGCCAACCGTATGCATAGACAACGTCTTGACGGACGTCCACGAACAAATTTGGCATTTTTGACGTCGGAATCCGGATCACCCAAAAAATGTTGTGCAATAGCACACGAAAATCGTCAAAATGAGGCGTATGCTCGCTCCGGGGCTCGTTTGACCTTCCAAACGGCCCAGAAAACCCGTTATGGCCAACCGTATGCATAGACAACGTCTTGACGGACGTCCACGAACAAATTTGGCATTTTTGACGTCGGAATCTTGATCACCCAAAAAATGGTGTGCAATAGCACACGAAAATCGTCAAAATGAGGCGTATGCTCACTCCGGGGCTCGTTTGACCTTCCAAATGGCCCAGAAAACCCGTGATGGCCAACCGTATGCATAGACAACGTCTTGACGGACGTCCACGAACAAATTTAGCATTTTTGACGTTGGAATCCCGATCACCCAAAAAATGGTGTGCAATAGCACACGAAAATCGTCAAAATGAGGCGTATAATCGCTCCGGGGATCGTTTGACCTTCCAAACGGCTTAGAAAACCCGTGATGGCCAACCGTATGCATAGACAACGTCTTGACGGACGTCCACGAACAAATTTGGCATTTTTGACGTCGGAATCCGGATCACCCAAAAAATGGTGTGCAATAGCACACGAAAATCGTCAAAATGAGGCGTATGCTCGCTCCGGGGCTCGTTTGACCTTCCAAACGGCCCAGAAAACCCGTGATGGCCAACCGTATGCATAGACAACGTCTTGACGGACGTCCACGAACAAATTTGGCATTTTTGACGTCGGAATCCGGATCACCCAAAAAATGGTGTGCAATAGCACACAAAAATCGTCAAAATGAGGCGTATGCTCGCTCCGGGGATCGTTTGACCTTCCAAACGGCCCAGAAAACCCGTGATGGCCAACCGTATGCATAGACAACGTCTTGACGGACGTCCACGAACAAATTTGGCATTTTTGACGTCGGAATCCTGATCACCCAAAAAATGGTTTGCAATAGCACACGAAAATCGTCAAAATGAGGCGTATGCTCGCTCCGGGGCTCGTTTGACCTTCCAAACGGCCCAGAATACCCGTGATGGCCAACCGTATGCATAGACAACGTCTTGACGGACGTCCACGAACAAATTTGGCATTTTTGACGTTGGAATCCTGATCACCCAAAAAATGGTGTGCAATAGCACACGAAAATCGTCAAAATGAGGCGTATGCTCGCTCCGGGGCTCGTTTGACCTTCCAAATGGCCCAGAAAACCCGTGATGGCCAAGCGAATGCATAGACAACGTCTTGACGGACGTCCACGAACAAATTTGGCATTTTTGACGTCGGAATCCCGATCACCCAAAAAATGGTGTGCAATAGCACACGAAAATCGTCAAAATGAGGCGTATGCTCGCTCCGGGGCTCGTTTGACCTTCCAAACGGCCCAGAAAACCCGTGATGGCCAACCGTATGCATAGACAACGTCTTGACGGACGTCCACGAACAAAATTTGGCATTTTTGACGTCGGAATCCCGATCACCCAAAAAATGGTGTGCAATAGCACACGAAAATCGTCAAAATGAGGCGTATGCTCGCTCCGGGGCTCGTTTGACCTTCCAAACGGCCCAGAAAACCCGTGATGGCCAACCGTATGCATAGATAACGTCTTGACGGACGTCCACGAACAAATTTGGCATTTTTGACGTCGGAATCCTGATCACCCAAAAAATGGTGTGCAATAGCACACGAAAATCGTCAAAATGAGGCGTATGCTCGCTCCGGGGCTCGTTTGACCTTCCAAACGGCCCAGAAAACCCGTGATGGCCAACCGTATGCATAGACAACGTCTTGACGGACGTCCACGAACAAATTTGGCATTTTTGACATCGGAATCCCGATCACCCAAAAAATGGTGTGCAATAGCACACGAAAATCGTCAAAATGAGGCGTATGCTCGCTCCGGGGCTCGTTTGACCTTCCAAACGGCCCAAAAAACCCGTGATGGCCAACCGTATGCATAGACAACGTCTTGACGGATGTCCACGAACAAATTTGGCATTTTTGACGTCGGAATCCCGATCACCCAAAAAATGGTGTGCAATAGCACACGAAAATCGTCAAAATGAGGCGTATGCTCGCTCCGGGGCTCGTTTGACCTTCCAAATGGCCCAGAAAACCCGTGATGGCCAACCGTATGCATAGACAACGTCTTGACAGACGTCCACGAACAAATTTGGCATTTTTGACGTCGGAATCCCGATCACCCAAAAAATGGTGTGCAATAGCACACGAAAATCGTCAAAATGAGGCGTATGCTTGCTTCGGGGCTCGTTTGACCTTCCAAACGGCCCAGAAAACCCGTGATGGCCAACCGTATGCATAGACAACGTCTTGAAGAACGTCCACGAACAAATTTGGCATTTTTGACGTCGGAATCCTGATCACCCAAAAAATGGTGTGCAATAGCACACGAAAATCGTCAAAATGAGGCGTATGCTCGCTCCGGGGCTCGTTTGACCTTCCAAACGGCCCAGAAAACCCGTGATGGCCAACCGTATGCATAGATAACGTCTTGATGGACGTCCACGAACAAATTTGGCATTTTTGACGTCGGAATCCTGATCACCCAAAAAATGGTGTGCAATAGCACACGAAAATCGTCAAAATGAGGCGTATGCTCGCTCCGGGGCTCGTTTGACCTTCCAAATGGCCCAGAAAACCCGTGATGGCCAACCGTATGCATAGACAACGTCTTGACGGACGTCCACGAACAAATTTGGCATTTTTGACGTCGGAATCCCGATCACCCAAAAAATGGTGTGCAATAGCACACGAAAATCGCCAAAATGAGGCGTATGCTCGCTCCGGGGCTCGTTTGACCTTCCAAACGGCCCAGAAAACCCGTGATGGCCAACCGTATGCATAGACAACGTCTTGACGGACGTCCACGAACAAATTTGGCATTTTTGACGTCGGAATCCCGATCACCCAAAAAATGGTGTGCAATAGCACACGAAAATCGTCAAAATGAGGCGTATGCTCGCTCCGGGGCTCGTTTGACCTTCCAAACGGCCCAGAAAACCCGTGATGGCCAATCGTATGCATAGACAACGTCTTGACGGACGTCCACGAACAAATTTGGCATTTTTGACGTCGGAATCCGGATCACCCAAAAAATGGTGTGCAATAGCATACGAAAATCGTCAAAATGAGGCGTATGCTCGCTCCGGGGCTCGTTTGACCTTCCAAACGGCCCAGAAAACCCGTGATGGCCAACCGTATGCATAGACAACGTCTTGACGGACGTCCACGAACAAATTTGGCATTGACGTCGGAATCCTGATAGCCCAAAAAATGGTGTGCAATAGCACACGAAAAATCGTCAAAATGAGGCGTATGCTCGCTCCGGGGCTCGTTTGACCTTCCAAATGGCCCAGAAAACCCGTGATGGCCAACCGTATGCATAGACAACTGGCCAACCGTATGCATAGACAACGTCTTGACGGACGTCCACAAACAAATTTGGCATTTTTGACGTCGGAATCCCGATCACCCAAAAAATGGTGTGCAATAGCACACGAAAATCGTCAAAATGAGGCGTATGCTCGCTCCGGGGCTCGTTTGACCTTCCAAACGGCCCAGAAAACCCGTGATGGCCAACCGTATGCATAGAAAACGTCTTGAAGAACGTCCACGAACAAATTTGGCATTTTTGACGTCGGAATCCTGATCACCCAAAAAATGGTGTGCAATAGCACACGAAAATCGTCAAAATGAGGCGTATGCTCGCTCCGGGGCTCGTTTGACCTTCCAAACGGCCCAGAAAACCCGTGATGGCCAACCGTATGCATAGACAACGTCTTGACAAACGTCCACGAACAAATTTGGCATTTTTGACGTCGGAATCCCGATCACCCAAAAAATGGTGTGCAATAGCACACGAAAATCATCAAAATGAGGCGTATGCTCGCTCCGGGGTTCGTTTGACCTTCCAAACGGCCCAGAAAACCCGTGATGGCAAACTGTATGCATAGACAACGTCTTGACGAACGTCCACGAACAAATTTGGCATTTTTGACGTCGGAATCCTGATCACCCAAAAAATGGTGATCAATAGCACACGAAAATCGTCAAAATGAGAAGTATGCTCGCTCCGGGGCTTGTTTGACCTTCCAAACCGCCCAGAAAACCCGTGATGGCCAACCGTATGCGTAGACAACGTCTTGACGGACGTCCACGAACAAATTTGGCATTTTTGACGTCGGAATCCTGATCACCCAAAAAATGGTGAGCAATAGCACACGAAAATCGTCAAAATGAGGCGTATGCTCGCTCCGGGGCTCGTTTGACCTTCCAAATGGCCCAGAAAACCCGTGATGGCCAACCGTATGCATAGACAACATCTTGACGGACGTCCACGAACAAATTTGGCATTTTTGACGTCGGAATCCCGATCACCCAAAAAATGGTGTGCAATAGCACACGAAAATCGTCAAAATGAGGCGTATGCTCGCTCCGGGGCTCGTTTGACCTTCCAAACGGCCCAAAAAACCCGTGATGGCCAACCGTATGCATAGACAACGTCTTGACGGACGTCCACGAACAAATTTGGCATTTTTGACGTCGGAATCCCGATCACCCAAAAAATGGTGTGCAATAGCACACGAAAATCGTCAAAATGAGGCGTATGCTCGCTCCGGGGCTCGTTTGACCTTCCAAATGGCCCAGAAAATCCGTGATGGCCAACCGTATGCATAGACAACGTCTTGACAGACGTCCACGAACAAATTTGGCATTTTTGACGTCGGAATCCCGATCACCCAAAAAATGGTGTGCAATAGCACACGAAAATCGTCAAAATGAGGCGTATGCTCGCTCCAGGGCTCGTTTGACCTTCCAAACGGCCCAGAAAACCCGTGATGGCCAACCGTATGCATAGACAACGTCTTGACGGACGTCCACGAACAAATTTGGCATTTTTGACGTCGGAATCCCGATCACCCAAAAAATGGTGTGCAATAGCACACGAAAATCGTCAAAATGAGGCGTATGCTCGCTCCGGGGCTCGTTTGACCTTCCAAACGGCCTAGAAAACCCGTGATGGCCAACCGTATGCATAGACAACGTCTTGACGGACGTCCACGAAAAAATTTGGCATTTTTGACGTCGGAATCCGGATCACCCAAAAAATGGTGTGCAATAGCACACGAAAATCGTCAAAATGAGGCGTATGCTCGCTCCGGGGCTCGTTTGACCTTCCAAACGGCCCAGAAAACCCGTGATGGCCAACCGTATGCATAGACAACGTCTTGACGGACGTCCACGAACAAATTTGGCATTTTTGACGTCGGAATCCTGATCACCCAAAAAATGGTGTGCAATAGCACACGAAAATCGTCAAAATGAGGCGTATGCTCGCTCCGGGGCTCGTTTGACCTTCCAAATGGCCCAAAAAACCCGTGATGGCCAACCGTATGCATAGACAACGTCTTGACGGACGTCCACGAACAAATTTGGCATTTTTGATGTCGGAATCCCGATCACCCAAAAAATGGTGTGCAATAGCACACGAAAATCGTCAAAATGAGGCGTATGCTCGCTCCGGGGCTCGTTTGACCTTCAAAACGGCCCAGAAAATCCGTGATGGCCAACCGTATGCATAGACAACGTCTTGACGGACGTCCACGAACAAATTTGGCATTTTTGACGTCGGAATCCCGATCACCCAAAAAATGGTGTGCAATAGCACACGAAAATCGTCAAAATGAGGCGTATGCTCGCTCCGGGGCTCGTTTGACCTTCCAAACGGCCCAGAAAACCCGTGATGGCCAACCGTATGCATAGACAACGTCTTGACGGACGTCCACGAACAAATTTGGCATTGACGTCGGAATCCTGATAGCCCAAAAAATGGTGTGCAATAGCACACGAAAAATCGTCAAAATGAGGCGTATGCTCGCTCCGGGGCTCGTTTGACCTTCCAAATGGCCCAGAAAACCCGTGATGGCCAACCGTATGCATAGACAACTGGCCAACCGTATGCATAGACAACGTCTTGACGGACGTCCACAAACAAATTTGGCATTTTTGACGTCGGAATCCCGATCACCCAAAAAATGGTGTGCAAAAGCACACGAAAATCGTCAAAATGAGGCGTATGCTCGCTCCGGGGCTCGTTTGACCTTCCAAATGGCCCAAAAAACCCGTAATGGCCAACCGTATGCATAGACAACATCTTGACGGACGTCCACGAACAAATTTGGCATTTTTGACGTCGGAATCCCGATCACCCAAAAAATGGTGTGCAATAGCACACGAAAATCGTCAAAATTAGGCGTATGCTCGCTCCGGGGCTCGTTTGACCTTCCAAACGGCCCAGAAAACCCGTGATGGCCAACCGTATGCATAGACAACGTCTTGACGGACGTCCACGAACAAATTTGGCATTTTTGACGTCGGAATCCCGATCACCCAAAAAATGGTGTGCAATAGCACATGAAAATCGTCAAAATGAGGCGTATGCTCGCTCCGGGGCTCGTTTGACCTTCCAAACGGCCCAAAAAACCCGTGATGGCCAACCGTATGCATAGACAACGTCTTGACGGACGTCCACGAACAAATTTGGAGTTTTTGACGTCGGAATCCGGATCACCCAAAAAATGGTGTGCAATAGCACACGAAAATCGTCAAAATGAGGCGTATGCTCGCTCCGGGGCTCGTTTGACTTTCCAAACGGCCCAGAAAACCCGTGATGGCCAACCGTATGCATAGACAACGTCTTGACGGACGTCCACGAACAAATTTGGCATTTTTGACGTCGGAATCCCGATCACCCAAAAAATGGTGTGCAATAGCACACGAAAATCGTCAAAATGAGGCGTATGCTCGCTCCGGGGCTCGTTTGACCTTCCAAACGGCCCAGAAAACCCGTGATGGCCAACCGTATGCATAGACAACGTCTTGACGGACGTCCACGAACAAATTTGGCATTTTTGACGTCGGAATCCCGATCACCCAAAAAATGGTGTGCAATAGCACACAAAAATCATCAAAATGAGGCGTATGCTCGCTCCGGGGCTCGTTTGACCTTCCAAACGGCCCAGAAAACCCGTGATGGCCAACCGTATGCATAGACAACGTCTTGACGGACGTCCACGAACAAATTTGGCATTTTTGACGTCGGAATCCGGATCACCCAAAAAATGTTGTGCAATAGCACACGAAAATCGTCAAAATGAGGCGTATGCTCGCTCCGGGGCTCGTTTGACCTTCCAAACGGCCCAGAAAACCCGTTATGGCCAACCGTATGCATAGACAACGTCTTGACGGACGTCCACGAACAAATTTGGCATTTTTGACGTCGAAATCTTGATCACCCAAAAAATGGTGTGCAATAGCACACGAAAATCGTCAAAATGAGGCGTATGCTCACTCCGGGGCTCGTTTGACCTTCCAAATGGCCCAGAAAACCCGTGATGGCCAACCGTATGCATAGACAACGTCTTGACGGACGTCCACGAACAAATTTAGCATTTTTGACGTTGGAATCCCGATCACCCAAAAAATGGTGTGCAATAGCACACGAAAATCGTCAAAATGAGGCGTATAATCGCTCCGGGGATCGTTTGACCTTCCAAACGGCTTAGAAAACCCGTGATGGCCAACCGTATGCATAGACAACGTCTTGACGGACGTCCACGAACAAATTTGGCATTTTTGACGTCGGAATCCGGATCACCCAAAAAATGGTGTGCAATAGCACACGAAAATCGTCAAAATGAGGCGTATGCTCGCTCCGGGGCTCGTTTGACCTTCCAAACGGCCCAGAAAACCCGTGATGGCCAACCGTATGCATAGACAACGTCTTGACGGACGTCCACGAACAAATTTGGCATTTTTGACGTCGGAATCCGGATCACCCAAAAAATGGTGTGCAATAGCACACAAAAATCGTCAAAATGAGGCGTATGCTCGCTCCGGGGCTCGTTTGACCTTCCAAACGGCCCAGAAAACCCGTGATGGCCAACCGTATGCATAGACAACGTCTTGACGGACGTCCACGAACAAATTTGGCATTTTTCACGTCGGAATCCTGATCACCCAAAAAATGGTTTGCAATAGCACACGAAAATCGTCAAAATGAGGCGTATGCTCGCTCCGGGGCTCGTTTGACCTTCCAAACGGCCCAGAATACCCGTGATGGCCAACCGTATGCATAGACAACGTCTTGACGGACGTCCACGAACAAATTTGGCATTTTTGACGTTGGAATCCTGATCACCCAAAAAATGGTGTGCAATAGCACACGAAAATCGTCAAAATGAGGCGTATGCTCGCTCCGGGGCTCGTTTGACCTTCCAAATGGCCCAGAAAACCCGTGATGGCCAAGCGAATGCATAGACAACGTCTTGACGGACGTCCACGAACAAATTTGGCATTTTTGACGTCGGAATCCCGATCACCCAAAAAATGGTGTGCAATAGCACACGAAAATCGTCAAAATGAGGCGTATGCTCGCTCCGGGGCTCGTTTGACCTTCCAAACGGCCCAGAAAACCCGTGATGGCCAACCGTATGCATAGACAACGTCTTGACGGACGTCCACGAACAAAATTTGGCATTTTTGACGTCGGAATCCCGATCACCCAAAAAATGGTGTGCAATAGCACACGAAAATCGTCAAAATGAGGCGTATGCTCGCTCCGGGGCTCGTTTGACCTTCCAAACGGCCCAGAAAACCCGTGATGGCCAACCGTATGCATAGATAACGTCTTGACGGACGTCCACGAACAAATTTGGCATTTTTGACGTCGGAATCCTGATCACCCAAAAAATGGTGTGCAATAGCACACGAAAATCGTCAAAATGAGGCGTATGCTCGCTCCGGGGCTCGTTTGACCTTCCAAACGGCCCAGAAAACCCGTGATGGCCAACCGTATGCATAGACAACGTCTTGACGGACGTCCACGAACAAATTTGGCATTTTTGACGTCGGAATCCCGATCACCCAAAAAATGGTGTGCAATAGCACACGAAAATCGTCAAAATGAGGCGTATGCTCGCTTCGGGGCTCGTTTGACCTTCCAAACGGCCCAGAAACCCGTGATGGCCAACCGTATGCATAGACAACGTCTTGACGGACGTCCACGAACAAATTTGGCATTTTTGACGTCGGAATCCCGATCACCCAAAAAATGGTGTGCAATAGCACACGAAAATCGTCAAAATGAGGCGTATGCTCGCTCCGGGGCTCGTTTGACCTTCCAAATGGCCCAGAAAACCCGTGATGGCCAAGCGAATGCATAGACAACGTCTTGACGGACGTCCACGAACAAATTTGGCATTTTTTACGTCGGAATCCCGATCACCCAAAAAATGGTGTGCAATAGCACACGAAAATCGTCAAAATGAGGCGTATGCTCGCTCCGGGGCTCGTTTGACCTTCCAAACGGCCCAGAAAACCCGTGATGGCCAACCGTATGCATAGACAACGTCTTGACGGACGTCCACGAACAAAATTTGGCATTTTTGACGTCGGAATCCCGATCACCCAAAAAATGGTGTGCAATAGCACACGAAAATCGTCAAAATGAGGCGTATGCTCGCTCCGGGGCCCGTTTGACCTTCCAAACGGCCCAGAAAACCCGTGATGGCCAACCGTATGCATAGATAACGTCTTGACGGACGTCCACGAACAAATTTGGCATTTTTGACGTCGGAATCCCGATCACCCAAAAAATGGTGTGCAATAGCACACGAAAATCGTCAAAATGAGGCATATGCTCGCTCCGGGGCTCGTTTGACCTTCCAAATGGCCCAGAAAACCCGTGATGGCCAACCGTATGCATAGACAACTGGCCAACCGTATGCATAGACAACATCTTGACGGACGTCCACAAACAAATTTGGCATTTTTGACGTCGGAATCCCGATCACCCAAAAAATGGTGTGCAATAGCACACGAAAATCGTCAAAATGAGGCGTATGCTCGCTCCGGGGCTCGTTTGGCCTTCCAAACGGCCCAGAAAACCCGTGATGGCCAACCGTATGCATAGACAACGTCTTGAAGAACGTCCACGAACAAATTTGGCATTTTTGACGTCGGAATCCTGATCACCCAAAAAATGGTGTGCAATAGCACACGAAAATCGTCAAAATGAGGCGTATGCTCGCTCCGGGGCTCGTTTGACCTTCCAAACGGCCCAGAAAACCCGTGATGGCCAACCGTATGCATAGACAACGTCTTGACAAACGTCCACGAACAAATTTGGCATTTTTGACGTCGGAATCCCGATCACCCAAAAAATGGTGTGCAATAGCACACGAAAATCATCAAAATGAGGCGTATGCTCGCTCCGGGGTTCGTTTGACCTTCCAAACGGCCCAGAAAACCCGTGATGGCAAACTGTATGCATAGACAACGTCTTGACAAACGTCCACGAACAAATTTGGCATTTTTGACGTCGGAATCCTGATCACCCAAAAAATGGTGATCAATAGCACACGAAAATCGTCAAAATGAGAAGTATGCTCGCTCCGGGGCTTGTTTGACCTTCCAAACCGCCCAGAAAACCCGTGATGGCCAACCGTATGCGTAGACAACGTCTTGACGGACGTCCACGAACAAATTTGGCATTTTTGACGTCGGAATCCTGATCACCCAAAAAATGGTGAGCAATAGCACACGAAAATCATCAAAATGAGGCGTATGCTCGCTCCGGGGCTCGTTTGACCTTCCAAATGGCCCAGAAAACCCGTGATGGCCAACCGTATGCATAGACAACATCTTGACGGACGTCCACGAACAAATTTGGCATTTTTGACGTCGGAATCCCGATCACCCAAAAAATGGTGTGCAATAGCACACGAAAATCGTCAAAATGAGGCGTATGCTCGCTCCGGGGCTCGTTTGACCTTCCAAACGGCCCAAAAAACCCGTGATGGCCAACCGTATGCATAGACAACGTCTTGACGGACGTCCACGAACAAATTTGGCATTTTTGACGTCGGAATCCCGATCACCCAAAAAATGGTGTGCAATAGCACACGAAAATCGTCAAAATGAGGCGTATGCTCGCTCCGGGGCTCGTTTGACCTTCCAAATGGCCCAGAAAATCCGTGATGGCCAACCGTATGCATAGACAACGTCTTGACAGACGTCCACGAACAAATTTGGCATTTTTGACGTCGGAATCCCGATCACCCAAAAAATGGTGTGCAATAGCACACGAAAATCGTCAAAATGAGGCGTATGCTCGCTCCAGGGCTCGTTTGACCTTCCAAACGGCCCAGAAAACCCGTGATGGCCAACCGTATGCATAGACAACGTCTTGACGGACGTCCACGAACAAATTTGGCATTTTTGACGTCGGAATCCCGATCACCCAAAAAATGGTGTGCAATAGCACACGAAAATCGTCAAAATGAGGCGTATGCTCGCTCCGGGGCTCGTTTGACCTTCCAAACGGCCTAGAAAACCCGTGATGGCCAACCGTATGCATAGACAACGTCTTGACGGACTTCCACAAAAAAATTTGGCATTTTTGACGTCGGAATCCGGATCACCCAAAAAATGGTGTGCAATAGCACACGAAAATCGTCAAAATGAGGCGTATGCTCGCTCCGGGGCTCGTTTGACCTTCCAAACGGCCCAGAAAACCCGTGATGGCCAACCGTATGCATAGACAACGTCTTGACGGACGTCCACGAACAAATTTGGCATTTTTGACGTCGGAATCCTGATCACCCAAAAAATGGTGTGCAATAGCACACGAAAATCGTCAAAATGAGGCGTATGCTCGCTCCGGGGCTCGTTTGACCTTCCAAATGGCCCAAAAAACCCGTGATGGCCAACCGTATGCATAGACAACGTCTTGACGGACGTCCACGAACAAATTTGGCATTTTTGATGTCGGAATCCCGATCACCCAAAAAATGGTGTGCAATAGCACACGAAAATCGTCAAAATGAGGCGTATGCTCGCTCCGGGGCTCGTTTGACCTTCAAAACGGCCCAGAAAACCCGTGATGGCCAACCGTATGCCTAGACAACGTCTTGACGGACGTCCACGAACAAATTTGGCATTTTTGACGTCGGAATCTCGATCACCCAAAAAATGGTGTGCAATAGCACACGAAAATCGTCAAAATGAGGCGTATGCTCGCTCCGGGGCTCGTTTGACCTTCCAAACGGCCCAGAAAACCCGTGATGGCCAACCGTATGCATAGACAACGTCTTGACGGACGTCCACGAACAAATTTGGCATTGACGTCGGAATCCTGATAGCCCAAAAAATGGTGTGCAATAGCACACGAAAAATCGTCAAAATGAGGCGTATGCTCGCTCCGGGGCTCGTTTGACCTTCCAAATGGCCCAGAAAACCCGTGATGGCCAACCGTATGCATAGACAACTGGCCAACCGTATGCATAGACAATGTCTTGACGGACGTCCACAAACAAATTTGGCATTTTTGACGTCGGAATCCCGATCACCCAAAAAATGGTGTGCAAAAGCACACGAAAATCGTCAAAATGAGGCGTATGCTCGCTCCGGGGCTCGTTTGACCTTCCAAATGGCCCAAAAAACCCGTAATGGCCAACCGTATGCATAGACAACATCTTGACAGACGTCCACGAACAAATTTGGCATTTTTGACGTCGGAATCCCGATCACCCAAAAAATGGTGTGCAATAGCACACGAAAATCGTCAAAATTAGGCGTATGCTCGCTCCGGGGCTCGTTTGACCTTCCAAACTGCCCAGAAAACCCGTGATGGCCAACCGTATGCATAGACAACGTCTTGACGGACGTCCACGAACAAATTTGGCATTTTTGACGTCGGAATCCCGATCACCCAAAAAATGGTGTGCAATAGCACATGAAAATCGTCAAAATGAGGCGTATGCTCGCTCCGGGGCTCGTTTGACCTTCCAAACGGCCCAAAAAACCCGTGATGGCCAACCGTATGCATAGACAACGTCTTGACGGACGTCCACGAACAAATTTGGAGTTTTTGACGTCGGAATCCGGATCACCCAAAAAATGGTGTGCAATAGCACACGAAAATCGTCAAAATGAGGCGTATGCTCGCTCCGGGGCTCGTTTGACCTTCCAAACGGCCCAGAAAACCCGTGATGGCCAACCGTATGCATAGACAACGTCTTGACGGACGTCCACGAACAAATTTGGCATTTTTGACGTCGGAATGCCGATCACCCAAAAAATGGTGTGCAATAGCACACAAAAATCATCAAAATGAGGCGTATGCTCGCTCCGGGGCTCGTTTGACCTTCCAAACGGCCCAGAAAACCCGTGATGGCCAACCGTATGCATAGACAACGTCTTGACGGACGTCCACGAACAAATTTGGCATTTTTGACGTCGGAATCCGGATCACCCAAAAAATGTTGTGCAATAGCACACGAAAATCGTCAAAATGAGGCGTATGCTCGCTCCGGGGCTCGTTTGACCTTCCAAACGGCCCAGAAAACCCGTTATGGCCAACCGTATGCATAGACAACGTCTTGACGGACGTCCACGAACAAATTTGGCATTTTTGACGTCGGAATCTTGATCACCCAAAAAATGGTGTGCAATAGCACACGAAAATCGTCAAAATGAGGCGTATGCTCACTCCGGGGCTCGTTTGACCTTCCAAATGGCCCAGAAAACCCGTGATGGCCAACCGTATGCATAGACAACGTCTTGACGGATGTCCACGAACAAATTTAGCATTTTTGACGTTGGAATCCCGATCACCCAAAAAATGGTGTGCAATAGCACACGAAAATCGTCAAAATGAGGCGTATAATCGCTCCGGGGATCGTTTGACCTTCCAAACGGCTTAGAAAACCCGTGATGGCCAACCGTATGCATAGACAACGTCTTGACGGACGTCCACGAACAAATTTGGCGTTTTTGACGTCGGAATCCGGATCACCCAAAAAATGGTGTGCAATAGCACACGAAAATCGTCAAAATGAGGCGTATGCTCGCTCCGGGGCTCGTTTGACCTTCCAAACGGCCCAGAAAACCCGTGATGGCCAACCGTATGCATAGACAACGTCTTGACGGACGTCCACGAACAAATTTGGCATTTTTGACGTCGGAATCCGGATCACCCAAAAAATGGTGTGCAATAGCACACAAAAATCGTCAAAACGAGGCGTATGCTCGCTCCGGGGATCGTTTGACCTTCCAAACGGCCCAGAAAACCCGTGATGGCCAACCGTATGCATAGACAACGTCTTGACGGACGTCCACGAACAAATTTGGCATTTTTGACGTCGGAATCCTGATCACCCAAAAAATGGTTTGCAATAGCACACGAAAATCGTCAAAATGAGGCGTATGCTCGCTCCGGGGCTCGTTTGACCTTCCAAACGGCCCAGAATACCCGTGATGGCCAACCGTATGCATAGACAACGTCTTGACGGACGTCCACGAACAAATTTGGCATTTTTGACGTTGGAATCCTGATCACCTAAAAAATGGTGTGCAATAGCACACGAAAATCGTCAAAATGAGGCGTATGCTCGCTCCGGGGCTCGTTTGACCTTCCAAATGGCCCAGAAAACCCGTGATGGCCAAGCGAATGCATAGACAACGTCTTGACGGACGTCCACGAACAAATTTGGCATTTTTGACGTCGGAATCCCGATCACCCAAAAAATGGTGTGCAATAGCACACGAAAATCGTCAAAATGAGGCGTATGCTCGCTCCGGGGCTCGTTTGACCTTCCAAACGGCCCAGAAAACCCGTGATGGCCAACCGTATGCATAGACAACGTCTTGACGGACGTCCACGAACAAAATTTGGCATTTTTGACGTCGGAATCCCGATCACCCAAAAAATGGTGTGCAATAGCACACGAAAATCGTCAAAATGAGGCGTATGCTCGCTCCGGGGCTCGTTTGACCTTCCAAATGGCCCAGAAAACCCGTGATGGCCAACCGTATGCATAGACAACGTCTTGACGGACGTCCACGAACAAATTTGGCATTTTTGACGTCGGAATCCCGATCACCCAAAAAATGGTGTGCAATAGCACACGAAAATCGTCAAAATGAGGCGTATGCTCGCTCCGGGGCTCGTTTGACCTTCCAAACGGCCCAGAAAACCCGTGATGGCCAACCGTATGCATAGACAACGTCTTGACGGACGTCCACGAACAAATTTGGCATTTTTGACGTCGGAATCCCGATCACCCAAAAAATGGTGTGCAATAGCACACGAAAATCGTCAAAATGAGGCGTATGCTCGCTCCGGGGCTCGTTTGACCTTCCAAACGGCCCAGAAAACCCGTGATGGCCAATCGTATGCATAGACAACGTCTTGACGGACGTCCACGAACAAATTTTGCATTTTTGACGTCGGAATCCGGATCACCCAAAAAATGGTGTGCAATAGCATACAAAAATCGTCAAAATGAGGCGTATGCTCGCTCCGGGGCTCGTTTGACCTTCCAAACGGCCCAGAAAACCCGTGATGGCCAACCGTATGCATAGACAACGTCTTGACGGACGTCCACGAACAAATTTGGCATTGACGTCGGAATCCTGATAGCCCAAAAAATGGTGTGCAATAGCACACGAAAAATCGTCAAAATGAGGCGTATGCTCGCTCCGGGGCTCGTTTGACCTTCCAAATGGCCCAGAAAACCCGTGATGGCAAACCGTATGCATAGACAACTGGCCAACCGTATGCATAGACAACGTCTTGACGGACGTCCACAAACAAATTTGGCATTTTTGACGTCGGAATCCCGATCACCCAAAAAATGGTGTGCAATAGCACACGAAAATCGTCAAAATGAGGCGTATGCTCGCTCCGGGGCTCGTTTGACCTTCCAAACGGCCCAGAAAACCCGTGATGGCCAACCGTATGCATAGACAACGTCTTGAAGAACGTCCACGAACAAATTTGGCATTTTTGACGTCGGAATCCTGATCACCCAAAAAATGGTGTGCAATAGCACACGAAAATCGTCAAAATGAGGCGTATGCTCGCTCCGGGGCTCGTTTGACCTTCCAAACGGCCCAGAAAACCCGTGATGGCCAACCGTATGCATAGACAACGTCTTGACAAACGTCCACGAACAAATTTGGCATTTTTGACGTCGGAATCCCGATCACCCAAAAAATGGTGTGCAATAGCACACGAAAATCATCAAAATGAGGCGTATGCTCGCTCCGGGGTTCGTTTGACCTTCCAAACGGCCCAGAAAACCCGTGATGGCAAACTGTATGCATAGACAACGTCTTGACGAACGTCCACGAACAAATTTGGCATTTTTGACGTCGGAATCCTGATCACCCAAAAAATGGTGATCAATAGCACACGAAAATCGTCAAAATGAGAAGTATGCTCGCTCCGGGGCTTGTTTGACCTTCCAAACCGCCCAGAAAACCCGTGATGGCCAACCGTATGCGTAGACAACGTCTTGACGGACGTCCACGAACAAATTTGGCATTTTTGACGTCGGAATCCTGATCACCCAAAAAATGGTGAGCAATAGCACACGAAAATCGTCAAAATGAGGCGTATGCTCGCTCCGGGGCTCGTTTGACCTTCCAAATGGCCCAGAAAACCCGTGATGGCCAACCGTATGCATAGACAACATCTTGACGGACGTCCACGAACAAATTTGGCATTTTTGACGTCGGAATCCCGATCACCCAAAAAATGGTGTGCAATAGCACACGAAAATCGTCAAAATGAGGCGTATGCTCGCTCCGGGGCTCGTTTGACCTTCCAAACGGCCCAAAAAACCCGTGATGGCCAACCGTATGCATAGACAACGTCTTGACGGACGTCCACGAACAAATTTGGCATTTTTGACGTCGGAATCCCGATCACCCAAAAAATGGTGTGCAATAGCACACGAAAATCGTCAAAATGAGGCGTATGCTCGCTCCGGGGCTCGTTTGACCTTCCAAATGGCCCAGAAAATCCGTGATGGCCAACCGTATGCATAGACAACGTCTTGACAGACGTCCACGAACAAATTTGGCATTTTTGACGTCGGAATCCCGATCACCCAAAAAATGGTGTGCAATAGCACACGAAAATCGTCAAAATGAGGCGTATGCTCGCTCCAGGGCTCGTTTGACCTTCCAAACGGCCCAGAAAACCCGTGATGGCCAACCGTATGCATAGACAACGTCTTGACGGACGTCCACGAACAAATTTGGCATTTTTGACGTCGGAATCCCGATCACCCAAAAAATGGTGTGCAATAGCACACGAAAATCGTCAAAATGAGGCGTATGCTCGCTCCGGGGCTCGTTTGACCTTCCAAACGGCCTAGAAAACCCGTGATGGCCAACCGTATGCATAGACAACGTCTTGACGGACGTCCACGAAAAAATTTGGCATTTTTGACGTCGGAATCCGGATCACCCAAAAAATGGTGTGCAATAGCACACGAAAATCGTCAAAATGAGGCGTATGCTCGCTCCGGGGCTCGTTTGACCTTCCAAACGGCCCAGAAAACCCGTGATGGCCAACCGTATGCATAGACAACGTCTTGACGGACGTCCACGAACAAATTTGGCATTTTTGACGTCGGAATCCTGATCACCCAAAAAATGGTGTGCAATAGCACACGAAAATCGTCAAAATGAGGCGTATGCTCGCTCCGGGGCTCGTTTGACCTTCCAAATGGCCCAAAAAACCCGTGATGGCCAACCGTATGCATAGACAACGTCTTGACGGACGTCCACGAACAAATTTGGCATTTTTGATGTCGGAATCCCGATCACCCAAAAAATGGTGTGCAATAGCACACGAAAATCGTCAAAATGAGGCGTATGCTCGCTCCGGGGCTCGTTTGACCTTCAAAACGGCCCAGAAAATCCGTGATGGCCAACCGTATGCATAGACAACGTCTTGACGGACGTCCACGAACAAATTTGGAATTTTTGACGTCGGAATCCCGATCACCCAAAAAATGGTGTGCAATAGCACACGAAAATCGTCAAAATGAGGCGTATGCTCGCTCCGGGGCTCGTTTGACCTTCCAAACGGCCCAGAAAACCCGTGATGGCCAACCGTATGCATAGACAACGTCTTGACGGACGTCCACGAACAAATTTGGCATTGACGTCGGAATCCTGATAGCCCAAAAAATGGTGTGCAATAGCACACGAAAAATCGTCAAAATGAGGCGTATGCTCGCTCCGGGGCTCGTTTGACCTTCCAAATGGCCCAGAAAACCCGTGATGGCCAACCGTATGCATAGACAACTGGCCAACCGTATGCATAGACAACGTCTTGACGGACGTCCACAAACAAATTTGGCATTTTTGACGTCGGAATCCCGATCACCCAAAAAATGGTGTGCAAAAGCACACGAAAATCGTCAAAATGAGGCGTATGCTCGCTCCGGGGCTCGTTTGACCTTCCAAATGGCCCAAAAAACCCGTAATGGCCAACCGTATGCATAGACAACATCTTGACGGACGTCCACGAACAAATTTGGCATTTTTGACGTCGGAATCCCGATCACCCAAAAAATGGTGTGCAATAGCACACGAAAATCGTCAAAATTAGGCGTATGCTCGCTCCGGGGCTCGTTTGACCTTCCAAACGGCCCAGAAAACCCGTGATGGCCAACCGTATGCATAGACAACGTCTTGACGGACGTCCACGAACAAATTTGGCATTTTTGACGTCGGAATCCCGATCACCCAAAAAATGGTGTGCAATAGCACATGAAAATCGTCAAAATGAGGCGTATGCTCGCTCCGGGGCTCGTTTGACCTTCCAAACGGCCCAAAAAACCCGTGATGGCCAACCGTATGCATAGACAACGTCTTGACGGACGTCCACGAACAAATTTGGAGTTTTTGACGTCGGAATCCGGATCACCCAAAAAATGGTGTGCAATAGCACACGAAAATCGTCAAAATGAGGCGTATGCTCGCTCCGGGGCTCGTTTGACTTTCCAAACGGCCCAGAAAACCCGTGATGGCCAACCGTATGCATAGACAACGTCTTGACGGACGTCCACGAACAAATTTGGCATTTTTGACGTCGGAATCCCGATCACCCAAAAAATGGTGTGCAATAGCACACGAAAATCGTCAAAATGAGGCGTATGCTCGCTCCGGGGCTCGTTTGACCTTCCAAACGGCCCAGAAAACCCGTGATGGCCAACCGTATGCATAGACAACGTCTTGACGGACGTCCACGAACAAATTTGGCATTTTTGACGTCGGAATCCCGATCACCCAAAAAATGGTGTGCAATAGCACACAAAAATCATCAAAATGAGGCGTATGCTCGCTCCGGGGCTCGTTTGACCTTCCAAACGGCCCAGAAAACCCGTGATGGCCAACCGTATGCATAGACAATGTCTTGACGGACGTCCACGAACAAATTTGGCATTTTTGACGTCGGAATCCGGATCACCCAAAAAATGTTGTGCAATAGCACACGAAAATCGTCAAAATGAGGCGTATGCTCGCTCCGGGGCTCGTTTGACCTTCCAAACGGCCCAGAAAACCCGTTATGGCCAACCGTATGCATAGACAACGTCTTGACGGACGTCCACGAACAAATTTGGCATTTTTGACGTCGAAATCTTGATCACCCAAAAAATGGTGTGCAATAGCACACGAAAATCGTCAAAATGAGGCGTATGCTCACTCCGGGGCTCGTTTGACCTTCCAAATGGCCCAGAAAACCCGTGATGGCCAACTGTATGCATAGACAACGTCTTGACGGACGTCCACGAACAAATTTAGCATTTTTGACGTTGGAATCCCGATCACCCAAAAAATGGTGTGCAATAGCACACGAAAATCGTCAAAATGAGGCGTATAATCGCTCCGGGGATCGTTTGACCTTCCAAACGGCTTAGAAAACCCGTGATGGCCAACCGTATGCATAGACAACGTCTTGACGGACGTCCACGAACAAATTTGGCATTTTTGACGTCGGAATCCGGATCACCCAAAAAATGGTGTGCAATAGCACACGAAAATCGTCAAAATGAGGCGTATGCTCGCTCCGGGGCTCGTTTGACCTTCCAAACGGCCCAGAAAACCCGTGATGGCCAACCGTATGCATAGACAACGTCTTGACGGACGTCCACGAACAAATTTGGCATTTTTGACGTCGGAATCCGGATCACCCAAAAAATGGTGTGCAATAGCACACAAAAATCGTCAAAATGAGGCGTATGCTCGCTCCGGGGCTCGTTTGACCTTCCAAACGGCCCAGAAAACCCGTGATGGCCAACCGTATGCATAGACAACGTCTTGACGGACGTCCACGAACAAATTTGGCATTTTTGACGTCGGAATCCTGATCACCCAAAAAATGGTTTGCAATAGCACACGAAAATCGTCAAAATGAGGCGTATGCTCGCTCCGGGGCTCGTTTGACCTTCCAAACGGCCCAGAATACCCGTGATGGCCAACCGTATGCATTGACAACGTCTTGACGGACGTCCACGAACAAATTTGGCATTTTTGACGTTGGAATCCTGATCACCCAAAAAATGGTGTGCAATAGCACACGAAAATCGTCAAAATGAGGCGTATGCTCGCTCCGGGGCTCGTTTGACCTTCCAAATGGCCCAGAAAACCCGTGATGGCCAAGCGAATGCATAGACAACGTCTTGACGGACGTCCACGAACAAATTTGGCATTTTTGACGTCGGAATCCCGATCACCCAAAAAATGGTGTGCAATAGCACACGAAAATCGTCAAAATGAGGCGTATGCTCGCTCCGGGGCTCGTTTGACCTTCCAAACGGCCCAGAAAACCCGTGATGGCCAACCGTATGCATAGACAACGTCTTGACGGACGTCCACGAACAAAATTTGGCATTTTTGACGTCGGAATCCCGATCACCCAAAAAATGGTGTGCAATAGCACACGAAAATCGTCAAAATGAGGCGTATGCTCGCTCCGGGGCTCGTTTGACCTTCCAAACGGCCCAGAAAACCCGTGATGGCCAACCGTATGCATAGATAACGTCTTGACGGACGTCCACGAACAAATTTGGCATTTTTGACGTCGGAATCCTGATCACCCAAAAAATGGTGTGCAATAGCACACGAAAATCGTCAAAATGAGGCGTATGCTCGCTCCGGGGCTCGTTTGACCTTCCAAACGGCCCAGAAAACCCGTGATGGCCAACCGTATGCATAGACAACGTCTTGACGGACGTCCACGAACAAATTTGGCATTTTTGACGTCGGAATCCCGATCACCCAAAAAATGGTGTGCAATAGCACACGAAAATCGTCAAAATGAGGCGTATGCTCGCTCCGGGGCTCGTTTGACCTTCCAAACGGCCCAAAAAACCCGTGATGGCCAACCGTATGCATAGATAACGTCTTGACGGACGTCCACGAACAAATTTGGCATTTTTGACGTCGGAATCCTGATCACCCAAAAAATGGTGTGCAATAGCACACGAAAATCGTCAAAATGAGGCGTATGCTCGCTCCGGGGCTCGTTTGACCTTCCAAACGGCCCAGAAAACCCGTGATGGCCAACCGTATGCATAGACAACGTCTTGACGGACGTCCACGAACAAATTTGGCATTTTTGACGTCGGAATCCCGATCACCCAAAAAATGGTGTGCAATAGCACACGAAAATCGTCAAAATGAGGCGTATGCTCGCTCCGGGGCTCGTTTGACCTTCCAAATGGCCCAGAAAACCCGTGATGGCCAAGCGAATGCATAGACAACGTCTTGACGGACGTCCACGAACAAATTTGGCATTTTTGACGTCGGAATCCCGATCACCCAAAAAATGGTGTGCAATAGCACACGAAAATCGTCAAAATGAGGCGTATGCTCGCTCCGGGGCTCGTTTGACCTTCCAAACGGCCCAGAAAACCCGTGATGGCCAACCGTATGCATAGACAACGTCTTGACGGACGTCCACGAACAAATTTGGCATTTTTGACGTCGGAATCCCGATCACCCAAAAAATGGTGTGCAATAGCACACGAAAATCGTCAAAATGAGGCGTATGCTCGCTCCGGGGCTCGTTTGACCTTCCAAACGGCCCAAAAAACCCGTGATGGCCAACCGTATGCATAGATAACGTCTTGACGGACGTCCACGAACAAATTTGGCATTTTTGACGTCGGAATCCCGATCACCCAAAAAATGGTGTGCAATAGCACACGAAAATCGTCAAAATGAGGCGTATGCTCGCTCCGGGGCTCGTTTGACCTTCCAAACGGCCCAAAAAACCCGTGATGGCCAACCGTATGCATAGACAACGTCTTGACGGACGTCCACGAACAAATTTGGCATTTTTGACGTCGGAATCCCGATCACCCAAAAAAAGGTGTGCAATAGCACACGAAAATCGTCAAAATGAGGCGTATGCTCGCTCCGGGGCTCGTTTGACCTTCCAAATGGCCCAGAAAACCCGTGATGGCCAACCGTATGCATAGACAACGTCTTGACAGACGTCCACGAACAAATTTGGCATTTTTGACGTCGGAATCCCGATCACCCAAAAAATGGTGTGCAATAGCACACGAAAATCGTCAAAATGAGGCGTATGCTCGCTCCGGGGCTCGTTTGACCTTCCAAACGGCCCAGAAAACCCGTGATGGCCAACCGTAAGCATAGACAACGTCTTGACGGACGTCCACGAACAAATTTGGCATTTTTGACGTCGGAATCCCGATCACCCAAAAAATGGTGTGCAATAGCACACGAAAATCGTCAAAATGAGGCGTATGCTCGCTCCGGGGCTCGTTTGACCTTCCAAACGGCCTAGAAAACCCGTGATGGCCAACCGTATGCATAGACAACGTCTTGACGGACGTCCACGAAAAAATTTGGCATTTTTGACGTCGGAATCCGGATCACCCAAAAAATGGTGTGCAATAGCACACGAAAATCGTCAAAATGAGGCGTATGCTCGCTCCGGGGCTCGTTTGACCTTCCAAACGGCCCAGAAAACCCGTGATGGCCAACCGTATGCATAGACAACGTCTTGACGGACGTCCACGAAAAAATTTGGCATTTTTGACGTCGGAATCCTGATCACCCAAAAAATGGTGTGCAATAGCACACGAAAATCGTCAAAATGAGGCGTATGCTCGCTCCGGGGCTCGTTTGACCTTCCAAATGGCCCAAAAAACCCGTGATGGCCAACCGTATGCATAGACAACGTCTTGACGGACGTCCACGAACAAATTTGGCATTTTTGATGTCGGAATCCCGATCACCCAAAAAATGGTGTGCAATAGCACACGAAAATCGTCAAAATGAGGCGTATGCTCGCTCCGGGGCTCGTTTGACCTTCCAAACGGCCCAGAAAACCCGTGATGGCCAACCGTATGCATAGACAACGTCTTGACGGACGTCCACGAACAAATTTGGCATTTTTGACGTCGGAATCCCGATCACCCAAAAAATGGTGTGCAATAGCACACGAAAATCGTCAAAATGAGGCGTATGCTCGCTCCGGGGCTCGTTTGACCTTCCAAACGGCCCAGAAAACCCGTGATGGCCAACCGTATGCATAGACAACGTCTTGACGGACGTCCAGGAACAAATTTGGCATTTTTGACGTCGGAATCCTGATCACCCAAAAAATGGTGTCCAATAGCACACGAAAATCGTCAAAATGAGGCGTATGCTCGCTCCGGGGATCGTTTGACCTTCCAAACGGCCCAGAAAACCCGTGATGGCCAACCGTATGCATAGACAACGTCTTGAAGGACGTCAACGAACAAATTTGGCATTTTTGACGTCGGAATCCTTATCACCCAAAAAATGGTGTGCAATAGCACACGAAAATCGTCAAAATGAGGCGTATGCTCGCTCCGGGGCTCGTTTGACCTTCCAAATGGCCCAGAAAACCCGTGATGGCCAACCGTATGCATAGACAACGTCTTGACGGACGTCCACGAACAAATTTGGCATTTTTGACGTCGGAATCCCGATCACCCAAAAAATGGTGTGCAATAGCACACGAAAATCGTCAAAATGAGGCGTATGCTCGCTCCGGGGCTCGTTTGACCTTCCAAACGGCCTTGAAAACCCGTGATGGCCAACCGTATGCATAGATAACGTCTTGATGGACGTCCACGAACAAATTTGGCATTTTTGACGTCGGAATCCTGATCACCCAAAAAATGGTGTGCAATAGCACACGAAAATCGTCAAAATGAGGCGTATGCTCGCTCCGGGGCTCGTTTGACCTTCCAAATGGCCCAGAAAACCCGTGATGGCCAACCGTATGCATAGACAACGTCTTGACGGACGTCCACGAACAAATTTGGCATTTTTGACGTCGGAATCCCGATCACCCAAAAAATGGTGTGCAATAGCACACGAAAATCGTCAAAATGAGGCGTATGCTCGCTCCGGGGCTCGTTTGACCTTCCAAACGGCCCAAAAAACCCGTGATGGCCAACCGTATGCATAGACAACGTCTTAACGGACATCCACGAACAAATTTGGCATTTTTGACGTCGAAATCTCGATCACCCAAAAAATGGTGTGCAATAGCACACGAAAATCGTCAAAATGAGGCGTATGCTCGCTCCGGGGCTCGTTTGACCTTCCAAACGGCCCAGAAAACCCGTGATGGCCAACCGTATGCATAGACAACGTCTTGACGGACGTCCACGAACAAATTTGGCATTTTTGACGTCGGAATCCTGATCACCCAAAAAATGGTTTGCAATAGCACACGAAAATCGTCAAAATGATGCGTGTGCTCGCTCCGGGGCTCGTTTGACCTTCCAAACGGCCCAGAATACCCGTGATGGCCAACCGTATGCATAGACAACGTCTTGACGGACGTCCACGAACAAATTTGGCATTTTTGACGTTGGAATCCTGATCACCCAAAAAATGGTGTGCAACAGCACACGAAAATCGTCAAAATGAGGCGTATGCTCGCTCCAGGGCTCGTTTGACCTTCCAAATGGCCCAGAAAACCCGTGATGGCCAACCGTATGCATAGACAACGTCTTGACGGACGTCCACGAACAAATTTGGCATTTTTGACGTCGGAATCCCGATCACCCAAAAAATGGTGTGCAATAGCACACGAAAATCGTCAAAATGAGGCGTATGCTCGCTCCGGGGCTCGTTTGACCTTCCAAACGGCCCAGAAAACCCGTGATGGCCAACCGTATGCATAGACAACATCTTGACGGACGTCCACGAACAAAATTTGGCATTTTTGACGTCAGAATCCGGATCACCCAAAAAATGGTGTGCAATAGCACACGAAAATCGTCAAAATGAGGCGTATGCTCGCTCCAGGGCTCGTTTGACCTTCCAAACGGCCCAAAAAACCCGTGATGGCCAACCGTATGCATAGACAACGTCTTGACGGATGTCCACGAAAAAATTTGGCATTTTTGACGTCGAAATCCCGATCACCCAAAAAATGGTGTGCAATAGCACACGAAAATCGTCAAAATGAGGCGTATGCTCGCTCCGGGGCTCGTTTGACCTTCCAAATGGCCCAGAAAACCCGTGATGGCCAACCGTATGCATAGACAACATTTGACAGACGTCCACGAACAAATTTGGCATTTTTGACGTCGGAATCCCGATCACCCAAAAAATGGTGTGCAATAGAACACGAAAATCGTCAAAATGAGGCGTATGCTCGCTCCGGGGCTCGTTTGACCTTCCAAACGGCCCAGAAAACCCGTGATGGCCAACCGTATGCATAGACAACGTCTTGAAAAACGTCCACGAACAAATTTGGCATTTTTGACGTCGGAATCCTGATCACCCAAAAAATGGTGTGCAATATCACACGAAAATCGTCAAAATGAGGCGTATGCTCGCTCCGGGGCTCGTTTGACCTTCCAAACGGCCCAGAAAACCCGTGATGGCCAACCGTATGCATAGACAACGTCTTGACAAACGTCCACGAACAAATTTGGCATTTTTGACGTCGGAATCCCGATCACCCAAAAAATGGTGTGCAATAGCACACGAAAATCATCAAAATGATGCGTATGCTCGCTCCGGGGTTCGTTTGACCTTCCAAACGGCCCAGAAAACCCGTGATGGCCAACCGTATGCATAGACAATGTCTTGACGGACGTCCACGAACAAATTTGGCATTTTTGACGTCGGAATCCCGATCACCCAAAAAATGGTGTGCAATAGCACACGAAAATCGTCAAAATGAGGCGTATGCTCGCTCCGGGGCTCGTTTGACCTTTTAAACGGCCCAAAAAACCCGTGATGGCCAACCGTATGCATAGACAACGTCTTGACGGACGTCCACGAACAAATTTGGCATTTTTGACGTCGGAATCCCGATCACCCAAAAAAAGGTGTGCAATAGCACACGAAAATCGTCAAAATGAGGCGTATGCTCGCTCCGGGGCTCGTTTGACCTTCCAAATGGCCCAGAAAACCCGTGATGGCCAACCGTATGCATAGACAACGTCTTGACAGACGTCCACGAACAAATTTGGCATTTTTGACGTCGGAATCCCGATCACCCAAAAAATGGTGTGCAATAGCACACGAAAATCGTCAAAATGAGGCGTATGCTCGCTCCGGGGCTCGTTTGACCTTCCAAACGGCCCAGAAAACCCGTGATGGCCAATCGTATGCATAGACAACGTCTTGACGGACGTCCACGAACAAATTTGGCATTTTTGACGTCGGAATCCGGATCACCCAAAAAATGGTGTGCAATAGCATACGAAAATCGTCAAAATGAGGCGTATGCTCGCTCCGGGGCTCGTTTGACCTTCCAAACGGCCCAGAAAACCCGTGATGGCCAACCGTATGCATAGACAACGTCTTGATGGACGTCCACGAACAAATTTGGCATTGACGTCGGAATCCTGATAGCCCAAAAAATGGTGTGCAGTAGCACACGAAAAATCGTCAAAATGAGGCGTATGCTCGCTCCGGGGCTCGTTTGACCTTCCAAATGGCCCAGAAAACCCGTGGTGGCCAACCGTATGCATAGACAACTGGCCAACCGTATGCATAGACAACGTCTTGACGGACGTCCACAAACAAATTTGGCATTTTTGACGTCGGAATCCCGATCACCCAAAAAATGGTGTGCAAAAGCACACGAAAATCGTCAAAATGAGGCGTATGCTCGCTCCGGGGCTCGTTTGACCTTCCAAATGGCCCAGAAAACCCGTAATGGCCAACCGTATGCATAGACAACATCTTGACGGACGTCCACGAACAAATTTGGCATTTTTGACGTCGGAATCCCGATCACCCAAAAAATGGTGTGCAATAGCACACGAAAATCGACAAAATGAGGCGTATGCTCGCTTCGGGGCTCGTTTGACCTTCCAAACGGCCCAGAAAACCCGTGATGGCCAACCGTATGCATAGACAACGTCTTGACGGACGTCCACGAACAAATTTGGCATTTTTGACGTCGGAATCCGGATCACCCAAAAAATGGTGTGCAATAGCACACAAAAATCGTCAAAATGAGGCGTATGCTCGCTCCGGGGCTCGTTTGACCTTCCAAACGGCCCAGAAAACCCGTGATGGCCAACCGTAAGCATAGACAACGTCTTGACGGACGTCCACGAACAAATTTGGACTTTTTGACGTTGGAATCCCGATCACCCAAAAAATGGTGTGCAATAGCACACGAAAATCGTCAAAATGAGGCGTATGCTCGCTCCGGGGCTCGTTTGACCTTCCAAACGGCCTAGAAAACCCGTGATGGCCAACCGTATGCATAGACAACGTCTTGACGGACGTCCACGAAAAAATTTAGCATTTTTGACGTCGGAATCCGGATCACCCAAAAAATGGTGTGCAATAGCACACGAAAATCGTCAAAATGAGGCGTATGCTCGCTCCGGGGCTCGTTTGACCTTCCAAACGGCCCAGAAAACCCGTGATGGCCAACCGTATGCATAGAAAACGTCTTGACGGACGTCCACGAACAAATTTGGCATTTTTGACGTCGGAATCCTGATCACCCAAAAAATGGTGTGCAATAGCACACGAAAATCATCAAAATGAGGCGTATGCTCGCTCCGGGGCTCGTTTGACCTTCCAAATGGCCCAAAAAACCTGTGATGGCCAACCGTATGCATAGACAACGTCTTGACGGACGTCCACGAACAAATTTGGCATTTTTGATGTCGGAATCCCGATCACCCAAAAAATGGTGTGCAATAGCACACGAAAATCGTCAAAATGAGGCGTATGCTCGCTCCGGGGCTCGTTTGACCTTCCAAACGGCCCAGAAAACCCGTGATGGCCAACCGTATGCATAGACAACGTCTTGACGGACGTCCACGAACAAATTTGGCATTTTTGACGTCGGAATCCCGATCACCCAAAAAATGGTGTGCAATAGCACACGAAAATCGTCAAAATGAGGCGTATGCTCGCTCCGGGGCTCGTTTGACCTTCCAAACGGCCCAGAAAACCCGTGATGGCCAACCGTATGCATAGACAACGTCTTGACGGACGTCCACGAACAAATTTGGCATTTTTGACGTCGGAATCCTGATCACCCAAAAAATGGTGTCCAATAGCACACGAAAATCGTCAAAATGAGGCGTATGCTCGCTCCGGGGATCGTTTGACCTTCCAAACGGCCCAGAAAACCCGTGATGGCCAACCGTATGCATAGACAACGTCTTGAAGGACGTCAACGAACAAATTTGGCATTTTTGACGTCGGAATCCTTATCACCCAAAAAATGGTGTGCAATAGCACACGAAAATCGTCAAAATGAGGCGTATGCTCGCTCCGGGGCTCGTTTGACCTTCCAAATGGCCCAGAAAACCCGTGATGGCCAACCGTATGCATAGACAACGTCTTGACGGACGTCCACGAACAAATTTGGCATTTTTGACGTCGGAATCCCGATCACCCAAAAAATGGTGTGCAATAGCACACGAAAATCGTCAAAATGAGGCGTATGCTCGCTCCGGGGCTCGTTTGACCTTCCAAACGGCCCAGAAAACCCGTGATGGCCAACCGTATGCATAGACAACGTCTTGACGGACGTCCACGAACAAATTTGGCATTGACGTCGGAATCCTAATAGCCCAAAAAATGGTGTGCAATAGCACACGAAAAATTGTCAAAATGAGGCGTATGCTCTCTCCGGGGCTCGTTTGACCTTCCAAATGGCCCAGAAAACCCGTGATGGCCAACCGTATGCATAGACAACTGGCCAACCGTATGCATAGACAACGTCTTGACGGACGTCCACAAACAAATTTGGCATTTTTGACGTCGGAATCCCGATCACCCAAAAAATGGTGTCCAATAGCACACGAAAATCGTCAAAATGAGGCGTATGCTCGCTCCGGGGCTCGTTTGACCTTCCAAACGGCCTTGAAAACCCGTGATGGCCAACCGTATGCATAGATAACGTCTTGATGGACGTCCACGAACAAATTTGGCATTTTTGACGTCGGAATCCTGATCACCCAAAAAATGGTGTGCAATAGCACACGAAAATCGTCAAAATGAGGCGTATGCTCGCTCCGGGGCTCGTTTGACCTTCCAAATGGCCCAGAAAACCCGTGATGGCCAACCGTATGCATAGACAACGTCTTGACGGACGTCCACGAACAAATTTGGCATTTTTGACGTCGGAATCCCGATCACCCAAAAAATGGTGTGCAATAGCACACGAAAATCATCAAAATGAGGCGTATGCTCGCTCCGGGGCTCGTTTGACCTTCCAAACGGCCCAAAAAACCCGTGATGGCCAACCGTATGCATAGACAACGTCTTAACGGACATCCACGAACAAATTTGGCATTTTTGACGTCGAAATTCCGATCACCCAAAAAATGGTGTGCAATAGCACACGAAAATCGTCAAAATGAGGCGTATGCTCGCTCCGGGGCTCGTTTGACCTTCCAAATGGCCCAGAAAACCCGTGATGGCCAACCGTATGCATAGACAACGTCTTGACGGACGTCCACGAACAAATTTGGCAATTTTGACGTCGGAATCCCGATCACCCAAAAAATGGTGTGCAATAGCACACGAAAATCGTCAAAATGAGGCGTATGCTCGCTCCGGGGCTCGTTTGACCTTCCAAACGGCCCAGAAAACCCGTGATGGCCAACCGTATGCATAGACAACGTCTTGACGGATGTCCACGAACAAATTTGGCATTTTTGACGTCGGAATCCCGATAACCCAAAAAATGGTGTGCAATAGCACACGAAAATCGTCAAAATGAGGCGTATGCTCGCTCCGGGGCTCGTTTGACCTTCCAAATGGCCCAGAAAACCCGTGATGGCCAACCGTATGCATAGACAACATCTTGACGGACGTCCACAAACAAATTTGGCATTTTTGACGTCGGAATCCCGATCACCCAAAAAATGGTGTGCAATAGCACACGAAAATCGTCAAAATGAGGCGTATGCTCGCTCCGGGGCTCGTTTGACCTTCCAAACGGCCCAGAAAACCCGTGATGGCCAACCGTATGCATAGACAACGTCTTGACGGACGTCCACGAACAAATTTGGCATTGACGTCGGAATCCTAATAGCCCAAAAAATGGTGTGCAATAGCACACGAAAAATTGTCAAAATGAGGCGTATGCTCTCTCCGGGGCTCGTTTGACCTTCCAAATGGCCCAGAAAACCCGTGATGGCCAACCGTATGCATAGACAACTGGCCAACCGTATGCATAGACAACGTCTTGACGGACGTCCACAAACAAATTTGGCATTTTTGACGTCGGAATCCCGATCACCCAAAAAATGGTGTGCAAAAGCACACGAAAATCGTCAAAATGAGGCGTATGCTCGCTCCGGGGCTCGTTTGACCTTCCAAATGGCCCAGAAAACCCGTAATGGCCAACCGTATGCATAGACAACATCTTGACGGACGTCCACGAACAAATTTGGAATTTTTGACGTCGGAATCCCGATCACCCAAAAAATGGTGTGCAATAGCACACGAAAATCGTCAAAATTAGGCGTATGCTCGCTCCGGGGCTCGTTTGACCTTCCAAACGGCCCAGAAAACCCGTGATGGCCAACCGTATGCATAGACAACGTCTTGACGGACGTCCACGAACAAATTTGGCATTTTTGACGTCGGAATCCCGATCACCCAAAAAATGGTGTGCAATAGCACATGAAAATCGTCAAAATGAGGCGTATGCTCGCTCCGGGGCTCGTTTGACCTTCCAAACGGCCCAAAAAACCCGTGATGGCCAACCGTATGCATAGACAACGTCTTGACGGACGTCCACGAACAAATTTGGAGTTTTTGACGTCGGAATCCGGATCACCCAAAAAATGGTGTGCAATAGCACACGAAAATCGTCAAAATGAGGCGTATGCTCGCTCCGGGGCTCGTTTGACCTTCAAAACGGCCCAGAAAACCCGTGATGGCCAACCGTATGCATAGACAACGTCTTGACGGACGTCCACGAACAAATTTGGCATTTTTGACGTCGGAATCCCGATCACCCAAAAAATGGTGTGCAATAGCACACGAAAATCGTCAAAATGAGGCGTATGCTCGCTCCGGGGCTCGTTTGACCTTCCAAACGGCCCAGAAAACCCGTGATGGCCAACCGTATGCATAGACAACGTCTTGACGGACGTCCACGAACAAATTTGGCATTTTTGACGTCGGAATCCCGATCACCCAAAAAATGGTGTGCAATAGCACACAAAAATCATCAAAATGAGGCGTATGCTCGCTCCGGGGCTCGTTTGACCTTCCAAACGGCCCAGAAAACCCGTGATGGCCAACCGTATGCATAGACAACGTCTTGACGGACGTCCACGAACAAATTTGGCATTTTTGACGTCGGAATCCGGATCACCCAAAAAATGTTGTGCAATAGCACACGAAAATCGTCAAAATGAGGCGTATGCTCGCTCCGGGGCTCGTTTGACCTTCCAAACGGCCCAGAAAACCCGTTATGGCCAACCGTATGCATAGACAACGTCTTGACGGACGTCCACGAACAAATTTGGCATTTTTGACGTCGGAATCCGGATCACCCAAAAAATGGTGTGCAATAGCACACGAAAATCGTCAAAATGAGGCGTATGCTCGCTCCGGGGCTCGTTTGACCTTCCAAACGGCCCAGAAAACCCGTGATGGCCAACCGTATGCATAGATAACGTCTTGACGGACGTCCACGAACAAATTTGGCATTTTTGACGTCGGAATCCTGATCACCCAAAAAATGGTGTGCAATAGCACACGAAAATCGTCAAAATGAGGCGTATGCTCGCTCCGGGGCTCGTTTGACCTTCCAAATGGCCCAGAAAACCCGTGATGGCCAACCGTATGCATAGACAACGTCTTGACAGACGTCCACGAACAAATTTGGCATTTTTGACGTCGGAATCCCGATCACCCAAAAAATGGTGTGCAATAGCACACGAAAATCGTCAAAATGAGGCGTATGCTCGCTTCGGGGCTCGTTTGACCTTCCAAACGGCCCAGAAAACCCGTGATGGCCAACCGTATGCATAGACAACGTCTTGAAGAACGTCCACGAACAAATTTGGCATTTTTGACGTCGAAATCCTGATCACCCAAAAAATGGTGTGCAATAGCACACGAAAATCGTCAAAATGAGGCGTATGCTCGCTCCGGGGCTCGTTTGACCTTCCAAACGGCCCAGAAAACCCGTGATGGCCAACCGTATGCATAGATAACGTCTTGATGGACGTCCACGAACAAATTTGGCATTTTTGACGTCGGAATCCTGATCACCCAAAAAATGGTGTGCAATAGCACACGAAAATCGTCAAAATGAGGCGTATGCTCGCTCCGGGGCTCGTTTGACCTTCCAAATGGCCCAGAAAACCCGTGATGGCCAACCGTATGCATAGACAACGTCTTGACGGACGTCCACGAACAAATTTGGCATTTTTGACGTCGGAATCCCGATCACCCAAAAAATGGTGTGCAATAGCACACGAAAATCGTCAAAATGAGGCGTATGCTCGCTCCGGGGCTCGTTTGACCTTCCAAACGGCCCAGAAAACCCGTGATGGCCAACCGTATGCATAGACAACGTCTTGACGGACGTCCACGAACAAATTTGGCATTTTTGACGTCGGAATCCCGATCACCCAAAAAATGGTGTGCAATAGCACACGAAAATCGTCAAAATGAGGCGTATGCTCGCTCCGGGGCTCGTTTGACCTTCCAAACGGCCCAGAAAACCCGTGATGGCCAATCGTATGCATAGACAACGTCTTGACGGACGTCCACGAACAAATTTGGCATTTTTGACGTCGGAATCCGGATCACCCAAAAAATGGTGTACAATAGCATACGAAAATCGTCAAAATGAGGCGTATGCTCGCTCCGGGGCTCGTTTGACCTTCCAAACGGCCCAGAAAACCCGTGATGGCCAACCGTATGCATAGACAACGTCTTGACGGACGTCCACGAACAAATTTGGCATTGACGTCGGAATCCTGATAGCCCAAAAAATGGTGTGCAATAGCACACGAAAAATCGTCAAAATGAGGCGTATGCTCGCTCCGGGGCTCGTTTGACCTTCCAAATGGCCCAGAAAACCCGTGATGGCCAACCGTATGCATAGACAACTGGCCAACCGTATGCATAGACAACGTCTTGACGGACGTCCACAAACAAATTTGGCATTTTTGACGTCGGAATCCCGATCACCCAAAAAATGGTGTGCAATAGCACACGAAAATCGTCAAAATGAGGCATATGCTCGCTCCGGGGCTCGTTTGACCTTCCAAACGGCCCAGAAAACCCGTGATGGCCAACCGTATGCATAGACAACGTCTTGAAGAACGTCCACGAACAAATTTGGCATTTTTGACGTCGGAATCCTGATCACCCAAAAAATGGTGTGCAATAGCACACGAAAATCGTCAAAATGAGGCGTATGCTCGCTCCGGGGCTCGTTTGACCTTCCAAACGGCCCAGAAAACCCGTGATGGCCAACCGTATGCATAGACAACGTCTTGACAAACGTCCACGAACAAATTTGGCATTTTTGATGTCGGAATCCCGATCACCCAAAAAATGGTGTGCAATAGCACACGAAAATCATCAAAATGAGGCGTATGCTCGCTCCGGGGTTCGTTTGACCTTCCAAATGGCCCAGAAAACCCGTGATGGCAAACTGTATGCATAGACAACGTCTTGACGAACGTCCACGAACAAATTTGGCATTTTTGACGTCGGAATCCTGATCACCCAAAAAATGGTGATCAATAGCACACGAAAATCGTCAAAATGAGAAGTATGCTCGCTCCGGAGCTTGTTTGACCTTCCAAACCGCCCAGAAAACCCGTGATGGCCAACCGTATGCATAGACAATGTCTTGACGGACGTCCACGAACAAATTTGGCATTTTTGACGTCGGAATCCTGATCACCCAAAAAATGGTGAGCAATAGCACACGAAAATCGTCAAAATGAGGCGTATGCTCGCTCCGGGGCTCGTTTGACCTTCCAAATGGCCCAGAAAACCCGTGATGGCCAACCGTATGCATAGACAACATCTTGACGGACGTCCACGAACAAATTTGGCATTTTTGACGTCGGAATCCCGATCACCCAAAAAATGGTGTGCAATAGCACACGAAAATCGTCAAAATGAGGCGTATGCTCGCTCCGGGGCTCGTTTGACCTTCCAAACGGCCCAAAAAACCCGTGATGGCCAACCGTATGCATAGACAACGTCTTGACGGACGTCCAGGAACAAATTTGGCATTTTTGACGTCGGAATCCCGATCACCCAAAAAATGGTGTGCAATAGCACACGAAAATCGTCAAAATGAGGCGTATGCTCGCTCCGGGGCTCGTTTGACCTTCCAAATGGCCCAGAAAATCCGTGATGGCCAACCGTATGCATAGACAACGTCTTGACAGACGTCCACGAACAAATTTGGCATTTTTGACGTCGGAATCCCGATCACCCAAAAAATGGTGTGCAATAGCACACGAAAATCGTCAAAATGAGGCGTATGCTCGCTCCGGGGCTCGTTTGACCTTCCAAAAGGCCCAGAAAACCCGTGATGGCCAACCGTATGCATAGACAACGTCTTGACGGACGTCCACGAACAAATTTGGCATTTTTGACGTCGGAATCCCGATCACCCAAAAAATGGTGTGCAATAGCACACGAAAATCGTCAAAATGAGGCGTATGCTCGCTCCGGGGCTCGTTTGACCTTCCAAACGGCCTAGAAAACCCGTGATGGCCAACCGTATGCATAGACAACGTCTTGACGGACGTCCACGAAAAAATTTGGCATTTTTGACGTCGGAATCCGGATCACCCAAAAAATGGTGTGCAATAGCACACGAAAATCGTCAAAATGAGGCGTATGCTCGCTCCGGGGCTCGTTTGACCTTCCAAACGGCCCAGAAAACCCGTGATGGCCAACCGTATGCATAGACAACGTCTTGACGGACGTCCACGAACAAATTTGGCATTTTTGACGTCGGAATCCTGATCACCCAAAAAATGGTGTGCAATAGCACACGAAAATCGTCAAAATGAGGCGTATGCTCGCTCCGGGGCTCGTTTGACCTTCCAAATGGCCAAAAAAACCCGTGATGGCCAACCGTATGCATAGACAACGTCTTGACGGACGTCCACGAACAAATTTGGCATTTTTGATGTCGGAATCCCGATCACCCAAAAAATGGTGTGCAATAGCACACGAAAATCGTCAAAATGAGGCGTATGCTCGCTCCGGGGCTCGTTTGACCTTCAAAACGGCCCAGAAAACCCGTGATGGCCAACCGTATGCATAGACAACGTCTTGACGGACGTCCACGAACAAATTTGGCATTTTTGACGTCGGAATCCCGATCACCAAAAAAATGGTGTGCAATAGCACACGAAAATCGTCAAAATGAGGCGTATGCTCGCTCCGGGGCTCGTTTGACCTTCCAAACGGCCCAGAAAACCCGTGATGGCCAACCGTATGCATAGACAACGTCTTGACGGACGTCCACGAACAAATTTGGCATTGACGTCGGAATCCTGATAGCCCAAAAAATGGTGTGCAATAGCACACGAAAAATCGTCAAAATGAGGCGTATGCTCGCTCCGGGGCTCGTTTGACCTTCCAAATGGCCCAGAAAACCCGTGATGGCCAACCGTATGCATAGACAACTGGCCAACCGTATGCATAGACAACGTCTTGACGGACGTCCACAAACAAATTTGGCATTTTTGACGTCGGAATCCCGATCACCCAAAAAATGGTGTGCAAAAGCACACGAAAATCGTCAAAATGAGGCGTATGCTCGCTCCGGGGCTCGTTTGACCTTCCAAATGGCCCAGAAAACCCGTAATGGCCAACCGTATGCATAGACAACATCTTGACGGACGTCCACGAACAAATTTGGCATTTTTGACGTCGGAATCCCGATCACCCAAAAAATGGTGTGCAATAGCACACGAAAATCGTCAAAATTAGGCGTATGCTCGCTCCGGGGCTCGTTTGACCTTCCAAACGGCCCAGAAAACCCGTGATGGCCAACCGTATGCATAGACAACGTCTTGACGGACGTCCACGAACAAATTTGGCATTTTTGACGTCGGAATCCCGATCACCCAAAAAATGGTGTGCAATAGCACACGAAAATCATCAAAATGAGGCGTATGCTCGCTCCGGGGCTCGTTTGACCTTCCAAACGGCCCAAAAAACCCGTGATGGCCAACCGTATGCATAGACAACGTCTTGACGGACGTCCACGAACAAATTTGGCATTTTTTACGTCGGAATCCCGATCACCCAAAAAATGGTGTGCAATAGCACACGAAAATCGTCAAAATGAGGCGTATGCTCGCTCCGGGGCTCGTTTGACCTTCCAAACGGCCCAGAAAACCCGTGATGGCCAACCGTATGCATAGACAACGTCTTGACGGACGTCCACGAACAAATTTGGCATTTTTGACGTCGGAATCCCGATCACCCAAAAAATGGTGTGCAATAGCACACAAAAATCATCAAAATGAGGCGTATGCTCGCTCCGGGGCTCGTTTGATCTTCCAAACGGCCCAGAAAACCCGTGATGGCCAACCATATGCATAGACAACGTCTTGACGGACGTCCACGAACAAATTTGGCATTTTTGACGTCGGAATCCGGATCACCCAAAAAATGTTGTGCAATAGCACACGAAAATCGTCAAAATGAGGCGTATGCTCGCTCCGGGGCTCGTTTGACCTTCCAAACGGCCCAGAAAACCCGTTATGGCCAACCGTATGCATAGACAACGTCTTGATGGACGTCCACGAACAAATTTGGCATTTTTGACGTCGGAATCTTGATCACCCAAAAAATGGTGTGCAATAGCACACGAAAATCGTCAAAATGAGGCGTATGCTCACTCCGGGGCTCGTTTGACCTTCCAAATGGCCCAGAAAACCCGTGATGGCCAACCGTATGCATAGACAACGTCTTGACGGACGTCCACGAACAAATTTAGCATTTTTGACGTTGGAATCCCGATCACCCAAAAAATGGTGTGCAATAGCACACGAAAATCGTCAAAATGAGGCGTATAATCGCTCCGGGGATCGTTTGACCTTCCAAACGGCTTAGAAAACCCGTGATGGCCAACCGTATGCATAGACAACGTCTTGACGGACGTCCACGAACAAATTTGGCATTTTTGACGTCGGAATCCGGATCACCCAAAAAATGGTGTGCAATAGCACACGAAAATCGTCAAAATGAGGCGTATGCTCGCTCCGGGGCTCGTTTGACCTTCCAAACGGCCCAGAAAACCCGTGATGGCCAACCGTATGCATAGACAACGTCTTGACGGACGTCCACGAACAAATTTGGCATTTTTGACGTCGGAATCCGGATCACCCAAAAAATGGTGTGCAATAGCACACAAAAATCGTCAAAATGAGGCGTATGCTCGCTCCGGGGCTCGTTTGACCTTCCAAACGGCCCAGAAAACCCGTGATGGCCAACCGTATGCATAGACAACGTCTTGACGGACGTCCACGAACAAATTTGGCATTTTTGACGTCGGAATCCTGATCACCCAAAAAATGGTTTGCAATAGCACACGAAAATCGTCAAAATGAGGCGTATGCTCGCTCCGGGGCTCGTTTGACCTTCCAAACGGCCCAGAATACCCGTGATGGCCAACCGTATGCATAGACAACGTCTTGACGGACGTCCAAGAACAAATTTGGCATTTTTGACGTTGGAATCCTGCTCACCCAAAAAATGGTGTGCAATAGCACACGAAAATCGTCAAAATGAGGCGTATGCTCGCTCCGGGGCTCGTTTGACCTTCCAAATGGCCCAGAAAACCCGTGATGGCCAAGCGAATGCATAGACAACGTCTTGACGGACGTCCACGAACAAATTTGGCATTTTTGACGTCGGAATCCCGATCACCCAAAAAATGGTGTGCAATAGCACACGAAAATCGTCAAAATGAGGCGTATGCTCGCTCCGGGGCTCGTTTGACCTTCCAAATGGCCCAGAAAACCCGTGATGGCCAACCGTATGCATAGACAACTGGCCAACCGTATGCATAGACAACGTCTTGACGGACGTCCACAAACAAATTTGGCATTTTTGACGTCGGAATCCCGATCACCCAAAAAATGGTGTGCAAAAGCACACGAAAATCGTCAAAATGAGGCGTATGCTCGCTCCGGGGCTCGTTTGACCTTCCAAATGGCCCAGAAAACCCGTAATGGCCAACCGTATGCATAGACAACATCTTGACGGACGTCCACGAACAAATTTGGCATTTTTGACGTCGGAATCCCGATCACCCAAAAAATGGTGTGCAATAGCACACGAAAATCGTCAAAATTAGGCGTATGCTCGCTCCGGGGCTCGTTTGACCTTCCAAACGGCCCAGAAAACCCGTGATGGCCAACCATATGCATAGACAACGTCTTGACGGACGTCCACGAACAAATTTGGCATTTTTGACGTCGGAATCCCGATCACCCAAAAAATGGTGTGCAATAGCACATGAAAATCGTCAAAATGAGGCGTATGCTCGCTCCGGGGCTCGTTTGACCTTCCAAACGGCCCAAAAAACCCGTGATGGCCAACCGTATGCATAGACAACGTCTTGACGGACGTCCACGAACAAATTTGGAGTTTTTGACGTCGGAATCCGGATCACCCAAAAAATGGTGTGCAATAGCACACGAAAATCGTCAAAATGAGGCGTATGCTCGCTCCGGGGCTCGTTTGACCTTCCAAACGGCCCAGAAAACCCGTGATGGCCAACCGTATGCATAGACAACATCTTGACGGACGTCCACGAACAAATTTGGCATTTTTGACGTCGGAATCCCGATCACCCAAAAAATGGTGTGCAATAGCACACGAAAATCGTCAAAATGAGGCGTATGCTCGCTCCGGGGCTCGTTTGACCTTCCAAACGGCCCAGAAAACCCGTGATGGCCAACCGTATGCATAGACAACGTCTTGACGGACGTCCACGAACAAATTTGGCATTTTTGACGTCGGAATCCCGATCACCCAAAAAATGGTGTGCAATAGCACACAAAAATCATCAAAATGAGGCGTATGCTCGCTCCGGGGCTCGTTTGATCTTCCAAACGGCCCAGAAAACCCGTGATGGCCAACCGTATGCATAGACAACGTCTTGACGGACGTCCACGAACAAATTTGGCATTTTTGACGTCGGAATCCGGATCACCCAAAAAATGTTGTGCAATAGCACACGAAAATCGTCAAAATGAGGCGTATGCTCGCTCCGGGGCTCGTTTGACCTTCCAAACGGCCCAGAAAACCCGTTATGGCCAACCGTATGCATAGACAACGTCTTGACGGACGTCCACGAACAAATTTGGCATTTTTGACGTCGGAATCTTGATCACCCAAAAAATGGTGTGCAATAGCACACGAAAATCGTCAAAATGAGGCGTATGCTCACTCCGGGGCTCGTTTGACCTTCCAAATGGCCCAGAAAACCCGTGATGGCCAACCGTATGCATAGACAACGTCTTGACGGACGTCCACGAACAAATTTAGCATTTTTGACGTTGGAATCCCGATCACCCAAAAAATGGTGTGCAATAGCACACGAAAATCGTCAAAATGAGGCGTATAATCGCTCCGGGGATCGTTTGACCTTCCAAACGGCTTAGAAAACCCGTGATGGCCAACCGTATGCATAGACAACGTCTTGACGGACGTCCACGAACAAATTTGGCATTTTTGACGTCGGAATCCGGATCACCCAAAAAATGGTGTGCAATAGCACACGAAAATCGTCAAAATGAGGCGTATGCTCGCTCCGGGGCTCGTTTGACCTTCCAAACGGCCCAGAAAACCCGTGATGGCCAACCGTATGCATAGACAACGTCTTGACGGACGTCCACGAACAAATTTGGCATTTTTGACGTCGGAATCCGGATCACCCAAAAAATGGTGTGCAATAGCACACAAAAATCGTCAAAATGAGGCGTATGCTCGCTCCGGGGCTCGTTTGACCTTCCAAACGGCCCAGAAAACCCGTGATGGCCAACCGTATGCATAGACAACGTCTTGACGGACGTCCACGAACAAATTTGGCATTTTTGACGTCGGAATCCTGATCACCCAAAAAATGGTTTGCAATAGCACACGAAAATCGTCAAAATGAGGCGTATGCTCGCTCCGGGGCTCGTTTGACCTTCCAAACGGCCCAGAATACCCGTGATGGCCAACCGTATGCATAGACAACGTCTTGACGGACGTCCACGAACAAATTTGGCATTTTTGACGTTGGAATCCTGATCACCCAAAAAATGGTGTGCAATAGCACACGAAAATCGTCAAAATGAGGCGTATGCTCGCTCCGGGGCTCGTTTGACCTTCCAAATGGCCCAGAAAACCCGTGATGGCCAAGCGAATGCATAGACAACGTCTTGACGGACGTCCACGAACAAATTTGGCATTTTTGACGTCGGAATCCCGATCACCCAAAAAATGGTGTGCAATAGCACACGAAAATCGTCAAAATGAGGCGTATGCTCGCTCCGGGGCTCGTTTGACCTTCCAAACGGCCCAGAAAACCCGTGATGGCCAACCGTATGCATAGACAACGTCTTGACGGACGTCCACGAACAAAATTTGGCATTTTTGACGTCGGAATCCCGATCACCCAAAAAATGGTGTGCAATAGCACACGAAAATAGTAAAAATGAGGCGTATGCTCGCTCCGGGGCTCGTTTGACCTTCCAAACGGCCCAGAAAACCCGTGATGGCCAACCGTATGCATAGATAACGTCTTGACGGACGTCCACGAACAAATTTGGCATTTTTGACGTCGGAATCCTGATCACCCAAAAAATGGTGTGCAATAGCACACGAAAATCGTCAAAATGAGGCGTATGCTCGCTCCGGGGCTCGTTTGACCTTCCAAACGGCCCAGAAAACCCGTGATGGCCAACCGTATGCATAGACAACGTCTTGACGGACGTCCACGAACAAATTTGGCATTTTTGACGTCGGAATCCCGATCACCCAAAAAATGGTGTGCAATAGCACACGAAAATCGTCAAAATGAGGCGTATGCTCGCTCCGGGGCTCGTTTGACCTTCCAAACGGCCCAAAAAACCCGTGATGGCCAACCGTATGCATAGACAACGTCTTGACGGATGTCCACGAACAAATTTGGCATTTTTGACGTCGGAATCCCGATCACCCAAAAAATGGTGTGCAATAGCACACGAAAATCGTCAAAATGAGGCGTATGCTCGCTCCGGGGCTCGTTTGACCTTCCAAATGGCCCAGAAAACCCGTGATGGCCAACCGTATGCATAGACAACGTCTTGACAGACGTCCACGAACAAATTTGGCATTTTTGACGTCGGAATCCCGATCACCCAAAAAATGGTGTGCAATAGCACACGAAAATCGTCAAAATGATGCGTATGCTCGCTTCGGGGCTCGTTTGACCTTCCAAACGGCCCAGAAAACCCGTGATGGCCAACCGTATGCATAGACAACGTCTTGAAGAACGTCCACGAACAAATTTGGCATTTTTGACGTCGGAATCCTGATCACCCAAAAAATGGTGTGCAATAGCACACGAAAATCGTCAAAATGAGGCGTATGCTCGCTCCGGGGCTCGTTTGACCTTCCAAACGGCCCAGAAAACCCGTGATGGCCAACCGTATGCATAGATAACGTCTTGATGGACGTCCACGAACAAATTTGGCATTTTTGACATCGGAATCCTGATCACCCAAAAAATGGTGTGCAATAGCACACGAAAATCGTCAAAATGAGGCGTATGCTCGCTCCGGGGCTCGTTTGACCTTCCAAATGGCCCAGAAAACCCGTGATGGCCAACCGTATGCATAGACAACGTCTTGACGGACGTCCACGAACAAATTTGGCATTTTTGACGTCGGAATCCCGATCACCCAAAAAATGGTGTGCAATAGCACACGAAAATCGTCAAAATGAGGCGTATGCTCGCTCCGGGGCTCGTTTGACCTTCCAAACGGCCCAGAAAACCCGTGATGGCCAATCGTATGCATAGACAACGTCTTGACGGACGTCCACGAACAAATTTGGCATTTTTGACGTCGGAATCCGGATCACCCAAAAAATGGTGTGCAATAGCATACGAAAATCGTCAAAATGAGGCGTATGCTCGCTCCGGGGCTCGTTTGACCTTCCAAACGGCCCAGAAAACCCGTGATGGCCAACCGTATGCATAGACAACGTCTTGACGGACGTCCACGAACAAATTTGGCATTGACGTCGGAATCCTGATAGCCCAAAAAATGGTGTGCAATAGCACACGAAAAATCGTCAAAATGAGGCGTATGCTCGCTCCGGGGCTCGTTTGACCTTCCAAATGGCCCAGAAAACCCGTAATGGCCAACCGTATGCATAGACAACATCTTGACGGACGTCCACGAACAAATTTGGCATTTTTGACGTCGGAATCCCGATCACCCAAAAAATGGTGTGCAATAGCACACGAAAATCGTCAAAATGAGGCGTATGCTCGCTCCGGGGCTCGTTTGACCTTCCAAACGGCCCAGAAAACCCGTGATGGCCAACCGTATGCATAGACAACGTCTTGACGGACGTCCACAAACAAATTTTGCATTTTTGACGTCGGAATCCTGATCACCCAAAAAATGGTGTGCAATAGCACACGAAAATCGTCAAAATGAGGCGTATGCTCGCTCCGGGGCTCGTTTGACCTTCCAAATGGCCCAGAAAACCCGTGATGGCCAACCGTATGCATAGACAACGTCTTGACGGACGTCCACGAACAAATTTGGCATTTTTGACGTCGGAATCCCGATCACCCAAAAAATGGTGTGCAATAGCACACGAAAATCGTCAAAATGAGGCGTATGCTCGCTCCGGGGCTCGTTTGACCTTCCAAACGGCCCAGAAAACCCGTGATGGCCAACCGTATGCATAGACAACGTCTTGACGGACGTCCACGAACAAAATTTGGCATTTTTGACGTCGGAATCCCGATCACCCAAAAAATGGTGTGCAATAGCACACGAAAATCGTCAAAATGAGGCGTATGCTCGCTCCGGGGCTCGTTTGACCTTCCAAACGGCCCAGAAAACCCGTGATGGCCAACCGTATGCATAGATAACGTCTTGACGGACGTCCACGAACAAATTTGGCATTTTTGACGTCGGAATCCTGATCACCCAAAAAATGGTGTGCAATAGCACACGAAAATCGTCAAAATGAGGCGTATGCTCGCTCCGGGGCTCGTTTGACCTTCCAAACGGCCCAGAAAACCCGTGATGGCCAACCGTATGCATAGACAACGTCTTGACGGACGTCCACGAACAAATTTGGCATTTTTGACGTCGGAATCCCGATCACCCAAAAAATGGTGTGCAATAGCACACGAAAATCGTCAAAATGAGGCGTATGCTCGCTCCGGGGCTCGTTTGACCTTCCAAACGGCCCAAAAAACCCGTGATGGCCAACCGTATGCATAGACAACGTCTTGACGGATGTCCACGAACAAATTTGGCATTTTTGACGTCGGAATCCCGATCACCCAAAAAATGGTGTGCAATAGCACACGAAAATCGTCAAAATGAGGCGTATGCTCGCTCCGGGGCTCGTTTGACCTTCCAAACGGCCCAGAAAACCCGTGATGGCCAACCGTATGCATAGACAACGTCTTGACGGACGTCCACGAACAAATTTGGCATTTTTGACGTCGGAATCCTGATCACCCAAAAAATGGTGTGCAATAGCACACGAAAATCGTCAAAATGAGGCGTATGCTCGCTCCGGGGCTCGTTTGACCTTCCAAATGGCCCAAAAAACCCGTGATGGCCAACCGTATGCATAGACAACGTCTTGACGGACGTCCACGAACAAATTTGGCATTTTTGATGTCGGAATCCCGATCACCCAAAAAATGGTGTGCAATAGCACACGAAAATCGTCAAAATGAGGCGTATGCTCGCTCCGGGGCTCGTTTGACCTTCAAAACGGCCCAGAAAACCCGTGATCGCCAACCGTATGCATAGACAACGTCTTGACGGACGTCCACGAACAAATTTGGCATTTTTGACGTCGGAATCCCGATCACCCAAAAAATGGTGTGCAATAGCACACGAAAATCGTCAAAATGAGGCGTATGCTCGCTCCGGGGCTCGTTTGACCTTCCAAACGGCCCAGAAAACCCGTGATGGCCAACCGTATGCATAGACAACGTCTTGACGGACGTCCACGAAAAAATTTGGCATTTTTGACGTCGGAATCCTGATCACCCAAAAAATGGTGTGCAATAGCACACGAAAATCGTCAAAATGAGGCGTATGCTCGCTCTGGGGATCGTTTGACCTTCCAAACGGCCCAGAAAACCCGTGATGGCCAACCGTATGCATAGACAACGTCTTGAAGGACGTCAACAAACAAATTTGGCATTTTTGACGTCGGAATCGTGATCACCCAAAAAATGGTGTGCAATAGCACACGAAAATCGTCAAAATGAGGCGTATGCTCGCTCCGGGGCTCGTTTGACCTTCCAAATGGCCCAGAAAACCCGTGATGGCCAACCGTATGCATAGACAACGTCTTGACGGACGTCCACGAACAAATTTGGCATTTTTGACGTCGGAATCCCGATCACCCAAAAAATGGTGTGCAATAGCACACGAAAATCGTCAAAATGAGGCGTATGCTCGCTCCGGGGCTCGTTTGACCTTCCAAACGGCCCAGAAAACCCGTGATGGCCAACCGTATGCATAGATAACGTCTTGATGGACGTCCACGAACAAATTTGGCATTTTTGACGTCGGAATCCTGATCACCCAAAAAATTGTGTGCAATAGCACACGAAAATCGTCAAAATGAGGCGTATGCTCGCTCCGGGGCTCGTTTGACCTTCCAAATGGCCCAGAAAACCCGTGATGGCCAACCGAATGCATAGACAACGTCTTGACGGACGTCCACGAACAAATTTGGCATTTTTGACGTCGGAATCCCGATCACCCAAAAAATGGTGTGCAATAGCACACGAAAATCGTCAAAATGAGGCGTATGCTCGCTCCGGGGCTCGTTTGACCTTCCAAACGGCCCAAAAAACCCGTGATGGCCAACCGTATGCATAGACAACGTCTTAACGGACGTCCACGAACAAATTTGGCATTTTTGACGTCGAAATCCCGATCACCCAAAAAATGGTGTGCAATAGCACACGAAAATAGTCAAAATGAGGCGTATGCTCGCTCCGGGGCTCGTTTGACCTTCCAAATGGCCCAGAAAACCCGTGATGGCCAACCGTATGCATAGACAACGTCTTGACGGACGTCCACGAACAAATTTGGCATTTTTGACGTCGGAATCCCGATCACCCAAAAAATGGTGTGCAATAGCACACGAAAATCGTCAAAGTGAGGCGTATGCTCGCTCCGGGGCTCGTTTGACCTTCCAAACGGCCCAGAAAACCCGTGATGGCCAACCGTATGCATAGACAACGTCTTGACGGATGTCCATGAACAAATTTGGCATTTTTGACGTCGGAATCCCGATAACCCAAAAAATGGTGTGCAATAGCACACGAAAATCGTCAAAATGAGGCGTATGCTCGCTCCGGGGCTCGTTTGACCTTCCAAATGGCCCAGAAAACCTGTGATGGCCAACCGTATGCATAGACAACGTCTTGACGGACGTCCACGAACAAATTTGGCATTTTTGACATCGGAATCCCGATCACCCAAAAAATGGTGTGCAATAGCACACGAAAATCGTCAAAATGAGGCGTATGCTCGCTCCGGGGCTCGTTTGACCTTCCAAACGGCCCAGAAAACCCGTGATGGCCAACCGTATGCATAGACAACGTCTTGACGGACGTCCACAAACAAATTTTGCATTTTTGACGTCGGAATCCTGATCACCCAAAAAATGGTGTGCAATAGCACACGAAAATCGTCAAAATGAGGCGTATGCTCGCTCCGGGGCTCGTTTGACCTTCCAAATGGCCCAGAAAACCCGTGATGGCCAACCGTATGCATAGACAACGTCTTGACGGACGTCCACGAACAAATTTGGCATTTTTGACGTCGGAATCCCGATCACCCAAAAAATGGTGTGCAATAGCACACGAAAATCGTCAAAATGAGGCGTATGCTCGCTCCGGGGCTCGTTTGACCTTCCAAACGGCCCAGAAAACCCGTGATGGCCAACCGTATGCATAGACAACGTCTTGACGGACGTCCACAAACAAATTTGGCATTTTTGACGTCGGAATCCCGATCACCCAAAAAATGGTGTGCAATAGCACACGAAAATCGTCAAAATGAGGCGTATGCTCGCTCTGGGGCTCGTTTGACCTTCCAAACGGCCCAGAAAACCCGTGATGGCCAATCGTATGCATAGACAACGTCTTGACGGACGTCCACGAACAAATTTGGCATTTTTGACGTCGGAATCCGGATCACCCAAAAAATGGTGTGCAATAGCACACGAAAATCGTCAAAATGAGGCGTATGCTCGCTCCGGGGCTCGTTTGACCTTCCAAACGGCCCAGAAAACCCGTGATGGCCAACCGTATGCATAGACAACGTCTTGACGGACGTCCACGAACAAATTTGGCATTGACGTCGGAATCCTGATAGCCCAAAAAATGGTGTGCAATAGCACACGAAAAATCGTCAAAATGAGGCGTATGCTCGCTCCGGGGCTCGTTTGACCTTCCAAATGGCCCAGAAAACCCGTGATGGCCAACCGTATGCATAGACAACTGGCCAACCGTATGCATAGACAACGTCTTGACGGACGTCCACAAACAAATTTGGCATTTTTGACGTCGGAATCCCGATCACCCAAAAAATGGTGTGCAAAAGCACACGAAAATCGTCAAAATGAGGCGTATGCTCGCTCCGGGGCTCGTTTGACCTTCCAAATGGCCCAGAAAACCCGTAATGGCCAACCGTATGCATAGACAACATCTTGACGGATGTCCACGAACAAATTTGGCATTTTGTTACGTCGGAATCCCGATCACCCAAAAAATGGTGTGCAATAGCACACGAAAATCATCAAAATGAGGCGTATGCTCGCTCCGGGGCTCGTTTGACCTTCTAAACGGCCCAGAAAACCCGTGATGGCCAACCGTATGCATAGACAACGTCTTGACGGACGTCCACGAACAAATTTGGCATTTTTGACGTCGGAATCCCGATCACCCAAAATATGCTGTGCAATAGCACACGAAAATCGTCAAAATGAGGCGTATGCTCGCTCCGGGGCTCGTTTGACCTTCCAAACGGCCCAAAAAACCCGTGATGGCCAACCGTATGCATAGACAACGTCTTGACGGACGTCCACGAACAAATTTGGAGTTTTTGACGTCGGAATCCGGATCACCCAAAAAATGGTGTGCAATAGCACACGAAAATCGTCAAAATGAGGCGTATGCTCGCTCCGGGGCTCGTTTGACCTTCCAAACGGCCCAGAAAACCCGTGATGGCCAACCGTATGCATAGACAATGTCTTGACGGACGTCCACGAACAAATTTGGCATTTTTGACGTCGGAATCCCGATCACCCAAAAAATGGTGTGCAATAGCACACGAAAATCGTCAAAATGAGGCGTATGCTCGCTCCGGAGCTCGTTTGACCTTCCAAACGGCCCAGAAAACCCGTGATGGCCAACCGTATGCATAGACAACGTCTTGACGGACGTCCACGAACAAATTTGGCATTTTTGACGTCGGAATCCCGATCACCCAAAAAAAGGTGTGCAATAGCACACAAAAATCATCAAAATGAGGCGTATGCTCGCTCCGGGGCTCGTTTGACCTTCCAAACGGCCCAGAAAACCCGTGATGGCCAACCGTATGCATAGACAACGTCTTGACGGACGTCCACGAACAAATTTGGCATTTTTGACGTCGGAATCCGGATCACCCAAAAAATGTTGTGCAATAGCACACGAAAATCGTCAAAATGAGGCGTATGCTCGCTCCGGGGCTCGTTTGACCTTCCAAACGGCCCAGAAAACCCGTTATGGCCAACCGTATGCATAGACAACGTCTTGACGGACGTCCACGAACAAATTTGGCATTTTTGACGTCGGAATCTTGATCACCCAAAAAATGGTGTGCAATAGCACACGAAAATCGTCAAAATGAGGCGTATGCTCACTCCGGGGCTCGTTTGACCTTCCAAATGGCCCAGAAAACCCGTGATGGCCAACCGTATGCATAGACAACGTCTTGACGGACGTCCACGAACAAATTTGGCATTTTTGACGTTGGAATCCCGATCACCCAAAAAATGGTGTGCAATAGCACACGAAAATCGTCAAAATGAGGCGTATAATCGCTCCGGGGATCGTTTGACCTTCCAAACGGCCTAGAAAACCCGTGATGGCCAACCGTATGCATAGACAATGTCTTGACGGACGTCCATGAACAAATTTGGCATTTTTGACGTCGGAATCCGGATCACCCAAAAAATGGTGTGCAATAGCACACGAAAATCGTCAAAATGAGGCGTATGCTCGCTCTGGGGCTCGTTTGACCTTCCAAACGGCCCAGAAAACCCGTGATGGCCAACCGTATGCATAGACAACGTCTTGACGGACGTCCACGAACAAATTTGGCATTTTTGACGTCGGAATCCGGATCACCCAAAAAATGGTGTGCAATAGCACACAAAAATCGTCAAAATGAGGCGTATGCTCGCTCCGGGGCTCGTTTGACCTTCCAAACGGCCCAGAAAACCCGTGATGGCCAACCGTATGCATAGACAACGTCTTGACGGACGTCCACGAACAAATTTGGCATTTTTGACGTCGGAATCCGGATCACCCAAAAAATGTTGTGCAATAGCACACGAAAATCGTCAAAATGAGGCGTATGCTCGCTCCGGGGCTCGTTTGACCTTCCAAACGGCCCAGAAAATCCGTTATGGCCAACCGTATGCATAGACAACGTCTTGACGGACGTCCACGAACAAATTTGGCATTTTTGACGTCGGAATCTTGATCACCCAAAAAATGGTGTGCAATAGCACACGAAAATCGTCAAAATGAGGCGTATGCTCACTCCGGGGCTCGTTTGACCTTCCAAATGGCCCAGAAAACCCGTGATGGCCAACCGTATGCATAGACAACGTCTTGACGGACGTCCACGAACAAATTTGGCATTTTTGACGTTGGAATCCCGATCACCCAAAAAATGGTGTGCAATAGCACACGAAAATCGTCAAAATGAGGCGTATAATCGCTCCGGGGATCGTTTGACCTTCCAAACGGCCTAGAAAACCCGTGATGGCCAACCGTATGCATAGACAATGTCTTGACGGACGTCCATGAACAAATTTGGCATTTTTGACGTCGGAATCCGGATCACCCAAAAAATGGTGTGCAATAGCACACGAAAATCGTCAAAATGAGGCGTATGCTCGCTCTGGGGCTCGTTTGACCTTCCAAACGGCCCAGAAAACCCGTGATGGCCAACCGTATGCATAGACAACGTCTTGACGGACGTCCACGAACAAATTTGGCATTTTTGACGTCGGAATCCGGATCACCAAAAAAATGGTGTGCAATAGCACACAAAAATCGTCAAAATGAGGCGTATGCTCGCTCCGGGGCTCGTTTGACCTTCCAAACGGCCCAAAAAACCCGTGATGGCCAACCGTATGCATAGACAACGTCTTGACGGACGTCCACGAACAAATTTGGCATTTTTGACGTCGGAATCCTGATCACCCAAAAAAATGGTTTGCAATAGCACACGAAAATCGTCAAAATGAGGCGTATGCTCGCTCCGGGGCTCGTTTGACCTTCCAAACGGCCCAGAATACCCGTGATGGCCAACCGTATGCATAGACAACGTCTTGACGGACGTCCACGAACAAATTTGGCATTTTTGACGTTGGAATCCTGATCACCCAAAAAATGGTGTGCAATAGCACACGAAAATCGTCAAAATGAGGCGTATGCTCACTCCGGGGCTCGTTTGACCTTCCAAATGGCCCAGAAAACCCGTGATGGCCAAGCGAATGCATAGACAACGTCTTGACGGACGTCCACGAACAAATTTGGCATTTTTGACGTCGGAATCCCGATCACCCAAAAAATGGTGTGCAATAGCACACGAAAATCGTCAAAATGAGGCGTATGCTCGCTCCGGGGCTCGTTTGACCTTCCAAACGGCCCAGAAAACCCGTGATGGCCAACCGTATGCATAGACAACGTCTTGACGGACGTCCACGAACAAAATTTGGCATTTTTGACGTCGGAATCCCGATCACCCAAAAAATGGTGTGCAATAGCACACGAAAATCGTCAAAATGAGGCGTATGCTCGCTCCGGGGCTCGTTTGACCTTCCAAACGGCCCAGAAAACCCGTGATGGCCAACCGTATGCATAGATAACGTCTTGACGGACGTCCACGAACAAATTTGGCATTTTTGTTGTCGGAATCCTGATCACCCAAAAAATGGTGTGCAATAGCACACGAAAATCGTCAAAATGAGGCGTATGCTCGCTCCGGGGCTCGTTTGACCTTCCAAACGGCCAAGAAAACCCGTGATGGCCAACCGTATGCATAGACAACGTCTTGACGGACGTCCACGAACAAATTTGGCATTTTTGACGTCGGAATCCCGATCACCCAAAAAATGGTGTGCAATAGCACACGAAAATCGTCAAAATGAGGCGTATGCTCGCTCCGGGGCTCGTTTGACCTTCCAAACGGCCCAAAAAACCCGTGATGGCCAACCGTATGCATAGACAACGTCTTGACGGATGTCCACGAACAAATTTGGCATTTTTGACGTCGGAATCCCGATCACCCAAAAAATGGTGTGCAATAGCACACGAAAATCGTCAAAATGAGGCGTATGCTCGCTCTGGGGCTCGTTTGACCTTCCAAATGGCCCAGAAAACCCGTGATGGCCAACCGTATGCATAGACAACGTCTTGACAGACGTCCACGAACAAATTTGGCATTTTTGACGTCGGAATCCCGATCACCCAAAAAATGGTGTGCAATAGCACACGAAAATCGTCAAAATGAGGCGTATGCTCGCTTCGGGGCTCGTTTGACCTTCCAAACGGCCCAGAAAACCCGTGATGGCCAACCGTATGCATAGACAACGTCTTGAAGAACGTCCACGAACAAATTTGGCATTTTTGACGTCGGAATCCTGATCACCCAAAAAATGGTGTGCAATAGCACACGAAAATCGTCAAAATGAGGCGTATGCTCGCTCCTGGGCTCGTTTGACCTTCCAAACGGCCCAGAAAACCCGTGATGGCCAACCGTATGCTTAGACAACGTCTTGACGGACGTCCACGAACAAATTTGGCATTGACGTCGGAATCCTGATAGCCCAAAAAATGGTGTGCAATAGCACACGAAAAATCGTCAAAATGAGGCGTATGCTCGCTCCGGGGCTCGTTTGACCTTCCAAATGGCCCAGAAAACCCGTGATGGCCAACCGTATGCATAGACAACTGGCCAACCGTATGCATAGACAACGTCTTGACGGACGTCCACAAACAAATTTGGCATTTTTGACGTCGGAATCCCGATCACCCAAAAAATGGTGTGCAAAAGCACACGAAAATCGTCAAAATGAGGCGTATGCTCGCTCCGGGGCTCGTTTGACCTTCCAAATGGCCCAGAAAACCCGTAATGGCAAACCGTATGCATAGACAACATCTTGACGGACGTCCACGAACAAATTTGGCATTTTTGACGTCGGAATCCCGATCACCCAAAAAATGGTGTGCAATAGCACACGAAAATCGTCAAAATGAGGCGTATGCTCGCTCCGGGGCTCGTTTGACCTTCCAAACGGCCCAGAAAACCCGTGATGGCCAACCGTATGCATAGACAACGTCTTGACGGACGTCCACAAACAAATTTTGCATTTTTGACATCGGAATCCTGATCACCCAAAAAATGGTGTGCAATAGCACACGAAAATCGTCAAAATGAGGCGTATGCTCGCTCCGGGGCTCGTTTGACCTTCCAAATGGCCCAGAAAACCCGTGATGGCCAACCGTATGCATAGACAACGTCTTGACGGACGTCCACGAACAAATTTAGCATTTTTGACGTCGGAATCCCGATCACCCAAAAAATGGTGTGCAATAGCACACGAAAATCGTCAAAATGAGGCGTACGCTCGCTCCGGGGCTCGTTTGACCTTCCAAACGACCCAGAAAACCCGTGATGGCCAACCGTATGCATAGACAACGTCTTGACGGACGTCCACGAACAAAATTTGGCATTTTTGACGTCGGAATCCCGATCACCCAAAAAATGGTGTGCAATAGCACACGAAAATCGTCAAAATGAGGCGTATGCTCGCTCCGGGGCTCGTTTGACCTTCCAAACGGCCCAGAAAACCCGTGATGGCCAACCGTATGCATAGATAACGTCTTGACGGACGTCCACGAACAAATTTGGCATTTTTGACGTCGGAATCCTGATCACCCAAAAAATGGTGTGCAATAGCACACGAAAATCGTCAAAATGAGGCGTATGCTCGCTCCGGGGCTCGTTTGACCTTCCAAACGGCCCAGAAAACCCGTGATGGCCAACCGTATGCATAGACAACGTCTTGACGGACGTCCACGAACAAATTTGGCATTTTTGACGTCGGAATCCCGATCACCCAAAAAATGGTGTGCAATAGCACACGAAAATCGTCAAAATGAGGCGTATGCTCGCTCCGGGGCTCGTTTGACCTTCCAAACGGCCCAAAAAACCCGTGATGGCCAACCGTATGCATAGACAACGTCTTGACGGATGTCCACGAACAAATTTGGCATTTTTGACGTCGGAATCCCGATCACCCAAAAAATGGTGTGCAATAGCACACGAAAATCGTCAAAATGAGGCGTATGCTCGCTCCGGGGCTCGTTTGACCTTCCAAATGGCCCAGAAAACCCGTGATGGCCAACCGTATGCATAGACAACGTCTTGACAGACGTCCACGAACAAATTTGGCATTTTTGACGTCGGAATCCCGATCACCCAAAAAATGGTGTGCAATAGCACACGAAAATCGTCAAAATGAGGCGTATGCTCGCTCCGGGGCTCGTTTGACCTTCCAAACGGCCCAGAAAACCCGTGATGGCCAACCGTATGCATAGACAACGTCTTGAAGAACGTCCACGAACAAATTTGGCATTTTTGACGTCGGAATCCTGATCACCCAAAAAATGGTGTGCAATAGCACACGAAAATCGTCAAAATGAGGCGTATGCTCGCTCCGGGGCTCGTTTGACCTTCCAAACGGCCCAGAAAACCCGTGATGGCCAACCGTATGCATAGACAACGTCTTGACAAACGTCCACGAACAAATTTGGCATTTTTGACGTCGGAATCCTGATCACCCAAAAAATGGTGTGCAATAGCACACGAAAATCATCAAAATGAGGCGTATGCTCGCTCCGGGGTTCGTTTGACCTTCCAAACGGCCCAGAAAACCCGTGATGGCAAACCGTATGCATAGACAACGTCTTGACGAACGTCCACGAACAAATTTGGCATTTTTGACGTCGGAATCCTGATCACCCAAAAAATGGTGTGCAATAGCACACGAAAATCGTCAAAATGAGAAGTATGCTCGCTCCGGGGCTTGTTTGACCTTCCAAACCGCCCAGAAAACCCATGATGGCCAACCGTATGCATAGACAACGTCTTGACGGACGTCCACGAACAAATTTGGCATTTTTGACGTCGGAATCCTGATCACCCAAAAAATGGTGTGCAATAGCACACGAAAATCGTCAAAATGAGGCGTATGCTCGCTCCGGGGCTCGTTTGACCTTCCAAATGGCCCAGAAAACCCGTGATGGCCAACCGTATGCATAGACAACATCTTGACGGACGTCCACGAACAAATTTGGCATTTTTGACGTCGGAATCCCGATCACCCAAAAAATGGTGTGCAATAGCACACGAAAATCGTCAAAATGAGGCGTATGCTCGCTCCGGGGCTCGTTTGACCTTCCAAACGGCCCAAAAAACCCGTGATGGCCAACCGTATGCATAGACAACGTCTTGACGGACGTCCACGAACAAATTTGGCATTTTTGACGTCGGAATCCCGATCACCCAAAAAATGGTGTGCAATAGCACACGAAAATCGTCAAAATGAGGCGTATGCTCGCTCCGGGGCTCGTTTGACCTTCCAAATGGCCCAAAAAACCCGTGATGGCCAACCGTATGCATTGACAACGTCTTGAAGGACGTCAACGAACAAATTTGGCATTTTTGACGTCGGAATCCCGATCACCCAAAAAATGGTGTGCAATAGCACACGAAAATCGTCAAAATGAGGCGTATGCTCGCTCCGGGGCTCGTTTGACCTTCCAAACGGCCCAAAAAACCCGTGATGGCCAACCGTATGCATAGACAACGTCTTGACGGACGTCCACGAACAAATTTGGCATTTTTGACGTCGGAATCCCGATCACCCAAAAAATGGTGTGCAATAGCACACGAAAATCGTCAAAATGAGGCGTATGCTCGCTCCGGGGCTCGTTTGACCTTCCAAATGGCCCAGAAAACCCGTGATGGCCAACCGTATGCATAGACAACGTCTTGACAGACGTCCACGAACAAATTTGGCATTTTTGACGTCGGAATCCCGATCACCCAAAAAATGGTGTGCAATAGCACACGAAAATCGTCAAAATGAGGCGTATGCTCGCTCCGGGGCTCGTTTGACCTTCCAAACGGCCCAGAAAACCCGTGATGGCCAACCGTATGCATAGACAACGTCTTGACGGACGTCCACGAACAAATTTGGCATTTTTGACGTCGGAATCCCGATCACCCAAAAAATGGTGTGCAATAGCACACGAAAATCGTCAAAATGAGGCGTATGCTCGCTCCGGGGCTCGTTTGACCTTCCAAACGGCCTAGAAAACCCGTGATGGCCAACCGTATGCATAGACAACGTCTTGACGGACGTCCACGAAAAAATATGGCATTTTTGACGTCGGAATCCGGATCACCCAAAAAATGGTGTGCAATAGCACACGAAAATCGTCAAAATGAGGCGTATGCTCGCTCCGGGGCTCGTTTGACCTTCCAAACGGCCCAGAAAACCCGTGATGGCCAACCGTATGCATAGACAACGTCTTGACGGACGTCCACGAACAAATTTGGCATTTTTGACGTCGGAATCCTGATCACCCAAAAAATGGTGTGCAATAGCACACGAAAATCGTCAAAATGAGGCGTATGCTCGCTCCGGGGCTCGTTTGACCTTCCAAATGGCCCAAAAAACCCGTGATGGCCAACCGTATGCATTGACAACGTCTTGAAGGACGTCAACGAACAAATTTGGCATTTTTGACATCGGAATCCTGATCACCCAAAAAATGGTGTGCAATAGCACACGTAAATCGTCAAAATGAGGCGTATGCTCGCTCCGGGGCTCGTTTGACCTTCCAAATGGCCCAGAAAACCCGTGATGGCCAACCGTATGCATAGACAACGTCTTGACGGACGTCCACGAACAAATTTGGCATTTTTGACGTCGGAATCCCGATCACCCAAAAAATGGTGTGCAATAGCACACGAAAATCGTCAAAATGAGGCGTATGCTCGCTCCGGGGCTCGTTTGACCTTCCAAACGGCCCAGAAAACCCGTGATGGCCAACCGTATGCATAGATAACGTCTTGATGGACGTCCACGAACAAATTTGGCATTTTTGACGTCGGAATCCTTATCACCCAAAAAATGGTGTGCAATAGCACACGAAAATCGTCAAAATGAGGCGTATGCTCGCTCCGGGGCTCGTTTGACCTTCCAAATGGCCCAGAAAACCCGTGATGGCCAACCGTATGCATAGACAACATCTTGACGGACGTCCACGAACAAATTTGGCATTTTTGACGTCGGAATCCCGATCACCCAAAAAATTGTGTGCAATAGCACACGAAAATCGTCAAAATGAGGCGTATGCTCGCTCCGGGGCTCGTTTGACCTTCCAAACGGCCCAAAAAACCCGTGATGGCCAACCGTATGCATAGACAACGTCTTAACGGACGTCCACGAACAAATTTGGCATTTTTGACGTCGAAATCCCGATCACCCAAAAAATGGTGTGCAATAGCACACGAAAATAGTCAAAATGAGGCGTATGCTCGCTCCGGGGCTCGTTTGACCTTCCAAATGGCCCAGAAAACCCGTGATGGCCAACCGTATGCATAGACAACGTCTTGACGGACGTCCACGAACAAATTTGGCATTTTTGACGTCGGAATCCCGATCACCCAAAAAATGGTGTGCAATAGCACACGAAAATCGTCAAAATGAGGCGTATGCTCGCTCCGGGGCTCGTTTGACCTTCCAAACGGCCCAGAAAACCCGTGATGGCCAACCGTATGCATAGACAACGTCTTGACGGATGTCCACGAACAAATTTGGCATTTTTGACGTCGGAATCCCGATAACCCAAAAAATGGTGTGCAATAGCACACGAAAATCGTCAAAATGAGGCGTATGCTCGCTCCGGGGCTCGTTTGACCTTCCAAATGGCCCAGAAAACCCGTGATGGCCAACCGTATGCATAGACAACGTCTTGATGGACGTCCACGAACAAATTTGGCATTTTTGACGTCGGAATCCCGATCACCCAAAAAATGGTGTGCAATAGCACACGAAAATCGTCAAAATGAGGCGTATGCTCGCTCCGGGGCTCGTTTGACCTTCCAAACGGCCCAGAAAACCCCTGATGGCCAACCGTATGCATAGACAACGTCTTGACGGACGTCCACAAACAAATTTTGCATTTTTGACGTCGGAATCCTGATCACCCAAAAAATGGTGTGCAATAGCACACGAAAATCGTCAAAATGAGGCGTATGCTCGCTCCGGGGCTCGTTTGACCTTCCAAATGGCCCAGAAAACCCGTGATGGCCAACCGTATGCATAGACAACGTCTTGACGGACGTCCACGAACAAATTTGGCATTTTTGACGTCGGAATCCCGATCACCCAAAAAATGGTGTGCAATAGCACACGAAAATCGTCAAAATGAGGCGTATGCTCGCTCCGGGGCTCGTTTGACCTTCCAAACGGCCCAGAAAACCCGTGATGGCCAACCGTATGCATAGACAACGTCTTGACGGACGTCCACGAACAAATTTGGCATTTTTGACGTCGGAATCCCGATCACCCAAAAAATGGTGTGCAATAGCACACGAAAATCGTCAAAATGAGGCGTATGCTCGCTCCGGGGCTCGTTTGACCTTCCAAACGGCCCAGAAAACCCGTGATGGCCAATCGTATGCATAGACAACGTCTTGACGGACGTCCACGAACAAATTTGGCATTTTTGACGTCGGAATCCGGATCACCCAAAAAATGGTGTGCAATAGCACACGAAAATCGTCAAAATGAGGCGTATGCTCGCTCCGGGGCTCGTTTGACCTTCCAAACGGCCCAGAAAACCCGTGATGGCCAACCGTATGCATAGACAACGTCTTGACGGACGTCCACGAACAAATTTGGCATTGACGTCGGAATCCTGATAGCCCAAAAAATGGTGTGCAATAGCACACGAAAAATCGTCAAAATGAGGCGTATGCTCGCTCCGGGGCTCGTTTGACCTTCCAAATGGCCCAGAAAACCCGTGATGGCCAACCGTATGCATAGACAACTGGCCAACCGTATGCATAGACAACGTCTTGACGGACGTCCACAAACAAATTTAGCATTTTTGACGTCGGAATCCCGATCACCCAAAAAATGGTGTGCAAAAGCACACGAAAATCGTCAAAATGAGGCGTATGCTCGCTCCGGGGCTCGTTTGACCTTCCAAATGGCCCAGAAAACCCGTAATGGCCAACCGTATGCATAGACAACATCTTGACGGACGTCCACGAACAAATTTGGCATTTTGTTACGTCGGAATCCCGATCACCCAAAAAATGGTGTGCAATAGCACACGAAAATCGTCAAAATGAGGCGTATGCTCGCTCCGGGGCTCGTTTGACCTTCCAAACGGCCCAGAAAACCCGTGATGGCCAACCGTATGCATAGACAACGTCTTGACGGACGTCCACGAACAAATTTGGCATTTTTGACGTCGGAATCCCGATCACCCAAAATATGGTGTGCAATAGCACACGAAAATCGTCAAAATGAGGCGTATGCTCGCTCCGGGGCTCGTTTGACCTTCCAAACGGCCCAAAAAACCCGTGATGGCCAACCGTATGCATAGACAACGTCTTGACGGACGTCCACGAACAAATTTGGAGTTTTTGACGTCGGAATCCGGATCACCCAAAAAATGGTGTGCAATAGCACACGAAAATCGTCAAAATGAGGCGTATGCTCGCTCCGGGGCTCGTTTGACCTTCCAAACGGCCCAGAAAACCCGTGATGGCCAACCGTATGCATAGACAATGTCTTGACGGACGTCCACGAACAAATTTGGCATTTTTGACGTCGGAATCCCGATCACCCAAAAAATGGTGTGCAATAGCACACGAAAATCGTCAAAATGAGGCGTATGCTCGCTCCGGAGCTCGTTTGACCTTCCAAACGGCCCAGAAAACCCGTGATGGCCAACCGTATGCATTGACAACGTCTTGACGGACGTCCGCGAACAAATTTGGCATTTTTGACGTCGGAATCCCGATCACCCAAAAAATGGTGTGCAATAGCACACAAAAATCATCAAAATGAGGCGTATGCTCGCTCCGGGGCTCGTTTGACCTTCCAAACGGCCCAGAAAACCCGTGATGGCCAACCGTATGCATAGACAACGTCTTGACGGACGTCCACGAACAAATTTGGCATTTTTGACGTCGGAATCCGGATCACCCAAAAAATGTTGTGCAATAGCACACGAAAATCGTCAAAATGAGGCGTATGCTCGCTCCGGGGCTCGTTTGACCTTCCAAACGGCCCAGAAAACCCGTTATGGCCAACCGTTTGCATAGACAACGTCTTGACGGACGTCCACGAACAAATTTGGCATTTTTGACGTCGGAATCTTGATCACCCAAAAAATGGTGTGCAATAGCACACGAAAATCGTCAAAATGAGGCGTATGCTCACTCCGGGGCTCGTTTGACCTTCCAAATGGCCCAGAAAACCCGTGATGGCCAACCGTATGCATAGACAACGTCTTGACGGACGTCCACGAACAAATTTGGCATTTTTGACGTTGGAATCCCGATCACCCAAAAAATGGTGTGCAATAGCACACGAAAATCGTCAAAATGAGGCGTATAATCGCTCCGGGGATCGTTTGACCTTCCAAACGGCCTAGAAAACCCGTGATGGCCAACCGTATGCATAGACAATGTCTTGACGGACGTCCACGAACAAATTTGGCATTTTTGACGTCGGAATCCGGATCACCCAAAAAATGGTGTGCAATAGCACACGAAAATCGTCAAAATGAGGCGTATGCTCGCTCCGGGGCTCGTTTGACCTTCCAAACGGCCCAGAAAACCCGTGATGGCCAACCGTATGCATAGACAACGTCTTGACGGACGTCCACGAACAAATTTGGCATTTTTGACGTCGGAATCCCGATCACCCAAAAAATGGTGTGCAATAGCACACGAAAATCATCAAAATGAGGCGTATGCTCGCTCCGGGGCTCGTTTGACCTTCCAAATGGCCCAGAAAACCCGTGATGGCCAACCGAATGCATAGACAACGTCTTGACGGACGTCCACGAACAAATTTGGCATTTTTGACGTCGGAATCCCGATCACCCAAAAAATGGTGTGCAATAGCACACGAAAATCGTCAAAATAAGGCGTATGCTCACTCCGGGGCTCGTTTGACCTTCCAAACGTCCCAGAAAACCCGTGATGGCCAACCGTATGCATAGATAACGTCTTGACGGACGTCCACGAACAAATTTGGCATTTTTGACGTCGGAATCCTGATCACCCAAAAAATGGTGTGCAATAGCACACAAAAATCGTCAAAATGAGGCGTATGCTCGCTCCGGGGCTCGTTTGACCTTCCAAACGGCCCAGAAAACCCGTGATGGCCAACCGTATGCATAGACAACGTCTTGACGGACGTCCACGAACAAATTTGGCATTTTTGACGTCGGAATCCCGATCACCCAAAAAATGGTGTGCAATAGCACACGAAAATCGTCAAAATGAGGCGTATGCTCGCTCCGGGGCTCGTTTGACCTTCCAAATGGCCCAGAAAACCCGTGATGGCCAACCGTATGCATAGACAACGTCTTGACGGACGTCCACGAACAAATTTGGCATTTTTGACGTTGGAATCCCGATCACCCAAAAAATGGTGTGCAATAGCACACGAAAATCGTCAAAATGAGGCGTATGCTCGCTCCGGGGCTCGTTTGACCTTCCAAATGGCCCAGAAAACCCGTGATGGCCAACCGTATGAATAGACAACGTCTTGACGGACGTCCACGAATAAATTTGGCATTTTTGACGTCGGAATCCCGATCACCCAAAAAATGATGTGCAATAACACACGAAAATCGTCAAAATGAGGCGTATGCTCGCTCCGGGGCTCGTTTGACCTTCCAAACGGCCCAGAAAACCCGTGATGGCTAACCGTATGCATAGATAACGTCTTGATGGACGTCCACGAACAAATTTGGCATTTTTGACGTCGGAATCCTGATCACCCAAAAAATGGTGTGCAATAGCACACGAAAATCGTCAAAATGAGGCGTATGCTCGCTCCGGGGCTCGTTTGACCTTCCAAATGGCCCAGAAAACCCGTGATGGCCAACCGTATGCATAGACAACGTCTTGACGGACGTCCACGAACAAATTTGGCATTTTTGACGTTGGAATCCCGATCACCCAAAAAATGGTGTGCTATAGCACACGAAAATCGTCAAAATGAGGCGTATGCTCGCTCCGGGGCTCGTTTGACCTTCCAAACGGCCCAAAAAACCCGTGATGGCCAACCGTATGCATAGACAACGTCTTAACGGACGTCCACGAACAAATTTGGCATTTTTGACGTCGAAATCCCGATCACCCAAAAAATGGTGTGCAATAGCACACGAAAATCGTCAAAATGAGGCGTATGCTCGCTCCGGGGCTCGTTTGACCTTCCAAATGGCCCAGAAAACCCGTGATGGCCAACCGTATGCATAGAAAACGTCTTGACGGACGTCCACGAACAAATTTGGCATTTTTGACGCCGGAATCCCGATCACCCAAAAAATGGTGTGCAATAGCACACGAAAATCGTCAAAATGAGGCGTATGCTCGCTCCGGGGCTCGTTTGACCTTCCAAACGGCCCAGAAAACCCGTGATGGCCAACAGTATGCATAGACAACGTCTTGACGGATGTCCACGAACAAATTTGGCATTTTTGACGTCGGAATCCCGATAACCCAAAAAATGGTGTGCAATAGCACACGAAAATCGTCAAAATGAGGCGTATGCTCGCTCCGGGGCTCGTTTGACCTTCCAAATGGCCCAGAAAACCCGTGATGGCCAACCGTATGCATAGACAACGTCTTGACGGACGTCCACGAACAAATTTGGCATTTTTGACGTCGGAATCCCGATCACCCAAAAAATGGTGTGCAATAGCACACGAAAATCGTCAAAATGAGGCGTATGCTCGCTCCGGGGCTCGTTTGACCTTCCAAACGGCCCAGAAAACCCGTGATGGCCAACCGTATGCATAGACAACGTCTTGACGGACGTCCACGAACAAATTTGGCATTTTTGACGTCGGAATCCCGATCACCCAAAAAATGGTGTGCAATAGCACACGAAAATCGTCAAAATGAGGCGTATGCTCGCTCCGGGGCTCGTTTGACCTTCCAAACGGCCCAGAAAACCCGTGATGGCCAACCGTATGCATAGACAACGTCTTGACGGACGTCCACGAACAAATATGGCATTTTTGACGTCGGAATCCGGATCACCCAAAAAATGGTGTGCAATAGCACACGAAAATCGTCAAAATGAGGCGTATGCTCGCTCCGGGGCTCGTTTGACCTTCCAAACGGCCCAGAAAACCCGTGATGGCCAACCGTATGCATAGACAACGTCTTGACGGACGTCCACGAACAAATTTGGCATTGACGTCGGAATCCTGATAGCCCAAAAAATGGTGTGCAATAGCACACGAAAAATCATCAAAATGAGGCGTATGCTCGCTCCGGGGCTCGTTTGACCTTCCAAATGGCCCAGAAAACCGGTGATGGCCAACCGTATGCATAGACAACTGGCCAACCGTATGCATAGAAAACGTCTTGACGGACGTCCACAAACAAATTTGGCATTTTTGACGTCGGAATCCCGATCACCCAAAAAATGGTGTGCAAAAGCACACGAAAATCGTCAAAATGAGGCGTATGCTCGCTCCGGGGCTCGTTTGACCTTCCAAATGGCCCAGAAAACCCGTAATGGCCAACCGTATGCATAGACAACATCTTGACGGACGTCCACGAACAAATTTGGCATTTTTGACGTCGGAATCCCGATCACCCAAAAAATGGAGTGCAATAGCACACGAAAATCGTCAAAATGAGGCGTATGCTCGCTCCGGGGCTCGTTTGACCTTCCAAACGGCCCAGAAAACCCGTGATGGCCAACCGTATGCATAGACAACGTCTTGACGGACGTCCACGAACAAATTTGGCATTTTTGACGTCGGAATCCCGATCACCCAAAAAATGGTGTGCAATAGCACACGAAAATCGTCAAAATGAGGCGTATGCTCGCTCCGGGGCTCGTTTGACCTTCCAAACGGCCCAAAAAACCCGTGATGGCCAACCGTATGCATAGACAACGTCTTGACAGACGTCCACGAACAAATTTGGAGTTTTTGACGTCGGAATCCGGATCACCCAAAAAATGGTGTGCAATAGCACACGAAAATCATCAAAATGAGGCGTATGCTCGCTCCGGGGCTCGTTTAACCTTCCAAACGGCCCAGAAAACCCGTGATGGCCAATCGTATGCATAGACAACGTCTTGACAGACGTCCACGAACAAATTTGGCATTTTTGACGTCGGAATCCCGATCACCCAAAAAATGGTGTGCAATAGCACACGAAAATCGTCAAAATGAGGCGTATGCTCGCTCCGGGGCTCGTTTGACCTTCCAAACGGCCCAGAAAACCCGTGATGGCCAACCGTATGCATAGACAACGTCTTGACGGACGTCCACGAACAAATTTGGCATTTTTGACGTCGAAATCCCGATCACTCAAAAAATGGTGTGCAATAGCACACAAAAATCATCAAAATGAGGCGTATGCTCGCTCCGGGGCTCGTTTGACCTTCCAAACGGCCCAGAAAACCCGTGATGGCCAACCGTATGCATAGACAACGTCTTGACGGACGTCCACGAACAAATTTGGCATTTTTGACGTCGGAATCCGGATCACCCAAAAAATGTTGTGCAATAGCACACGAAAATCGTCAAAATGAGGCGTATGCTCGCTCCGGGGCTCGTTTGACCTTCCAAACGGCCCAGAAAACCCATTATGGCAATCCGTATGCATAGACAACGTCTTGACGGACGTCCACGAACAAATTTGGCATTTTTGACGTCGGAATCTTGATCACCCAAAAAATGGTGTGCAATAGCACACGAAAATCGTCAAAATGAGGCGTATGCTCACTCCGGGGCTCGTTTGACCTTCCAAATGGCCCAGAAAACCCGTGATGGCCAACCGAATGCATAGACAACGTCTTGACGGACGTCCACGAACAAATTTGGCATTTTTGACGTTGGAATCCCGATCACCCAAAAAATGGTGTGCAATAGCACACGAAAATCGTCAAAATGAGGCGTATAATCGCTCCGGGGATCGTTTGACCTTCCAAACGGCCTAGAAAACCCGTGATGGCCAACCGTATGCATAGACAACGTCTTGACGGACGTCCACGAACAAATTTGGCATTTTTGACGTTGGAATCCGGATCACCCAAAAAATGGTGTGCAATAGCACACGAAAATCGTCAAAATGAGGCGTATGCTCGCTCCCGGGCTCGTTTGACCTTCCAAACGGCCCAAAAAACCCGTGATGGCCAACCGTATGCATAGACAACGTCTTGACGGACGTCCACGAACAAATTTGGCATTTTTGTTGTCGGAATCCTGATCACCCAAAAAATGGTGTGCAATAGCACACGAAAATCGTCAAAATGAGGCGTATGCTCGCTCCGGGGCTCGTTTGACCTTCCAAACGGCCCAGAAAATCTGTGATGGCCAACCGTATGCATAGACAACGTCTTTACGGACGTCCACGAACAAATTTGGCATTTTTGACGTCGGAATCCCGATCACCCAAAAATGGTGTGCAATAGCACACGAAAATCGTCAAAATGAGGCGTATGCTCGCTCCGGGGCTCGTTTGACCTTCCAAACGGCCCAGAAAACCCGTGATGGCCAACCGTATGCATAGACAACGTCTTGACAGACGTCCACGAACAAATTTGGCATTTTTGACGTCGGAATCCTGATCACCCAAAAAATGGTGTGCAATAGCACACGAAAATCGTCAAAATGAGGCGTATGCTCGCTCCGGGGCTCGTTTGACCTTCCAAACGGCCCAGAAAACCCGTGATGGCCAACCGTATGCATAGACAACGTCTTGACGGACGTCCACAAACAAATTTGGCATTTTTGACGTCGGAATCCTGATCACCCAAAAAATGGTGTGCAATAGCACACGAAAATCGTCAAAATGAGGCGTATGCTCGCTCCGGGGCTCGTTTGACCTTCCAAATGGCCCAGAAAACCCGTGATGGCCAACCGTATGCATAGACAACATCTTGACGGACGCCCACGAACAAATTTGGCATTTTTGACGTCGGAATCCTGATCACCCAAAAAATGGTGTGCAATAGCACACGAAAATCGTCAAAATGAGGCGTATGCTCGCTCCGGGGCTCGTTTTACCTTCCAAACGGCCCAGAAAACCCGTGATGGCCAACCGTATGCATAGACAACGTCTTAACGGACGTCCACGAACAAATTTGGCATTTTTGACGTCGGAATCCCGATCACCCAAAAAATGGTGTGCAATAGCACACGAAAATCGTCAAAATGAGGCGTATGCTCGCTCCGGGGCTCGTTTGACCTTCCAAACGGCCCAGAAAACCCGTGATGGCCAACCGTATGCATAGACAACGTCTTGACGGACGTCCACGAACAAATTTGGCATTTTTGACGTCGGAATCCGGATCACCCAAAAAATGGTGTGCAATAGCACACGAAAATCGTCAAAATGAGGCGTATGCTCGCTCCGGGGCTCGTTTGACCTTCCAAACGGCCCAGAAAACCCGTGATGGCCAACCGTATGCATAGACAATGTCTTGACGGACGTCCACGAACAAATTTGGCATTGACGTCGGAATCCTGATAGCCCAAAAAATGGTGTGCAATAGCACACGAAAATCGTCAAAATGAGGCGTATGCTCGCTCCGGGGCTCGTTTGACCTTCCAAATGGCCCAGAAGACCCGTGATAGCCAACCGTATGCATAGAAAACGTCTTGACGGACGTCCACGAACAAATTTGGCATTTTTGACGTCGGAATCTTGATCACCCAAAAAATGGTGTGCAATAGCACACGAAAATCGTCAAAATGAGGTGTATGCTCGCTCCGGGGCTCGTTTGACCTTCCAAATGGCCCAGAAAACCCGTGATGGCCAACCGTATGCATAGACAACGTCTTGACGGACGTCCACGAACAAATTTGGCATTTTTGACGTTGGAATCTCGATCACCCAAAAAATGGTGTGCAATAGCACACGAAAATCGTCAAAATGAGGCGTATGCTCGCTCCCGGGCTCGTTTGACCTTCCAAACGGCCCAAAAAAACCGTGATGGCCAACCGTATGCATAGACAACGCCTTGACGGACGTCCACGAACAAATTTGGCATTTTTGACGTCGGAATCCTGATCACCCAAAAAATGGTGTGCAATAGCACACGAAAATCGTCAAAATGAGGCTTATGCTCGCTCCGGGGCTCGTTTGACCTTCCAAACGGCCCAGAAAACCCGTGATGGCCAACCGTATGCATAGACAACGTCTTGACGGACGTCCACGAACAAATTTGGCATTTTTGACGTCGGAATCCCGATCACCCAAAAAATGGTGTGCAATAGCACATGAAAATCGTCAAAATGAGGCGTATGCTCGCTCCGGGGCTCGTTTGACCTTCCAAACGGCCCAGAAAACCCGTGATGGCCAACCCTATGCATAGACAACGTCTTGACGGACGTCCACGAACAAATTTTGCATTTTTGACGTCGGAATCCTGATCACCCAAAAAGTGGTGTGCAATAGCACACGAAAATCGTCAAAATGAGGCGTATGCTCGCTCCGGGGCTCGTTTGACCTTCCAAATGGCCCAGAAAACCCGTGATGGCCAACCGTATGCATAGAAAACGTCTTGACGGACGTCCACGAACAAATTTGGCATTTTTGACGTCGGAATCCTGATCACCCAAAAAATGGTGTGCAATAGCACACGAAAATCGTCAAAATGAGGCGTATGCTCGCTCCGGGGCTCGTTTGACCTTCCAAACGGCCCAGAAAACCCGTGATGGCCAACCGTATGCATAGACAATGTCTTGACGGACGTCCACAAACAAATTTTGCATTTTTGACGTCGGAATCCTGATCACCCAAAAAATGGTGTGCAATAGCACACGAAAATCGTCAAAATGAGGCGTATGCTCGCTCCGGGGCTCGTTTGACCTTCCAAATGGCCCAGAAAACCCGTGATGGCTAACCGTATGCATAGACAACGTCTTGACGGACGTCCACGAACAAATTTAGCATTTTTGACGTCGGAATCTGGATCACCCAAAAAATGGTGTGCAATAGCACACGAAAATCGTCAAAATAAGGCGTATGCTCGCTCCGGGGCTCGTTTTACCTTCCAAACGGCCCAGAAAACCCGTGATGGCCAACCATATGCATAGACAACGTCTTGACGGACGTCCATGAACAAATTTGGCATTTTTTACGTCGGAATCCTGATAGCCCAAAAAATGGTGTGCAATAGCACACGAAAATCGTCAAAATGAGGCGTATGCTCGCTCCGGGGCTCGTTTGACCTTCCAAATTGCCCAGAAAACTCGTGATGGCCAACCGTATGCATAGAAACCGTCTTGACGGACGTCCACGAACAAATTTGGCATTTTTGACGTCGGAATCCCGATCACCCAAAAAATGGTGTGCAATAGCACACGAAAATCGTCAAAATGAGGCGTATGCTCGCTCCGGGGCTCGTTTGACCTTCCAAATGGCCCAGAAAACCCGTGATGGCCAACCGTATGCATAGACAACGTCTTGACGGACGTCCACGAACAAATTTGGCATTTTTGACGTTGGAATCCCGATCACCCAAAAAATGGTGTGCAATAGCACACGAAAATCGTCAAAATGAGGCGTATGCTCGCTCCGGGGATCGTTTGACCTTCCAAACGGCCCAGAAAACCGTGATGGCCAACCGTATGCATAGACAACGTCTTGACGGACGTCCACGAACAAATTTGGCATTTTTGACGTCGGAATCCCGATCACCCAAAAAATGGTGTGCAATAGCACACGAAAATCGTCGAAATGAGGCGTATGCTCGCTCCGGGGCTCGTTTGACCTTCCAAACGGCCCAGAAAACCCGTGATGGCCAACTGTATGCATAGACAACGTCTTGATGGACGTCCACGAACAAATTTGGCATTGACGTCGGAATCCTGATAGCCCAAAAAATGGTGTGCAATAGCACACGAAAATCGTCAAAATGAGGCGTATGCTCGCTACGGGGCTCGTTTGACCTTCCAAATGGCCCAGAAAACCCGTGATGGCCAACCGTATGCATAGACAACGTCTTGACGGACGTCCACAAACAAATTTGGCATTTTTGACGTCGGAATCCCGATCACCCAAAAAATGGTGTGCAATAGCACACGAAAATCGTCAAAATGAGGCGTATGCTCGCTCCGGGGCTCGTTTGACCTTCCAAATGGCCCAGAAAACCCGTGATGGCCAACCGTATGCATAGACAACGTCTTGACGGACGTCCATGAACAAATTTGGCATTTTCGACGTTGGAATCCCGATCACCCAAAAAATGGTGTGCAATAGGACACGAAAATCGTCAAAATGAGGCGTATGCTCGCTCCGGGGCTCGTTTGACCTTCCAAACGGCCTAGAAAACCCGTGTTGGCCAATCGTATGCATAGACAACGTCTTGACGGACGTCCACGAACAAATTTGGCATTTTTGACGTCGGAATCCGGATCACCCAAAAAATGGTGTGCAATAGCACACGAAAATCGTCAAAATGAGGCGTATGCTCGCTACGGGGCTCGTTTGACCTTCCAAACGTCCCAGAAAACCCGTGATGGCCAACCGTATGCATAGACAACGTCTTGACGGACGTCCACGAACAAATTTGGCATTTTTGACGTCGGAATCCCGATCACCCAAAAAATGGTGTGCAATAGCACACGAAAATCGTCAAAATGAGGCGTATGCTCGCTCCGGGGCTCGTTTGACCATCCAAACGGCCCAGAAAACCCGTGATGGCCAACCGTATGCATAGACAACGTCTTGACGGACGTTCACGAACAAATTTGGCATTTTTGACGTCGGAATCCGGATCACCCAAAAAATGGTGTGCAATAGCACACGAAAATCGTCAAAATGAGGCGTATGCTCGCTCCGGGGCTCGTTTGACCTTCCAAACGGCCCAGAAAACCCGTTATGGCCAACCGTATGCATAGACAACGTCTTGACGGACGTCCACGAACAAATTCGGCATTTTTGACGTCGGAATCTTGATCACTCAAAAAATGGTGTGCAATAGCACACGAAAATCGTCAAAATGAGGCGTATGCTCGCTCCGGGGCTCGTTTGACCTTCCAAATGGCCCAGAAAACCCGTGATGGCCAACCGTATGCATAGACAACGTCTTGACGGACGTCCACGAACAAATTTGACATTTTTGACGTTGGAATCCCTATCACCCAAAAAATGGTGTGCAATAACACACGAAAATCGTCAAAATGAGGCGTATGCTCGCTCCGGGGATCGTTTGACCTTCCAAACGGCCCAGAAAACCCGTGATGGCAAACCGTATGCATAGACAACTTCTTGACGGACGTCCACGAACAAATTTGGCATTTTTGACGTCGGAATCCGGATCACCCAAAAAATGGTGTGCAATAGCACACGAAAATCGTCAAAATGAGGCGTATGCTCGCTCCCGGGCTCGTTTGACCTTCCAAACGGCCAAGAAAACCCATGATGGCCAACCGTATGCATAGACAACGTCTTGACGGACGTCGACGAACAAATTTGGCATTGACGTCGGAATCCTGATAGCCCAAAAAATGGTGTGCAATAGCACACGAAAATCGTCAAAATGAGGCGTATGCTCGCTCCGGGGCTCGTTTGACCTTCCAAATGGCCCAAAAAACCCGTGATGGCCAACCGTATGCATAGACAACGTCTTGACGGACGTCCACAAACAAATTTGGCATTTTTGACGTCGGAATCCCGATCACCCAAAAAATGGTGTGCAATAGCACACGAAAATCGTCAAAATGAGGCGTATGCTCGCTCCGGGGCTCGTTTGACCTTCCAAATGGCCCAGAAAACCCGTGATGGCCAACCGTATGCATAGACAACGTCTTGACGGACGTCCAAGAACAAATTTGATATTTTTGACGTCGGAATCCCGATCACCCAAAAAATGGTGTGCAATAGCACACGAAAATCGTCAAAATGAGGCGTATGCTCGCTCCGGGGCTCGTTTGACCTTCCAAATGGCCCAGAAAACCCGTGATGGCCAACCGTATGCATAGACAACGTCTTGACGGACGTCCACGAACAAATTTGGCATTTTTGACGTTGGAATCCCGATCACCCAAAAAATGGTGTGCAATAGCACACGAAAATCGTCAAAATGAGGCGTATGCTCGCTCCGGGGCTCGTTTGACCTTCCAAACGGCCCAGAAAACCCGTGATGGCCAACCGTATGCATAGACAACGTCTTGACGGACGTCCACGAACAAATTTGGCATTTTTGACGTCGGAATCCGGATCACCCAAAAAATGGTGTGCAATAGCACACGAAAATCGTCAAAATGAGGCGTATGCTCGCTCCGGGGATCGTTTGACCTTCCAAACGGCCCAGAAAACCCGTGATGGCCAACCGTATGCATAGACAACGTCTTGACGGACGTCCACGAACAAATTTGGCATTTTTGACGTCGGAATCCCGATCACCCAAAAAATGGTGTGTAATAGCACACGAAAATCGTCAAAATGAGGCGTATGCTCGCTCCGGGGCTCGTTTGACCTTCCAAACGGCCCAGAAAACCCGTGATGGCCAACCGTATGCATAGACAACCTCTTGACGGACGTCCACGAACAAATTTGGCATTTTTGACGTCGAAATCCGGATCACCCAAAAAATGGTGTGCAATAGCACATGAAAATCGTCAAAATGAGGCGTATGCTCGCTCCGGGGCTCGTTTGACCTTCCAAACGGCCTAGAAAACCCGTTATGGCCAACCGTATGCATAGACAACGTCTTGACGGACGTCCACGAACAAATTTGGCATTTTTGACGTCGGAATCTTGATCACCCAAAAAATGGTGTGCAATAGCACACGAAAATCGTCAAAATGAGGCGTATGCTCGCTCCGGGGCTCGTTTGACCTTCCAAATGGCCCAGAAAACCCGTGATGGACAACCGTATGCATAGACAACGTCTTGACGGACGTCCACGAACAAATTTGGCATTTTTGACGTTGGAATCCGGATCAACCAAAAAATGGTGTGCATTAGCACACGAAAATCGTCAAAATGAGGCGTATGCTCGCTCCGGGGCTCGTTTGACCTTCCAAACGTCCCAGAAAACCTGTGATGGCCAACCGTATGCATAGACATCGTCTTGACGGACGTCCACGTACAAATTTAGCATTTTTGACGTTGAAATCTGGATCACCCAAAAAATGGTGTGCAATAGCACACGAAAATCGTCAAAATGAGGCGTATGCTCGCTCCCGGGCTCGTTTGACCTTCCAAACGGCCCAAAAACCCGTGACGGCCAACCGTATGCATAGACAACGTCTTGACAGACGTCCACGAACAAATTTGGCATTTTTGACGTCGGAATCCTGATCACCCAAAAAATGGTGTGCAATAGCACACGAAAATCGTCAAAATGAGGCGTATGCTCGCTCAGGGGCTCGTTTGACCTTCCAAACGGCCCAGAAAACCCGTGATGGCCAACCGTATGCATAGACAACGTCTTGACAGACATCCACGAACAAATTTGGCATTTTTGACGTCGGAATTCTGATCACCCAAAAAATGGTGTGCAATAGCACACGAAAATCGTCAAAATGAGGCGTATGCTCGCTCCGGGGCTCGTTTGACCTTCCAAATGGCCCAGAAAACCCGTGATGGCCAACCGTATGCATAGACAACGTCTTGACGGACGTCCACGAACAAATTTGGCATTTTTGACGTCGGAATCCCGATCACCCAAAAAATGGTGTGCAATAGCACACGAAAATCGTCAAAATGAGGCGTATGCTCGCTCCGGGGCTCGTTTGACCTTCCAAACGGCCCAGAAAACCCGTGATGGCCAACCATATGCATAGACAACGTCTTGACGGACGTCCACGAACAAATTTGGCATTTTTGACGTCGGAATCCGAATCACCCAAAAAATGGTGTGCAATAGCACACGAAAATCGTCAAAATGAGGCGTATGCTCGCTCCGGGGCTCGTTTGACCTTCCAAACGGCCCAGAAAACCCGTGATGGACAACCGTAGTCATAAACAACGTCTTGACGGACGTCCACGAAGAAATTTGGCATTTTTTACGTCGGAATCCTTATCACCCAAAAAATGGTGTGCAATAGCACACGAAAATCGTCAAAATGAGGCGTATGCTCGCTCCGGGGCTCGTTTGACCTTCCAAATGGCCCAGAAAACCCGTGATGGCCAACCGTATGCATAGACAATGTCTTGACGGACGTCCACGAACAAATTTGGCATTTTTTACGTCGTAATCCCGATCACCCAAAAAATGGTGTGCAATAGCACACGAATATCGTCAAAATGAGGCGTATGCTCGCTCCGGGGCTCGTTTGACCTTCCAAACGGCCCAGAAAACCCATGATGGCCAACCGTATGCATAGACAACGTCTTGACGGACGTCCACGAACAAATTTAGCATTTTTGACGTCGGAATCTGGATCACCCAAAAAATGGTGTGCAATAGCACACGAAAATCGTCAAAATGAGGCGTATGCTCGCTCCGGGGCTCGTTTTACCTTCCAAACGGCCCAGAAAACCCGTGATGGCCAACCATATGCATAGACAACGTCTTGACGGATGTCCATGAACAAATTTGGCATTTTTGACGTCGGAATCTTGATAGCCCAAAAAATGGTGTGCAATAGCACACGAAAATCGTCAAAATGAGGCGTATGCTCGCTCCGGAGCTCGTTTGACCTTCCAAATTGCCCAGAAAACTCGTGATGGCCAACCGTATGCATAGACAACATCTTGACGGACGTCCACGAACAAATTTGGCATTTTTGACGTCGGAATCCCGATCACCCAAAAAATGGTGTGCAATAGCACACGAAAATCGTCAAAATGAGGCGTATGCTCGCTCCGGGGCTCGTTTGACCTTCCAAACGGCCCAAAAAACCCGTGATGGCCAACCGTATGCATAGACAACGTCTTGACGGACGTCCACGAACAAATTTGGCATTTTTGACGTCGGAATCCGGATCACCCAAAAAATGGTGTGCAATAGCACACGAAAATCGTCAAAATGAGGCATATGCTCGCTCCGGGGCTCGTTTGACCTTCCAAACGGCCCAGAAAACCCGTGATGGCCAACCGTATGCATAGACAACGTCTTGACGGACGTCCACAAACAAATTTGGCATTTTTGACGTCGGAATCCTGATCACCCAAAAAATGGTGTGCAATAGCACACGAAAATCGTCAAAATGAGGCGTATGCTCGCTCCGGGGCTCGTTTGACCTTCCAAATGGCCCAGAAAACCCGTGATGGCCAACCGTATGCATAGACAACGTCTTGACGGACGTCCACGAACAAATTTGGCATTTTTGACATCGGAATCCCGATCACCCAAAAAATGGTGTGCAATAGCACACGAAAATCGTCAAAATGAGGCGTATGCTCGCTCCGGGGCTCGTTTGACCTTCCAAACGGCCCAGAAAACCCGTGATGGCCAACCGTATGCACAGACAACGTCTTGACAGACGTCCACGAACAAATTTAGCATTTTTGACGTCGGAATTTGAATAGCCCAAAAAATGGTGTGCAATAGCACACGAAAATCGTCAAAATGAGGCGTATGCTCGCTCCGGGGCTCGTTTGACCTTCCAAACGGCCCAGAAAACCCGTGATGGCCAACCGTATGCATAGACAACGTCTTGACAGACGTCCACGAACAAATTTGGCATTTTTGACGTCGGAATCCTGATCACCCAAAAAATGGTGTGCAATAGCACACGAAAATCGTCAAAATGAGGCGTATGCACGCTCCGGGGCTCGTTTGACCTCCCAAACGGCCCAGAAAACCCGTGATGGCCAACCGTATGCATAGACAACGTCTTGACGGACGTCCACGAACAAATTTGGCATTTTTGACGTCGGAATCCTGATCACCCAAAAAATGGTGTGCAATAGCACACGAAAATCGTCAAAATGAGGCGTATGCTCGCTCCGGGGCTCGTTTGACCTTCCAAATGGCCCAGAAAACCTGTGATGGCCAACCGTATGCATAGACAACGTCTTGACGGACGTCCACGAACAAATTTGGCATTTTTGACGTCGGAATCCGGATCACCCAAAAAATGGTGTGCAATAGCACACGAAAATCGTCAAAATGAGGCGTATGCTCGCTCCGGGGCTCGTTTGACCTTCCAAACGACCCAGAAAACCCATGATGGCCAACCGTATGCATAGACAACGTCTTGACGGACGTCCACGAACAAATTTGGCATTTTTGACGTCGGAATCCGGATCACCCAAAAAATGGTGTGCAATAGCACACGAAAATCGTCAAAATGAGGCGTATGCTCGCTCCGGGGCTCGTCTGACCTTCCAAACGGCCCAGAAAACCCGTGATGGCCAACCGTATGCATAGACAACGTCTTGACGGACGTCCACGAACAAATTTGGCATTTTTGACGTCGGAATCCTGATCACCCAAAAAATGGTGTGCAATAGCACACGAAAATCGTCAAAATGAGGCGTATGCTCGCTCCGGGGCTCGTTTGACCTTCCAAATGGCCCAGAAAACCCGTGACGGCCAACCGTATGCATAGACAACGTCTTGACGGACTTCCACGAACAAATTTTGCATTTTTGACATCGGAATCCCGATCACCCAAAAAATGGTGTGCAATAGCACACGAAAATCGTCAAAATGAGGCGTATGCTCGCTCCGGGGCTCGTTTGACCTTCCAAACGGCCCAGAAAACCCGTGATGGCCAACCGTATGCATAGACAACGTCTTGACGGACGTCCACGAACAAATTTGGCATTTTTGACGTCGGAATCCGGATCACCCAAATAATGGTGTGCAATAGCACACGAAAATCGTCAAAATGAGGCGTATGCTCGCTCCGGAGCTCGTTTGACCTTCCAAACGGCCCAGAAAACCCGTGATGGCCAACCGTATGCATAGACAACGTCTTGACGGACGTCCACGAACAAATTTGGCATTTTTGACGTCAGAATCCTGATCACCCAAAAAATGGTGTGCAATAGCACACGAAAATCGTCAAAATGAGGCGTATGCTCGCTCCAGGGCTCGTTTGACCTTCCAAATGGCCCAGAAAACCCGTGATAACCAACCGTATGCATAGACAACGTCTTGACGGACGTCCACGAACAAATTTGGCATTTTTGACGTCGGAATCCCGATCACCCAAAAAATGGTGTGCAATAGCACACGAAAATCGTCAAAATGAGGCGTATGCTCGCTCCGGGGCTCGTTTGACCTTCCAAACGGCCCAGAAAACCCGTGATGGCAAACCGTATGCATAGACAACGTCTTGACGGACGTCCACGAACAAATTTGGCATTTTTGACGTCGGAATCCGGATCAACCAAAAAATGGTGTGCATTAGCACACGAAAATCGTCAAAATGAGGCGTATGCTCGCTCCGAGGCTCGTTTGACCTTCCAAACGGCCCAGAAAACCCGTGATGGCCAACCGTATGCATAGACATCGTCTTGACGGACGTCCACGAACAAATTTGGCATTTTTGACGTCGGAATCCTGATCACCCAAAAAATGGTGTGCAATAGCACACGAAAATCGTCAAAATGAGGCGTATGCTCGCTCCGGGGCTCGTTTGAACTTCCAAATGGCCCAGAAAACCCGTGATGGCCAACCGTATGCATAGACAACGTCTTGACGGACGTCCATGAAAAAATTTGGCATTTTTGACGTCGGAATCCTGATCACCCAAAAAATGGTGTGCAATAGCATACGAAAATCGTCAAAATGAGGCGTATGCTCGCTCCGGTGCTCGTTTGACCTTCCAAACGGCCCAGAAAACCCGTGATGGCCAACCGTATGCATAGACAACGTCTTGACAGACGTCCACAAACAAATTTGGCATTTTTGACGTCGGAATCCTGATCACCCAAAAAATGGTGTGCAATAGCACACGAAAATCGTCAAAATGAGGCGTATGCTCGCTCCGGGGCTCGTTTGACCTTCCAAATGGCCCAGAAAACCCGTGATGGCCAACCGTATGCATAGACAACGTCTTGACGGACGTCCACGAACAAATTTGGCATTTTTGACGTTGGAATCCCGATCACCCAAAAAATGGTGTGCAATAGCACACGAAAATCGTCAAAATGAGGCGTATGCTCGCTCCGGGGCTCGTTTGACCTTCCAAACGGCCCAGAAAACCCGTGATGGCCAACCCTATGCATAGACAACGTCTTGACGGACGTCCACGAACAAATTTGGCATTTTTGACGTTGGAATCCCGATCACCCAAAAAATGGTGTGCAATAGCACACGAAAATCGTCAAAATGAGGCGTATGCTCGCTCCGGGGATCGTTTGACCTTCCAAACGGCCCAGAAAACCGTGATGGCCAACCGTATGCATAGACAACGTCTTGACGGACGTCCACGAACAAATTTGGCATTTTTGACGTCGGAATCCGGATCACCCAAAAAATGGTGTGCAATAGCACACGAAAATCGTCGAAATGAGGCGTATGCTCGCTCCGGGGCTCGTTTGACCTTCCAAACGGCCCAGAAAACCCGTGATGGCCAACCGTATGCATAGACAACGTCTTGATGGACGTCCACGAACAAATTTGGCATTGACGTCGGAATCCTGATAGCCCAAAAAATGGTGTGCAATAGCACACGAAAATCGTCAAAATGAGGTGTATGCTCGCTCCGGGGCTCGTTTGACCTTCCAAACGGCCTAGAAAACCCGTGATGGCCAATCGTATGCATAGACAACGTCTTGACGGACGTCCACGAACAAATTTGGCATTTTTGACGTCGGAATCCGGATCACCCAAAAAATGGTGTGCAATAGCACACGAAAATCGTCAAAATGAGGCGTATGCTCGCTCCGGGGCTCGTTTGACCTTCCAAACGTCCCAGAAAACCCGTGATGGCCAACCGTATGCATAGACAACGTCTTGACGGACGTCCACGAACAAATTTGGCATTTTTGACGTCGGAATCCCGATCACCCAAAAAATGGTGTGCAATAGCACACGAAAATCGTCAAAATGAGGCGTATGCTCGCTCCGGGGCTCGTTTGACCTTCCAAACGGCCCAGAAAACCCGTGATGGCCAACCGTATGCATAGACAACGCCTTGACGGACGTCCACGAACAAATTTGGCATTTTTGACGTCGGAATCCGGATCACCCAAAAAATGGTGTGCAATAGCACACGAAAATCGTCAAAATGAGGCGTATGCTCGCTCCGGGGCTCGTTTGACCTTCCAAACGGCCCAGAAAACCCGTTATGGCCAACCGTATGCATAGACAACGTCTTGACGGACGTCCACGAACAAATTCGGCATTTTTGACGTCGGAATCTTGATCACTCAAAAAATGGTGTGCAATAGCACACGAAAATCGTCAAAATGAGGCGTATGCTCGCTCCGGGGCTCGTTTGACCTTCCAAATGGCCCAGAAAACCCGTGATGGCCAACCGTATGCATAGACAACGTCTTGACGGACGTCCACGAACAAATTTGACATTTTTGACGTTGGAATCCCTATCACCCAAAAAATGGTGTGCAATAGCACACGAAAATCGTCAAAATGAGGCGTATGCTCGCTCCGGGGATCGTTTGACCTTCCAAACGGCCCAGAAAACCCGTGATGGCAAACCGTATGCATAGACAACTTCTTGACGGACGTCCACGAACAAATTTGGCATTTTTGACGTCGGAATCCGGATCACCCAAAAAATGGTGTGCAATAGCACACGAAAATCGTCAAAATGAGGCGTATGCTCGCTCCCGGGCTCGTTTGACCTTCCAAACGGCCAAGAAAACCCGTGATGGCCAACCGTATGCATAGACAACGTCTTGACGGACGTCGACGAACAAATTTGGCATTGACGTCGGAATCCTGATAGCCCAAAAAATGGTGTGCAATAGCACACGAAAATCGTCAAAATGAGGCGTATGCTCGCTCCGGGGCTCGTTTGACCTTCCAAATGGCCCAGAAAACCCGTGATGGCCAACCGTATGCATAGACAACGTCTTGACGGACGTCCACAAACAAATTTGGCATTTTTGACGTCGGAATCCCGATCACCCAAAAAATGGTGTGCAATAGCACACGAAAATCGTCAAAATGAGGCGTATGCTCGCTCCGGGGCTCGTTTGACCTTCCAAATGGCCCAGAAAACCCGTGATGGCCAACCGTATGCATAGACAACGTCTTGACGGATGTCCAAGAACAAATTTGATATTTTTGACGTCGGAATCCCGATCACCCAAAAAATGGTGTGCAATAGCACACGAAAATCGTCAAAATGAGGCGTATGCTCGCTCCGGGGCTCGTTTGACCTTCCAAATGGCCCAGAAAACCCGTGATGGCCAACCGTATGCATAGACAACGTCTTGACGGACGTCCACGAACAAATTTGGCATTTTTGACGTTGGAATCCCGATCACCCAAAAAATGGTGTGCAATAGCACACGAAAATCGTCAAAATGAGGCGTATGCTCGCTCCGGGGCTCGTTTGACCTTCCAAACGGCCCAGAAAACCCGTGATGGCCAACCGTATGCATAGACAACGTCTTGACGGACGTCCACGAACAAATTTGGCATTTTTGACGTCGGAATCCGGATCACCCAAAAAATGGTGTGCAATAGCACACGAAAATCGTCAAAATGAGGCGTATGCTCGCTCCGGGGATCGTTTGACCTTTCAAACGGCCCAGAAAACCCGTGATGGCCAACCGTATGCATATACAACGTCTTGACGGACGTCCACGAACAAATTTGGCATTTTTGACGTCGGAATCCCGATCACCCAAAAAATGGTGTGCAATAGCACACGAAAATCGTCAAAATGAGGCGTATGCTCGCTCCGGGGCTCGTTTGACCTTCCAAACGGCCCAGAAAACCCGTGATGGCCAACCGTATGCATAGACAACCTCTTGACGGACGTCCACGAACAAATTTGGCATTTTTGACGTCGAAATCCGGATCACCCAAAAAATGGTGTGCAATAGCACACGAAAATCGTCAAAATGAGGCGTATGCTCGCTCCGGGGCTCGTTTGACCTTCCAAACGGCCTAGAAAACCCGTTATGGCCAACCGTATGCATAGACAACGTCTTGACGGACGTCCACGAACAAATTTGGCATTTTTGACGTTGGAATCCGGATCAACCAAAAAATGGTGTGCATTAGCACACGAAAATCGTCAAAATGAGGCGTATGCTCGCTCCGGGGCTCGTTTGACCTTCCAAACGGCCCAGAAAACCCGTGATGGCCAACCGTATGCATAGACATCGTCTTGACGGACGTCCACGAACAAATTTGGCATTTTTGACGTCGGAATCTGGATCACCCAAAAAATGGTGTGCAATAGCACACGAAAATCGTCAAAATGAGGCGTATGCTCGCTCCCGGGCTCGTTTGACCTTCCAAACGGCCCAAAAACCCGTGACGGCCAACCGTATGCATAGACAACGTCTTGACAGACGTCCACGAACAAATTTGGCATTTTTGACGTCGGAATCCTGATCACCCAAAAAATGGTGTGCAATAGCACACGAAAATCGTCAAAATGAGGCGTATGCTCGCTCCGGGGCTCGTTTGACCTTCCAAACGGCCCAGAAAACCCGTGATGGCCAACCGTATGCATAGACAACGTCTTGACAGACATCCACGAACAAATTTGGCATTTTTGACGTCGGAATTCTGATCACCCAAAAAATGGTGTGCAATAGCACACGAAAATCGTCAAAATGAGGCGTATGCTCGCTCCGGGGATCGTTTGACCTTCCAAATGGCCCAGAAAACCCGTGATGGCCAACCGTATGCATAGACAACGTCTTGACGGACGTCCACGAACAAATTTGGCATTTTTGACGTCGGAATCCCGATCACCCAAAAAATGGTGTGCAATAGCACACGAAAATCGTCAAAATGAGGCATATGCTCGCTCCGGGGCTCGTTTGACCTTCCAAACGGCCCAGAAAACCCGTGATGGCCAACCATATGCATAGACAACGTCTTGACGGATGTCCACGAACAAATTTAGCATTTTTGACGTCGGAATCTGGATCACCCAAAAAATGGTGTGCAATAGCACACGAAAATCGTCAAAATGAGGCGTATGCTCGCTCCGGGGCTCGTTTTACCTTCCAAATGGCCCAGAAAACCCGTGATAGCCAACCATATGCATAGACAACGTCTTGACGGATGTCCATGAACAAATTTGGCATTTTTGACGTCGGAATCCTGATAGCCCAAAAAATGGTGTGCAATAGCACACGAAAATCGTCAAAATGAGGCGTATGCTCGCTCCGGAGCTCGTTTGACCTTCCAAATTGCCCAGAAAACTCGTGATGGCCAACCGTATGCATAGACAACGTCTTGACGGACGTCCACGAACAAATTTGGCATTTTTGACGTCGGAATCCCGATCACCCAAAAAATGGTGTGCAATAGCACACGAAAATCGTCAAAATGAGGCGTATGCTCGCTCCGGGGCTCGTTTGACCTTCCAAACGGCCCAGAAAACCCGTGATGGCCAACCGTATGCATAGACAACGTCTTGACGGACGTCCACGAACAAATTTGGCATTTTTGACGTCGGAATCCGGATCACCCAAAAAATGGTGTGCAATAGCACACGAAAATCGTCAAAATGAGGCGTATGCTCGCTCCGGGGCTCGTTTGACCTTCCAAATGGCCCAGAAAACCCGTGATGGCCAACCGTATGCATAGACAACGTCTTGACGGACGTCCACGAACAAATTTGGCATTTTTGACATCGGAATCCCGATCACCCAAAAAATGGTGTGCAATAGCACACGAAAATCGTCAAAATGAGGCGTATGCTCGCTTCGGGGCTCGTTTGACCTTCCAAACGGCCCAGAAAACCCGTGATGGCCAACCGTATGCACAGACAACGTCTTGACGGACGTCCACGAACAAATTTAGCATTTTTGACGTCGGAATCTGAATCACCCAAAAAATGGTGTGCAATAGCACACGAAAATCGTCAAAATGAGGCGTATGCTCGCTCCGGGGCTCGTTTGACCTTCCAAACGGCCCAGAAAACCCGTGATGGCCAACCGTATGCATAGACAACGTCTTGACGGACGTCCACGAACAAATTTGGCATTTTTGACGTCGGAATCCTGATCACCCAAAAAATGGTGTGCAATAGCACACGAAAATCGTCAAAATGAGGCGTATGCACGCTCCGGGGCTCGTTTGACCTCCCAAACGGCCCAGAAAACCCGTGATGGCCAACCGTATGCATAGACAACGTCTTGACGGACGTCCACGAAAAAATTTGGCATTTTTGACGTCGGAATCGTGATCACCCAAAAAATGGTGTGCAATAGAACACGAAAATCGTCAAAATGAGGCGTATGCTCGCTCCGGGGCTCGTTTGACCTTCCAAACGGCCCAGAAAACCTGTGATGGCCAACCGTATGCATAGACAACGTCTTGACGGACGTCCACGAACAAATTTGGCATTTTTGACGTCGGAATCCGGATCACCCAAAAAATGGTGTGCAATAGCACACGAAAATCGTCAAAATGAGGCGTATGCTCGCTCCGGTGCTCGTTTGACCTTCCAAACGACCCAGAAAACCCGTGATGGCCAACCGTATGCATAGACAACGTCTTGACGGACGTCCACGAACAAATTTGGCATTTTTGACGTCGGAATCCGGATCATCCAAAAAATGGTGTGCAATAGCATACGAAAATCGTCAAAATGAGGCGTATGCTCGCTCCGGGGCTCGTCTGACCTTCCAAACGGCCCAGAAAACCCGTGATGGCCAACCGTATGCATAGACAACGTCTTGACGGACGTCCACGAACAAATTTGGCATTTTTGACATCGGAATCCCGATCACCCAAAAAATGGTGTGCAATAGCACACGAAAATCGTCAAAATGAGGCGTATGCTCGCTTCGGGGCTCGTTTGACCTTCCAAACGGCCCAGAAAACCCGTGATGGCCAACCGTATGCACAGACAACGTCTTGACGGACGTCCACGAACAAATTTAGCATTTTTGACGTCGGAATCTGAATCACCCAAAAAATGGTGTTCAATAGCACACGAAAATCGTCAAAATGAGGCGTATGCTCGCTCCGGGGCTCGTTTGACCTTCCAAACGGCCCAGAAAACCCGTGATGGCCAACCGTATGCATAGACATCGTCTTGACGGACGTCCACGAACAAATTTGGCATTTTTGACGTCGGAATCTGGATCACCCAAAAAATGGTGTGCAATAGCACACGAAAATCGTCAAAATGAGCCGTATGCTCGCTCCGGGGCTCGTTTGACCTTCCAAACGACCCAGAAAACCCGTGATGGCCAATCGTATGCATAGACAACGTCTTGACGGACGTCCACGAACAAATTTGGCATTTTTGACGTCGGAATCCTGATCACCCAAAAAATGGTGTGCAATAGCACACGAAAATCATCAAAATGAGGCGTATGCTCGCTCCGGGGCTCGTTTGACCTTCCAAACGGCCCAGAAAACCCGTGATGGCCAACCGTATGCATAGACAACCTCTTGACGGACGTCCACGAACAAATTTGGCATTTTTGACGTCGAAATCCGGATCACCCAAAAAATGGTGTGCAATAGCACACGAAAATCGTCAAAATGAGGCGTATGCTCGCTCCGGGGCTCGTTTGACCTTCCAAACGGCCTAGAAAACCCGTTATGGCCAACCGTATGCATAGACAACGTCTTGACGGACGTCCACGAACAAATTTGGCATTTTTGACGTTGGAATCCGGATCAACCAAAAAATGGTGTGCATTAGCACACGAAAATCGTCAAAATGAGGCGTATGCTCGCTCCGGGGCTCGTTTGACCTTCCAAACGGCCCAGAAAACCCGTGATGGCCAACCGTATGCATAGACATCGTCTTGACGGACGTCCACGAACAAATTTGGCATTTTTGACGTCGGAATCTGGATCACCCAAAAAATGGTGTGCAATAGCACACGAAAATCGTCAAAATGAGGCGTATGCTCGCTCCCGGGCTCGTTTGACCTTCCAAACGGCCCAAAAACCCGTGACGGCCAACCGTATGCATAGACAACGTCTTGACAGACGTCCACGAACAAATTTGGCATTTTTGACGTCGGAATCCTGATCACCCAAAAAATGGTGTGCAATAGCACACGAAAATCGTCAAAATGAGGCGTATGCTCGCTCCGGGGCTCGTTTGACCTTCCAAACGGCCCAGAAAACCCGTGATGGCCAACCGTATGCATAGACAACGTCTTGACAGACATCCACGAACAAATTTGGCATTTTTGACGTCGGAATTCTGATCACCCAAAAAATGGTGTGCAATAGCACACGAAAATCGTCAAAATGAGGCGTATGCTCGCTCCGGGGATCGTTTGACCTTCCAAATGGCCCAGAAAACCCGTGATGGCCAACCGTATGCATAGACAACGTCTTGACGGACGTCCACGAACAAATTTGGCATTTTTGACGTCGGAATCCCGATCACCCAAAAAATGGTGTGCAATAGCACACGAAAATCGTCAAAATGAGGCATATGCTCGCTCCGGGGCTCGTTTGACCTTCCAAACGGCCCAGAAAACCCGTGATGGCCAACCATATGCATAGACAACGTCTTGACGGATGTCCACGAACAAATTTAGCATTTTTGACGTCGGAATCTGGATCACCCAAAAAATGGTGTGCAATAGCACACGAAAATCGTCAAAATGAGGCGTATGCTCGCTCCGGGGCTCGTTTTACCTTCCAAACGGCCCAGAAAACCCGTGATAGCCAACCATATGCATAGACAACGTCTTGACGGATGTCCATGAACAAATTTGGCATTTTTGACGTCGGAATCCTGATAGCCCAAAAAATGGTGTGCAATAGCACACGAAAATCGTCAAAATGAGGCGTATGCTCGCTCCGGAGCTCGTTTGACCTTCCAAATTGCCCAGAAAACTCGTGATGGCCAACCGTATGCATAGACAACGTCTTGACGGACGTCCACGAACAAATTTGGCATTTTTGACGTCGGAATCCCGATCACCCAAAAAATGGTGTGCAATAGCACACGAAAATCGTCAAAATGAGGCGTATGCTCGCTCCGGGGCTCGTTTGACCTTCCAAACGGCCCAGAAAACCCGTGATGGCCAACCGTATGCATAGACAACGTCTTGACGGACGTCCACGAACAAATTTGGCATTTTTGACGTCGGAATCCGGATCACCCAAAAAATGGTGTGCAATAGCACACGAAAATCGTCAAAATGAGGCGTATGCTCGCTCCGGGGCTCGTTTGACCTTCCAAATGGCCCAGAAAACCCGTGATGGCCAACCGTATGCATAGACAACGTCTTGACGGACGTCCACGAACAAATTTGGCATTTTTGACATCGGAATCCCGATCACCCAAAAAATGGTGTGCAATAGCACACGAAAATCGTCAAAATGAGGCGTATGCTCGCTTCGGGGCTCGTTTGACCTTCCAAACGGCCCAGAAAACCCGTGATGGCCAACCGTATGCACAGACAACGTCTTGACGGACGTCCACGAACAAATTTAGCATTTTTGACGTCGGAATCTGAATCACCCAAAAAATGGTGTGCAATAGCACACGAAAATCGTCAAAATGAGGCGTATGCTCGCTCCGGGGCTCGTTTGACCTTCCAAACGGCCCAGAAAACCCGTGATGGCCAACCGTATGCATAGACAACGTCTTGACGGACGTCCACGAACAAATTTGGCATTTTTGACGTCGGAATCCTGATCACCCAAAAAATGGTGTGCAATAGCACACGAAAATCGTCAAAATGAGGCGTATGCACGCTCCGGGGCTCGTTTGACCTCCCAAACGGCCCAGAAAACCCGTGATGGCCAACCGTATGCATAGACAACGTCTTGACGGACGTCCACGAAAAAATTTGGCATTTTTGACGTCGGAATCGTGATCACCCAAAAAATGGTGTGCAATAGAACACGAAAATCGTCAAAATGAGGCGTATGCTCGCTCCGGGGCTCGTTTGACCTTCCAAACGGCCCAGAAAACCTGTGATGGCCAACCGTATGCATAGACAACGTCTTGACGGACGTCCACGAACAAATTTGGCATTTTTGACGTCGGAATCCGGATCACCCAAAAAATGGTGTGCAATAGCACACAAAAATCGTCAAAATGAGGCGTATGCTCGCTCCGGGGCTCGTTTGACCTTCCAAACGACCCAGAAAACCCGTGATGGCCAACCGTATGCATAGACAACGTCTTGACGGACGTCCACGAACAAATTTGGCATTTTTGACGTCGGAATCCGGATCATCCAAAAAATGGTGTGCAATAGCACACGAAAATCGTCAAAATGAGGCGTATGCTCGCTCCGGGGCTCGTCTGACCTTCCAAACGGCCCAGAAAACCCGTGATGGCCAACCGTATGCATAGACAACGTCTTGACGGACGTCCACGAACAAATTTGGCATTTTTGACATCGGAATCCCGATCACCCAAAAAATGGTGTGCAATAGCACACGAAAATCGTCAAAATGAGGCGTATGCTCGCTTCGGGGCTCGTTTGACCTTCCAAACGGCCCAGAAAACCCGTGATGGCCAACCGTATGCACAGACAACGTCTTGACGGACGTCCACGAACAAATTTAGCATTTTTGACGTCGGAATCTGAATCACCCAAAAAATGGTGTGCAATAGCACACGAAAATCGTCAAAATGAGGCGTATGCTCGCTCCGGGGCTCGTTTGACCTTCCAAACGGCCCAAAAAACCCGTGATGGCCAACCGTATGCATATACAACGTCTTGATGGACGTCCACGAACAAATTTGGCATTTTTGACGTCGGAATCCCGATCACCCAAAAAATGGTGTGCAATAGCACACGAAAATCGTCAAAATGAGGCGTATGCTCGCTCCGGGGCTCGTTTGACCTTCCAAATGGCCCAGAAAACCCGTGACGGCCAACCGTATGCATAGACAACGTCTTGACGGACTTCCACGAACAAATTTTGCATTTTTGACATCGGAATCCCGATCACCCAAAAAATGGTGTGCAATAGCACACGAAAATCGTCAAAATGAGGCGTATGCTCGCTCCGGGGCTCGTTTGACCTTCCAAACGGCCCAGAAAACCCATGATGGCCAACCGTATGCATAGACAACGTCTTGACGGACGTCCACGAACAAATTTGGCATTTTTGACGTCGGAATCCGGATCACCCAAATAATGGTGTGCAATAGCACACGAAAATCGTCAAAATGAGGCGTATGCTCGCTCCGGGGCTCGTTTGACCTTCCAAACGGCCCAGAAAACCCGTGATGGCCAACCGTATGCATAGAAAACATCTTGACAGACGTCCACGAACAAATTTGGCATTTTTGACGTCGGAATCCTGATCACCCAAAAAATGGTGTGCAATAGCACACGAAAATCGTCAAAATGAGGCGTATGCTCGCTCCAGGGCTCGTTTGACCTTCCAAATTGCCCAGAAAACCCGTGATAACCAACCGTATGCATAGACAACGTCTTGACGGACGTCGACGAACAAATTTGGCATTTTTGACGTCGGAATCCCGATCACCCAAAAAATGGTGTGCAATAGCACACGAAAATCGTCAAAATGAGGCGTATGCTCGCTCTGGGGCTCGTTTGACCTTCCAAACGGCCCAGAAAACCCGTGATGGCAAACCGTATGCATAGACAACGTCTTGACGGACGTCCACGAACAAATTTAGCATTTTTGACGTCGGAATCCGGATCAACCAAAAAATGGTGTGCATTAGCACACGAAAATCGTCAAAATGAGGCGTATGCTCGCTCCGAGGCTCGTTTGACCTTCCAAACGGCCCAGAAAACCCGTGATGGCCAACCGTATGCATAGACATCGTCTTGACGGACGTCCACGAACAAATTTGGCATTTTTGACGTCGGAATCCTGATCACCCAAAAAATGGTGTGCAATAGCACACGAAAATCGTCAAAATGAGGCGTATGCTCGCTCCGGGGCTCGTTTGAACTTCCAAATGGCCCAGAAAACCCGTGATGGCCAACCGTATGCATAGACAACGTCTTGACGGACGTCCATGAAAAAATTTGGCATTTTTGACGTCGGAATCCTGATCACCCAAAAAATGGTGTGCAATAGCATACGAAAATCGTAAAAATGAGGCGTATGCTCGCTCTGGTGCTCGTTTGACCTTCCAAACGGCCCAGAAAACCCGTGATTGCCAACCGTATGCATAGACAACGTCTTGACGGACGTCCACGAACAAATTTTGCATTTTTGACGTCGGAATCCTGATCACCCAAAAAATGGTGTGCAATAGCACACGAAAGTCGTCAAAATGAGGCGTATGCTCGCTCCGGGGCTCGTTTGACCTTCCAAATGGCCCAGAAAACCCGTGATGGCCAACCCTATGCATAGACAACGTCTTGACGGACGTCCACGAACAAATTAGGCATTTTTGACGTCGGAATCCCGATCACCCAAAAAATGGTGTGCAATAGCACACGAAAATCGTCAAAATGAGGCGTATGCTCGCTCCGGGGCTCGTTTGACCTTCCAAACGGCCCAGATAACCCGTGATGGCCCACCGTATGCATAGACAACGTCTTGACGGACGTCCACGAACAAATTTGGCATTTTTGACGTCGGAATCCCGATCACCCAAAAAATGGTGTGCAATAGCACACGAAAATCGTCAAAATGAGGCGTATGCTCGCTCCGGGGCTCGTTTGACCTTCCAAACGGCCAAGAAAACCCGTGATGGCCAACCGTATGCATGGACAACGTCTTGACGGACGTCCACGAACAAATTTGGCATTTTTGACGTCAGAATCCGGATCATCCAAAAAATGGTGTGCAATAGCACACGAAAATCGTCAAAATGAGGCGTATGCTCGCTCCGGGGCTCGTTTGACCTTCCAAACGACCCAGAAAACCCGTAATGGCCAATCGTATGCATAGACAACGTCTTGACGGACGTCCACGAACAAATTTGGCATTTTTGACGTCGGAATCCCGATCACCCAAAAAATGGTGTGCAATAGCACACGAAAATCGTCAAAATGAGGCGTATGCTCGCTCCGGGGCTCGTTTGACCTTCCAAACGGCCCAGAAAACCCGTGATGGCCAACTGTATGCATAGACAACGTCTTGACGGACGTCCACGAACAAATTTGGCATTTTTGACATTGGAATCCGGATCACCAAAAAAATGGTGTGCAATAGCACACGAAAATCGTCAAAATGAGGCGTATGCTCGCTCCGGGGCTCGTTTGACCTTCCAAACGGCCCAGAAAACCCGTGATGGCCAACGACAACGTCTTGACAGACGTCCACGAACAAATTTGGCATTTTTGACGTCGGAATCCTGATCACCCAAAAAATGGTGTGCAATAGCACACGAAAATCGTTAAAATGAGGCGTATGCTCGCTTCGGGGCTCGTTTGACCTTTCAAACGGCCCAGAAAAGTCGTGATGGCCAACCGTATGCATAGACAACGTCTTGACGGACGTCCACGAACAAATTTGGCATTTTTGACGTCGGAATCCCGATCACCCAAAAAATGGTGTGCAATAGCACACGAAAATCGTCAAAATGAGGCGTATGCTCGTTCCGGGGCTCGTTTGACCTTCCAAACGGCCCAGAAAACCCGTGATGGCCAACTGTATGCATAGACAACGTCTTGATGGACGTCCACGAACAAATTTGGCATTTTTGACGTCGGAATCCCGATCACCCAAAAAATGGTGTGCAATAGCACACGAAAATTGTCAAAATGAGGCGTATGCTCGCTCCGGGGCTCGTTTGACCTTCCAAACGGCCCAGAAAACCTGTGATGGCCAACTGTATGCATAGACAACGTCTTGACGGACGTCCACGAACAAATTTGGCATTTTTGACGTCGAAATCCGGATCACCCAAAAAATGGTGTGCAATAGCACACGAAAATCGTCAAAATGAGGTGTATGCTCACTCCGGGGCTCGTTTGACCTTCCAAACGGCCCAGAAAACCCGTGATGGCCAACCGTATGCATAGACAACGTCTTGACGGACGTCCACGAACAAATTTGGCATTTTTGACGTCGGAATCCTGATCACCCAAAAAATGGTGTGCAATAGCACACGAAAATCGTCAAAATGAGGCGTATGCTCGCTCCGGGGCTCGTTTGACCTTCCAAATGGCCCAGAAAACCCGTGATGGCCAACCGTATGCATAGACAACGTCTTGACGAACGTCCACGAACAAATTTGGCATTTTTTAGGTCGGAATCCCGATCACCCAAAAAATGGTGTGCAATAGCACACGAAAATCGTCAAAATGAGGCGTATGCTCGCTCCGGGGCTCGTTTGACCTTCCAAACGGCCCAGAAAACCCGTGATGGCCAACCGTATGCATAGACAACGTCTTGACGGACGTCCATGAACAAATTTGGCATTTTTGACGTCGGAATCTCGATCACCCAAAAAATGGTGTGCAATAGCACACGAAAATCGTCAAAATGAGGCGTATGCTCGCTCCGGGGCTCGTTTGACCTTCCAAACGGCCCAGAAAACTCGTGATGGCAAACCGTATGCATAGACAATGTCTTGACGGACGTCCACGAACAAATTTGGCATTTTTGACGTCGGAATCCTGATCACCCAAAAAATGGTGTGCAATAGCACATGAAAATCGTCAAAATGAGGCGTATGCTCGCTCCGGAGCTCGTTTGACCTTCCAAACGGCCCAAAAAACCCGTGATGGCCAACCGTATGCATAGACAACGTCTTGACGGACGTCCACGAATAAATTTGGCATTTTTGACGTCAGAATCCTGATCACCCAAAAAATGGTGTGCAATAGCACACGAAAATCGTCAAAATGAGGCGTATGCTCGCTCCGGGGCTCGTTTGACCTTCCAAATGGCCCAGAAAACCAATGATGGCCAACCGTATGCATAGACAACGTCTTGACGGACGTCCACGAAGAAATTTGGCATTTTTGACATCGGAATCCCGATCACCCAAAAAATGGTGTGCAATAGCACACGAAAATCGTCAAAATGAGGCGTATGCTCGCTCCAGGGCTCGTTTGACCTACCAAACGGCCCAGAAAACCCGTGATGGCAACCGTATGCATAGACAACGTCTTGACGGACGTCCACGAACAAATTTGGCATTTTTGACGTCGGAATCTGGATCACCCATAAAATGGTGTGCAATAGCACACGAAAATCGTCAAAATGAGGCGTATGCTCGCTCCGGGGCTCGTTTGACCTTCCAAACGGCCCAGAAAACCTGTGATGGCCAACCGTATGCATAGACAACGTCTTGACGGACCTCCACGAACAAATTTGGCATTTTTGACGTCGGAATCCCGATCACCCAAAAAATGGTGTGCAATAGCACACGAAAATCGTCAAAATGAGGCGTATGCTCGCTCCGGGGCTCGTTTGACCTTCCAAATGGCCCAGAAAACCCGTGATGGCCAACCGTATGCATAGACAACGTCTTGACGGACGTCCACGAACAAATTTGGCATTTTTGACGTCGGAATCCTGATCACCCAAAAAATGGTGTGCAATAGCACACGAAAATCGTCAAAATGAGGCGTATGCTCGCTCCGAAGCTCGTTTGACCTTCCAAACGGCCCAGAAAACCCGTGATGGCCAACTGTATGCATAGACAACGTCTTGACGGACGTCCACGAACAAATTTGGCATTTTCAACATCGGAATCCGGATCACCCAAAAAATGGTGTGCAATAGCACACGAAAATCGTCAAAATGAGGCGTATGCTCGCTCCGGGGCTCGTTTGACCTTCCAAACGGCCCAGAAAACCCGTGATGGCCAACCGTATGCAAAGACAACGTCTTGACGGACGTCCACGAACAAATTTGGCATTTTTGACGTCGGAATCCTGATCACCCAAAAAATGGTGTGCAATAGCACACGAAAATCATCAAAATGAGGCGTATGCTCGCTCCGGGGCTCGTTTGACCTTCCAAATGGCCCTGAAAACCCGTGATGGCCAACCGTATGCATAGACAACGTCTTGATGAAAATCCACGAACAAATTTGGCATTTTTGACGTCGGAATCCGGATCACCCAAAAAATGGTGTGCAATAGCACACGAAAATCGTCAAAATGAGGCGTATGCTCGCTCCGGGGCTCGTTTGACCTTCCAAACGGCCCAGAAAACCCGTGATGGCCAACCGTATGCATAGACAACGTCTTGACGGACGTCCACGAACAAATTTGGCATTTTTGACGTTGGAATCCCGATCACCCAAAAAATGGTGTGCAATAGCACACGAAAATCGTCAAAATGAGGCGTATGCTCGCTCCGGGGCTCGTTTGACCTTCCAAACGGCCCAGAAAACCCGTGATGGCCAACCGTATGCATAGACAACATCTTGACGGACGTCCACGAACAAATTTGGCATTTTTGACGTCGGAATCCTGATCACCCAAAAAATGGTGTGCAATAGCACACGAAAATCATCAAAATGAGGCGTATGCTCGCTCCGGGGCTCGTTTGACCTTCCAAACGGCCCAGAAAACCCGTGATGGCCAACTGTATGCATAGACAATGTCTTGACGGACGTCCATGAACAAATTTGGCATTTTTGACGTTGGAATCCGGATCACCCAAAAAATGGTGTGCAATAGCACACGAAAATCGTCAAAATGAGGCGTATGCTCGCTCTGGGGCTCGTTTGACCTTCCAAACGGCCCAGAAAACCCATGATGGCCAACCGTATGCATAGACAACGTCTTGACGGACGTCCACGAACAAATTTGGCATTTTTGACGTCGGAATCCTGATCACCCAAAAAATGGTGTGCAATAGCATACGAAAATCGTCAAAATGAGGCGTATGCTCGCTCCGGGGCTCGTTTGACCTTCCAAATGGCCCAGAAAACCTGTGATGGCCAACCGTATGCATAGACAACGTCTTGATGGACGTCCACGAACAAATTTGGCATTGTTGACGTCGGAATCCCGATCAACCAAAAAATGGTGTGCAATAGCACACGAAAATCGTCAAAATGAGGCGTATGCTCGCTCCGGGGCTCGTTTGACCTTCCAAACGGCCCAGAAAACCCGTGATGGCCAACCGTATGCATAGACAACGTCTTGACGGACGTCCACGAACAAATTTGGCATTTTTGACGTCGGAATCCCGATCACCCAAAAAATGGTGTGCAATAGCACACGAAAATCGTCAAAATGAGGCGTATGCTCGCTCCGGGGCTCGTTTGACCTTCCAAACGGCCCAGAAAACCCGTGATGGCCAACCGTATGCATAGACAACGTCTTGACGGACGTCCACGAACAAATTTGGCATTTTTGACGTCGGAATCCCGATCACCCAAAAAATGGTGTGCAATAGCACACGAAAATCGTCAAAATGAGGCGTATGCTCGCTCCGGGGCTCGTTTGACCTTCCAAACGGCCCAGAAAACCCGTGATGGCCAACCGTATGCATAGACAACGTCTTGACGGACGTCCACGAACAAATTTGGCATTTTTGACGTCGAAATCCCGATCACCCAAAAAATGGTGTGCAATAGCACACGAAAATCGTCAAAATGAGGCGTATGCTCGCTCCGGGGCTCGTTTGACCTTCCAAACGGCCCAGAAAACCCGTGATGGCCAACCGTATGCATAGACAATGTCTTGACGGACGTCCACGAACAAATTTGGCATTTTTGACGTCGGAATCCCGATCACCCAAAAAATGGTGTGCAATAGCACACGAAAATCGTCAAAATGAGGCGTATGCTCGTTCCGGGGCTCGTTTGACCTTCCAAACGGCCCAGAAAACCCGTGATGGCCAACCGTATGCATAGACAACGTCTTGACGGACGTCCACGAACAAATTTGGCATTTTTGACGTCGGAATCTCGATCACCCAAAAAATGGTGTGCAATAGCACACGAAAATCGTCAAAATGAGGCGTATGCTCGCTCCGGGGCTCGTTTGACCTTCCAAACGGCCCAGAAAACCCGTGATGGCCAACCGTATGCATAGACAACGTCTTGACGGACGTCCACGAACAAATTTGGCATTTTTGACGTTGGAATCCCGATCACCCAAAAAATTGTGTGCAATAGAACACGAAAATCGTCAAAATGAGGCGTATGCTCGCTCCGGGGCTCGTTTGACCTTCCAAACGGCCCAGAAAACCTGTGATGGCCAACCGTATGCATAGACAACGTCTTGACGGACGTCCACGAACAAATTTGGCATTTTTGACGTCGGAATCCGGATCACCCAAAAAATGGTGTGCAATAGCACACGAAAATCGTCAAAATGAGGCGTATGCTCGCTCCGGGGCTCGTTTGACCTTCCAAACGACCCAGAAAACCCGTGATGGCCAACCGTATGCATAGACAACGTCTTGACGGACGTCCACGAACAAATTTGGCATTTTTGACGTCGGAATCCGGATCATCCAAAAAATGGTGTGCAATAGCACACGAAAATCGTCAAAATGAGGCGTATGCTCGCTCCGGGGCTCGTCTGACCTTCCAAACGGCCCAGAAAACCCGTGATGGCCAACCGTATGCATAGACAACGTCTTGACGGACGTCCACGAACAAATTTGGCATTTTTGACATCGGAATCCCGATCACCCAAAAAATGGTGTGCAATAGCACACGAAAATCGTCAAAATGAGGCGTATGCTCGCTTCGGGGCTCGTTTGACCTTCCAAACGGCCCAGAAAACCCGTGATGGCCAACCGTATGCACAGACAACGTCTTGACGGACGTCCACGAAAAAATTTAGCATTTTTGACGTCGGAATCTGAATCACCCAAAAAATGGTGTGCAATAGCACACGAAAATCGTCAAAATGAGGCGTATGCTCGCTCCGGGGCTCGTTTGACCTTCCAAACGGCCCAAAAAACCCGTGATGGCCAACCGTATGCATATACAACGTCTTGATGGACGTCCACGAACAAATTTGGCATTTTTGACGTCGGAATCCCGATCACCCAAAAAATGGTGTGCAATAGCACACGAAAATCGTCAAAATGAGGCGTATGCTCGCTCCGGGGCTCGTTTGACCTTCCAAATGGCCCAGAAAACCCGTGACGGCCAACCGTATGCATAGACAACGTCTTGACGGACTTCCACGAACAAATTTTGCATTTTTGACATCGGAATCCCGATCACCCAAAAAATGGTGTGCAATAGCACACGAAAATCGTCAAAATGAGGCGTATGCTCGCTCCGGAGCTCGTTTGACCTTCCAAACGGCCCAGAAAACCCGTGATGGCCAACCGTATGCATAGACAACGTCTTGACGGACGTCCACGAACAAATTTGGCATTTTTGACGTCGGAATCCGGATCACCCAAATAATGGTGTGCAATAGCACACGAAAATCGTCAAAATGAGGCGTATGCTCGCTCCGGGGCTCGTTTGACCTTCCAAACGGCCCAGAAAACCCGTGATGGCCAACCGTATGCATAGAAAACATCTTGACAGACGTCCACGAACAAATTTGGGATTTTTGACGTCGGAATCCTGATCACCCAAAAAATGGTGTGCAATAGCACACGAAAATCGTCAAAATGAGGCGTATGCTCGCTCCAGGGCTCGTTTGACCTTCCAAATTGCCCAGAAAACCCGTGATAACCAACCGTATGCATAGACAACGTCTTGACGGACGTCCACGAACAAATTTGGCATTTTTGACGTCGGAATCCCGATCACCCAAAAAATGGTGTGCAATAGCACACGAAAATCGTCAAAATGAGGCGTATGCTCGCTCTGGGGCTCGTTTGACCTTCCAAACGGCCCAGAAAACCCGTGATGGCAAACCGTATGCATAGACAACGTCTTGACGGACGTCCACGAACAAATTTAGCATTTTTGACGTCGGAATCCGGATCAACCAAAAAATGGTGTGCATTAGCACACGAAAATCGTCAAAATGAGGCGTATGCTCGCTCCGAGGCTCGTTTGACCTTCCAAACGGCCCAGAAAACCCGTGATGGCCAACCGTATGCATAGACATCGTCTTGACGGACGTCCACGAACAAATTTGGCATTTTTGACGTCGGAATCCTGATCACCCAAAAAATGGTGTGCAATAGCACACGAAAATCGTCAAAATGAGGCGTATGCTCGCTCCGGGGCTCGTTTGAACTTCCAAATGGCCCAGAAAACCCGTGATGGCCAACCGTATGCATAGACAACGTCTTGACGGACGTCCATGAAAAAATTTGGCATTTTTGACGTCGGAATCCTGATCACCCAAAAAATGGTGTGCAATAGCATACGAAAATCGTAAAAATGAGGCGTATGCTCGCTCTGGTGCTCGTTTGACCTTCCAAACGGCCCAGAAAACCCGTGATTGCCAACCGTATGCATAAACAACGTCTTGACGGACGTCCACGAACAAATTTTGCATTTTTGACGTCGGAATCCTGATCACCCAAAAAATGGTGTGCAATAGCACACGAAAGTCGTCAAAATGAGGCGTATGCTCACTCCGGGGCTCGTTTGACCTTCCAAATGGCCCAGAAAACCCGTGATGGCCAACCCTATGCATAGACAACGTCTTGACGGACGTCCACGAACAAATTAGGCATTTTTGACGTCGGAATCCCGATCACCCAAAAAATGGTGTGCAATAGCACACGAAAATCGTCAAAATGAGGCGTATGCTCGCTCCGGGGCTCGTTTGACCTTCCAAACGGCCCAGAAAACCCGTGATGGCCAACCGTATGCATAGACAACGTCTTGACGGACGTCCACGAACAAATTTGGCATTTTTGACGTCGGAATCCCGATCACCCAAAAAATGGTGTGCAATAGCACACGAAAATCGTCAAAATGAGGCGTATGCTCGCTCCGGGGCTCGTTTGACCTTCCAAACGGCCAAGAAAACCAGTGATGGCCAACCGTATGCATGGACAACGTCTTGACGGACGTCCACGAACAAATTTGGCATTTTTGACGTCAGAATCCGGATCATCCAAAAAATGGTGTGCAATAGCACACGAAAATCGTCAAAATGAGGCGTATGCTCGCTCCGGGGCTCGTTTGACCTTCCAAACGACCCAGAAAACCCGTAATGGCCAACCGTATGCATAGACAACGTCTTGACGGACGTCCACGAACAAATTTGGCATTTTTGACGTCGGAATCCCGATCACCCAAAAAATGGTGTGCAATAGCACACGAAAATCGTCAAAATGAGGCGTATGCTCGCTCCGGGGCTCGTTTGACCTTCCAAACGGCCCAGAAAACCCGTGATGGCCAACTGTATGCATAGACAACGTCTTGACGGACGTCCACGAACAAATTTGGCATTTTTGACGTCGGAATCCGGATCACCAAAAAAATGGTGTGCAATAGCACACGAAAATCGTCAAAATGAGGCGTATGCTCGCTCCGGGGCTCGTTTGACCTTCCAAACGGCCCAGAAAACCCGTGATGGCCAACGACAACGTCTTGACAGACGTCCACGAACAAATTTGGCATTTTTGACGTCGGAATCCTGATCACCCAAAAAATGGTGTGCAATAGCACACAAAAATCGTCAAAATGAGGCGTATGCTCGCTTCGGGGCTCGTTTGACCTTTCAAACGGCCCAGAAAACTCGTGATGGCCAACCGTATGCATAGACAACGTCTTGACGGACGTCCACGAACAAATTTGGCATTTTTGACGTCGGAATCCAGATCACCCAAAAAATGGTGTGCAATAGCACACGAAAATCGTCAAAATGAGGCGTATGCTCGCTCCGGGGCTCGTTTGACCTTCCAAACGGCCCAGAAAACCCGTGATGGCCAACTGTATGCATAGACAACGTCTTGATGGACGTCCACGAACAAATTTGGCATTTTTGACGTCGGAATCCCGATCACCCAAAAAATGGTGTGCAATAGCACACGAAAATTGTCAAAATGAGGCGTATGCTCGCTCCGGGGCTCGTTTGACCTTCCAAACGGCCCAGAAAACCTGTGATGGCCAACCGTATGCATAGACAACGTCTTGACGGACGTCCACGAACAAATTTGGCATTTTTGACGTCGAAATCCGGATCACCCAAAAAATGGTGTGCAATAGCACACGAAAATCGTCAAAATGAGGCGTATGCTCACTCCGGGGCTCGTTTGACCTTCCAAACGGCCCAGAAAACCCGTGATGGCCAACCGTATGCATAGACAACGTCTTGACGGACGTCCACGAACAAATTTTGCATTTTTGACGTCGGAATCCTGATCACCCAAAAAATGGTGTGCAATAGCACACGAAAAACGTCAAAATGAGGCGTATGCTCGCTCCGGGGCTCGTTTGACCTTCCAAATGGCCCAGAAAACCCGTGATGGCCAACCGTATGCATAGACAACGTCTTGACGAACGTCCACGAACAAATTTGGCATTTTTTAGGTCGGAATCCCGATCACCCAAAAAATGGTGTGCAATAGCACACGAAAATCGTCAAAATGAGGCGTATGCTCGCTCCGGGGCTCGTTTGACCTTCCAAACGGCCCAGAAAACCCGTGATGGCCAACCGTATGCATAGACAACGTCTTGACGGATGTCCATGAACAAATTTGGCATTTTTGACGTCGGAATCTCGATCACCCAAAAAATGGTGTGCAATAGCACACGAAAATCGTCAAAATGAAGCGTATGCTCGCTCCGGGGCTCGTTTGACCTTCCAAACGGCCCAGAAAACCCGTGATGGCAAACCGTATGCATAGACAACGTCTTGACGGACGTCCACGAACAAATTTGGCATTTTTGACGTCGGAATCCTGATCACCCAAAAAATGGTGTGCAATAGCACATGAAAATCGTCAAAATGAGGCGTATGCTCGCTCCGGGGCTCGTTTTACCTTCCAAACGGCCCAAAAAACCCGTGATGGCCAACCGTATGCATAGACAACGTCTTGACGGACGTCCACGAATAAATTTGGAATTTTTGACGTCAGAATCCTGATCACCCAAAAAATGGTGTGCAATAGCACACGAAAATCGTCAAAATGAGGCGTATGCTCGCTCCGGGGCTCGTTTGACCTTCCAAATGGCCCAGAAAACCCATGATGGCCAACCGTATGCATAGACAACGTCTTGACGGACGTCCACGAAGAAATTTGGCATTTTTGACGTCGGAATCCCGATCACCCAAAAAATGGTGTGCAATAGCACACGAAAATCGTCAAAATGAGGCGTATGCTCGCTCCAGGGCTCGTTTGACCTACCAAACGGCCCAGAAAACCCGTGATGGCAACCGTATGCATAGACAACGTCTTGACGGACGTCCACGAACAAATTTGGCATTTTTGACGTCGGAATCTGGATCACCCATAAAATGGTGTGCAATAGCACACGAAAATCGTCAAAATGAGGCGTATGCTCGCTCCGGGGCTCGTTTGACCTTCCAAAAGGCCCAGAAAACCCGTGATGGCCAACCGTATGCATAGACAACGTCTTGACGGACCTCCACGAACAAATTTGGCATTTTTGACGTCGGAATCCCGATCACCCAAAAAATGGTGTGCAATAGCACACGAAAATCGTCAAAATGAGGCGTATGCTCGCTCCGGGGCTCGTTTGACCTTCCAAATGGCCCAGAAAACCCGTGATGGCCAACCGTATGCATAGACAACGTCTTGACGGACGTCCACGAACAAATTTGGCATTTTCAACATCGGAATCCGGATCACCCAAAAAATGGTGTGCAATAGCACACGAAAATCGTCAAAATGAGGCGTATGCTCGCTCCGGGGCTCGTTTGACCTTCCAAACGGCCCAGAAAACCCGTGATGGCCAACCGTATGCAAAGACAACGTCTTGACGGACGTCCACGAACAAATTTGGCATTTTTGACGTCGGAATCCTGATCACCCAAAAAATGGTGTGCAATAGCACACGAAAATCATCAAAATGAGGCGTATGCTCGCTCCGGGGCTCGTTTGACCTTCCAAATGGCCCTGAAAACCCGTGATGGCCAACCGTATGCATAGACAACGTCTTGATGAAAATCCACGAACAAATTTGGCATTTTTGACGTCGGAATCCGGATCACCCAAAAAATGGTGTGCAATAGCACACGAAAATCGTCAAAATGAGGCGTATGCTCGCTCCGGGGCTCGTTTGACCTTCCAAACGGCCCAGAAAACCCGTGATGGCCAACCGTATGCATAGACAACGTCTTGACGGACGTCCATGAACAAATTTGGCATTTTTGACGTTGGAATCCCGATCACCCAAAAAATGGTGTGCAATAGCACACGAAAATCGTCAAAATGAGGCGTATGCTCGCTCCGGGGCTCGTTTGACCTTCCAAACGGCCCAGAAAACCCGTGATGGCCAACCGTATGCATAGACAACATCTTGACGGACGTCCACGAACAAATTTGGCATTTTTGACGTCGGAATCCTGATCACCCAAAAAATGGTGTGCCATAGCACACGAAAATCATCAAAATGAGGCGTATGCTCGCTCCGGGGCTCGTTTGACCTTCCAAATGGCCCAGAAAACCCGTGATGGCCAACTGTATGCATAGACAATGTCTTGACGGACGTCCATGAACAAATTTGGCATTTTTGACGTTGGAATCCGGATCACCCAAAAAATGGTGTGCAATAGCACACGAAAATCGTCAAAATGAGGCGTATGCTCGCTCCGGGGCTCGTTTGACCTTCCAAACGGCCCAGAAAACCCGTGTTGGCCAACCGTATACATAGACAACGTCTTGACGGACGTCCACGAACAAATTTGGCATTGTTGACGTCGGAATCCCGATCACCCAAAAAATGGTGTGCAATAGCACACGAAAATCGTCAAAATGAGGCGTATGCTCGCTCCGGGGCTCGTTTGACCTTCCAAACGGCCCAGAAAACCCGTGATGGCCAACCGTATGCATAGACAACGTCTTGACGGACGTCCACGAACAAATTTGGCATTTTTGACGTCGGAATCCCGATCACCCAAAAAATGGTGTGCAATAGCACACGAAAATCGTCAAAATGAGGCGTATGCTCGCTCCGGGGCTCGTTTGACCTTCCAAACGGCCCAGAAAACCCGTGATGGCCAACCGTATGCATAGACAACGTCTTGACGGACGTCCACGAACAAATTTGGCATTTTTGACGTCGGAATCCCGATCACCCAAAAAATGGTGTGCAATAGCACACGAAAATCGTCAAAATGAGGCGTATGCTCGCTCCGGGGCTCGTTTGACCTTCCAAACGGCCCAGAAAACCCGTGTTGGCCAACCGTATACATAGACAACGTCTTGACGGACGTCCACGAACAAATTTGGCATTTTTGACGTCGAAATCCCGATCACCCAAAAAATGGTGTGCAAGAGCACACGAAAATCGTCAAAATGAGGCGTATGCTCGCTCCGAGGCTCGTTTGACCTTCCAAACGGCCCAGAAAACCCGTGATGGCCAACCGTATGCATAGACAATGTCTTGACGGACGTCCACGAACAAATTTGGCATTTTTGACGTCGGAATCCCGATCACCCAAAAAATGGTGTGCAATAGCACACGAAAATCGTCAAAATGAGGCGTATGCTCGCTCCGGGGCTCGTTTGACCTTCCAAACGGCCCAGAAAACCCGTGATGGCCAACCGTATGCATAGACAACGTCTTGACGGACGTCCACGAACAAATTTGGCATTTTTGACGTCGGAATCTCGATCACCCAAAAAATGGTGTGCAATAGCACACGAAAATCGTCAAAATGAGGCGTATGCTCGCTCCGGGGCTCGTTTGACCTTCCAAACGGCCCAGAAAACCCGTGATGGCCAACCGTATGCATAGACAACGTCTTGACGGACGTCCACGAACAAATTTGGCATTTTTGACGTTGGAATCCCGATCACCCAAAAAATTGTGTGCAATAGCACACGAAAATCGTCAAAATGAGGCGTATGCTCGCTCCGGGGCTCGTTTGACCTTCCAAACGGCCCAGAAAACCCGTGATGGCCAACCGTATGCATAGACAATGTCTTGACGGACGTCCACGAACAAATTTGGCATTTTGACGTCGGAATCCCGATCACCCAAAAAATGGTGTGCAATAGCACACGAAAATCGTCAAAATGAGGCGTATGCTCGCTCCGGGGCTCGTTTGACCTTCCAAACGGCCCAGAAAACCCGTGATGGCCAACCGTATGCATAGACAACGTCTTGACGGACGTCCACGAACAAATTTGGCATTTTTGACGTCGGAATCCCGATCACCCAAAAAATGGTGTGCAATAGCACACGAAAATCGTCAAAATGAGGCGTATGCTCGCTCCGGGGCTCGTTTGACCTTCCAAACGGCCCAGAAAACCCGTGATGGCCAACCATATGCATAGACAACGTCTTGACGGACGTCCACGAACAAATTTGGCATTTTTGACGTCGGAATCCCGATCACCCAAAAAATGGTGTGCAATCAAAAATCGTCAAAATGAGGCGTATGCTCGCTCCGGGGCTCGTTTGACCTTCCAAACGGCCCAGAAAACCCGTGATGGCCAACCGTATGCATAGACAACGTCTTGACGGACGTCCACGAACAAATTTGGTATTTTTGACGTCGGAATCCCGATCATCCAAAAAATGGTGTGCAATAGCACACGAAAATCGTCAAAATGAGGCGTATGCTCGCTCCGGGGCTCGTTTGACCTTCCAAACGGCCCAGAAAACCCGTGATGGCCAACCGTATGCATAGACAACGTCTTGACGGACGTCCACGAACAAATTTGGCATTTTTGACGTCGGAATCCCGATCACCCAAAAAATGGTGTGCAATAGCACACGAAAATCGTCAAAATGAGGCGTATGCTCGCTCCTGGGCTCGTTTGACCTTCCAAACGGACCAGAAAACCCGTGATGGCCAACCGTATGCATAGACAACGTCTTGACGGACGTCCACGAACAAATTTGGCATTTTTAACGTCGGAATCCCGATCACCCAAAAAATGGTGTGCAATAGCACACGAAAATCGTCAAAATGAGGCGTATGCTCGCTCCGGGGCTCGTTTGACCTTCCAAACGGCCCAGAAAACCCGTGATGGCCAACCGTATGCATAGACAACGTCTTGACGGACGTCCACGAACAAATTTGGCATTTTTGACGTCGGAATCCCGATCACCCAAAAAATGGTGTGCAATAGCACACGAAAATCGTCAAAATGAGGCGTATGCTCGCTCCGGGGCTCGTTTGACCTTCCAAACGGCCCAGAAAACCCGTGATGGCCAACCGTAAGAATAGACAACGTCTTGACGGACGTCCACAAACAAATTTGGCATTTTTGACATCGGAATCCCGATCACCCAAAAAATGGTGTGCAATAGCACACGAAAATCGTCAAAATGAGGCGTATGCTCGCTCCGGAGCTCGTTTGACCTTCCAAACGGCCCAGAAAACCCTTGATGGCCAACCGTATGCATAGACAACGTCTTGACGGACGTCCACGAACAAATTTGGCATTTTTGACGTCGGAATCCCGATCACCCAAAAAATGGTGTGCAATAGCACACGAAAATCGTCAAAATGAGGCGTATGCTCGCTCCGGGGCTCGTTTGACCTTCCAAACGGCCCAGAAAACCCGTGATGGCCAACCGTATGCATAGACAACGTCTTGACGGACGTCCACGAACAAATTTGGCATTTTTGACGTCGGAATCCCGATCACCCAAAAAATGGTGTGCAATCGAAAATCGTCAAAATGAGGCGTATGCTCGCTCCGGGGCTCTTTTGACCTTCCAAACGGCCCAGAAAACCCGTGATGGCCAACCGTATGCATAGACAACGTCTTGACGGACGTCCACGAACAAATTTGGTATTTTTGACATCGGAATCCCGATCACCCAAAAAATGGTGTGCAATAGCACACGAAAATCGTCAAAATGAGGCGTATGCTCGCAACGGGGCTCGTTTGACCTTCCAAACGGCCAAGAAAACCCGTGATGGCCAACCGTATGCATAGACAACGTCTTGACGGACGTCCACGAACAAATTTGGCATTTTTAACGTCGGAATCCCGATCACCCAAAAAATGGTGTGCAATAGCACACGAAAATCGTCAAAATGAGGCGTATGCTCGCTCCGGGGCTCGTTTGAACTTCCAAATGGCCCAGAAAACCCGTGATGGCCAACCGTATGCATAGACAACGTCTTGAAGGACGTCCACGAACAAATATGGCATTTTTGACGTCGGAATCCCCATCACCCAAAAAATGGTGTGCAATAGCACACGAAAATCGTCAAAATGAGACGTATGCTCGCTCCGGGGCTCGTTTGACCTTCCAAACGGCCCAGAAAACCCGTGATGGCCAACCGTATGCATAGACAACGTCTTGACGGACGTCCACGAACAAATTTGGCATTTTTGACGTCGGAATCCCGATCACCCAAAAAATGGTGTGCAATAGCACACGAAAATCGTCAAAATGAGGCGTATGCTCGCTCCGGGGCTCGTTTGACCTTCCAAACGGCCCAGAAAACCCGTGATGGCCAACCGTATGCATAGACAACGTCTTGACGGACGTCCACGAACAAATTTGGCATTTTTGACGTCGGAATCCCGATCACCCAAAAAATTGTGTGCAATAGCACACGAAAGTCATCAAAATGAGGCGTATGCTCGCTCCGGGGCTCGTTTGACCTTCCAAACGGCCCAGAAAACCCATGATGGCCAACCGTATGCATAGACAACGTCTTGACGGATGTCCACGAACAAATTTGGCATTTTTGACGTCGGAATCCCGATCACCCAAAAAATGGTGTGCAATAGCACACGAAAATCGTCAAAATGAGGCGTATGCTCGCTCCGGGGCTCGTTTGACCTTCCAAACGGCCCAGAAAACCCGTGATGGCCAACCGATGCATAGACAACGTCTTGAAGGACGTCCACGAACAAATTTGGCATTTTTGACGTCGGAATCCCGATCACCCAAAAAATGGTGTGCAATAGCACACGAAAATCGTCAAAATGAGGCGTATGCTCGCTTCGGGGCTCGTTTGACCTTCCAAACGGCCCAGAAAACCCGTGATGGCCAACCGTATGCATAGACAACGTCTTGAAGGACGTCCACAAAGAAATTTGGCATTTTTGACGTTGGAATCCCGATCACCAAAAAAATGGTGTGCAATAGCACACGAAAATCGTCAAAATGAGGCGTATGCTCGCTCCATGGCTCGTTTGACCTTCCAAACGGCCCAGAAAACCCGTGATGGCCAACCGTATGCATAGACAACGTCTTGACGGACGTCCACGAACAAATTTGGCATTTTTGACGTCGGAATCCCGATCACCCAAAAAATGGTGTGCAATAGCACACGAAAATCGTCAAAATGAGGCGTATGCTCGCTCCGGGGCTCGTTTGACCTTCCAAACGGCCCAGAAAACCCGTGATGGCCAACCGTATGCATAGACAACGTCTTGACGGACGTCCACGAACAAATTTGGCATTTTTGACGTCGGAATCCCGATCACCCAAAAAATGGTGTGCAATAGCACACGAAAATCGTCAAAATGAGGCGTATGCTCGCTCCGGGGCTCGTTTGACTTTCCAAACGGCCCAGAAAACCCGTGATGGCCAACCGTATGCATAGACAACGTCTTGACGGACGTCCACGAATAAATTTGGCATTTTTGACGTCGGAATCCCGATCACCCAAAAAATGGTGTGCAATAGCACACGAAAATCGTCAAAATGAGGCTTATGCTCGCTCCGGGGCTCGTTTGACCTTCCAAACGGCCCAGAAAACCCGTGATGGCCAACCGTATGCATAGACAACGTCTTGACGGACGTCCACGAACAAATTTGGCATTTTTGACGTCGGAATCCCGATCACCCAAAAAATGGTGTGCAATAGCACACGAAAATCGTCAAAATGAGGCGTATGCTCGCTCCGGGGCTCGTTTGACCTTCCAAACGGCCCAGAAAACCCGTGATGGCCAACCGTATGCATAGACAACGTCTTGACGGACGTCCACGAACAAATTTGGCATTTTTGACGTCGGAATCCCGATCACCCAAAAAATGGTGTGCAATAGCACACGAAAATCGTCAAAATGAGGCGTATGCTCGCTCCGGGGCTCGTTTGACCTTCCAAACGGCCCAGAAAACCCGTGATGGCCAACCGTATGCATAGACAACGTCTTGACGGACGTCCACGAACAAATTTGGCATTTTTGACGTCGGAATCCCGATCACCCAAAAAATGGTGTGCAATAGCACACGAAAATCGTCAAAATGAGGCGTATGCTCGCTCCGGGGCTCGTTTGACCTTCCAAACGGCCCAGAAAACCCGTGATGGCCAACCGTATGCATAGACAACGTCTTGACGGACATCCACGAACAAATTTGGCATTTTTGACGTCGGAATCCCAATCACCCAAAAAATGGTGTGCAATAGCACACGAAAATCGTCAAAATGAGGCGTATGCTCGCTCCGGGGCTCGTTTGACCTTCCAAACGGCCCAGAAAACCCGTGATGGCCAACCGTATGCATAGACAACGTCTTGACAAACGTCCATGAACAAATTTGGCATTTTTGACGTCGGAATCCCGATCACCCAAAAAATGGTGTGCAATAGCACACGAAAATCGTCAAAATGAGGCGTATGCTCGCTCCGGGGCTTGTTTGACCTTCCAAACGGCCCAGAAAACCCGTGATGGCCAACCGTATGCATAGACAACGTCTTGACGGACGTCCACGAACAAATTTGGCATTTTTGACGTCGGAATCCCAATCACCCAAAAAATGGTGTGCAATAGCACACGAAAATCGTCAAAATGAGGCGTATGCTTGCTCCGGGGCTCGTTTGACCTTCCAAACGGCCCAGAAAACCCGTGATGGCCAACCGTATGCATAGACAACGTCTTGACAGACGTCCATAAACAAATTTGGCATTTTTGACGTCGGAATCCCGATCACCCAAAAAATGGTGTGCAATAGCACAAGAAAATCGTCAAAATGAGGCGTATGCTCGCTCCGGGGCTCGTTTGACCTTCCAAACGGCCCAGAAAACCCGTGATGGCCAACCGTATGCATAGACAACGTCTTGACGGACGTCCACGAACAAATTTGGCATTTTTGACGTCGAAATCCCGATCACCCAAAAAATGGTGTGCAATAGCACACGAAAATCGTCAAAATGAGGCGTATGCTCGCTCCGGGGCTCGTTTGACCTTCCAAACGGCCCAGAAAACCCGTGATGGCCAACCGTATGCATAGACAACGTCTTGACGGACGTCCACGAACAAATTTGGCATTTTTGACGTCGGAATCCCGATCACCCAAAAAATGGTGTGCAATAGCACACGAAAATCGTCAAAATGAGGCGTATGCTCGCTCCGGGGCTCGTTTGACCTTCCAAACGGCCCAGAAAACCCGTGATGGCCAACCGTATGCATAGACAACGTCTTGACGGACGTCCACGAACAAATTTGGCATTTTTGACGTCGGAATCCCGATCACCCAAAAAATGGTGTGCAATAGCACACGAAAATCGTCAAAATGAGGCTTATGCTCGCTCCGGGGCTCGTTTGACCTTCCAAACGGCCCAGAAAACCCGTGATGGCCAACCGTATGCATAGACAACGTCTTGACGGACGTCCACGAACAAATTTGGCATTTTTGACGTCGGAATCCCGATCACCCAAAAAATGGTGTGGAATAGCACACGAAAATCGTCAAAATGAGGCATATGCTCGCTCCGGGGCTCGTTTGACCTTCCAAACGGCCCAGAAAACCCGTGATGGCCAACCGTATACATAGACAACGTCTTGACGGACGTCCACGAACAAATTTGGCATTTTTGACGTCGGAATCCCGATCACCCAAAAAATGGTGTGCAATAGCACACGAAAATCGTCAAAATGAGGCGTATGCTCGCTCCGGGGCTCGTTTGACCTTCCAAACGGCCCAGAAAACCCGTGATGGCCAACCGTATGCATAGACAACGTCTTGACGGACGTCCACGAACAAATTTGGCATTTTTGACGTCGGAATCCCGATCACCCAAAAAATGGTGTGCAATAGCACACGAAAATCGTCAAAATGAGGCGTATGCTCGCTCCGGGGCTCGTTTGACCTCCCAAACGGCCCAGAAAACCCGTGATGGCCAACCGTATGCATAGACAACGTCTTGACGGACGTCCACGAACAAATTTGGCATTTTTGACGTCGGAATCCCGATCACCCAAAAAATGGTGTGCAATAGCACACGAAAATCGTCAAAATGAGGCGTATGCTCGCTCCGGGGCTTGTTTGACCTTCCAAACGGCCCAGAAAACCCGTGATGGCCAACCGTATGCATAGACAACGTCTTGACGGACGTCCACGAACAAATTTGGCATTTTTGACATCGGAATCCCGATCACCAAAAAATTGGTGTGCAATAGCACACGAAAATCGTCAAAATGAGGCGTATGCTCGCTCCGGGGCTCGTTTGACCTTCCAAACGGCCCAGAAAACCTGTGATAGCCAACCATATGCATAGACAACGTCTTGACGGACGTCCACGAACAAATTTGGCATTTTTGACGTCGGAATCCCGATCACCCAAAAAATGGTGTGTAATAGCACACGAAAATCGTCAAAATGAGGCGTATGCTCGCTCCGGGGCTCGTTTGACCTTCCAAACGGCCCAGAAAACCCGTGATGGCCAACCGTATTCATAGACAACATCTTGACGGACGTCCACGAACAAATTTGGAATTTTTGACGTCGGAATCCCGATCACCCAAAAAATGGTGTGCAATAGCACACGAAAATCGTCAAAATGAGGTGTATGCTCGCTCCGGGGCTCGTTTGACCTTCCAAACGGCCCAGAAAACCCGTGATGGCCAACCGTATGCATAGACAACGTCTTGACGGACGTCCACGAATAAATTTGGCATTTTTGACGTCGGAATCCCGATCACCCAAAAAATGGTGTGCAATAGCACACGAAAATCGTCAAAATGAGGCGTATGCTCGCACCGGGGCTCGTTTGACCTTCCAAACGGCCCAGAAAACCCGTGATGGCCAACCGTATGCATAGACAACGTCTTGACGGACGTCCACGAACAAATTTGGCATTTTTGACGTCAGAATCCCGATCACCCAAAAAATGGTATGCAATAGCACACGAAAATCGTCAAAATGAGGCGTATGCTCGCTCCGGGGCTCGTTTGACCTTCCAAACGGCCCAGAAAACCCGTGATGGCCAACCGTATGCATAGACAACGTCTTGACGGACGTCCACGAACAAATTTGGCATTTTTGACGTCGGAATCCCGATCACCCAAAAAATGGTGTGCAATAGCACACGAAAATCGTCAAAATGAGGCGTATGCTCGCTCCGGGGCTCGTTTGACCTTCCAAACGGCCCAGAAAACCCGTGATGGCCAACCGTATGCATAGACAACGTCTTGACGGACGTCCACGAACAAATTTGGCATTTTTGACGTCGGAATCCCGATCACCCAAAAAATGGTGTGCAATAGCACACGAAAATCGTCAAAATGAGGCTTATGCTCGCTCCGGGGCTCGTTTGACCTTCCTAACGGCCCAGAAAACCCGTGATGGCCAACCGTATGCATAGACAACGTCTTGACGGACGTCCACGAACAAATTTGGCATTTTTGACGTCGGAATCCCGATCACCCAAAAAATGGTGTGCAATCGAAAATCGTCAAAATGAGGCGTATGCTCGCTCCGGGGCTCGTTTGACCTTCCAAACGGCCCAGAAAACCCGTGATGGCCAACCGTATGCATAGACAACGTCTTGACGGACGTCCACGAACAAATTTGGCATTTTTGACGTCGGAATCCCGATCACCCAAAAAATGGTGTGCAATAGCACACGAAAATCGTCAAAATGAGGCGTATGCTCGCTCCGGGGCTCGTTTGACCTTCCAAACGGCCCAGAAAACCCGTGATGGCCAATCGTAGGCATAGACAACGTCTTGACGGACGTCCACGAACAAATTTGGCATTTTTGAAGTCGGAATCCCGATCACCCAAAAAATGGTGTGCAATAGCACACGAAAATCGTCAAAATGAGGCGTATGCTCGCTCCGGGGCTCGTTTGACCTTCCAAACGGCCCAGAAAACCCGTGATGGCCAACCGTATGCATAGACAACGTCTTGACGGACGTCCACGAACAAATTTGGCATTTTTGACGTCGGAATCCCGATCACCCAAAAAATGGTGTGCAATAGCACACGAAAATCGTCAAAATGAGGCTTATGCTCGCTCCGGGGCTCGTTTGACCTTCCAAACGGCCCAGAAAACCCGTGATGGCCAACCGTATACATAGACAACGTCTTGACGGACGTCCACGAACAAATTTGGCATTTTTGACGTCGGAATCCCGATCACCCAAAAAATGGTGTGCAATAGCACACGAAAATCGTCAAAATGAGGCGTATGCACGCTCCGGGGCTCGTTTGACCTTCCAAACGACCCAGAAAACCCGTAATGGCCAACCGTATGCATAGACAACGTCTTGACGGACGTCCACGAACAAATTTGGCATTTTTGACATCGGAATCCCGATCACCCAAAAAATGGTGTGCAATAGCACACGAAAATCGTCAAAATGAGGCGTATGCTCGCTCCGGGGCTCGTTTGACCTTCCAAATGGCCCAGAAAACCCGTGATGGCCAACCGTATGCATAGACAACGTCTTGACGGACGTCCACGAACAAATTTGGCATTTTTGACGTCGGAATCCCGATCACCCAAAAAATGGTGTGCAATAGCACACGAAAATCGTCAAAATCAGGCGTATGCTCGCTCCGGGGCTCGTTTGACCTTCCAAACGGCCCAGAAAACCCGTGATGGCCAACTGTATGCATAGACAACGTCTTGACGGACGTCCACGAACAAATTTGGCATTTTTGACGTCGGAATCCGGATCACCAAAAAAATGGTGTGCAATAGCACACGAAAATCGTCAAAATGAGGCGTATGCTCGCTCCGGGGCTCGTTTGACCTTCCAAACGGCCCAGAAAACCCGTGATGGCCAACGACAACGTCTTGACAGACGTCCACGAACAAATTTGGCATTTTTGACGTCGGAATCCTGATCACCCAAAAAATGGTGTGCAATAGCACACAAAAATCGTCAAAATGAGGCGTATGCTCGCTTCGGGGCTCGTTTGACCTTTCAAACGGCCCAGAAAACTCGTGATGGCCAACCGTATGCATAGACAACGTCTTGACGAACGTCCACGAACAAATTTGGCATTTTTTAGGTCGGAATCCCGATCACCCAAAAAATGGTGTGCAATAGCACACGAAAATCGTCAAAATGAGGCGTATGCTCGCTCCGGGGCTCGTTTGAACTTCCAAACGGCCCAGAAAACCCGTGATGGCCAACCGTATGCATAGACAACGTCTTGACGGATGTCCATGAACAAATTTGGCATTTTTGACGTCGGAATCTCGATCACCCAAAAAATGGTGTGCAATAGCACACGAAAATCGTCAAAATGAAGCGTATGCTCGCTCCGGGGCTCGTTTGACCTTCCAAACGGCCCAGAAAACCCGTGATGGCAAACCGTATGCATAGACAACGTCTTGACGGACGTCCACGAACAAATTTGGCATTTTTGACGTCGGAATCCTGATCACCCAAAAAATGGTGTGCAATAGCACATGAAAATCGTCAAAATGAGGCGTATGCTCGCTCCGGGGCTCGTTTGACCTTCCAAACGGCCCAAAAAACCCGTGATGGCCAACCGTATGCATAGACAACGTCTTGACGGACGTCCACGAATAAATTTGGCATTTTTGACGTCAGAATCCTGATCACCCAAAAAATGGTGTGCAATAGCACACGAAAATCGTCAAAATGAGGCGTATGCTCGCTCCGGGGTTCGTTTGACCTTCCAAATGGCCCAGAAAACCCATGATGGCCAACCGTATGCATAGACAACGTCTTGACGGACGTCCACGAAGAAATTTGGCATTTTTGACGTCGGAATCCCGATCACCCAAAAAATTGTGTGCAATAGCACACGAAAATCGTCAAAATGAGGCGTATGCTCGCTCCAGGGCTCGTTTGACCTACCAAACGGCCCAGAAAACCCGTGATGGCAACCGTATGCATAGACAACGTCTTGACGGACGTCCACGAACAAATTTGGCATTTTTGACGTCGGAATCTGGATCACCCATAAAATGGTGTGCAATAGCACACGAAAATCGTCAAAATGAGGCGTATGCTCGCTCCGGGGCTCGTTTGACCTTCCAAACGGCCCAGAAAACCCGTGATGGCCAACCGTATTCATAGACAACGTCTTGACGGACCTCCACGAACAAATTTGGCATTTTTGACGTCGGAATCCCGATCACCTAAAAAATGGTGTGCAATAGCACACGAAAATCGTCAAAATGAGGCGTATGCTCGCTCCGGGGCTCGTTTGACCTTCCAAATGGCCCAGAAAACCCGTGTCGGCCAACCGTATGCATAGACAACGTCTTGACGGACGTCCACGAACAAATTTGGCATTTTTGACGTCGGAATCCTGATCACCCAAAAAATGGTGTGCAATAGCACACGAAAATCGTCAAAATGAGGCGTATGCTCGCTCCGAAGCTCGTTTGACCTTCCAAACGGCCCAGAAAACCCGTGATGGCCAACCGTATGCATAGACAACGTCTTGATGAAAATCCACGAACAAATTTGGCATTTTTGACGTCGGAATCCGGATCACCCAAAAAATGGTGTGCAATAGCACACGAAAATCGTCAAAATGAGGCGTATGCTCGCTCCGGGGCTCGTTTGACCTTCCAAACGGCCCAGAAAACCCGTGATGGCCAACCGTATGCATAGACAACGTCTTGACGGACGTCCACGAACAAATTTGGCATTTTTGACGTTGGAATCCCGATCACCCAAAAAATGGTGTGCAATAGCACACGAAAATCGTCAAAATGAGGCGTATGCTCGCTCCGGGGCTCGTTTGACCTTCCAAACGGCCCAGAAAACCCGTGATGGCCAACCGTATGCATAGACAACATCTTGACGGACGTCCACGAACAAATTTGGCATTTTTGACGTCGGAATCCTGATCACCCAAAAAATGGTGTGCAATAGCACACGAAAATCATCAAAATGAGGCGTATGCTCGCTCCGGGGCTCGTTTGACCTTCCAAATGGCCCAGAAAACCCGTGATGGCCAACTGTATGCATAGACAATGTCTTGACGGACGTCCATGAACAAATTTGGCATTTTTGACGTTGGAATCCGGATCACCCAAAAAATGGTGTGCAATAGCACACGAAAATCGTCAAAATGAGGCGTATGCTCGCTCTGGGGCTCGTTTGACCTTCCAAACGGCCCAGAAAACCCATGATGGCCAACCGTATGCATAGACAACGTCTTGACGGACGTCCACGAACAAATTTGGCATTTTTGACGTCGGAATCCTGATCACCCAAAAAATGGTGTGCAATAGCATACGAAAATCGTCAAAATGAGGCGTATGCTCGCTCCGGGGCTCGTTTGACCTTCCAAATGGCCCAGAAAACCTGTGATGGCCAACCGTATGCATAGACAACGTCTTGACGGACGTCCACGAACAAATTTGGCATTGTTGACGTCGGAATCCCGATCACCCAAAAAATGGTGTGCAATAGCACACGAAAATCGTCAAAATGAGGCGTATGCTCGCTCCGGGGCTCGTTTGACCTTCCAAACGGCCCAGAAAACCCGTGATGGCCAACTGTATGCATAGACAACGTCTTGACGGACGTCCACGAACAAATTTGGCATTTTTGACGTCGGAATCCCGATCACCCAAAAAATGGTGTGTAATAGCACACGAAAATCGTCAAAATGAGGCGTATGCTCGCTCCGGGGCTCGTTTGACCTTCCAAACGGCCCAGAAAACCCGTGATGGCCAACCGTATGCATAGACAACGTCTTGACGGACGTCCACGAACAAATTTGGCATTTTTGACGTCGGAATCCCGATCACCCAAAAAATGGTGTGCAATAGCACACGAAAATCGTCAAAATGAGGCGTATGCTCGCTCCGGGGCTCGTTTGACCTTCCAAACGGCCCAGAAAACCCGTGATGGCCAACCGTATGCATAGACAACGTCTTGACGGACGTCCACGAACAAATTTGGCATTTTTGACGTCGAAATCCCGATCACCCAAAATATGGTGTGCAATAGCACACGAAAATCGTCAAAATGAGGCGTATGCTCGCTCCGGGGCTCGTTTGACCTTCCAAACGGCCCAGAAAACCCGTGATGGCCAACCGTATGCATAGACAATGTCTTGACGGACGTCCACGAACAAATTTGGCATTTTTGACGTCGGAATCCCGATCACCCAAAAAATGGTGTGCAATAGCACACGAAAATCGTCAAAATGAGGCGTATGCTCGCTCCGGGGCTCGTTTGACCTTCCAAACGGCCCAGAAAACCGGTGATGGCCAACCGTATGCATAGACAACGTCTTGACGGACGTCCACGAACAAATTTGGCATTTTTGACGTCGGAATCTCGATCACCCAAAAAATGGTGTGCAATAGCACACGAAAATCGTCAAAATGAGGCGTATGCTCGCTCCGGGGCTCGTTTGACCTTCCAAACGGCCCAGAAAACCCGTGATGGCCAACCGTATGCATAGACAACGTCTTGACGGACGTCCATGAACAAATTTGGCATTTTTGACGTTGGAATCCCGATCACCCAAAAAATTGTGTGCAATAGCACACGAAAATCGTCAAAATGAGGCGTATGCTCGCTCCGGGGCTCGTTTGACCTTCCAAACGGCCCAGAAAACCCGTGATGGCCAACCGTATGCATAGACAATGTCTTGACGGACGTCCACGAACAAATTTGGCATTTTGACGTCGGAATCCCGATCACCCAAAAAATGGTGTGCAATAGCACACGAAAATCGTCAAAATGAGGCGTATGCTCGCTCCGGGGCTCGTTTGACCTTCCAAACGGCCCAGAAAACCCGTGATGGCCAACCGTATGCATAGACAACGTCTTGACGGACGTCCACGAACAAATTTGGCATTTTTGACGTCGGAATCCCGATCACCCAAAAAATGGTGTGCAATAGCACACGAAAATCGTCAAAATGAGGCGTATGCTCGCTCCGGGGCTCGTTTGACCTTCCAAACGGACCAGAAAACCCGTGATGGCCAACCGTATGCATAGACAACGTCTTGACGGACGTCCACGAACAAATTTGGCATTTTTAACGTCGGAATCCCGATCACCCAAAAAATGGTGTGCAATAGCACACGAAAATCGTCAAAATGAGGCGTATGCTCGCTCCGGGGCTCGTTTGACCTTCCAAACGGCCCAGAAAACCCGTGATGGCCAACCGTATGCATAGACAACGTCTTGACGGACGTCCACGAACAAATTTGGCATTTTTGACGTCGGAATCCCGATCACCCAAAAAATGGTGTGCAATAGCACACGAAAATCGTCAAAATGAGGCGTATGCTCGCTCCGGGGCTCGTTTGACCTTCCAAACGGCCCAGAAAACCCGTGATGGCCAACCGTATGCATAGACAACGTCTTGACGGACGTCCACGAACAAATTTGGCATTTTTGACGTCGGAATCCCGATCACCCAAAAAATGGTGTGCAATCGAAAATCGTCAAAATGAGGCGTATGCTCGCTCCGGGGCTCGTTTGACCTTCCAAACGGCCCAGAAAACCCGTGATGGCCAACCGTATGCATAGACAACGTCTTGACGGACGTCCACGAACAAATTTGGCATTGTTGACGTCGGAATCCCGATCACCCAAAAAATGGTGTGCAATAGCACACGAAAATCGTCAAAATGAGGCGTATGCTCGCTCCGGGGCTCGTTTGACCTTCCAAACGGCCCAGAAAACCCGTGATGGCCAACCGTATGCATAGACAACGTCTTGACGGACGTCCACGAACAAATTTGGCATTTTTGACGTCGGAATCCCGATCACCAAAAAATGGTGTGTAATAGCACACGAAAATCGTCAAAATGAGGCGTATGCTCGCTCCGGGGCTCGTTTGACCTTCCAAACGGCCCAGAAAACCCGTGATGGCCAACCGTATGCATAGACAACGTCTTGACGGACGTCCACGAACAAATTTGGCATTTTTGACGTCGGAATCCCGATCACCCAAAAAATGGTGTGCAATAGCACACGAAAATCGTCAAAATGAGGCGTATGCTCGCTCCGGGGCTCGTTTGACCTTCCAAACGGCCCAGAAAACCCGTGATGGCCAACCGTATGCATAGACAACGTCTTGACGGACGTCCACGAACAAATTTGGCATTTTTGACGTCGAAATCCCGATCACCCAAAATATGGTGTGCAATAGCACACGAAAATCGTCAAAATGAGGCGTATGCTCGCTCCGGGGCTCGTTTGACCTTCCAAACGGCCCAGAAAACCCGTGATGGCCAACCGTATGCATAGACAATGTCTTGACGGACGTCCACGAACAAATTTGGCATTTTTGACGTCGGAATCCCGATCACCCAAAAAATGGTGTGCAATAGCACACGAAAATCGTCAAAATGAGGCGTATGCTCGCTCCGGGGCTCGTTTGACCTTCCAAACGGCCCAGAAAACCGGTGATGGCCAACCGTATGCATAGACAACGTCTTGACGGACGTCCACGAACAAATTTGGCATTTTTGACGTCGGAATCTCGATCACCCAAAAAATGGTGTGCAATAGCACACGAAAATCGTCAAAATGAGGCGTATGCTCGCTCCGGGGCTCGTTTGACCTTCCAAACGGCCCAGAAAACCCGTGATGGCCAACCGTATGCATAGACAACGTCTTGACGGACGTCCATGAACAAATTTGGCATTTTTGACGTTGGAATCCCGATCACCCAAAAAATTGTGTGCAATAGCACACGAAAATCGTCAAAATGAGGCGTATGCTCGCTCCGGGGCTCGTTTGACCTTCCAAACGGCCCAGAAAACCCGTGATGGCCAACCGTATGCATAGACAATGTCTTGACGGACGTCCACGAACAAATTTGGCATTTTGACGTCGGAATCCCGATCACCCAAAAAATGGTGTGCAATAGCACACGAAAATCGTCAAAATGAGGCGTATGCTCGCTCCGGGGCTCGTTTGACCTTCCAAACGGCCCAGAAAACCCGTGATGGCCAACCGTATGCATAGACAACGTCTTGACGGACGTCCACGAACAAATTTGGCATTTTTGACGTCGGAATCCCGATCACCCAAAAAATGGTGTGCAATAGCACACGAAAATCGTCAAAATGAGGCGTATGCTCGCTCCGGGGCTCGTTTGACCTTCCAAACGGACCAGAAAACCCGTGATGGCCAACCGTATGCATAGACAACGTCTTGACGGACGTCCACGAACAAATTTGGCATTTTTAACGTCGGAATCCCGATCACCCAAAAAATGGTGTGCAATAGCACACGAAAATCGTCAAAATGAGGCGTATGCTCGCTCCGGGGCTCGTTTGACCTTCCAAACGGCCCAGAAAACCCGTGATGGCCAACCGTATGCATAGACAACGTCTTGACGGACGTCCACGAACAAATTTGGCATTTTTGACGTCGGAATCCCGATCACCCAAAAAATGGTGTGCAATAGCACACGAAAATCGTCAAAATGAGGCGTATGCTCGCTCCGGGGCTCGTTTGACCTTCCAAACGGCCCAGAAAACCCGTGATGGCCAACCGTATGCATAGACAACGTCTTGACGGACGTCCACGAACAAATTTGGCATTTTTGACGTCGGAATCCCGATCACCCAAAAAATGGTGTGCAATCGAAAATCGTCAAAATGAGGCGTATGCTCGCTCCGGGGCTCGTTTGACCTTCCAAACGGCCCAGAAAACCCGTGATGGCCAACCGTATGCATAGACAACGTCTTGACGGACGTCCACGAACAAATTTGGTATTTTTGACATCGGAATCCCGATCACCCAAAAAATGGTGTGCAATAGCACACGAAAATCGTCAAAATGAGGCGTATGCTCGCAACGGGGCTCGTTTGACCTTCCAAACGGCCAAGAAAACCCGTGATGGCCAACCGTATGCATAGACAACGTCTTGACGGACGTCCACGAACAAATTTGGCATTTTTAACGTCGGAATCCCGATCACCCAAAAAATGGTGTGCAATAGCACACGAAAATCGTCAAAATGAGGCGTATGCTCGCTCCGGGGCTCGTTTGACCTTCCAAATGGCCCAGAAAACCCGTGATGGCCAACCGTATGCATAGACAACGTCTTGAAGGACGTCCACGAACAAATATGGCATTTTTGACGTCGGAATCCCCATCACCCAAAAAATGGTGTGCAATAGCACACGAAAATCGTCAAAATGAGACGTATGCTCGCTCCGGGGCTCGTTTGACCTTCCAAACGGCCCAGAAAACCCGTGATGGCCAACCGTATGCATAGACAACGTCTTGACGGACGTCCACGAACAAATTTGGCATTTTTGACGTCGGAATCCCGATCACCCAAAAAATGGTGTGCAATAGCACACGAAAATCGTCAAAATGAGGCGTATGCTCGCTCCGGGGCTCGTTTGACCTTCCAAACGGCCCAGAAAACCCGTGATGGCCAACCGTATGCATAGACAACGTCTTGACGGACGTCCACGAACAAATTTGGCATTTTTGACGTCGGAATCCCGATCACCCAAAAAATTGTGTGCAATAGCACACGAAAGTCATCAAAATGAGGCGTATGCTCGCTCCGGGGCTCGTTTGACCTTCCAAACGGCCCAGAAAACCCATGATGGCCAACCGTATGCATAGACAACGTCTTGACGGATGTCCACGAACAAATTTGGCATTTTTGACGTCGGAATCCCGATCACCCAAAAAATGGTGTGCAATAGCACACGAAAATCGTCAAAATGAGGCGTATGCTCGCTCCGGGGCTCGTTTGACCTTCCAAACGGCCCAGAAAACCCGTGATGGCCAACCGATGCATAGACAACGTCTTGAAGGACGTCCACGAACAAATTTGGCATTTTTGACGTCGGAATCCCGATCACCCAAAAAATGGTGTGCAATAGCACACGAAAATCGTCAAAATGAGGCGTATGCTCGCTCCGGGGCTCGTTTGACCTTCCAAACGGCCCAGAAAACCCGTGATGGCCAACCGTATGCATAGACAACGTCTTGAAGGACGTCCACAAAGAAATTTGGCATTTTTGACGTCGGAATCCCGATCACCAAAAAAATGGTGTGCAATAGCACACGAAAATCGTCAAAATGAGGCGTATGCTCGCTCCATGGCTCGTTTGACCTTCCAAACGGCCCAGAAAACCCGTGATGGCCAACCGTATGCATAGACAACGTCTTGACGGACGTCCACGAACAAATTTGGCATTTTTGACATCGGAATCCCGATCACCCAAAAAATGGTGTGCAATAGCACACGAAAATCGTCAAAATGAGGCGTATGCTCGCTCCGGGGCTCGTTTGACCTTCCAAACGGCCCAGAAAACCCGTGATGGCCAACCGTATGCATAGACAACGTCTTGACGGACGTCCACGAACAAATTTGGCATTTTTGACGTCGGAATCCCGATCACCCAAAAAATGGTGTGCAATAGCACACGAAAATCGTCAAAATGAGGCGTATGCTCGCTCCGGGGCTCGTTTGACTTTCCAAACGGCCCAGAAAACCCGTGATGGCCAACCGTATGCATAGACAACGTCTTGACGGACGTCCACGAATAAATTTGGCATTTTTGACGTTGGAATCCCGATCACCCAAAAAATGGTGTGCAATAGCACACGAAAATCGTCAAAATGAGGCTTATGCTCGCTCCGGGGCTCGTTTGACCTTCCAAACGGCCCAGAAAACCCGTGATGGCCAACCGTATGCATAGACAACGTCTTGACGGACGTCCACGAACAAATTTGGCATTTTTGACGTCGGAATCCCGATCACCCAAAAAATGGTGTGCAATAGCACACGAAAATCGTCAAAATGAGGCGTATGCTCGCTCCGGGGCTCGTTTGACCTTCCAAACGGCCCAGAAAACCCGTGATGGCCAACCGTATGCATAGACAACGTCTTGACGGACGTCCACGAACAAATTTGGCATTTTTGACGTCGGAATCCCGATCACCCAAAAAATGGTGTGCAATAGCACACGAAAATCGTCAAAATGAGGCGTATGCTCGCTCCGGGGCTCGTTTGACCTTCCAAACGGCCCAGAAAACCCGTGATGGCAACCCGTATGCATAGACAACGTCTTGACGGACGTCCACGAACAAATTTGGCATTTTTGACGTCGGAATCCCGATCACCCAAAAAATGGTGTGCAATAGCACACGAAAATCGTCAAAATGAGGCGTATGCTCGCTCCGGGGCTCGTTTGACCTTCCAAACGGCCCAGAAAACCCGTGATGGCCAACCGTATGCATAGACAACGTCTTGACGGACGTCCACGAACAAATTTGGCATTTTTGACGTCGGAATCCCAATCACCCAAAAAATGGTGTGCAATAGCACACGAAAATCGTCAAAATGAGGCGTATGCTCGCTCCGGGGCTCGTTTGACCTTCCAAACGGCCCAGAAAACCCGTGATGGCCAACCGTATGCATAGACAACATCTTGACAAACGTCCATGAACAAATTTGGCATTTTTGACGTCGGAATCCCGATCACCCAAAAAATGGTGTGCAATAGCACACGAAAATCGTCAAAATGAGGCGTATGCTCGCTCCGGGGCTTGTTTGACCTTCCAAACGGCCCAGAAAACCCGTGATGGCCAACCGTATGCATAGACAACGTCTTGACGGACGTCCACGAACAAATTTGGCATTTTTGACGTCGGAATCCCAATCACCCAAAAAATGGTGTGCAATAGCACACGAAAATCGTCAAAATGAGGCGTATGCTCGCTCCGGGGCTCGTTTGACCTTCCAAACGGCCCAGAAAACCCGTGATGGCCAACCGTATGCATAGACAACGTCTTGACAGACGTCCATAAACAAATTTGGCATTTTTGACGTCGGAATCCCGATCACCCAAAAAATGGTGTGCAATAGCACAAGAAAATCGTCAAAATGAGGCGTATGCTCGCTCCGGGGCTCGTTTGACCTTCCAAACGGCCCAGAAAACCCGTGATGGCCAACCGTATGCATAGACAACGTCTTGACGGACGTCCACGAACAAATTTGGCATTTTTGACGTCGGAATCCCGATCACCCAAAAAATGGTGTGCAATAGCACACGAAAATCGTCAAAATGAGGCGTATGCTCGCTCCGGGGCTCGTTTGACCTTCCAAACGGCCCAGAAAACCCGTGATGGCCAACCGTATGCATAGACAACGTCTTGACGGACGTCCACGAACAAATTTTGCATTTTTGACGTCGGAATCCCGATCACCCAAAAAATGGTGTGCAATAGCACACGAAAATCGTCAAAATGAGGCGAATGCTCGCTCCGGGGCTCGTTTTACCTTCCAAACGGCCCAGAAAACCCGTGATGGCCAACCGTATGCATAGACAACGTCTTGACGGATGTCCACGAACAAATTTGGCATTTTTGACGTCGGAATCCCGATCACCCAAAAAATGGTGTGCAATAGCACACGAAAATCGTCAAAATGAGGCGTATGCTCGCTCCGGGGCTCGTTTGACCTTCCAAACGGCCCAGAAAACCCGTGATGGCCAACCGTATGCATAGACAACGTCTTGACGGATGTCCACGAACAAATTTGGCATTTTTGACGTCGGAATCCCGATCACCCAAAAAATGGTGTGCAATAGCACACGAAAATCGTCAAAATGAGGCGTATGCTCGCTCCGGGGCTCGTTTGACCTTCCAAACGGCCCAGAAAACCCGTGATGGCCAACCGTATGCATAGACAACGTCTTGACGGACGTCCACGAACAAATTTGGCATTTTTGACGTCGGAATCCCGATCACCCAAAAAATGGTGTGCAATAGCACACGAAAATCGTCAAAATGAGGCTTATGCTCGCTCCGGGGCTCGTTTGACCTTCCAAACGGCCCAGAAAACCCGTGATGGCCAACCGTATGCATAGACAACGTCTTGACGGACGTCCACGAACAAATTTGGCATTTTTGACGTCGGAATCCCGATCACCCAAAAAATGGTGTGGAATAGCACACGAAAATCGTCAAAATGAGGCATATGCTCGCTCCGGGGCTCGTTTGACCTTCCAAACGGCCCAGAAAACCCGTGATGGCCAACCGTATACATAGACAACGTCTTGACGGACGTCCACGAACAAATTTGGCATTTTTGACGTCGGAATCCCGATCACCCAAAAAATGGTGTGCAATAGCACACGAAAATCGTCAAAATGAGGCGTATGCTCGCTCCGGGGCTCGTTTGACCTTCCAAACGGCCCAGAAAACCCGTGATGGCCAACCGTATGCATAGACAACGTCTTGACGGACGTCCACGAACAAATTTGGCATTTTTGACGTCGGAATCCCGATCACCCAAAAAATGGTGTGCAATAGCACACGAAAATCGTCAAAATGAGGCGTATGCTCGCTCCGGGGCTCGTTTGACCTCCCAAACGGCCCAGAAAACCCGTGATGGCCAACCGTATGCATAGACAACGTCTTGACGGACGTCCACGAACAAATTTGGCATTTTTGACGTCGGAATCCCGATCACCCAAAAAATGGTGTGCAATAGCACACGAAAATCGTCAAAATGAGGCGTATGCTCGCTCCGGGGCTTGTTTGACCTTCCAAACGGCCCAGAAAACCCGTGATGGCCAACCGTATGCATAGACAACGTCTTGACGGACGTCCACGAACAAATTTGGCATTTTTGACATCGGAATCCCGATCACCAAAAAATTGGTGTGCAATAGCACACGAAAATCGTCAAAATGAGGCGTATGCTCGCTCCGGGGCTCGTTTGACCTTCCAAACGGCCCAGAAAACCTGTGATGGCCAACCATATGCATAGACAACGTCTTGACGGACGTCCACGAACAAATTTGGCATTTTTGACGTCGGAATCCCGATCACCCAAAAAATGGTGTGTAATAGCACACGAAAATCGTCAAAATGAGGCGTATGCTCGCTCCGGGGCTCGTTTGACCTTCCAAACGGCCCAGAAAACCCGTGATGGCCAACCGTATTCATAGACAACGTCTTGACGGACGTCCACGAACAAATTTGGAATTTTTGACGTCGGAATCCCGATCACCCAAAAAATGGTGTGCAATAGCACATGAAAATCGTCAAAATGAGGTGTATGCTCGCTCCGGGGCTCGTTTGACCTTCCAAACGGCCCAGAAAACCCGTGATGGCCAACCGTATGCATAGACAACGTCTTGACGGACGTCCACGAATAAATTTGGCATTTTTGACGTCGGAATCCCGATCACCCAAAAAATGGTGTGCAATAGCACACGAAAATCGTCAAAATGAGGCGTATGCTCGCACCGGGGCTCGTTTGACCTTCCAAACGGCCCAGAAAACCCGTGATGGCCAACCGTATGCATAGACAACGTCTTGACGGACGTCCACGAACAAATTTGGCATTTTTGACGTCAGAATCCCGATCACCCAAAAAATGGTGTGCAATAGCACACGAAAATCGTCAAAATGAGGCGTATGCTCGCTCCGGGGCTCGTTTGACCTTCCAAACGGCCCAGAAAACCCGTGATGGCCAACCGTATGCATAGACAACGTCTTGACGGACGTCCACGAACAAATTTGGCATTTTTGACGTCGGAATCCCGATCACCCAAAAAATGGTGTGCAATAGCACACGAAAATCGTCAAAATGAGGCGTATGCTCGCTCCGGGGCTCGTTTGACCTTCCAAACGGCCCAGAAAACCCGTGATGGCCAACCGTATGCATAGACAACGTCTTGACGGACGTCCACGAACAAATTTGGCATTTTTGACGTCGGAATCCCGATCACCCAAAAAATGGTGTGCAATAGCACACGAAAATCGTCAAAATGAGGCTTATGCTCGCTCCGGGGCTCGTTTGACCTTCCTAACGGCCCAGAAAACCCGTGATGGCCAACCGTATGCATAGACAACGTCTTGACGGACGTCCACGAACAAATTTGGCATTTTTGACGTCGGAATCCTGATCACCCAAAAAATGGTGTGCAATCGAAAATCGTCAAAATGAGGCGTATGCTCGCTCCGGGGCTCGTTTGACCTTCCAAACGGCCCAGAAAACCCGTGATGGCCAACCGTATGCATAGACAACGTCTTGACGGACGTCCACGAACAAATTTGGCATTTTTGACGTCGGAATCCCGATCACCCAAAAAATGGTGTGCAATAGCACACGAAAATCGTCAAAATGAGGCGTATGCTCGCTCCGGGGCTCGTTTGACCTTCCAAACGGCCCAGAAAACCCGTGATGGCCAACCGTAGGCATAGACAACGTCTTGACGGACGTCCACGAACAAATTTGGCATTTTTGAAGTCGGAATCCCGATCACCCAAAAAATGGTGTGCAATAGCACACGAAAATCGTCAAAATGAGGCGTATGCTCGCTCCGGGGCTCGTTTGACCTTCCAAACGGCCCAGAAAACCCGTGATGGCCAACCGTATGCATAGACAACGTCTTGACGGACGTCCACGAACAAATTTGGCATTTTTGACGTCGGAATCCCGATCACCCAAAAAATGGTGTGCAATAGCACACGAAAATCGTCAAAATGAGGCTTATGCTCGCTCCGGGGCTCGTTTGACCTTCCAAACGGCCCAGAAAACCCGTGATGGCCAACCGTATGCATAGACAACGTCTTGACGGACGTCCACGAACAAATTTGGCATTTTTGACGTCGGAATCCCGATCACCCAAAAAATGGTGTGGAATAGCACACGAAAATCGTCAAAATGAGGCATATGCTCGCTCCGGGGCTCGTTTGACCTTCCAAACGGCCCAGAAAACCCGTGATGGCCAACCGTATACATAGACAACGTCTTGACGGACGTCCACGAACAAATTTGGCATTTTTGACATCGGAATCCCGATCACCCAAAAAATGGTGTGCAATAGCACACGAAAATCGTCAAAATGAGGCGTATGCTCGCTCCGGGGCTCGTTTGACCTTCCAAACGGCCCAGAAAACCCGTGATGGCCAACCGTATGCATAGACAACGTCTTGACGGACGTCCACGAACAAATTTGGCATTTTTGACGTCGGAATCCCGATCACCCAAAAAATGGTGTGCAATAGCACACGAAAATCGTCAAAATGAGGCGTATGCTCGCTCCGGGGCTCGTTTGACCTCCCAAACGGCCCAGAAAACCCGTGATGGCCAACCGTATGCATAGACAACGTCTTGACGGACGTCCACGAACAAATTTGGCATTTTTGACGTCGGAATCCCGATCACCCAAAAAATGGTGTGCAATAGCACACGAAAATCGTCAAAATGAGGCGTATGCTCGCTCCGGGGCTTGTTTGACCTTCCAAACGGCCCAGAAAACCCGTGATGGCCAACCGTATGCATAGACAACGTCTTGACGGACGTCCACGAACAAATTTGGCATTTTTGACATCGGAATCCCGATCACCAAAAAATTGGTGTGCAATAGCACACGAAAATCGTCAAAATGAGGCGTATGCTCGCTCCGGGGCTCGTTTGACCTTCCAAACGGCCCAGAAAACCTGTGATGGCCAACCATATGCATAGACAACGTCTTGACGGACGTCCACGAACAAATTTGGCATTTTTGACGTCGGAATCCCGATCACCCAAAAAATGGTGTGTAATAGCACACGAAAATCGTCAAAATGAGGCGTATGCTCGCTCCGGGGCTCGTTTGACCTTCCAAACGGCCCAGAAAACCCGTGATGGCCAACCGTATTCATAGACAACGTCTTGACGGACGTCCACGAACAAATTTGGAATTTTTGACGTCGGAATCCCGATCACCCAAAAAATGGTGTGCAATAGCACACGAAAATCGTCAAAATGAGGTGTATGCTCGCTCCGGGGCTCGTTTGACCTTCCAAACGGCCCAGAAAACCCGTGATGGCCAACCGTATGCATAGACAACGTCTTGACGGACGTCCACGAATAAATTTGGCATTTTTGACGTCGGAATCCCGATCACCCAAAAAATGGTGTGCAATAGCACACGAAAATCGTCAAAATGAGGCGTATGCTCGCACCGGGGCTCGTTTGACCTTCCAAACGGCCCAGAAGACCCGTGATGGCCAACCGTATGCATAGACAACGTCTTGACGGACGTCCACGAACAAATTTGGCATTTTTGACGTCAGAATCCCGATCACCCAAAAAATGGTGTGCAATAGCACACGAAAATCGTCAAAATGAGGCGTATGCTCGCTCCGGGGCTCGTTTGACCTTCCAAACGGCCCAGAAAACCCGTGATGGCCAACCGTATGCATAGACAACGTCTTGACGGACGTCCACGAACAAATTTGGCATTTTTGACGTCGGAATCCCGATCACCCAAAAAATGGTGTGCAATAGCACACGAAAATCGTCAAAATGAGGCGTATGCTCGCTCCGGGGCTCGTTTGACCTTCCAAACGGCCCAGAAAACCCGTGATGGCCAACCGTATGCATAGACAACGTCTTGACGGACGTCCACGAACAAATTTGGCATTTTTGACGTCGGAATCCCGATCACCCAAAAAATGGTGTGCAATAGCACACGAAAATCGTCAAAATGAGGCTTATGCTCGCTCCGGGGCTCGTTTGACCTTCCTAACGGCCCAGAAAACCCGTGATGGCCAACCGTATGCATAGACAACGTCTTGACGGACGTCCACGAACAAATTTGGCATTTTTGACGTCGGAATCCCGATCACCCAAAAAATGGTGTGCAATCGAAAATCGTCAAAATGAGGCGTATGCTCGCTCCGGGGCTCGTTTGACCTTCCAAACGGCCCAGAAAACCCGTGATGGCCAACCGTATGCATAGACAACGTCTTGACGGACGTCCACGAACAAATTTGGCATTTTTGACGTCGGAATCCCAATCACCCAAAAAATGGTGTGCAATAGCACAAGAAAATCGTCAAAATGAGGCGTATGCTCGCTCCGGGGCTCGTTTGACCTTCCAAACGGCCCAGAAAACCCGTGATGGCCAACCGTAGGCATAGACAACGTCTTGACGGACGTCCACGAACAAATTTGGCATTTTTGAAGTCGGAATCCCGATCACCCAAAAAATGGTGTGCAATAGCACACGAAAATCGTCAAAATGAGGCGTATGCTCGCTCCGGGGCTCGTTTGACCTTCCAAACGGCCCAGAAAACCCGTGATGGCCAACCGTATGCATAGACAACGTCTTGACGGACGTCCACGAACAAATTTGGCATTTTTGACGTCGGAATCCCGATCACCCAAAAAATGGTGTGCAATAGCACACGAAAATCGTCAAAATGAGGCGTATGCTCGCTCCGGGGCTCGTTTGACCTTCCAAACGACCCATAAAACCCATGATGGCCAACCGTATGCATAGACAACGTCTTGACGGACGTCCACGAACAAATTTGGCATTTTTGACGTCGGAATCCTGATCACCCAAAAAATGGTGTGCAATAGCACATGAAAATCGTCAAAATGAGGCGTATGCTCGCTCTGGGGCTCGTTTGACCTTCCAAATGGCCCAGAAAACCCGTGATGGCCAACCGTATGCATAGACAACGTCTTGACGGACGTCCACGAACAAATTTGGCATTTTTGACGTCGGAATCCTGATCACCCAAAAAATGGTGTGCAATAGCACACGAAAATCGTCAAAATGAGGCGTATGCTCGCTCCGGGGCTCGTTTGACCTTCCAAATGGCCCAGAAAACCCGTGATGGCCAACCGTATGCATAGACAACGTCTTGACGGACGTCCACGAACAAATTTTGCATTTTTGACGTCGGAATCCCGATCACCCAAAAAATGGTGTGCAATAGCACACGAAAATCGTCAAAATGAGGCGTATGCTCGCTCCGGGGCTCGTTTGACCTTCCAAACGACCCAGAAAACCCGTGATGGCCAACCGTATGCATAGACAACGTCTTGACGGACGTCCACGAATAAATTTGGCATTTTTGACGTCGGAATCCCGATCACCCAAAAAATGGTGTGCAATAGCACACGAAAATCGTCAAAATGAGGCGTATGCTCACTCCGGGGCTCGTTTGACCTTCCAAACGACCCAGAAAACCCGTGATGGCCAACCGTATGCATAGACAACGTCTTGACGGACGTCCACGAACAAATTTGGCATTTTTGACGTCGGAATCCTGATCACCCAAAAAATGGTGTGCAATAGCACACAAAAATCGTCAAAATGAGGCGTATGCTCGCTCCGGGGCTCGTTTGACATTCCAAATGGCCCAGAAAACCCGTGATGGCCAACCGTATGCATAGACAACGTCTTGACGGACGTCCACGAACAAATTTGGCATTTTTGACGTCGGAATCCCGATCACCCAAAAAATGGTGTGCAATAGCACACGAAAATCGTCAAAATGAGGCGTATGCTCGCTCCTGGGCTCGTTTGACCTTCCAAACGACCCAGAAAACCCGTGATGGCCAACCGTATGCATAGACAACGTCTTGACGGACGTCCACGAACAAATTTGGCATTTTTGACGTCGGAATCCTGATCACCCAAAAAATGGTGTGCAATAGCACACGAAAATCGTCAAAATGAGGTGTATGCTCGCTCCGGGGCTCGTTTGACCTTCCAAATGGCCCAGAAAACCGTGATGGCCAACCGTATGCATAGACAACGTCTTGACGGACGTCCACGAACAAATTTGGCATTTTTGACGTCGGAATCCCGATCACCCAAAAAATGGTGTGCAATAGCACACGAAAATCGTCAAAATGAGGCGTATGCTCGCTCCGGGGCTCGTTTGACCTTCCAAACGACCCAGAAAACCCGTGATGGCCAACCGTATGCATAGACAACGTCTTGACGGACGTCCACGAACAAATTTGGCATTTTTGACGTTGGAATCCCGATCACCCAAAAAATGGTGTGCAATAGCACACGAAAATCGTCAAAATGAGGCGTATGCTCGTTCCGGGGCTCGTTTGACCTTCCAAACGACCTAGAAAACCCGTGATGGCCAACCGTATGCATAGACAACGTCTTGACGGACGTCCACGAACAAATTTTGCATTTTTGACGTCGGAATCCCGATCACCCAAAAAATGGTGTGCGATAGCACACGAAAATCGTCAAAATGAGGCGTATGCTCGCTCCGGGGCTCGTTTGACCTTCCAAACGACCCAGAAAACCCGTGATGGCCAACCGTATGCATAGACAACGTCTTGATGGACGTCCACAAACAAATTTTGCATTTTTGACGTCGGAATCTCGATCACCCAAAAAATGGTGTGCAATAGCACACGAAAATCATCAAAATGAGGCGTATGCTCGCTCCGGGGCTCGTTTGACCTTCCAAATGGCCCAGAAAACCCGTGATGGCCAACCGTATGCATAGACAACGTCTTGATGAAAATCCACGAACAAATTTGGCATTTTTGACGTCGGAATCCGGATCACCCAAAAAATGGTGTGCAATAGCACACGAAAATCGTCAAAATGAGGCGTATGCTCGCTCCGGGGCTCGTTTGACCTTCCAAACGGCCCAGAAAACCCGTGATGGCCAACCGTATGCATAGACAACGTCTTGACGGACGTCCACGAACAAATTTGGCATTTTTGACGTTGGAATCCCGATCACCCAAAAAATGGTGTGCAATAGCACACGAAAATCGTCAAAATGAGGCGTATGCTCGCTCCGGGGCTCGTTTGACCTTCCAAACGGCCCAGAAAACCCGTGATGGCCAACCGTATGCATAGACAACATCTTGACGGACGTCCACGAACAAATTTGGCATTTTTGACGTCGGAATCCTGATCACCCAAAAAATGGTGTGCAATAGCACACGAAAATCATCAAAATGAGGCGTATGCTCGCTCCGGGGCTCGTTTGACCTTCCAAACGGCCCAGAAAACCCGTGATGGCCAACTGTATGCATAGACAATGTCTTGACGGACGTCCATGAACAAATTTGGCATTTTTGACGTTGGAATCCGGATCACCCAAAAAATGGTGTGCAATAGCACACGAAAATCGTCAAAATGAGGCGTATGCTCGCTCTGGGGCTCGTTTGACCTTCCAAACGGCCCAGAAAACCCATGATGGCCAACCGTATGCATAGACAACGTCTTGACGGACGTCCACGAACAAATTTGGCATTTTTGACGTCGGAATCCTGATCACCCAAAAAATGGTGTGCAATAGCATACGAAAATCGTCAAAATGAGGCGTATGCTCGCTCCGGGGCTCGTTTGACCTTCCAAATGGCCCAGAAAACCTGTGATGGCCAACCGTATGCATAGACAACGTCTTGACGGACGTCCACGAACAAATTTGGCATTGTTGACGTCGGAATCCCGATCACCCAAAAAATGGTGTGCAATAGCACACGAAAATCGTCAAAATGAGGCGTATGCTCGCTCCGGGGCTCGTTTGACCTTCCAAACGGCCCAGAAAACCCGTGATGGCCAACCGTATGCATAGACAACGTCTTGACGGACGTCCACGAACAAATTTGGCATTTTTGACGCGGAATCCCGATCACCCAAAAAATGGTGTGCAATAGCACACGAAAAACGTCAAAATGAGGCGTATGCTCGCTCCGGGGCTCGTTTGACCTTCCAAACGGCCCAGAAAACCCGTGATGGCCAACCGTATGCATAGACAACGTCTTGACGGACGTCCACGAACAAATTTGGCATTTTTGACGTCGGAATCCCGATCACCCAAAAAATGGTGTGCAATAGCACACGAAAATCGTCAAAATGAGGCGTATGCTCGCTCCGGGGATCGTTTGACCTTCCAAACGGCCCAGAAAACCCGTGATGGCCAACCGTATGCATAGACAACGTCTTGACGGACGTCCACGAACAAATTTGGCATTTTTGACGTCGAAATCCCGATCACCCAAAAAATGGTGTGCAATAGCACACGAAAATCGTAAAAAAATGAGGCGTATGCTCGCTCCGGGGCTCGTTTGACCTTCCAAACGGCCCAGAAAACCCGTGATGGCCAACCGTATGCATAGACAATGTCTTGACGGACGTCCACGAACAAATTTGGCATTTTTGACGTCGGAATCCCGATCACCCAAAAAATGGTGTGCAATAGCACACGAAAATCGTCAAAATGAGGCGTATGCTCGCTCCGGGGCTCGTTTGACCTTCCAAACGGCCCAGAAAACCCGTGATGGCCAACCGTATGCATAGACAACGTCTTGACGGACGTCCACGAACAAATTTGGCATTTTTGACGTCGGAATCCCGATCACCCAAAAAATGGTGTGCAATCGAAAATCGTCAAAATGAGGCGTATGCTCGCTCCGGGGCTCGTTTGACCTTCCAAACGGCCCAGAAAACCCGTGATGGCCAACCGTATGTATAGACAACGTCTTGACGGACGTCCACGAACAAATTTGGTATTTTTGACGTCGGAATCCCGATCATCCAAAAAATGGTGTGCAATAGCACACGAAAATCGTCAAAATGAGGCGTATGCTCGCTCCGGGGCTCGTTTGACCTTCCAAACGGCCCAGAAAACCCGTGATGGCCAACCGTATGCATAGACAACGTCTTGACGGACGTCCACGAACAAATTTGGCATTTTTGACGTCGGAATCCCGATCACCCAAAAAATGGTGTGCAATAGCACACGAAAATCGTCAAAATGAGGCGTATGCTCGCTCCGGGGCTCGTTTGACCTTCCAAACGGACCAGAAAACCCGTGATGGCCAACCGTATGCATAGACAACGTCTTGACGGACGTCCACGAACAAATTTGGCATTTTTAACGTCGGAATCCCGATCACCCAAAAAATGGTGTGCAATAGCACACGAAAATCGTCAAAATGAGGCGTATGCTCGCTCCGGGGCTCGTTTGACCTTCCAAACGGCCCAGAAAACCCGTGATGGCCAACCGTATGCATAGACAACGTCTTGACGGACGTCCACGAACAAATTTGGCATTTTTGACGTCGGAATCCCGATCACCCAAAAAATGGTGTGCAATAGCACACGAAAATCGTCAAAATGAGGCGTATGCTCGCTCCGGGGCTCGTTTGACCTTCCAAACGGCCCAGAAAACCCGTGATGGCCAACCGTAAGAATAGACAACGTCTTGACGGACGTCCACAAACAAATTTGGCATTTTTGACGTCGGAATCCCGATCACCCAAAAAATGGTGTGCAATAGCACACGAAAATCGTCAAAATGAGGCGTATGCTCGCTCCGGAGCTCGTTTGACCTTCCAAACGGCCCAGAAAACCCTTGATGGCCAACCGTATGCATAGACAACGTCTTGACGGACGTCCACGAACAAATTTGGCATTTTTGACGTCGGAATCCCGATCACCCAAAAAATGGTGTGCAATAGCACACGAAAATTGTCAAAATGAGGCGTATGCTCGCTCCGGGGCTCGTTTGACCTTCCAAACGGCCCAGAAAACCCGTGATGGCCAACCGTATGCATAGACAACGTCTTGACGGACGTCCACGAACAAATTTGGCATTTTTGACGTCGGAATCCCGATCACCCAAAAAATGGTGTGCAATAGCACACGTAAATCGTCAAAATGAGGCGTATGCTCGCTCCGGGGCTCGTTTGACCTTCCAAACGGCCCAGAAAACCCGTGATGGCCAACCGTATGCATAGACAACGTCTTGACGGACGTCCACGAACAAATTTGGCATTTTTGACGTCGGAATCCCGATCACCCAAAAAATGGTGTGCAATAGCACACGAAAATCGTCAAAATGAGGCGTATGCTCGCTCCGGGGCTCGTTTGACCTTCCAAACGGCCCAGAAAACCCGTGATGGCAAACCGTATGCATAGACAACGTCTTGACGGACGTCCACGAACAAATTTGGCATTTTTGACGTCGGAATCCCGATCACCCAAAAAATGGTGTGCAATCGAAAATCGTCAAAATGAGGCGTATGCTCGCTCCGGGGCTCGTTTGACCTTCCAAACGGCCCAGAAAACCCGTGATGGCCAACCGTATGCATAGACAACGTCTTGACGGACGTCCACGAACAAATTTGGCATTTTTGACGTCGGAATCCCGATCACCCAAAAAATGGTGTGCAATAGCACACGAAAATCGTCAAAATGAGGCGTATGCTCGCTCCGGGGCTCGTTTGACCTTCCAAACGGCCCAGAAAACCCGTGATGGCCAACCGTATGCATAGACAACGTCTTGACGGACGTTTACGAACAAATTTGGCATTTTTGACGTCGGAATCCCGATCACCCAAAAAATGGTGTGCAATATAGCACACGAAAATCGTCAAAATGAGGCGTATGCTCGCTCCGGGGCTCGTTTGACCTTCCAAACGGCCCAGAAAACCCGTGATGGCCAACCGTATGCATAGACAACGTCTTGACGGACGTCCACGAACAAATTTGGCATTTTTGACGTCGGAATCCCGATCACCCAAAAAATGGTGTGCAATCGAAAATCGTTAAAATGAGGCGTATGCTCGCTCCGGGGCTCGTTTGACCTTCCAAACGGCCCAGAAAACCCGTGATGGCCAACCGTATGCATAGACAACGTCTTGACGGACGTCCACGAACAAATTTGGTATTTTTGACATCGGAATCCCGATCACCCAAAAAATGGTGTGCAATAGCACACGAAAATCGTCAAAATGAGGCGTATGCTCGCAACGGGGCTCGTTTGACCTTCCAAACGGCCAAGAAAACCCGTGATGGCCAACCGTATGCATAGACAACGTCTTGACGGACGTCCACGAACAAATTTGGCATTTTTGACGTCGGAATCCCGATCACCCAAAAAATGGTGTGTAATAGCACACGAAAATCGTCAAAATGAGGCGTATGCTCGCTCCGGGGCTCGTTTGACCTTCCAAACGGCCCAGAAAACCCGTGATGGCCAACCGTATTCATAGACAACGTCTTGACGGACGTCCACGAACAAATTTGGCATTTTTGACGTCGGAATCCCGATCACCCAAAAAATGGTGTGCAATAGCACACGAAAATCGTCAAAATGAGGCTTATGCTCGCTCCGGGGCTCGTTTGACCTTCCTAACGGCCCAGAAAACCCGTGATGGCCAACCGTATGCATAGACAACGTCTTGACGGACGTCCACGAACAAATTTGGCATTTTTGACGTCGGAATCCCGATCACCCAAAAAATGGTGTGCAATCGAAAATCGTCAAAATGAGGCGTATGCTCGCTCCGGGGCTCGTTTGACCTTCCAAACGGCCCAGAAAACCCGTGATGGCCAACCGTATGCATAGACAACGTCTTGACGGACGTCCACGAACAAATTTGGCATTTTTGACGTCGGAATCCCGATCACCCAAAAAATGGTGTGCAATAGCACACGAAAATCGTCAAAATGAGGCGTATGCTCGCTCCGGGGCTCGTTTGACCTTCCAAACGGCCCAGAAAACCCGTGATGGCCAACCGTAGGCATAGACAACGTCTTGACGGACGTCCACGAACAAATTTGGCATTTTTGAAGTCGGAATCCCGATCACCCAAAAAATGGTGTGCAATAGCACACGAAAATCGTCAAAATGAGGCGTATGCTCGCTCCGGGGCTCGTTTGACCTTCCAAACGGCCCAGAAAACCCGTGATGGCCAACCGTATGCATAGACAACGTCTTGACGGACGTCCACGAACAAATTTGGCATTTTTGACATCGGAATCCCGATCACCAAAAAATTGGTGTGCAATAGCACACGAAAATCGTCAAAATGAGGCGTATGCTCGCTCCGGGGCTCGTTTGACCTTCCAAACGGCCCAGAAAACCTGTGATGGCCAACCATATGCATAGACAACGTCTTGACGGACGTCCACGAACAAATTTGGCATTTTTGACGTCGGAATCCCGATCACCCAAAAAATGGTGTGTAATAGCACACGAAAATCGTCAAAATGAGGCGTATGCTCGCTCTGGGGCTCGTTTGACCTTCCAAACGGACCAGAAAACCCGTGATGGCCAACCGTATTCATAGACAACGTCTTGACGGACGTCCACGAACAAATTTGGAATTTTTGACGTCGGAATCCCGATCACCCAAAAAATGGTGTGCAATAGCACACGAAAATCGTCAAAATGAGGCGTATGCTCGCTCCGGGGCTCGTTTGACCTTCCAAACGGCCCAGAAAACCCGTGATGGCCAACCGTATGCATAGACAACGTCTTGACGGACGTCCACGAACAAATTTGGCATTTTTGACGTCGGAATCCCGATCACCCAAAAAATGGTGTGCAATAGCACACGAAAATCGTCAAAATGAGGCGTATGCTCGCACCGGGGCTCGTTTGACCTTCCAAACGGCCCAGAAAACCCGTGATGGCCAACCGTATGCATAGACAACGTCTTGATGGACGTCCACGAACAAATTTGGCATTTTTGACGTCAGAATCCCGATCACCCAAAAAATGGTGTGCAATAGCACACGAAAATCGTCAAAATGAGGCGTATGCTCGCTCCGGGGCTCGTTTGACCTTCCAAACGGCCCAGAAAACCCGTGATGGCCAACTGTATGCATAGACAACGTCTTGACGGACGTCCACGAACAAATTTGGCATTTTTGACGTCGGAATCCCGATCACCCAAAAAATGGTGTGCAATAGCACACGAAAATCGTCAAAATGAGGCGTATGCTCGCTCCGGGGCTCGTTTGACCTTCCAAACGGCCCAGAAAACCCGTGATGGCCAACCGTATGCATAGACAACGTCTTGACGGACGTCCACGAACAAATTTGGCATTTTTGACGTCGGAATCCCGATCACCCAAAAAATGGTGTGCAATAGCACACGAAAATCGTCAAAATGAGGCTTATGCTCGCTCCGGGGCTCGTTTGACCTTCCTAACGGCCCAGAAAACCCGTGATGGCCAACCGTATGCATAGACAACGTCTTGACGGACGTCCACGAACAAATTTAGCATTTTTGACGTCGGAATCCCGATCACCCAAAAAATGGTGTGCAATCGAAAATCGTCAAAATGAGGCGTATGCTCGCTCCGGGGCTCGTTTGACCTTCCAAACGGCCCAGAAAACCCGTGATGGCCAACCGTATGCATAGACAACGTCTTGACGGACGTCCACGAACAAATTTGGCATTTTTGACGTCGGAATCCCGATCACCCAAAAAATGGTGTGCAATAGCACACGAAAATCGTCAAAATGAGGCGTATGCTCGCTCCGGGGCTCGTTTGACCTTCCAAACGGCCCAGAAAATCCGTGATGGCCAACCGTAGGCATAGACAACGTCTTGACGGACGTCCACGAACAAATTTGGCATTTTTGAAGTCGGAATCCCGATCACCCAAAAAATGGTGTGCAATAGCACACAAAAATCGTCAAAATGAGGCGTATGCTCGCTCCGGGGCTCGTTTGACCTTCCAAACGGCCCAGAAAACCCGTGATGGCCAACCGTATGCATAGACAACGTCTTGACGGACGTCCACGAACAAATTTGGCATTTTTGACGTCGGAATCTAGATCACCCAAAAAATGGTGTGCAATAGCACACGAAAATCGTCAAAATGAGGCGTATGCTCGCTCCGGGGCTCGTTTGACCTTCCAAACGACCCATAAAACCCGTGATGGCCAACCGTATGCATAGACAACGTCTTGACGGACGTCCACGAACAAATTTGGCATTTTTGACGTCGGAATCCTGATCACCCAAAAAATGGTGTGCAATAGCACACGAAAATCGTCAAAATGAGGCGTATGCTCGCTCCGGGGCTCGTTTGACCTTCCAAATGGCCCAGAAAACCCGTGATGGCCAACCGTATGAATAGACAACGTCTTAACGGACGTCCACGAACAAATTTGGCATTTTTGACGTCGGAATCCTTATCACCCAAAAAATGGTGTGCAATAGCACACGAAAATCGTCAAAATGAGGCGTATGCTCGCTCCGGGGCTCGTTTGACCTTCCAAATGGCCCAGAAAACCCGTGATGGCCAACCGTATGCATAGACAACGTCTTGACGGACGTCCATGAACAAATTTGGCATTTTTGACGTCGGAATCCTGATCACCCAAAAAATGGTGTGCAATAGCACACGAAAATCGTCAAAATGAGGCGTATGCTCGCTCCGGGGCTCGTTTGACCTTCCAAATGGCCCAGAAAACCGTGATGGCCAACCGTATGCATAGACAACGTCTTGACGGACGTCCACGAACAAATTTGGCATTTTTGACGTCGGAATCCCGATCACCCAAAAAATGGTGTGCAATAGCACACGAAAATCGTCAAAATGAGGCGTATGCTCGCTCCGGGGCTCGTTTGACCTTCCAAACGACCCAGAAAACCCGTGATGGCCAACCGTATGCATAGACAACGTCTTGACGGACGTCCACGAACAAATTTGGCATTTTTGACGTCGGAATCTCGATCACCCAAAAAATGGTGTGCAATAGCACACGAAAATCGTCAAAATGAGGCGTATGCTCGCTTCGGGGCTCGTTTGACCTTCCAAACGACCTAGAAAACCCGTGATGGCCAACCGTATGCATAGACAACGTCTTGACGGACGTCCACGAACAAATTTGGCATTTTTGACGTCGGAATCCCAATCACCCAAAAAATGGTGTGCAATAGCACACGAAAATCGTCAAAATGAGGCGTATGCTCGCTCCGGGGCTCGTTTGACCTTCCAAACGACCCAGAAAACCCGTGATGGCCAACCGTATGCATAGACAACGTCTTGACGGACGTCCACAAACAAATTTTGCATTTTTGACGTCGGAATCTCGATCACCCAAAAAATGGTGTGCAATAGCACACGAAAATCGTCAAAATGAGGCGTATGCTCGCTCCGGGGCTCGTTTGACCTTCTAAACGACCCAGAAAACCCGTGATGGCCAACCGTATGCATAGACAACGTCTTGACGGACGTCCACGAACAAATTTGGCATTTTTGACGTCGGAATCCTGATCACCCAAAAAATGGTGTGCAATAGCACACGAAAATCGTCAAAATGAGGCGTATGCTCGCTCCGGGGCTCGTTTGACCTTCCAAATGGCCCAGAAAACCCGTGATGGCCAACCGTATGAATAGACAACGTCTTGACGGACGTCCACGAACAAATTTGGCATTTTTGACGTCGGAATCCTTATCACCCAAAAAATGGTGTGCAATAGCACACGAAAATCGTCAAAATGAGGCGTATGCTCGCTCCGGGGCTCGTTTGACCTTCCAAATGGCCCAGAAAACCCGTGATGGCCAACCGTATGCATAGACAACGTCTTGACGGACGTCCATGAACAAATTTGGCATTTTTGACGTCGGAATCCTGATCACCCAAAAAATGGTGTGCAATAGCACACGAAAATCGTCAAAATGAGGCGTATGCTCGCTCCGGGGCTCGTTTGACCTTCCAAATGGCCCAGAAAACCGTGATGGCCAACCGTATGCATAGACAACGTCTTGACGGACGTCCACGAACAAATTTGGCATTTTTGACGTCGGAATCCCGATCACCCAAAAAATGGTGTGCAATAGCACACGAAAATCGTCAAAATGAGGCGTATGCTCGCTCCGGGGCTCGTTTGACCTTCCAAACGACCCAGAAAACCCGTGATGGCCAACCGTATGCATAGACAACGTCTTGACGGACGTCCACGAACAAATTTGGCATTTTTGACGTCGGAATCTCGATCACCCAAAAAATGGTGTGCAATAGCACACGAAAATCGTCAAAATGAGGCGTATGCTCGCTTCGGGGCTCGTTTGACCTTCCAAACGACCTAGAAAACCCGTGATGGCCAACCGTATGCATAGACAACGTCTTGACGGACGTCCACGAACAAATTTGGCATTTTTGACGTCGGAATCCCAATCACCCAAAAAATGGTGTGCAATAGCACACGAAAATCGTCAAAATGAGGCGTATGCTCGCTCCGGGGCTCGTTTGACCTTCCAAACGACCCAGAAAACCCGTGATGGCCAACCGTATGCATAGACAACGTCTTGACGGACGTCCACAAACAAATTTTGCATTTTTGACGTCGGAATCTCGATCACCCAAAAAATGGTGTGCAATAGCACACGAAAATCGTCAAAATGAGGCGTATGCTCGCTCCGGGGCTCGTTTGACCTTCTAAACGACCCAGAAAACCCGTGATGGCCAACCGTATGCATAGACAACGTCTTGACGGACGTCCACGAACAAATTTGGCATTTTTGACGTCGGAATCCTGATCACCCAAAAAATGGTGTGCAATAGCACCCGAAAATCGTCAAAATGAGGCGTATGCTCGCTCCGGGGCTCGTTTGACCTTCCAAATGGCCCAGAAAACCCGTGATGGCCAACCGTATGCATAGACAACGTCTTGACGGACGTCCACGAACAAATTTGGCATTTTTGACGTCGGAATCCCGATCACCCAAAAAATGGTGTGCAATAGCACATGAAAATCGTCAAAATGAGGCGTATGCTCGCTCCGGGGCTCGTTTGACCTTCCAAACGACCCAGAAAACCCGTGATGGCGAACCGTATGCATAGACAACGTCTTGACGGACGTCCACGAACAAATTTGGCTTTTTTGACGTCGGAATCCCGATCACCCAAAAAATGGTGTGCAATAGCACACGAAAATCGTCAAAATGAGGCGTATGCTCGCTCCGGGGCTCGTTTGACCTTCCAAATGGCCCAGAAAACCCGTGATGGCCAACCGTATGCATAGACAACGTCTTGACGCACGTCCACGAACAAATTTGGCATTTTTGACGTCGGAATCCCGATCACCCAAAAAATGGTGTGCAATAGCACACGAAAATCGTCAAAATGAGGCGTATGCTCGCTCCGGGGCTCGTTTGACCTTCCAAACGACCCAGAAAACCCGTGATGGCCAACCGTATGCATAGACAACGTCTTGACGGACGTCCACGAACAAATTTGGCATTTTTGACGTCGGAATCCTGATCACCCAAAAAATGGTGTGCAATAGCACACGAAAATCGTCAAAATGAGGCGTATGCTCGCTCTGGGGCTCGTTTGACCTTCCAAATGGCCCAGAAAACCCGTGATGGCCAACCGTATGCATAGACAACGTCTTGACGGACATCCACGAACAAATTTGGCATTTTTGACGTCGGAATACCGATCACCCAAAAAATGGTGTGCAATAGCACACGAAAATCGTCAAAATGAGGCGTATGCTCGCTCCGGGGCTCGTTTGACCTTCTAAACGACCCAGAAAACCCGTGATGGCCAACCGTATGCATAGACAACGTCTTGACGGACGTCCACGAAAAAATTTGGCATTTTTGACGTCGGAATCCCGATCACCCAAAAAATGGTGTGCACTAGCACACGAAAATCGTCAAAATGAGGCGTATGCTCGCTCCAGGGCTCGTTTGACCTTCCAAACGACCCAGAAAACCCGTGATGGCCAACCGTATGCATAGACAACGTCTTGACGGACGTCCACGAACAAATTTGGCATTTTTGACGTCGGAATCCCGATCACCCAAAAAATGGTGTGCAATAGCACACGAAAATCGTCAAAATGAGGCGTATGCTCGCTCCGGGGCTCGTTTGACCTTCCAAACGACCCATAAAACCCGTGATGGCAAACCGTATGCATAGACAACGTCTTGACGGACGTCCACGAACAAATTTGGCATTTTTGACGTCGGAATCCTGATCACCCAAAAAATGGTGTGCAATAGCACACGAAAATCGTCAAAATGAGGCGTATGCTCGCTCCGGGGCTCGTTTGACCTTCCAAATGGCCCAGAAAACCCGTGATGGCCAACCGTATGCATAGACAACGTCTTGACGGACGTCCACGAACAAATTTTGCATTTTTGACGTCGGAATCCTGATCACCCAAAAAATGGTGTGCAATAGCACACGAAAATCGTCAAAATGAGGCGTATGCTCGCTCCGGGGCTCGTTTGACCTTCCAAATGGCCCAGAAAACCCGTGATGGCCAACCGTATGCATAGACAACGTCTTGACGGACGTCCACGAACAAATTTGGCATTTTTGACGTCCGAATCCCGATCACCCAAAAAATGGTGTGCAATAGCACACGAAAATCGTCAAAATGAGGCGTATGCTCGCTCCGGGGCTCGTTTGACCTTCCAAACGACCCAGAAAACCCGTGATGGCCAACCGTATGCATAGACAACGTCTTGACGGACGTCCACGAACAAATTTGGCATTTTTGACGTCGGAATCCCGATCACCCAAAAAATGGTGTGCAATAGCACACGAAAATCGTCAAAATGAGGCGTATGCTCACTCCGGGGCTCGTTTGACCTTCCAAACGACCCAGAAAACCCGTGATGGCCAACCGTATGCATAGACAACGTCTTGACGGACGTCCACGAACAAATTGAACATTTTTGACGTCGGAATCCTGATCACCCAAAAAATGGTGTGCAATAGCACACAAAAATCGTCAAAATGAGGCGTATGCTCGCTCCGGGGCTCGTTTGACATTCCAAATGGCCCAGAAAACCCGTGATGGCCAACCGTATGCATAGACAACGTCTTGACGGACGTCCACGAACAAATTTGGCATTTTTGACGTCGGAATCCCGATCACCCAAAAAATGGTGTGCAATAGCACACGAAAATCGTCAAAATGAGGCGTATGCTCGCTCCTGGGCTCGTTTGACCTTCCAAACGACCCAGAAAACCCGTGATGGCCAACCGTATGCATAGACAACGTCTTGACGGACGTCCATGAACAAATTTGGCATTTTTGACGTCGGAATCCTGATCACCCAAAAAATGTTGTGCAATAGCACACCAAAATCGTCAAAATGAGGCGTATGCTCGCTCCGGGGCTCGTTTGACCTTCCAAATGGCCCAGAAAACCGTGATGGCCAACCGTATGCATAGACAACGTCTTGACGGACGTCCACGAACAAATTTGGCATTTTTGACGTCGGAATCCCGATCACCCAAAAAATGGTGTGCAATAGCACACGAAAATCGTCAAAATGAGGCGTATGCTCGCTCCGGGGCTCGTTTGACCTTCCAAACGACCCAGAAAACCCGTGATGGCCAACCGTATGCATAGACAACGTCTTGACGGACGTCCACGAACAAATTTGGCATTTTTGACGTCGGAATCCCGATCACCCAAAAAATGGTGTGCAATAGCACACGAAAATCGTCAAAATGAGGCGTATGCTCGCTCCGGGGCTCGTTTGACCTTCCAAACGACCTAGAAAACCCGTGATGGCCAACCGTATGCATAGACAACGTCTTGACGGACGTCCACGAACAAATTTGGCATTTTTGACGTCGGAATCCCGATCACCCAAAAAATGGTGTGCAATAGCACACGAAAATCGTCAAAATGAGGCGTATGCTCGCTCCGGGGCTCGTTTGACCTTCCAAACGACCCAGAAAACCCGTGATGGCCAACCGTATGCATAGACAACGTCTTGACGGACGTCCACAAACAAATTTTGCATTTTTGAAGTCGGAATCTCGATCACCCAAAAAATGGTGTGCAATAGCACACGAAAATCGTCAAAATGAGGCGTATGCTCGCTCCGGGGCTCGTTTGACCTTCCAAACGACCCAGAAAACCCGTGATGGCCAACCGTATGCATAGACAACGTCTTGACGGACGTCCACGAACAAATTTGGCATTTTTGACGTCGGAATCCTGATCACCCAAAAAATGGTGTGCAATAGCACCCGAAAATCGTCAAAATGAGGCGTATGCTCGCTCCGGGGCTCGTTTGACCTTCCAAATGGCCCAGAAAACCCGTGATGGCCAACCGTATGCATAGACAACGTCTTGACGGACGTCCACGAACAAATTTGGCATTTTTGACGTCGGAATCCCGATCACCCAAAAAATGGTGTGCAATAGCACATGAAAATCGTCAAAATGAGGCGTATGCTCGCTCCGGGGCTCGTTTGACCTTCCAAACGACCCAGAAAACCCGTGATGGCCAACCGTATGCATAGACAACGTCTTGACGGACGTCCACGAACAAATTTGGCATTTTTGACGTCGGAATCCTGATCACCCAAAAAATGGTGTGCAATAGCACACGAAAATCGTCAAAATGAGGCGTATGCTCGCTCTGGGGCTCGTTTGACCTTCCAAATGGCCCAGAAAACCCGTGATGGCCAACCGTATGCATAGACAACGTCTTGACGGACATCCACGAACAAATTTGGCATTTTTGACGTCGGAATACCGATCACCCAAAAAATGGTGTGCAATAGCACACGAAAATCGTCAAAATGAGGCGTATGCTCGCTCCGGGGCTCGTTTGACCTTCTAAACGACCCAGAAAACCCGTGATGGCCAACCGTATGCATAGACAACGTCTTGACGGACGTCCACGAACAAATTTGGCATTTTAGACGTCGGAATCCCGATCACCCAAAAAATGGTGTGCAATAGCACACGAAAATCGTCAAAATGAGGCGTATGCTCGCTCGGGGGCTCGTTTGACCTTCCAAACGACCCAGAAAACCCGTGATGGCCAACCGTATGCATAGACAACGTCTTGACGGACGTCCACGAACAAATTTGGCATTTTTGACGTCGGAATCCCGATCACCCAAAAAATGGTGTGCAATAGCACACGAAAATCGTCAAAATGAGGCGTATGCTCACTCCGGGGCTCGTTTGACCTTCCAAACAACCCAGAAAACCCGTGATGGCCAACCGTATGCATAGACAACTTGTTGACGGACGTCCACGAACAAATTTGGCATTTTTGACGTCGGAATCCCGATCACCCAAAAAATGGTGTGCAATAGCACACGAAAATCGTCAAAATGAGGCGTATGCTCGCTCCTGGGCTCGTTTGACCTTCCAAACGACCCAGAAAACCCGTGATGGCCAACCGTATGCTTAGACAACGTCTTGACGGACGTCCACGAACAAATTTGGCATTTTTGACGTCGGAATCCTGATCACCCAAAAAATGGTGTGCAATAGCACACGAAAATCGTCAAAATGAGGCGTATGCTCGCTCCGGGGCTCGTTTGACCTTCCAAATGGCCCAGAAAACCCGTGATGGCCAACCGTATACATAGACAACGTCTTGACGGACGTACACGATCAAATTTGGCATTTTTGACGTCGGAATACCGATCACCCAAAAAATGGTGTGCAATAGCACACGAAAATCGTCAAAATGAGGCGTATGCTCGCTCCGGGGCTCGTTTGACCTTCCAAACGACCCAGAAAACCCGTGATGGCCAACCGTATGCATAGACAACGTCTTGACGGACGTCCACGAACAAATTTGGCATTTTTGACGTCGGAATCCCGATCACCCAAAAAATGGTGTGCAATAGCACACGAAAATCGTCTAAATAAGGCGTATGCTCGCTCCGGGGCTCGTTTGACCTTCCAAACGACCTAGAAAACCCGTGATGGCCAACCGTATGCATAGACAACGTCTTGACGGACGTCCACGAACAAATTTGGCATTTTTGACGTCGGAATCCCGATCACCCAAAAAATGGTGTGCAATAGCACATGAAAATCGTCAAAATGAGGCGTATGCTCGCTCCGGGTCTCGTTTGACCTTCCAAACGACCCAGAAAACCCGTGATGGCCAACCGTATGCATAGAAAACGTCTTGACGGACATCCACGAACAAATTTGGCATTTTTGACGTCGGAATCCCGATCACCCAAAAAATGGTGTGCAATAGCACACGAAAATCGTCAAAATGAGGCGTATGCTCGCTCCGGGGCTCGTTTGACCTTCCAAATGGCCCAGAAAACCCGTGATGGCCAACCGTATGCATAGACAACGTCTTGACGGACGTCCACGAACAAATTTGGCATTTTTGACGTCGGAATCCCGATCACCCAAAAAATGGTGTGCAATAGCACACGAAAATCGTCAAAATGAGGCGTATGCTCGCTCCGGGGCTCGTTTGACCTTCCAAACGACCCAGAAAACCCGTGATGGCCAACCGTATGCATAGACAACGTCTTGACGGACATCCACGAACAAATTTGGCATTTTTGACGTCGGAATCCTGATCACCCAAAAAATGGTGTGCAATAGCACACGAAAATCGTCAAAATGAGGCGTATGCTCGCTCCGGGGCTCGTTTGACCTTCCAAATGGCCCAGAAAACCCGTGATGGCCAACCGTATGCATAGACAACGTCTTGACGGACGTCCACGAACAAATTTGGCATTTTTGACGTCGGAATCCCGATCACCCAAAAAATGGTGTGCAATAGCACACGAAAATCGTCAAAATGAGGCGTATGCTCGCTCCGGGGCTCGTTTGACCTTCCAAACGACCCAGAAAACCCGTGATGGCCAACCGTATGCATAATCAACGTCTTGACGGACGTCCACAAACAAATTTGGCATTTTTGACGTCGGAATCCTGATCACCCAAAAAATGGTGTGCAATAGCACACGAAAATCGTCAAAATGAGGCGTATGCTCGCTCCGGGGCTCGTTTGACCTTCCAAATGGCCCAGAAAACCCGTGATGGCCAACCGTATGCATAGACAACGTCTTGACGGACGTCCACGAACAAATTTTGCATTTTTGACGTCGGAATCCCGATCACCCAAAAAATGGTGTGCAATAGCACACGAAAATCGTCAAAATGAGGCGTATGCTCGCTCCGGGGCTCGTTTGACCTTCCAAACGACCCAGAAAACCCGTGATGGCCAACCGTATGCATAGACAACGTCTTGACGGACGTCCACGAACAAATTTGGCATTTTTGACGTCGGAATCCTGATCACCCAAAAAATGGTGTGCAATAGCACACGAAAATCGTCAAAATGAGGCGTATGCTCGCTCCGGGGCTCGTTTGACCTTCCAAATGGCCCAGAAAACCCGTGATGGCCAACCGTATGCATAGACAACGTCTTGACGGACGTCCACGAACAAATTTGGCATTTTTGACGTCGGAATCCCGATCACCCAAAAAATGGTGTGCAATAGCACACGAAAATCGTCAAAATGAGGCGTATGCTCGCTCCGGGGCTCGTTTGACCTTCCAAACGACACAGAAAACCCGTGATGGCCAACCGTATGCATAGAATACGTCTTGACGGACGTCCACGAACAAATTTGGCATTTTTGACGTCGGAATCCCGATCACCCAAAAAATGGTGTGCAATAGCACACGAAAATCGTCAAAATGAGGCGTATGCTCGCTCCGGGGCTCGTTTGACCTTCTAAATGGCCCAGAAAACCCGTGATGGCCAACCGTATGCATAGACAACGTCTTGACGGACGTCCACGAACAAATTTGGCATTTTTGACGTCGGAATCCCGATCACCCAAAAAATGGTGTGCAATAGCACACGAAAATCGTCAAAATGAGGCGTATGCTCGCTCCGGGGCTCGTTTGACCTTCCAAACGACCCAGAAAACCCGTGATGGCCAACCGTATGCATAGACAACGTCTTGACGGACGTCCACGAACAAATTTGGCATTTTTGACGTCGGAATCCCGATCACCCAAAAAATGGTGTGCAATAGCACACGAAAATCGTCAAAATGAGGCGTATGCTCGCTCCGGGGCTCGTTTGACCTTCCAAATGGCCCAGAAAACCCGTGATGGCCAACCGTATGCATAGACAACGTCTTGACGGACGTCCACGAACAAATTTGGCATTTTTGACGTCGGAATCCCGATCACCCAAAAAATGGTGTGCAATAGCACACGAAAATCGTCAAAATAAGGCGTATGCTCGCTCCGGGGATCGTTTGACCTTCCAAACGACCCAGAAAACCCGTGATGGCCAATCGTATGCATAGACAACGTCTTGACGGACGTCCACGAACAAATTTGGCATTTTTGACGTCGGAATCCCGATCACCCAAAAAATGGTGTGCAATAGCACACGAAAATCGTCAAAATGAGGCGTATGCTCGCTCCGGGGCTCGTTTGACCTTCCAAACGACCAAGAAAACCCGTGATGGCCAACCGTATGCATAGACAACGTCTTGACGGACGTCCACAAACAAATTTGGCATTATTGACGTCGGAATCCTGATCACCCAAAAAATGGTGTGCAATAGCACACGAAAATCGTCAAAATGAGGCGTATGCTCGCTCCGGAGCTCGTTTGACCTTACAAACGACCCAGAAAACCCGTGATGGCCAACCGTATGCATAGAAAACGTCTTGACAGACGTCCACGAACAAATTTGGCATTTTTGACATCGGAATCCTGATCACCCAAAAAATGGTGTGCAATAGCACACGAAAATCGTCAAAATGAGGCGTATGCTCGCTCCGGGGCTCGTTTGACCTTCCAAATGGCCCAGAAAACCCGTGATGGCCAACCGTATGCATAGACAACGTCTTGACGGACGTCCACGAACAAATTTGGCATTTTTGACGTCGGATTCCCGATCACCCAAAAAATGGTGTGCAATAGCACATGAAAATCGTCAAAATGAGGCGTATGCTCGCTCCGGGGCTCGTTTGACCTTCCAAACAACCCAGAAAACCCGTGATGGCCAACCGTATGCATAGACAACGTCTTGACGGACGTCCACGAACAAATTTGGCATTTTTGACGTCGGAATCCCGATCACCCAAAAAATGGTGTGCAATAGCACACGAAAATCGTCAAAATGAGGCGTATGCTCGCTCCGGGGCTCGTTTGACCTTCCAAATGGCCCAGAAAACCCGTGATAGCCAACCGTATGCATAGACAACGTCTAGACGGACGTCCACGAACAAATTTGGCATTTTTGATGTCGGAATCCCGATCACCCAAAAAATGGTGTGCAATAGCACACGAAAATCGTCAAAATGAGGCGTATGCTCGCTCCGGGGCTCGTTTGACCTTCCAAACGACCCAGAAAACCCGTGATGGCCAACCGTATGCATAGACAACGTCTTGACGGATGTCCACGAACAAATTTGGCATTTTTGACGTCGGAATCCTGATCACCCAAAAAATGGTGTGCAATAGCACACGAAAATCGTCAAAATGAGGCGTATGCTCGCTCTGGGGCTCGTTTGACCTTCCAAATGGCCCAGAAAACCCGTGATGGCCAACCGTATGCATAGACAACGTCTTGACGGACGTCCACGAACAAATTTGGCATTTTTGACGTTGGAATCCCGATCACCCAAAAAATGGTGTGCAATAGCACACGAAAATCGTCAAAATGAGGCGTATGCTCGCTCCGGGGCTCGTTTGACCTTCCAAACGACCCAGAAAACCCGTGATGGCCAACCGTATGCATAGACAACGTCTTGACGGACGTCCACAAACAAATTTGGCATTATTGACGTCGGAATCCTGATCACCCAAAAAATGGTGTGCAATAGCACACGAAAATCGTCAAAATGAGGCGTATGCTCGCTTCGGGGCTCGTTTGACCTTCCAAATGGCCCAGAAAACCCGTGATGGCCAACCGTATGCATAGACAACGTCTTGACGGACGTCCACGAACAAATTTGGCATTTTTGACGTCGGAATCCCGATCACCCAAAAAATGGTGTGCAATAGCACACGAAAATCGTCAAAATGAGGCGTATGCTTGCTCCGGGGCTCGTTTGACCTTCCAAACGACCCAGAAAACCCGTGATGGCCAACCGTATGCATAGACAATGTCTTGACGGATGTCCACGAACAAATTTGGCATTTTTGACGTCAGAATCCTGATCACCCAAAAAATGGTGTGCAATAGCACACGAAAATCGTCAAAATGAGGCGTATGCTCGCTCCGGGGCTCGTTTGACCTTCCAAATGGCCCAGAAAACCCGTGATGGCCAACTGTATGCATAGACAACGTCTTGACGGATGTCCACGAAAAAATTTGGCATTTTTGACGTCGGAATCCCGATCACCCAAAAAATGGTGTGCAATAGCTCACTAAAATCGTCAAAATGAGGCGTATGCTCGCTCCGGGGCTCGTTTGACCTTCCAAACGACCCAGAAAACCCGTGATGGCCAACCGTATGCATAGAATACGTCTTGACGGACGTCCACGAACAAATTTGGCATTTTTGACGTCGGAATCCCGATCACCCAAAAAATGGTGTGCAATAGCACACGAAAATCGTCAAAATGAGGCGTATGCTCGCTCCGGGGCTCGTTTGACCTTCCAAATGGCCCAGAAAACCCGTGATGGCCAACCGTATGCATAGACAACGCCTTGACGGACGTCCACGAACAAATTTGGCATTTTTGACGTTGGAATCCCGATCACCCAAAAAATGGTGTGCAATAGCACACGAAAATCGTCAAAATGAGGCGTATGCTCGCTCCGGGGCTCGTTTGACCTTCCAAACGACCCAGAAAACCCATGATGGCCAACCGTATGCATAGACAACGTCTTGACGGACGTCCACGAACAAATTTGGCATTTTTGACGTCGGAATCCTGATCACCCAAAAAATGGTGTGCAATAGCACACGAAAATCGTCAAAATGAGGCGTATGCTCGCTCCGGGGCTCGTTTGACCTTCCAAATGGCCCAGAAAACCCGTGATGGCCAACCGTATGCATAGACAACGTCTTGACGGACGTCCACGAATAAATTTGGCATTTTTGACGTCGGAATCTCGATCACCCAAAAAATGGTGTGCAATAGCACACGAAAATCGTCAAAATGAGGCGTATGCTCGCTCCGGGGCTCGTTTGACCTTCCAAACGACCCAGAAAACCCGTGATGGCCAACCGTATGCATAGACAACGTCTTGACGGACGTCCACGAACAAATTTGGCATTTTTGACGTCAGAATCCTGATCACCCAAAAAATGGTGTGCAATAGCACACGAAAATCGTCAAAATGAGGCGTATGCTCGGTCCGGGGCTCGTTTGACCTTCCAAATGGCCCAGAAAATCCGTGATGGCCAACCGTATGCATAGACAACGTCTTGACGGACGTCCACGAACAAATTTGGCAGTTTTGACGTCAGAATCCTGATCACCCAAAAAATGGTGTGTAATAGCACACGAAAATCGTCAAAATGAGGCGTATGCTCGCTCCGGGGCTCGTTTGACCTTCCAAATGGCCCAGAAAATCCGTGATGGCCAACCGTATGCATAGACAACGTCTTGACGGACGTCCACGAACAAATTTGGCATTTTTGACGTCGGAATCCCGATCACCCAAAAAATGGTGTGCAATAGCACACGAAAATCGTCAAAATGAGGCGTATGCTCACTCCGGGGCTCGTTTGACCTTCCAAACGACCCAGAAAACCTGTGATGGCCAACCGTATGCATAGACAACGTCTTGACGGACGTCCACGAACAAATTTGGCATTTTTGACGTCGGAATCCCGATCACCCAAAAAATGGTGTGCAATAGCACACGAAAATCGTCAAAATGAGGCGTATGCTCGCTCCGAGGCTCGTTTGACCTTCCAAACGACCCAGAAAACCCGTGATGGCCAACCGTATGCATAGACAACGTCTTGACGGATGTCCACGAACAAATTTGGCATTTTTGACGTCGGAATCCCGATCACCCAAAAAATGGTGTGCAATAGCACACGAAAATCGTCAAAATGAGGCGTATGCTCGCTCCGGGGCTCGTTTGACCTTCCAAACGACCCAGAAAACCCGTGATGGCCAACCGTATGCATAGACAACGTCTTGACGGACGTCCACGAACAAATTTGGCATTTTTGACGTCGGAATCCTGATCACCCAAAAAATGGTGTGCAATAGCACACGAAAATCGTCAAAATGAGGCGTATGCTCGCTCCGGGGCTCGTTTGACCTTCCAAATGGCCCAGAAAACCCGTGATGGCCAACCGTATGCATAGACAACGTCTTGACGGACGTCCACGAACAAATTTGACATTTTTGACGTCGGAATCCCGATCACCCAAAAAATGGTGTGCAATAGCACACGAAAATCGTCAAAATGAGGCGTATGCTCGCTCCGGGGCTCGTTTGACCTTCCAAATGGCCCAGAAAATCCGTGATGGCCAACCGTATGCATAGACAACGTCTTGACGGACGTCCACGAACAAATTTGGCATTTTTGACGTCGGAATCCCGATCACCCAAAAAATGGTGTGCAATAGCACACGAAAATCGTCAAAATGAGGCGTATGCTCGCTCCGGGGCTCGTTTGACCTTCCAAACGACCCAGAAAACCTGTGATGGCCAACCGTATGCATAGACAACGTCTTGACGGACGTCCACGAACAAATTTGGCATTTTTGACGTCGGAATCCCGATCACCCAAAAAATGGTGTGCAATAGAACACGAAAATCGTCAAAATGAGGCGTATGCTCGCTCTGAGGCTCGTTTGACCTTCCAAACGACCCAGAAAACCCGTGGTGGCCAACCGTATGCATAGACAACGTCTTGAAGGATGTCCACGAACAAATTTGGCATTTTTGACGTCGGAATCCCGATCACCCAAAAAATGGTGTGCAATAGCACACGAAAATCGTCAAAATGAGGCGTATGCTCGCTCCGGGGCTCGTTTGACCTTCCAAACGACCCAGAAAACCCGTGATGGCCAACCGTATGCATAGACAACGTCTTGATGGACGTCCACGAACAAATTTGGCATTTTTGACGTCGGAATCCTGATCACCCAAAAAATGGTGTGCAATAGCACACGAAAATCGTCAAAATGAGGCGTATGCTCGCTCCGGGGCTCGTTTGACCTTCCAAATGGCCCAGAAAACCCGTGATGGCCAACCGTATGCATAGACAACGTCTTGACGGACGTCCACGAACAAATTTGACATTTTTGACGTCGGAATCCCGATCACCCAAAAAATGGTGTGCAATAGCACACGAAAATCGTCAAAATGAGGCGTATGCTCGCTTCGGGGCTCGTTTGACCTTCTAAACGACCCAGAAAACCCGTGATGGCCAACCGTATGCATAGACAACGTCTTGACGGACGTCCACGAACAAATTTTGCATTTTTGACGTCGAAATCCTGATCACCCAAAAAATGGTGTGCAATAGCACACGAAAATCGTCAAAATGAGGCGTATGCTCGCTCCGGGGCTCGTTTGACCTTCCAAACGACCCAGAAAACCCGTGATGGCCAACCGTATGCATAGACAACGTCTTGACGGACGTCCACGAACAAATTTGGCATTTTTGACGTCGGAATCCCGATCACCCAAAAAATGGTGTGCAATAGCACACGAAAATCGTCAAAATGAGGCGTATGCTCGCTCCGGGGCTCGTTTGACCTTCCAAATGGCCCAGAAAACCCGTGATGGCCAACCGTATGCATAGACAACGTCTTGACGGACGTCCACGAACAAATTTGGCATTTTTGACGTCGGAATCCCGATCACCCAAAAAATGGTGTGCAATAGCACACGAAAATCGTCAAAATGAGGTGTATGCTCGCTCCGGGGCTCGTTTGACCTTCCAAACGACCCAGAAAACCCGTGATAGCCAACCGTATGCATAGACAACGTCTTGACGGACGTCCACGAACAAATTTGGCATTTTTGACGTCAGAATCCTGATCACCCAAAAAATGGTGTGCAATAGCACACGAAAATCGTCAAAATGAGGCGTATGCTCGCTCCGGGGCTCGTTTGACCTTCCAAATGGCCCAGAAAACCCGTGATGGCCAACTGTATGCATAGACAACGTCTTGACGGACGTCCACGAAAAAATTTGGCATTTTTGACGTCGGAATCCCGATCACCCAAAAAATGGTGTGCAATAGCTCACTAAAATCGTCAAAATGAGGCGTATGCTCGCTCCGGGGCTCGTTTGACCTTCCAAACGACCCAGAAAACCCGTGATGGCCAACCGTATGCATAGAATACGTCTTGACGGACGTCCACGAACAAATTTGGCATTTTTGACGTCGGAATCCCGATCACCCAAAAAATGGTGTGCAATAGCACACGAAAATCGTCCAAATGAGGCGTATGCTCACTCCGGGGCTCGTTTGACCTTCCAAATGGACCAGAAAACCCGTGATGGCCAACCGTATGCATAGACAACGCCTTGACGGACGTCCACGAACAAATTTGGCATTTTTGACGTCGGAATCCCGATCACCCAAAAAATGGTGTGCAATAGCACACGAAAATCGTCAAAATGAGGCGTATGCTCGCTCCGGGGCTCGTTTGACCTTCCAAACGACCCAGAAAACCCATGATGGCCAACCGTATGCATAGACAACGTCTTGACGGACGTCCACGAACAAATTTGGCATTTTTGACGTCGGAATCCTGATCACCCAAAAAATGGTGTGCAATAGCACACGAAAATCGTCAAAATGAGGCGTATGCTCGCTCCGGGGCTCGTTTGACCTTCCAAATGGCCCAGAAAACCCGTGATGGCCAACCGTATGCATAGACAACGTCTTGACGGACGTCCACGAATAAATTTGGCATTTTTGACGTCGGAATCTCGATCACCCAAAAAATGGTGTGCAATAGCACACGAAAATCGTCAAAATGAGGCGTATGCTCGCTCCGAGGCTCGTTTGACCTTCCAAACGACCCAGAAAACCCGTGATGGCCAACCGTATGCATAGACAACGTCTTGACGGATGTCCACGAACAAATTTCGCATTTTTGACGTCGGAATCCCGATCACCCAAAAAATGGTGTGCAATAGCACACGAAAATCGTCAAAATGAGGCGTATGCTCGCTCCGGGGCTCGTTTGACCTTCCAAACGACCCAGAAAACCCGTGATGGCCAACCGTATGCATAGACAACGTCTTGACGGACGTCCACGAACAAATTTGGCATTTTTGACGTCGAAATCCTGATCACCCAAAAAATGGTGTGCAATAGCACACGAAAATCGTCAAAATGAGGCGTATGCTCGCTCCGGGGCTCGTTTGACCTTCCAAATGGCCCAGAAAACCCGTGATGGCCAACCGTATGCATAGACAACGTCTTGACGGACGTCCACGAACAAATTTGGCATTTTTGACGTCGGAATCCCGATCACCCAAAAAATGGTGTGCAATAGCACACGAAAATCGTCAAAATGAGGCGTATGCTCGCTCCGGGGCTCGTTTGACCTTCCAAACGACCCAGAAAACCCGTGATGGCCAACCGTATGCATAGACAACGTCTTGACGGACGTCCACGAACAAATTTGGCATTTTTGACGTCGGAATCCTGATCACCCAAAAAATGGTGTGCAATAGCACACGAAAATCGTCAAAATGAGGCGTATGCTCGCTCCGGGGCTCGTTTGACCTTCCAAATGGCCCAGAAAACCCGTGATGGCCAACCGTATGCATAGACAACGTCTTGACGGACGTCCACGAACAAATTTGGCATTTTTGACGTCGGATTCCCGATCACCCAAAAAATGGTGTGCAATAGCACATGAAAATCGTCAAAATGAGGCGTATGCTCGCTCCGGGGCTCGTTTGACCTTCCAAACGACCCAGAAAACCCGTGATGGACAACCGTATGCATAGAAAACGTCTTGACGGACGTCCACGAACAAATTTGGCATTTTTGACGTCGGAATCCCGATCACCCAAAAAATGGTGTGCAATAGCACACGAAAATCGTCAAAATGAGGCGTATGCTCGCTCCGGGGCTCGTTTGACCTTCCAAATGGCCCAGAAAACCCGTGATGGCCAACCGTATGCATAGACAACGTCTTGACGGACGTCCACGAACAAATTTGGCATTTTTGACGTCGGAATCCCGATCACCCAAAAAATGGTGTGCAATAGCACACGAAAATCGTCAAAATGAGGCGTATGCTCGCTCCGGGGCTCGTTTGACCTTCCAAACGACCCAGAAAACCCATGATGGCCAACCGTATGCATAGACAACGTCTTGACGGACGTCCACGAACAAATTTGGCATTTTTGACGTCGGAATCCTGATCACCCAAAAAATGGTGTGCAATAGCACACGAAAATCGTCAAAATGAGGCGTATGCTCGCTCCGGGGCTCGTTTGACCTTCCAAATGGCCCAGAAAACCCGTGATGGCCAACCGTATGCATAGACAACGTCTTGACGGACGTCCACGAATAAATTTGGCATTTTTAACGTCGGAATCTCGATCACCCAAAAAATGGTGTGCAATAGCACACGAAAATCGTCAAAATGAGGCGTATGCTCGCTCCGGGGCTCGTTTGACCTTCCAAACGACCCAGAAAACCCGTGATGGCCAACCGTATGCATAGACAACGTCTTGACGGACGTCCACGAACAAATTTGGCATTTTTGACGTCAGAATCCTGATCACCCAAAAAATGGGGTGCAATAGCACACGGAAATTGTCAAAATGAGGCGTATGCTCGCTCCGGGGCTCGTTTGACCTTCCAAACGACCCAGAAAACCCGTGATGGCCAACCGTATGCATAGACAACGTCTTGACGGACGTCCACGTACAAATTTGGCATTTTTGACGTCGGAATCCCGATCACCCAAAAAATGGTGTGCAATAGCACACGAAAATCGTCAAAATGAGGCGTATGCTCGCTCCGGGGTTCGTTTGACCTTCCAAACGACCCAGAAAACCCGTGATGGCCAAGCGTATGCATAGACAACGTCTTGACGGACGTCCACGAACAAATTTGGCATTTTTGACGTCGGAATCCCGATCACCCAAAAAATGGTGTGCAATAGCACACGAAAATCGTTAAAATGAGGCGTATGCTCGCTCCGGGGCTCGTTTGACCTTCCAAACGACCCAAAAAACCCGTGATGGCCAACCGTATGCATAGACAACGTCTTGACGGACGTCCACGAACAAATTTGGCATTTTGACGTCGGAATCCTGATCACCCAAAAAATGGTGTGCAATAGCACACGAAAATCGTCAAAATGAGGCGTATGCTCGCTCCGGGGCTCGTTTGACCTTCCAAATGGCCCTGAAAACCCGTGATGGCCAACCGTATGCATAGACAACGTCTTGACGGACGTCCACGAACAAATTTGGCATTTTTGACGTCGGAATCCCGATCACCCAAAAAATGGTGTGCAATAGCACACGAAAATCGTCAAAATGAGGCGTATGCTCGCTCCGGGGCTCGTTTGACCTTCCAAACGACCCAGAAAACCCGTGATGGACAACCGTATGCATAGACAACGTCTTGACGGACGTCCACGAACAAATTTGGCATTTTTGACGTCGGAATCCCGATCACCCAAAAAATGGTGTGCAATAGCACACGAAAATCGTCAAAATGAGGCGTATGCTCGCTCCGGGGCTCGTTTGACCTTCCAAATGGCCCAGAAAACCCGTGATGGCCAACCGTATGCATAGACAACGTCTTGACGGACGTCCACGAACAAATTTGGCATTTTTGACGTCGGAATCCCGATCACCCAAAAAATGGTGTGCAACAGCACACGAAAATCGTCAAAATGAGGCGTATGCTCGCTCCGGGGCTCGTTTGACCTTCCAAATGGCCCAGAAAACCCGTGATGGCCAACCGTATGCATAGACAACGTCTTGACGGACGTCCACGAACAAATTTGGCATTTTTGACGTTGGAATCCCGATCACACAAAAAATGGTGTGCAATAGCACACGAAAATCGTCAAAATGAGGCGTATGCTCGCTCCGGGGCTCGTTTGACCTTCCAAACGACCCAGAAAACCCGTGATGGCCAACCGTATGCATAGACAACGTCTTGACGGACGTCCACGAACAAATTTGGCATTTTTGACGTCGGAATCCTGATCACCCAAAAAATGGTGTGCAATAGCACACGAAAATCGTCAAAATGAGGCGTATGCTCGCTCTGGGGCTCGTTTGACCTTCCAAATGGCCCAGAAAACCCGTGATGGCCAACCGTATGCATAGACAACGTCTTGACGGACGTCCACGAACAAATTTGGCATTTTTGACGTCGGAATCCCGATCACCCAAAAAATGGTGTGCAATAGCACACGAAAATCGTCAAAATGAGGCGTATGCTCGCTCCGGGGCTCGTTTGACCTTCCAAACGACCCAGAAAACCCGTGATGGACAACCGTATGCATAGACAACGTCTTGACGGACGTCCACGAACAAATTTGGCATTTTTGACGTCGGAATCCCGATCACCCAAAAAATGGTGTGCAATAGCACACGAAAATCGTTAAAATGAGGCGTATGCTCGCTCCGGGGCTCGTTTGACCTTCCAAACGACCCAGAAAACCCGTGATGGCAAACCGTATGCATAGACAACGTCTTGACGGACGTCCACGAACAAATTTGGCATTTTTGACGTTGGAATGCTGATCACCCAAAAAATGGTGTGCAATAGCACACGAAAATCGTCAAAATGAGGCGTATGCTCGCTCCGGGGCTCGTTTGACCTTCCAAATGGCCATGAAAACCCGTGATGGCCAACCGTATGCATAGACAACGTCTTGACGGACGTCCACGAACAAATTTGGCATTTTTGACGTCGGAATCCCGATCACCCAAAAAATGGTGTGCAATAGCACACGAAAATCGTCAAAATGAGGCGTATGCTCGCTCCGAGGCTCGTTTGACCTTCCAAACGACCCAGAAAACCCGTGATGGCCAACCGTATGCATAGACAACGTCTTGACGGACGTCCACAAACAAATTTTGCATTTTTGACGTCGGAATCCCGATCACCCAAAAAATGGTGTGCAATAGCACACGAAAATCGTCAAAATGAGGCGTATGCTCGCTCCGGGGCTCGTTTGACCTTCCAAATGGCCCAGAAAACCCGTGATGGCCAACCGTATGCATAGACAACGTCTTGACGGACGTCCACGAAAAAATTTGGCATTTTTGACGTCGGAATCCCGATCACCCAAAAAATGGTGTGCAATAGCACACGAAAATCGTCAAAATGAGGCGTATGCTCGCTCCGGGGATCGTTTGACCTTCCAAACGACCCAGAAAACCCGTGATGGCCAACCGTATGCATAGACAACGTCTTGACGGACGTCCACGAACAAATTTGGCATTTTTGACATCGGAATCCCGATCACCCAAAAAATGGTGTGCAATAGCACACGAAAATCGTCAAAATGAGGCGTATGCTCGCTCCGGGGCTCGTTTGACCTTCCAAACGACCCAGAAAACCCGTGATGGCCAACCGTATGCATAGACAACGTCTTGACGGACGTCCACGAACAAATTTGGCATTTTTGACGTCGGAATCCTGATCACCCAAAAAATGGTGTGCAATAGCACACGAAAATCGTCAAAATGAGGCGTATGCTCGCTCCGGGGCTCGTTTGACCTTCCAAATGGCCCAGAAAACCCGTGATGGCCAACCGTATGCATAGACAACGTCTTGACGGACGTCCACGAACAAATTTGGCATTTTTGACGTCGGAATCCTGATCACCCAAAAAATGGTGTGCAATAGCACACGAAAATCGTCAAAATGAGGCGTATGCTCGCTCCGGGGCTCGTTTGACCTTCCAAATGGCCCAGAAAACCCGTGATGGCCAACCGTATGCATAGACAACGTCTTGACGGACGTCTACGAACAAATTTGGCATTTTTGACGTCGGAATCCCGATCACCCAAAAAATGGTGTGCAATAGCACACGAAAATCGTCAAAATGAGGCGTATGCTCGCTCCGAGCTCGTTTGACCTTCCAAATGGCCCAGAAAACCCGTGATGGCCAACCGTATGCATAGACAACGTCTTGACGGACGTCCACGAACAAATTTGGCATTTTTAACGTCGGAATCCCGATCACCCAAAAAATGGTGTGCAATAGCACACGAAAATCGTCAAAATGAGGCGTATGCTCGCTCCGGGGCTCGTTTGACCTTCCAAACGACCCAAAAAACTCGTGATGGCCAACCGTATGCATAGACAACGTCTTGACGGACGTCCACGAACAAATTTGGCATTTTTGACGTCGGAATCCCGATCACCCAAAAAATGGTGTGCAATAGCACACGAAAATCGTCAAAATGAGGCGTATGCTCGCTCCGGGGCTCGTTTGACCTTCCAAATGGCCCAGAAAACCCGTGATGGCCAACCATATGCATAGACAACGTCTTGACGGACGTCCACGAACAAATTTGGCATTTTTGACGTCGGAATCCCGATCACCCAAAAAATGGTGTGCAATAGCACACGAAAATCGTCAAAATGAGGCGTATGCTCGCTCCGGGGCTCGTTTGACCTTCCAAACTACCCAGAAAACCCGTGAAGGCCAACCGTATGCATAGACAACGTCTTGACGGACATCCACGAACAAATTTGGCATTTTTGACGTCGGAATCCTGATCACCCAAAAAATTGTGTGCAATAGCACACGAAAATCGTCAAAATGAGGCGTATGCTCGCTCCGGGGCTCGTTTGACCTTCCAAATGGCCCAGAAAACCCGTGATGGCCAACCGTATGCATAGACAACGTCTTGACGGACGTCCACGAACAAATTTGGCATTTTTGACGTCGGAATCCCGATCACCCAAAAAATGGTGTGCAATAGCACACGAAAATCGTCAAAATGAGGCGTATGCTCGCTCCGGGGCTCGTTTGACCTTCCAAATGGCCCAGAAAACCCGTGATGGCCAACCGTATGCATAGACAACGTCTTGACGGACGTCCACGAACAAATTTGGCATTTTTGACGTCGGAATCCCGATCACCCAAAAAATGGTGTGCAATAGCACACGAAAATCGTCAAAATGAGGCGTATGCTCGCTTCGGGGCTCGTTTGACCTTCCAAACGACCCAGAAAACCCGTGATGGCCAACCGTATGCATAGACAACGTCTTGACGGACGTCCACAAACAAATTTTGCATTTTTGACGTCGGAATCCCGATCACCCAAAAAATGGTGTGCAATAGCACACGAAAATCGTCAAAATGAGGCGTATGCTCGCTCCGGGGCTCGTTTGACCTTCCAAATGGCCCAGAAAACCCGTGATGGCCAACCGTATGCATAGACAACGTCTTGACGGACGTCCACGAACAAATTTGGCATTTTTGACGTCGGAATCCCGATCACCCAAAAAATGGTGTGCAATAGCACACGAAAATCGTCAAAATGAGGCGTATGCTCGCTCCGGGGATCGTTTGACCTTCCAAACGACCCAGAAAACCCGTGATGGCCAACCGTATGCATAGACAACGTCTTGACGGACGTCCACGAACAAATTTGGCATTTTTGACATCGGAATCCCGATCACCCAAAAAATGGTGTGCAATAGCACACGAAAATCGTCAAAATGAGGCGTATGCTCGCTCCGGGGCTCGTTTGACCTTCCAAATGGCCCAGAAAACCCGTGATGGCCAACCGTATGCATAGACAACGTCTTGACGGACGTCCACGAACAAATTTGGCATTTTTGACGTCGGAATCCCGATCACCCAAAAAATGGTGTGCAATAGCACACGAAAATCGTTAAAATGAGGCGTATGCTCGCTCCGGGGCTCGTTTGACCTTCCAAACGACCCAGAAAACCCGTGATGGCCAACCGTATGCATAGACAACGTCTTGACGGACGACCACGAACAAATTTGGCATTTTTGACGTCGGAATCCTGATCACCCAAAAAATGGTGTGCAATAGCACACGAAAATCGTCAAAATGAGGCGTATGCTCGCTCCGGGGCTCGTTTGACCTTCCAAATGGCCCAGAAAACCCGTGATGGCCAACCGTATGCATAGACAACGTCTTGACGGACGTCCACGAACAAATTTGGCATTTTTGACGTCGGAATCCCGATCACCCAAAAAATGGTGTGCAATAGCACACGAAAATCGTCAAAATGAGGCGTATGCTCGCTTCGGGGCTCGTTTGACCTTCCAAACGACCCAGAAAACCCGTGATGGCCAACCGTATGCATAGACAACGTCTTGACGGACGTCCACAAACAAATTTTGCATTTTTGACGTCGGAATCCCGATCACCCAAAAAATGGTGTGCAATAGCACACGAAAATCGTCAAAATGAGGCGTATGCTCGCTCCGGGGCTCGTTTGACCTTCCAAATGGCCCAGAAAACCCGTGATGGCCAACCGTATGCATAGACAACGTCTTGACGGACGTCCACGAACAAATTTGGCATTTTTGACGTCGGAATCCCGATCACCCAAAAAATGGTGTGCAATAGCACACGAAAATCGTCAAAATGAGGCGTATGCTCGCTCCGGGGATCGTTTGACCTTCCAAACGACCCAGAAAACCCGTGATGGCCAACCGTATGCATAGACAACGTCTTGACGGACGTCCACGAACAAATTTGGCATTTTTGACATCGGAATCCCGATCACCCAAAAAATGGTGTGCAATAGCACACGAAAATCGTCAAAATGAGGCGTATGCTCGCTCCGGGGCTCGTTTGACCTTCCAAACGACCCAGAAAACCCGTGATGGCCAACCGTATGCATAGACAACGTCTTGACGGACGTCCACGAACAAATTTGGCATTTTTGACGTCGGAATCCTGATCACCCAAAAAATGGTGTGCAATAGCACACGAAAATCGTCAAAATGAGGCGTATGCTCGCTCCGGGGCTCGTTTGACCTTCCAAATGGCCCAGAAAACCCGTGATGGCCAACCGTATGCATAGACAACGTCTTGACGGACGTCCACGAACAAATTTGGCATTTTTGACGTCGGAATCCTGATCACCCAAAAAATGGTGTGCAATAGCACACGAAAATCGTCAAAATGAGGCGTATGCTCGCTCCGGGGCTCGTTTGACCTTCCAAATGGCCCAGAAAACCCGTGATGGCCAACCGTATGCATAGACAACGTCTTGACGGACGTCCACGAACAAATTTGGCATTTTTGACGTCGGAATCCCGATCACCCAAAAAATGGTGTGCAATAGCACACGAAAATCGTCAAAATGAGGCGTATGCTCGCTCCGAGCTCGTTTGACCTTCCAAATGGCCCAGAAAACCCGTGATGGCCAACCGTATGCATAGACAACGTCTTGACGGACGTCCACGAACAAATTTGGCATTTTTAACGTCGGAATCCCGATCACCCAAAAAATGGTGTGCAATAGCACACGAAAATCGTCAAAATGAGGCGTATGCTCGCTCCGGGGCTCGTTTGACCTTCCAAACGACCCAAAAAACTCGTGATGGCCAACCGTATGCATAGACAACGTCTTGACGGACGTCCACGAACAAATTTTGCATTTTTGACGTCGGAATCCCGATCACCCAAAAAATGGTGTGCAATAGCACACGAAAATCGTCAAAATGAGGCGTATGCTCGCTCCGGGGCTCGTTTGACCTTCCAAATGGCCCAGAAAACCCGTGATGGCCAACCATATGCATAGACAACGTCTTGACGGACGTCCACGAACAAATTTGGCATTTTTGACGTCGGAATCCCGATCACCCAAAAAATGGTGTGCAATAGCACACGAAAATCGTCAAAATGAGGCGTATGCTCGCTCCGAGGCTCGTTTGACCTTCCAAACTACCCAGAAAACCCGTGAAGGCCAACCGTATGCATAGACAACGTCTTGACGGACATCCACGAACAAATTTGGCATTTTTGACGTCGGAATCCTGATCACCCAAAAAATTGTGTGCAATAGCACACGAAAATCGTCAAAATGAGGCGTATGCTCGCTCCGGGGCTCGTTTGACCTTCCAAATGGCCCAGAAAACCCATGATGGCCAACCGTATGCATAGACAACGTCTTGACGGACGTCCACGAACAAATTTGGCATTTTTGACGTCGGAATCCCGATCACCCAAAAAATGGTGTGCAATAGCACACGAAAATCGTTAAAATGAGGCGTATGCTCGCTCCGGGGCTCGTTTGACCTTCCAAACGACCCAGAAAACCCGTGATGGCCAACCGTATGCATAGACAACGTCTTGACGGACGACCACGAACAAATTTGGCATTTTTGACGTCGGAATCCTGATCACCCAAAAAATGGTGTGCAATAGCACACGAAAATCGTCAAAATGAGGCGTATGCTCGCTCCGGGGCTCGTTTGACCTTCCAAATGGCCCAGAAAACCCGTGATGGCCAACCGTATGCATAGACAACGTCTTGACGGACGTCCACGAACAAATTTGGCATTTTTGACGTCGGAATCCCGATCACCCAAAAAATGGTGTGCAATAGCACACGAAAATCGTCAAAATGAGGCGTATGCTCGCTCCGGGGCTCGTTTGACCTTCCAAACGACCCAGAAAACCCGTGATGGCCAACCGTATGCATAGACAACGTCTTGACGGACGTCCACGAACAAATTTGGCATTTTTGACGTCGGAATCCTGATCACCTAAAAAATGGTGTGCAATAGCACACGAAAATCGTCAAAATGAGGCGTATGCTCGCTCCGGGGCTCGTTTGACCTTCCAAATGGCCCAGAAAACCCGTGATGGCCAACCGTATGCATAGACAACGTCTTGACGGACGTCCACGAACAAATTTGGCATTTTTGACGTCGGAATCCCGATCACCCAAAAAATGGTGTGCAATAGCACACAAAAATCGTCAAAATGAGGCGTATGCTCGCTCCTGGGCTCGTTTGACCTTCCAAACGACCCAGAAAGCCCGTGATGGCCAACCGTATGCATAGACAACGTCTTGACAGACGTCCACGAACAAATTTGGCATTTTTGACGTCGAAATGCTGATCACCCAAAAAATGGTGTGCAATAGCACACGAAAATCGTCAAAATGAGGCGTATGCTCGCTCCGGGGCTCGTTTGACCTTCCAAATGGCCCAGAAAACCCGTGATGGCCAACCGTATGCATAGACAATGTCTTGACGGACGTCCACGAACAAATTTGGCATTTTTGACGTCGGAATCCCGATCACCCAAAAAATGGTGTGCAATAGCACACGAAAATCGTCAAAATGAGGCGTATGCTCGCTACGGGGCTCGTTTGACCTTCCAAACGACCCAGAAAACCCGTGATGGCCAACCGTATGCATAGACAACGTCTTGACAGACGTCCACAAACAAATTTTGCATTTTTGACGTCGGAATCCCGATCACCCAAAAAATGGTGTGCAATAGCACACGAAAATCGTCAAAATGAGGCGTATGCTCGCTCCGGGGCTCGTTTGACCTTCCAAATGGCCCAGAAAACCCGTGATGGCCAACCGTATGCATAGACAACGTCTTGACGGACGTCCACGAACAAATTTGGCATTTTTGACGTCGGAATCCCGATCACCCAAAAAATGGTGTGCAATAGCACACGAAAATCGTCAAAATGAGGCGTATGCTCGCTCCGGGGCTCGTTTGACCTTCCAAATGGCCCAGAAAACCCGTGATGGCCAACCGTATGCATAGACAACGTCTTGACGGACGTCCACGAACAAATTTGGCATTTTTGACGTTGGAATCCCGATCACCCAAAAAATGGTGTGCAATAGCACACGAAAATCGTCAAAATGAGGCGTATGCTCGCTCCGGGGCTCGTTTGACCTTCCAAACGACCCAGAAAACCCGTGATGGCCAACCGTATGCATAGACAACGTCTTGACGGACGTCCACGAACAAATTTGGCATTTTTGACGTCGGAATCCTGATCACCCAAAAAATGGTGTGCAATAGCACACGAAAATCGTCAAAATGAGGCGTATGCTCGCTCTGGGGCTCGTTTGACCTTCCAAATGGCCCAGAAAACCCGTGATGGCCAACCGTATGCATAGACAACATCTTGACGGACGTCCACGAACAAATTTGGCATTTTTGACGTCGGAATCCCGATCACCCAAAAAATGGTGTGCAATAGCACACGAAAATCGTCAAAATGAGGCGTATGCTCACTCTGGGGCTCGTTTGACCTTCCAAACGACCCAGAAAACCCGTGATGGCCAACCGTATGCATAGACAACGTCTTGACGGATATCCACGAATAAATTTGGCATTTTTGACGTCGGAATCCTGATCACCCAAAAAATGGTGTGTAATAGCACACGAAAATCGTCAAAATGAGGCGTATGCTCGCTCCGGGGCTCGTTTGACCTTCCAAACGACCCAGAAAACCCGTGATGGCCAACCGTATGCATAGACAACGTCTTGACGGACGTCCACGAACAAATTTGGCATTTTTGACGTCGGAATCCTGATCACCCAAAAAATGGTGTGCAATAGCACACGAAAATCGTCAAAATGAGGCGTATGCTCGCTCCGGGGCTCGTTTGACCTTCCAAATGGCCCAGAAAACCCGTGATGGCCAACCGTATGCATAGACAACGTCTTGACGGACGTCCACGAACAAATTTGGCATTTTTGACGTCGGAATCCCGATCACCCAAAAAATGGTGTGCAATAGCACACGAAAATCGTCAAAATGAGGCGTATGCTCGCTCCGGGGCTCGTTTGACCTTCCAAACGACCCAGAAAACCCGTGATGGCCAACCGTATGCATAGACAACGTCTTGACGGATATCCACGAACAAATTTGGCATTTTTGACGTCGGAATCCTGATCACCCAAAAAATGGTGTGCAATAGCACACGAAAATCGTCAAAATGAGGCGTATGCTCGCTCCGGGGCTCGTTTGACCTTCCAAACGACCCAGAAAACCCGTGATGGCCAACCGTATGCATAGACAACGTCTTGACGGACATCCACGAACAAATTTGGCATTTTTGACGTCGGAATCCTGATCACCCAAAAAATGGTGTGCAATAGCACACGAAAATCGTCAAAATGAGGCGTATGCTCGCTCCGGGGCTCATTTGACCTTCCAAATGGCCCAGAAAACCCGTGATGGCCAACCGTATGCATAGACAACGTCTTGACGGACGTCCACGAACAAATTTGGCATTTTTGACGTCGGAATCCCGATCACCCAAAAAATGGTGTTCAATAGCACACGAAAATCGTCAAAATGAGGCGTATGCTCGCTCCGGGGCTCGTTTGACCTTCCAAACGACCCAGAAAACCCGTGATGGCCAACCGTATGCATAGACAACATCTTGACGGACGTCCACGAACAAATTTGGCATTTTTTACATCGGAATCCCGATCACCCAAAAAATGGTGTGCAATAGCACACGAAAATCGTCAAAATGAGGCGTATGCTCGCTCCGGGGCTCGTTTGACCTTCCAAACGACCCAGAAAACCCGTGATGGCCAACCGTATGCATAGACAACGTCTTGACGGACGTCCACGAACAAATTTGGCATTTTTGACGTCGGAATCCTGATCACCCAAAAAATGGTGTGCAATAGCACACGAAAATCGTCAAAATGAGGCGTATGCTCGCTCCGGGGCTCGTTTGACCTTCCAAACGACCCAGAAAACCCGTGATGGCCAACCGTATGCATAGACAACGTCTTGACGGACGTCCACGAACAAATTTGGCATTTTTGACGTCGGAATCCTGATCACCCAAAAAATGGTGTGCAATAGCACACGAAAATCGTCAAAATGAGGCGTATGCTCGCTCCGGGGCTCGTTTGACCTTCCAAATGGCCCAGAAAACCCGTGATGGCCAACCGTATGCATAGACAACGTCTTGACGGACGTCCACGAACAAATTTGGCATTTTTGACGTCGGAATCCCGATCACCCAAAAAATGGTGTGCAATAGCACACGAAAATCGTCAAAATGAGGCGTATGCTCGCTCCGGGGCTCGTTTGACCTTCCAAACGACCCAGAAAATCCGTGATGGCCAACCGTATGCATAGACAACGTCTTGACGGATATCCACGAACAAATTTGGCATTTTTGACGTCGGAATCCTGATCACCCAAAAAATGGTGTGCAATAGCACACGAAAATCGTCAAAATGAGGCGTATGCTCGCTCCGGGGCTCGTTTGACCTTCCAAACGACCCAGAAAACCCGTGATGGCCAACCGTATGCATAGACAACGTCTTGACGGACGTCCACGAACAAATTTGGCATTTTTGACGTCGGAATCCTGATCACCCAAAAAATGGTGTGCAATAGCACACGAAAATCGTCAAAATGAGGCGTATGCTCGCTCCGGGGCTCGTTTGACCTTCCAAATGGCCCAGAAAACCCGTGATGGCCAACTGTATGCATAGACAACGTCTTGACGGACGTCCACGAAAAAATTTGGCATTTTTGACGTCGGAATCCCGATCACCCAAAAAATGGTGTGCAATAGCTCACTAAAATCGTCAAAATGAGGCGTATGCTCGCTCCGGGGCTCGTTTGACCTTCCAAACGACCCAGAAAACCCGTGATGGCCAACCGTATGCATAGACAACGTCTTGACGGATATCCACGAACAAATTTGGCATTTTTGACGTCGGAATCCCGATCACCCAAAAAATGGTGTGCAATAGCACACGAAAATCGTCAAAATGAGGCGTATGCTCGCTCCGGGGCTTGTTTGACCTTCCAAACGACCCAGAAAACCCGTGATGGCCAACCGTATGCATAGACAACGTCTTGGCGGACGTCCACGAACAAATTTGGCATTTTTGACGTCGTAATCCTGATCACCCAAAAAATGGTATGCAATAGCACACGAAAATCGTCAAAATGAGGCGTATGCTCGCTCCGGGGCTCGTTTGACCTTCCAAATGGCCCAGAAAACCCGTGATGGCCAACCGTATGCATAGACAACGTCTTGACGGACGTCCACGAACAAATTTGGCATTTTTGACGTCGGAATCTTGATCACCTTAAAAATGGTGTGCAATAGCACACGAAAATCGTCAAAATGAGGCGTATGCTCGCTCCGGGGCTCGTTTGACCTTCCAAACGACCCAGAAAACCCGTGATGGCCAACCGTATGCATAGACAACGTCTTGACGGACGTCCACGAACAAATTTGGCATTTTTGACGTCGGAATCCCGATCACCCAAAAAATGGTGTGCAATAGCACACGAAAATCGTCAAAATGAGGCGTATGCTCGCCCCGGGGCTCGTTTGACCTTCCAAACGACCCAGAAAACCCGTGATGGCCAACCGTATGCATAGACAACGTCTTGACGGACGTCCACGAACAAATTTGGCATTTTTGACGTCGGAATCCTGATCACCCAAAAAATGGTGTGCAATAGCACACGAAAATCGTCAAAATGAGGCGTATGCTCGCTCCGGGGCTCGTTTGACCTTCCAAATGGACCAGAAAACCCGTGATGGCCAACCGTATGCATAGACAACGTCTTGACGGACGTCCACAAACAAATTTGACATTTTTGACGTCGGAATCCCGATCACCCAAAAAATGGTGTGCAATAGCACACGAAAATCGTCAAAATGAGGCGTATGCTCGCTCCGGGGCTCGTTTGACCTTCCAAACAACCCAGAAAACCCGTGATGGCCAACCGTATGCATAGACAACGTCTTGACGGATGTCCACGAATAAATTTGGCATTTTTGACGTCGGAATCCTGATCACCCAAAAAATGGTGTGCAATAGCACACGAAAATCGTCAAAATGAGGCGTATGCTCGCTCCGGGGCTTGTTTGACCTTCCAAATGGCCCAGAAAACCCGTGATGGCCAACCGTATGCATAGACAACGTCTTGACGGACGTCCACGAACAAATTTGGCATTTTTGACGTCGGAATCCCGATCACCCAAAAAATGGTGTGCAATAGCACACGAAAATCGTCAAAATGAGGCGTATGCTCGCTCCGGGGCTCGTTTGACCTTCCAAACGACCCAGAAAACCCGTGATGGCCAACCATATGCATAGACAACGTCTTGACGAACGTCCACGAACAAATTTGGTATTTTTGACGTCGGAATCCTGATCACCCAAAAAATGGTGTGCAATAGCACACGAAAATTGTCAAAATGAGGCGTATGCTCGCTCCGGGGCTCGTTTGACCGTCCAAATGGCCAAGAAAACCCGTGATGGCCAACCGTATGCATAGACAACGTCTTGACGGATGTCCACGAACAAATTTGGCATTTTTGACGTCGGAATCCCGATCACCCAAAAAATGGTGTGCAATAGCACACGAAAATCGTCAAAATGAGGCGTATGCTCGCTCCGGGGCTCGTTTGACCTTCCAAACGACCCAGAAAACCCGTGATGGCCAACCGTATGCATAGACAACGTCTTGACGGACGTCCACGAACAAATTTGGCGTTTTTGACGTCGGAATCCTGATCACCCAAAAAATGGTGTGCAATAGCACACGAAAATCGTCAAAATGAGGCGTATGCTCGCTCCGGGGCTCGTTTGACCTTCCAAATTACCCAGAAAACCTGTGATGGCCAACCGTATGCATAGACAACGTCTTGACAGATGTCCACGAACAAATTTGGCATTTTTGACGTCGGAATCCCGATCACCCAAAAAATGGTGTGCAATAGCACACGAAAATCGTCAAAATGAGGCGTATGCTCGCTCCGGGGCTCGTTTGACCTTCCAAACGACCCAGAAAACCCGTGATGGCCAACCGTATGCATAGACAACGTCTTGACGAACGTCCACGAACAAATTTGGAATTTTTGACGTCGGAATCCCGATCACCCAAAAAATGGTGTGCAATAGCACACGAAAATCGTCAAAATGAGGCGTATGCTCGCTCCGGGGCTCGTTTGACCTTCCAAACGACCCAGAAAACCCGTGATGGCCAACCGTATGCATAGACAACGTCTTGACGGACGTCCACGAACAAATTTGGCATTTTTGACGTCGGAATCCCGATACCCCAAAAAATGGTGTGCAATAGCACACGAAAATCGTCAAAATGAGGCGTATGCTCGCTCCGGGGCTCGTTTGACCTTCCAAACGACCCAGAAAACCCGTGATGGCCAACTGTATGCATAGAAAACGTCTTGACGGACGTCCACGAACAAATTTGGCATTTTTGACGTCGGAATCCTGATCACCCAAAAAATGGTGTGCAATAGCACACGAAAATCGTCAAAATGAGGCGTATGCTCGCTCCGGGGCTCGTTTGACCTTCCAAATGGCCCAAAAAACCCGTGATGGCCAACCGTATGCATAGACAACGTCTTGACGGACGTCCACGATCAAATTTGGCATTTTTGACGTCGGAATCCCGATCACCCAAAAAATGGCGTGCAATAGCACACGAAAATCGTCAAAATGAGCCGTATGCTCGCTCCGGGGCTCGTTTGACCTTCCAAACGACCCAGAAAACCCGTGATGGCCAATCGTATGCATAGACAACGTCTTGACGGACGTCCACGAACAAATTTGGCATTTTTGACGTCGGAATCCTGATCACCCAAAAAATGGTGTGCAATAGCACACGAAAATCATCAAAATGAGGCGTATGCTCGCTCCGGGGCTCGTTTGACCTTCCAAATGGCCCAGAAAACCCGTGATGGCCAACCGTATGCATCGACAACGTCTTGACGGACGTCCACGAACAAATTTGGCATTTTTGACGTCGGAATCCCGATCACCCAAAAATGGTGTGCAATAGTACACGAAAATCGTCAAAATGAGGCGTATGCTCGCTCCGGGGCTCGTTTGACCTTCCAAACGACCCAGAAAACCCGTGATGGCCAACCGTATGCATAGACAACGTCTTGACGGACGTCCACGAACAAATTTTGGCATTTTTGACGTCGGAATCCCGATCACCCAAAAAATGGTGTGCAATAGCACACGAAAATCGTCAAAATGAGGCGTATGCTCGCTCCGGGGCTCGTTTGACCTTCCAAACGACCCAGAAAACCCGTGATGGCCAACCCTATGCATAGACAACGTCTTGACGGACGTCCACGAACAAATTTGGCATTTTTGACGTCGGAATCCTGATTACCCAAAAAATGGTGTTCAATAGCACACGAAAATCGTCAAAATGAGGCGTATGCTCGCTCCGGGGCTCGTTTGACCTTCCAAATGGCCCAGAAAACCCGTGATGGCCAACCGTATGCATAGACAACGTCTTGACGGACGTCCACGAACAAATTTGGCATTTTTGACGTCGGAATCCCGATCACCCAAAAAATGGTGTGCAATAGCACACGAAAATCGTCAAAATGAGGCGTATGCTCGCTCCGGGGCTCGTTTGACCTTCCAAACGACCCAGAAAACCCGTGATGGCCAACCGTATGCATAGACAACGTCTTGACGGACGTCCACGAACAAATTTGGCATTTTTGACGTCGGAATCCTGATCACCCAAAAAATGGTGTGCAATAGCACACGAAAATCGTCAAAATGAGGCGTATGCTCGCTCCGGGGCTCGTTTGACCTTCCAAATGGCCCAGAAAACCCGTGATGGCCAACCGTATGCATAGACAACGTCTTGACGGACGTCCACGAACAAATTTAGCATTTTTGACGTCGGAATCCCGATCACCCAAAAAATGGTGTGCAATAGCACACGAAAATCGTCAAAATGAGGCGTATGCTCGCTCCGGGGCTTGTTTGACCTTCCAAACGACCCAGAAAACCCGTGATGGCCAACCGTATGCATAGACAACGTCTTGACGGACGTTCACGAACAAATTTGGCATTTTTGACGTCGGAATCCTTATCACCCAAAAAATGGTATGCAATAGCACACGAAAATCGTCAAAATTAGGCGTATGCTCGCTCCAGGGCTCGTTTGACCTTCCAAATGGCCCAGAAAACCCGTGATGGCCAACCGTATGCATAGACAACGTCTTGACGGACGTCCACGAACAAATTTGGCATTTTTGACGTCGGAATCCCGATCACCCAAAAAATGGTGTGCAATAGCACACGAAAATCGTCAAAATGAGGCGTATGCTCGCTCCGGGGCTTGTTTGACCTTCCAAACGACCCAGAAAACCCGTGATGGCCAACCGTATGCATAGACAACGTCTTGACGGACGTCCACGAACAAATTTGGTATTTTTGACGTCGGAATCCTGATCACCCAAAAAATGGTGTGCAATAGCACACGAAAATCGTCAAAATGAGGCGTATGCTCGCTCCGGGGCTCGTTTGACCTTCCAAATGGCCCAGAAAATCCGTGATGGCCAACCGTATGCATAGACAACGTCTTGACGGACGTCCACAAACAAATTTGGCATTTTTGACGTCGGAATCCCGATCACCCAAAAAATTGTGTGCAATAGCACACGAAAATTGTCAAAATGAGGCGTATGCTCGCTCCGGGGCTCGTTTGACCTTCCAAACGACCCAGAAAACCCGTGATGGCCAACCGTATGCATAGACAATGTCTTGACGGACGTCCACGAACAAATTAGGCATTTTTGACGTCGGAATCTCGATCACCCAAAAAATGGTGTGCAATAGCACACGAAAATTGTCAAAATGAGGCGTATGCTCGCTCCGGGGCTCGTTTGACCTTCCAAATGGCCCAGAAAACCCATGATGGCCAACCGTATGCATAGACAACGTCTTGACGGACGTCCACGAACAAATTTGGCATTTTTGACGTCGGAATCCCGATCACCCAAAAAATGGTGTGCAATAGCACACGAAAATCGTCAAAATGAGGCGTATGCTCGCTCCGAGCTCGTTTGACCTTCCAAATGGCCCAGAAAACCCGTGATGGCCAACCGTATGCATAGACAACGTCTTGACGGACGTCCACGAACAAATTTGGCATTTTTAACGTCGGAATCCCGATCACCCAAAAAATGGTGTGCAATAGCACACGAAAATCGTCAAAATGAGGCGTATGCTCGCTCCGGGGCTCGTTTGACCTTCCAAACGACCCAAAAAACTCGTGATGGCCAACCGTATGCATAGACAACGTCTTGACGGACGTCCACGAACAAATTTGGCATTTTTGACGTCGGAATCCCGATCACCCAAAAAATGGTGTGCAATAGCACACGAAAATCGTCAAAATGAGGCGTATGCTCGCTCCGGGGCTCGTTTGACCTTCCAAATGGCCCAGAAAACCCGTGATGGCCAACCATATGCATAGACAACGTCTTGACGGACGTCCACGAACAAATTTGGCATTTTTGACGTCGGAATCCCGATCACCCAAAAAATGGTGTGCAATAGCACACGAAAATCATCAAAATGAGGCGTATGCTCGCTCCGGGGCTCGTTTGACCTTCCAAACTACCCAGAAAACCCGTGATGGCCAACCGTATGCATAGACAACGTCTTGACGGACATCCACGAACAAATTTGGCATTTTTGACGTCGGAATCCTGATCACCCAAAAAATTGTGTGCAATAGCACACGAAAATCGTCAAAATGAGGCGTATGCTCGCTCCGGGGCTCGTTTGACCTTCCAAATGGCCCAGAAAACCCGTGATGGCCAACCGTATGCATAGACAACGTCTTGACGGACGTCCACGAACAAATTTGGCATTTTTGACGTCGGAATCCCGATCACCCAAAAAATGGTGTGCAATAGCACACGAAAATCGTTAAAATGAGGCGTATGCTCGCTCCGGGGCTCGTTTGACCTTCCAAACGACCCAGAAAACCCGTGATGGCCAACCGTATGCATAGACAACGTCTTGACGGACGACCACGAACAAATTTGGCATTTTTGACGTCGGAATCCTGATCACCCAAAAAATGGTGTGCAATAGCACACGAAAATCGTCAAAATGAGGCGTATGCTCGCTCCGGGGCTCGTTTGACCTTCCAAATGGCCCAGAAAACCCGTGATGGCCAACCGAATGCATAGACAACGTCTTGACGGACGTCCACGAACAAATTTGGCATTTTTGACGTCGGAATCCCGATCACCCAAAAAATGGTGTGCAATAGCACACGAAAATCGTCAAAATGAGGCGTATGCTCGCTCCGGGGCTCGTTTGACCTTCCAAACGACCCAGAAAACCCGTGATGGCCAACCGTATGCATAGACAACGTCTTGACGGACGTCCACGAACAAATTTGGCATTTTTGACGTCGGAATCCTGATCACCTAAAAAATGGTGTGCAATAGCACACGAAAATCGTCAAAATGAGGCGTATGCTCGCTCCGGGGCTCGTTTGACCTTCCAAATGGCCCAGAAAACCCGTGATGGCCAACCGTATGCATAGACAACGTCTTGACGGACGTCCACGAACAAATTTGGCATTTTTGACGTCAGAATCCCGATCACCCAAAAAATGGTGTGCAATAGCACACAAAAATCGTCAAAATGAGGCGTATGCTCGCTCCTGGGCTCGTTTGACCTTCCAAACGACCCAGAAAGCCCGTGATGGCCAACCGTATGCATAGACAACGTCTTGACGGACGTCCACGAACAAATTTGGCATTTTTGACGTCGGAATGCTGATCACCCAAAAAATGGTCTGCAATAGTACACGAAAATCGTCAAAATGAGGCGTATGCTCGCTCCGGGGCTCGTTTGACCTTCCAAATGGCCCAGAAAACCCGTGATGGCCAACCGTATGCATAGACAATGTCTTGACGGACGTCCACGAACAAATTTGGCATTTTTGACGTCGGAATCCCGATCACCCAAAAAATGGTGTGCAATAGCACACGAAAATCGTCAAAATGAGGCGTATGCTCGCTCCGGGGCTCGTTTGACCTTCCAAACGACCCAGAAAACCCGTGATGGCCAACCGTATGCATAGACAACGTCTTGTCAGACGTCCACAAACAAATTTTGCATTTTTGACGTCGGAATCCCGATCACCCAAAAAATGGTGTGCAATAGCACACGAAAATCGTCAAAATGAGGCGTATGCTCGCTCCGGGGCTCGTTTGACCTTCCAAATGGCCCAGAAAACCCGTGATGGCCAACCGTATGCATAGACAACGTCTTGACGGACGTCCACGAACAAATTTGGCATTTTTGACGTCGGAATCCCGATCACCCAAAAAATGGTGTGCAATAGCACACGAAAATCGTCAAAATGAGGCGTATGCTCGCTCCGGGGCTCGTTTGACCTTCCAAATGGCCCAGAAAACCCGTGATGGCCAACCGTATGCATAGACAACGTCTTGACGGACGTCCACGAACAAATTTGGCATTTTTGACGTTGGAATCCCGATCACCCAAAAAATGGTGTGCAATAGCACACGAAAATCGTCAAAATGAGGCGTATGCTCGCTCCGGGGCTCGTTTGACCTTCCAAACGACCCAGAAAACCCGTGATGGCCAACCGTATGCATAGACAACGTCTTGACGGACGTCCACGAACAAATTTGGCATTTTTTACGTCGGAATCCTGATCACCCAAAAAATGGTGTGCAATAGCACACGAAAATCGTCAAAATGAGGCGTATGCTCGCTCTGGGGCTCGTTTGACCTTCCAAATGGCCCAGAAAACCCGTGATGGCCAACCGTATGCATAGACAACATCTTGACGGACGTCCACGAACAAATTTGGCATTTTTGACGTCGGAATCCCGATCACCCAAAAAATGGTGTGCAATAGCACACGAAAATCGTCAAAATGAGGCGTATGCTCACTCCGGGGCTCGTTTGACCTTCCAAACGACCCAGAAAACCCGTGATGGCCAACCGTATGCATAGACAACGTCTTGACGGATATCCATGAACAAATTTGGCATTTTTGACGTCGGAATCCTGATCACCCAAAAAATGGTGTGTAATAGCACACGAAAATCGTCAAAATGAGGCGTATGCTCGCTCCGGGGCTCGTTTGACCTTCCAAACGACCCAGAAAACCCGTGATGGCCAACCGTATGCATAGACAACGTCTTGACGGACGTCCACGAACAAATTTGGCATTTTTGACGTCGGAATCCCGATCACCCAAAAAATGGTGTGCAATAGCACACAAAAATCGTCAAAATGAGGCGTATGCTCGCTCCTGGGCTCGTTTGACCTTCCAAACGACCCAGAAAGCCCGTGATGGCCAACCGTATGCATAGACAACGTCTTGACGGACGTCCACGAACAAATTTGGCATTTTTGACGTCGGAATGCTGATCACCCAAAAAATGGTGTGCAATAGCACACGAAAATCGTCAAAATGAGGCGTATGCTCGCTCCGGGGCTCGTTTGACCTTCCAAATGGCCCAGAAAACCCGTGATGGCCAACCGTATGCATAGACAACGTCTTGACGGACGTCCACGAACAAATTTGGCATTTTTGACGTCGGAATCCTGATCACCCAAAAAATGGTGTGCAATAGCACACGAAAATTGTCAAAATGAGGCGTATGCTCGCTCCGGGGCTCGTTTGACCTTCCAAATGGCCCAGAAAACCCGTGATGGCCAACCGTATGCATAGACAACGTCTTGACGGACGTCCACGAACAAATTTGGCATTTTTGACGTCGGAATCCCGATCACCCAAAAAATGGTGTGCAATAGCACACGAAAATCGTCAAAATGAGGCGTATGCTCGCTCCGGGGCTCGTTTGACCTTCCAAACGACCCAGAAAACCCGTGATGGCCAACCGTATGCATAGACAACGTCTTGACGGATATCCACGAACAAATTTGGCATTTTTGACGTCGGAATCCTGATCACCCAAAAAATGGTGTGCAATAGCACACGAAAATCGTCAAAATGAGGCGTATGCTCGCTCCGGGGCTCGTTTGACCTTCCAAATGGCCCAGAAAACCCGTGATGGCCAACCGAATGCATAGAAAACGTCTTGACGGACGTCCACGAACAAATTTGGCATTTTTGATGTCGGAATCCCGATCACCCAAAAAATGTTGTGCAATAGCACACGAAAATCGTCAAAATGAGGCGTATACTCGCTCCGGGGCTCGTTTGACCTTCCAAACGACCCAGAAAACCCGTGATGGCCAACCGTATGCATAGACAACGTCTTGACGGACATCCACGAACAAATTTGGCATTTTTGACGTCGGAATCCTGATCACCCAAAAAATGGTGTGCAATAGCACACGAAAATCGTCAAAATGAGGCGTATGCTCGCTCCGGGGCTCGTTTGACCTTCCAAATGGCCCAGAAAACCCGTGATGGCCAACCGTATGCATAGACAACGTCTTGACGGACGTCCACGAACAAATTTGGCATTTTTGACGTCGGAATCCCGATCACCCAAAAAATGGTGTTCAATAGCACACGAAAATCGTCAAAATGAGGCGTATGCTCGCTCCGGGGCTCGTTTGACCTTCCAAACGACCCAGAAAACCCGTGATGGCCAACCGTATGCATAGACAACATCTTGACGGACGTCCACGAACAAATTTGGCATTTTTGACATCGGAATCCCGATCACCCAAAAAATGGTGTGCAATAGCACACGAAAATCGTCAAAATGAGGCGTATGCTCGCTCCGGGGCTCGTTTGACCTTCCAAACGACCCAGAAAACCCGTGATGGCCAACCGTATGCATAGACAACGTCTTGACGGACGTCCACGAACAAATTTGGCATTTTTGACGTCGGAATCCCGATCACCCAAAAAATGGTGTGCAATAGCACACGAAAATCGTCAAAATGAGGCGTATGCTCGCTCCGGGGCTCGTTTGACCTTCCAAACGACCCAGAAAATCCGTGATGGCCAACCGTATGCATAGACAACGTCTTGACGGATATCCACGAACAAATTTGGCATTTTTGACGTCGGAATCCTGATCACCCAAAAAATGGTGTGCAATAGCACACGAAAATCGTCAAAATGAGGCGTATGCTCGCTCCGGGGCTCGTTTGACCTTCCAAACGACCCAGAAAACCCGTGATGGCCAACCGTATGCATAGACAACGTCTTGACGGACGTCCACGAACAAATTTGGCATTTTTGACGTCGGAATCCTGATCACCCAAAAAATGGTGTGCAATAGCACACGAAAATTGTCAAAATGAGGCGTATGCTCGCTCCGGGGCTCGTTTGACCTTCCAAATGGCCCAGAAAACCCGTGATGGCCAACCGTATGCATAGACAACGTCTTGACGGACGTCCACGAACAAATTTGGCATTTTTGACGTCGGAATCCCGATCACCCAAAAAATGGTGTGCAATAGCACACGAAAATCGTCAAAATGAGGCGTATGCTCGCTCCGGGGCTTGTTTGACCTTCCAAACGACCCAGAAAACCCGTGATGGCCAACCGTATGCATAGACAACGTCTTGACGGACGTCCACGAACAAATTTTGCATTTTTGACGTCGTAATCCTGATCACCCAAAAAATGGTATGCAATAGCACACGAAAATCGTCAAAATGAGGCGTATGCTCGCTCCGGGGCTCGTTTAACCTTCCAAATGGCCCAGAAAACCCGTGATGGCCAACCGTATGCATAGACAACGTCTTGACGGACGTCCACGAACAAATTTGGCATTTTTGACGTCGGAATCTTGATCACCTTAAAAATGGTGTGCAATAGCACACGAAAATCGTCAAAATGAGGCGTATGCTCGCTCCGGGGCTCGTTTGACCTTCCAAACGACCCAAAAAACTCGTGATGGCCAACCGTATGCATAGACAACGTCTTGACGGACGTCCACGAACAAATTTGGCATTTTTGACGTCGGAATCCCGATCACCCAAAAAATGGTGTGCAATAGCACACGAAAATCGTCAAAATGAGGCGTATGCTCGCTCCGGGGCTCGTTTGACCTTCCAAATGGCCCAGAAAACCCGTGATGGCCAACTGTATGCATAGACAACGTCTTGACGGATGTCCACGAACAAATTTGGCAATTTTGACGTCGGAATCCCGATCACCCAAAAAATGGTGTGCAATAGCACACGAAAATCGTCAAAATGAAGCGTATGTTCGCTCCGGGGCTCGTTTGACCTTCCAAACGACCCGGAAAACCCGTGATGGCCAACCGTATGCATAGACAACGTCTTGACGGACGTCCACAAACAAATTTGGCATTTTTGACGTCGGAATCCCGATCACCCAAAAAATGGTGTGCAATAGCACACGAAAATCATCAAAATGAGGCGTATGCTCGCTCCGGGGCTCGTTTGACCTTCCAAACGACCCAGAAAACCCGTGATGGCCAACCGTATGCATAGACAACGTCTTGACGGACGTCCACGAAAAAAATTGGCATTTTTGACATCGGAATCCCGATCACCCAAAAAATGGTGTGCAATAGCACACGAAAATCGTCAAAATGAGGCGTATGCTCGCTCCGGGGCTCGTTTGACCTTCCAAACGCCCCAGAAAACCCGTGATGGCCAGCCGTATGCATAGACAACGTCTTGATGGACGTCCACGAACAAATTTGGCATTTTTGACGTCGAAATCCTGATCACCCAAAAAATGGTGTGCAATAGCACACGAAAATCGTCAAAATGAGGCGTATGCTCGCTCCGGGGCTCGTTTGACCTTCCAAATGGCCCAGAAAACCTATGATGGCCAACCGTATGCATAGACAACGTTTTGACGGACGTCCACGAACAAATTTGGAATTTTTGACGTCGGAATCCCGATCACCCAAAAAATGGTGTGCAATAGCACACGAAAATCGTCAAAATGAGGCGTATGCTCGCTCCGGGGCTCGTTTGACCTTCCAAACGACCCAGAAAACCCGTGATGGCCAACCATATGCATAGACAACGTCTTGACGGACGTCCACGAACAAATTTGGCATTTTTGACGTCGGAATCCTGATCACCCAAAAAATGTTGTGCAATAGCACACGAAAATCATCAAAATGAGGCGTATGCTCGCTCCGGGGCTCGTTTGACCTTCCCAATGGCCCAGAAAACCCGTGATGGCCAACCGTATGCATAGACAACGTCTTGAAGGACGTCCACGAACAAATTTGGCATTTTTGACGTCGGAATCCCGATCACCCAAAAAATGGTGTGCAATAGCACACGAAAATCGTCAAAACGAGGCGTATGCTCGCTCCGGGGCTCGTTTGACCTTCCAAACGACCCAGAAAACCTGTGATGGCCAACCGTATGCATAGACAACGTCTTGACGGACGTCCACGAACAAATTTGGAATTTTTGACGTCGGAATCCTGATCACCCAAAAAATGGTGTGCAATAGCACACGAAAATCGTGAATATGAGGCGTATGCTCGCTCCGGGGCTCGTTTGACCTTCCAAATGGCCCAGAAAACCCGTGATGGCCAACCGTATGCATAGACAACGTCTTGACGGACGTCCACGAACAAATTTGGCATTTTTGACATCGGAATCCCGATCACCCAAAAAATGGTGTGCAATAGCACACGAAAATCGTCAAAACGAGGCGTATGCTCGCTCCGGGGCTCGTTTGACCTTCCAAACGACCCAGAAAACCCGTGATGGCCAACCGTATGCATAGACAACGTCTTGATGGACGTCCACGAACAAATTTGGCATTTTTGACGTCGGAATCCTGATCACCCAAAAAATGGTGTGCAATAGCACACGAAAATCGTCAAAATGAGGCGTATGCTCGCTCCGGGGCTCGTTTGACCTTCCAAATGGCCCAGAAAACTCGTGATGGCCAACCGTATGCATAGACAACGTCTTGACGGACGTCCACGAACAAATTTGGCATTTTTGACGTCGGAATCCCGATCACCCAAAAAATGGTGTGCAATAGCACACGAAAATCGTCAAAATGAGGCGTATGCTCGCTCCGGGGCTCGTTTGACCTTCCAAATGGCCCAGAAAACCCGTGATGGCCAACCGTATGCATAGACAACGTCTTGACGGACGTCCACGAACAAATTTGGCATTTTTGACGTCGGAATCCCGATCACCCAAAAAATGGTGTGCAATAGCACACGAAAATCGTCAAAATGAGGCGTATGCTCGCTCCGGGGCTCGTTTGACCTTCCAAACGACCCAGAAAACCCGTGATGGCCAACCGTATGCATAGACAACGTCTTGACGGACGTCCACGAACAAATTTGGCATTTTTGACGTCAGAATCCTGATCACCCAAAAAATGGTGTGCAATAGCACACGAAAATCGTCAAAATGAGGCGTATGCTCGCTCCGGGGCTCGTTTGACCTTGCAAATGGCCCAGAAAAACCGTGATGGCCAACCGTATGCATAGACAACGTCTTAACGGACGTCCACGAAAAATTTTGGCATTTTTGACGTCGGAATCCCGATCACCTAAAAAATGGTGTGCAATAGCACACGAAAATCGTCAAAATGAGGCGTATGCTCGCTCCGGGGCTCGTTTGACCTTCCAAACGACCCACAAAACCCGTGATGGCCAACTGTATGCATAGACAACGTCTTGACGGACGTCCACGAACAAATTTGGCATTTTTGACGTCGGAATCCTGATCACCCAAAAAATGGTGTGCAATAGCACACGAAAATCATCAAAATGAGGCGTATGCTCGCTCCGGGGCTCGTTTGACCTTCCAAACGACCCAGAAAACCCGTGATGGCCAACCGTATGCATAGACAACGTCTTGACGGACGTCCACGAACAAATTTGGCATTTTTTACGTCGGAATCCCGATCACCCAAAAAATGGTGTGCAATAGCACACGAAAATCATCAAAATGAGGCGTATGCTCGCTCTGGGGCTCGTTTGACCTTCCAAACGACCCAGAAAACCCGTGATGGCCAACCGTATGCATAGACAACGTCTTGACGGACGTCCACGAACAAATTTGGCATTTTTGACGTCGGAATCCCGATCACCCAAAAAATGGTGTGCAATAGCACACGAAAATCGTCAAAATGAGGCGTATGCTCGCTCCGGGGCTCGTTTGACCTTCCAAACGACCCAGAAAACCCGTGATGGCCAACCGTATGCATAGACAACGTCTTGACGGACGTCCACGAACAAATTTGGCATTTTTTACGTCGGAATCCCGATCACCCAAAAAATGGTGTGCAATAGCACACGAAAATCATCAAAATGAGGCGTATGCTCGCTCCGGGGCTCGTTTGACCTTCCAAACGACCCAGAAAACCCGTGATGGCCAACCGTATGCATAGACAACGTCTTGACGGACGTCCACGAACAAATTTGGCATTTTTGACGTCGGAATCCTGATCACCCAAAAAATGGTGTGCAATAGCACACGAAAATTGTCAAAATGAGGCGTATGCTCGCTCCGGGGCTCGTTTGACCTTCCAAATGGCCCAGAAAACCCGTGATGGCCAACCGTATGCATAGACAACGTGTTGACGGACGTCCACGAACAAATTTGGCATTTTTGACGTCGGAATCCCGATCACCCAAAAAATGGTGTGCAATAGCACACGAAAATCGTCAAAATGAGGCGTATGCTCGCTCCGGGGCTCGTTTGACCTTCCAAACGACCCAGAAAACCCGTGATGGCCAACCGTATGAATAGACAACGTCTTGACGGACGTCCACGAACAAATTTGGCATTTTTGACGTCGGAATCCTGATCACCCAAAAAATGGTGTGCAATAGCACACGAAAATCGTCAAAATGAGGCGTATGCTCGCTCCGGGGTTTGTTTGACCTTCCAAATGGCCCAGAAAACCCGTGATGGCCAACCGTATGCATAGACAACGTCTTGACGGACGTCCACGAACAAATTTGGCATTTTTGACGTCGGAATCCCGATCACCCAAAAAATGGTGTGCAATAGCACACGAAAATCGTCAAAATGAGGCGTATGCTCGCTCCGGGGCTCGTTTGACCTTCCAAACGACCCAGAAAACCCGTGATGGCCAACCGTATGCATAGACAACGTCTTGACGGACGTCCACGAACAAATTTGGCATTTTTGACGTCGGAATCCTGATCACCCAAAAAATGGTGTGCAATAGCACACGAAAATCGTCAAAATGAGGCGTATGCTCGCTTCGGGGCTCGTTTGACCTTCCAAATGGCCCAGAAAACCCGTGATGGCCAACCGTATGCATAGACAACGTCTTGACGGACAACCACGAACAAATTTGGCATTTTTGACGTCGGAATCCCGATCACCCAAAAAATGGTGTGCAATAGCACACGAAAATCGTCAAAATGAGGCGTATGCTCGCTCTGGGGCTCGTTTGACCTTCCAAACGACCCAGAAAACCCGTGATGGCCAACCGTATGCATAGACAACGTCTTGATGGACGTCCACGAACAAATTTTGCATTTTTGACGTCGGAATCCTGATCACCCAAAAAATGGTGTTCAATAGCACACGAAAATCGTCAAAATGAGGCGTATGCTCGCTCCGGGGCTCGTTTGACCTTCCAAATGGCCCAGAAAACCCGTGATGGCCAACCGTATGCATAGACAACGTCTTGACGGACGTCCACGAACAAATTTGGCATTTTTGACGTCGGAATCCCGATCACCCAAAAAATGGTGTGCAATAGCACACGAAAATCATCAAAATGAGGCGTATGCTCGCTCCGGGGCTCGTTTGACCTTCCAAACGACCCAGAAAACCCGTGATGGCCAACCGTATGCATAGACAACGTCTTGACGGACGTCCACGAACAAATTTGGCATTTTTGACGTCGGAATCCTGATCACCCAAAAAATGGTGTACAATAGCACACGAAAATCGTCAAAATGAGGCGTATGCTCGCTCCGGGGCTCGTTTGACCTTCCAAATGGCCCAGAAAACCCGTGATGGCCAACCGTATGCATAGACAACGTCTTGACGGACGTCCACGAACAAATTTGGCATTTTTGACGTCGGAATCCCGATCACCCAAAAAATGGTGTGCAATAGCACACGAAAATCGTCAAAATGAGGCGTATGCTCGCTCCGGAGCTCGTTTGACCTTCCAAACGACCCAGAAAACCCGTGATGGCCAACCGTATGCATAGACAACGTCTTGACGGACGTCCACGAACAAATTTGGCATTTTTGACGTCGGAATCCTGATCACCCAAAAAATGGTGTGCAATAGCACACGAAAATCGTCAAAATGAGGCGTATGCTCGCTCCGGGGCTCGTTTGACCTTCTAAATGGCCTAGAAAACCCGTGATGGCCAACCGTATGCATAGACAACGTCTTGACGGACGTCCACGAACAAATTTTGCATTTTTGACGTCGGAATCCCGATCACCCAAAAAATGGTGTGCAATAGCACACGAAAATCGTCAAAATGAGGCGTATGCTCGCTCCGGGGCTCGTTTGACCTTCCAAACGACCCAGAAAACCCGTGATGGTCAACCGTATGCATAGACAACGTCTTGACGGACGTCCACGAACAAATTTGGCATTTTTGACGTCGGAATCCTGATCACCCAAAAAATGGTGTGCAATAGCACACGAAAATCGTCAAAATGAGGCGTATGCTCGCTCCGGGGCTCGTTTGACCTTCCAAATGGCCCAGAAAACCCGTGATGGCCAACCGTATGCATAGACAACGTCTTGACGGACGTCCACGAAAAATTTGGCATTTTTGACGTCGGAATCCCGATCACCCAAAAAATGGTGTGCAATAGCACACGAAAATCGTCAAAATGAGGCGTATGCTCGCTCCGGGGCTCGTTTGACCTTCCAAACGACCCAGAAAACCCGTGATGGCCAACCGTATGCATAGACAACGTCTTGACGGACGTCCACGAACAAATTTGGCATTTTTGACGTCGGAATCCTGATCACCCAAAAAATGGTGTGCAATAGCACACGAAAATCGTCAAAATGAGGCGTATGCTCGCTCCGGGGCTCGTTTGACCTTCTAAATGGCCCAGAAAACCCGTGATGGCCAACCGTATGCATAGACAACGTCTTGACGGACGTCCACGAACAAATTTGGCATTTTTGACGTCGGAATCCCGATCACCCAAAAAATGGTGTGCAATAGCACACGAAAATCGTCAAAATGAGGCGTATGCTCGCTCCGGGGCTCGTTTGACCTTCCAAACGACCCAGAAAACCCGTGATGGTCAACCGTATGCATAGACAACGTCTTGACGGACGTCCACGAACAAATTTGGCATTTTTGACGTCGGAATCCTGATCACCCAAAAAATGGTGTGCAATAGCACACGAAAATCGTCAAAATGAGGCGTATGCTCGCTCCGGGGCTCGTTTGACCTTCCAAATGGCCCAGAAAACCCGTGATGGCCAACCGTATGCATAGACAACATCTTGACGGACGTCCGCGAACAAATTTGGCATTTTTGACGTCGGAATCCCGATCACCCAAAAAATGGTGTGCAATAGCACACGAAAATCGTCAAAATGAGGCGTATGCTCGCTCCAAGGCTCGTTTGACCTTCCAAACGACCCAGAAAACCCGTGATGGCCAACCGTATGCATAGACAACGTCTTGACGGACGTCCACGAACAAATTTGGCATTTTTGACGTCGGAATCCTGATCACCCAAAAAATGGTGTGCAGTAGCACACGAAAATCGTCAAAATGAGGCGTATGCTCGCTCCGGGGCTCGTTTGACCTTCCAAATGGCCCAGAAAACCCGTGATGGCCAACCGTATGCATAGACAACATCTTGACGGACGTCCACGAACAAATTTGGCATTTTTGACGTCGGAATCCCGATCACCCAAAAAATGGTGTGCAATAGCACACGAAAATCGTCAAAATGAGGCGTATGCTCGCTCCGGGGCTCGTTTGACCTTCCAAACGACCAAGAAAACCCGTGATGGCCAACCGTATGCATAGACAACGTCTTGACGGACGTCCACGAACAAATTTGGCATTTTTGACGTCGGAATCCTGATCACCCAAAAAATGGTGTGCAATAGCACACGAAAATCGTCAAAATGAGGCGTATGCTCGCTCCGGGGCTCGTTTGACCTTCCAAATGGCCCAGAAAACCCGTGATGGCCAACCGTATGCATAGACAACGTCTTGACGGACGTCCACGAACAAATTTGGCATTTTTGACGTCGGAATCCCGATCACCCAAAAAATGGTGTGCAATAGCACACGAAAATCGTCAAAATGAGGCGTATGCTCGCTCCGGGGCTCGTTTGACCTTCCAAACGACCCAGAAAACCCGTGATGGCCAACCGTATGCATAGACAACGTCTTGACGGACGTCCATGAACAAATTTGGCATTTTTGACGTCGGAATCCTGATCACCCAAAAAATGGTGTGCAATAGCACACGAAAATCGTCAAAATGAGGCGTATGCTCGCTCCGGGGCTCGTTTGACCTTCCAAATGGCCCAGAAAACCCGTGATGGCCAACCGTATGCATAGACAACGTCTTGACGGACGTCCACGAACAAATTTGGCATTTTTGACGTCCGAATCCCGATCACCCAAAAAATGGTGTGCAATAGCACACGAAAATCGTCAAAATGAGGCGTATGCTCGCTCCGGAGCTCGTTTGACCTTCCAAACGACCCAGAAAACCCGTGATGGCCAACCGTATGCATAGACAACGTCTTGACGGACGTCCACGAACAAATTTGGCATTTTTGACGTCGGAATCCTGATCACCCAAAAAATGGTGTGCAGTAGCACACGAAAATCGTCAAAATGAGGCGTATGCTCGCTCCGGGGCTCGTTTGACCTTCCAAATGGCCCAGAAAACCCGTGATGGACAACCGTATGCATAGACAACGTCTTGACGGACGTCCAAGAACAAATTTGGCATTTTTGACGTCGGAATCCCGATCACCCAAAAAATGGTGTGCAATAGAACACGAAAATCGTCAAAATGAGGCGTACGCTCGCTCCGGGGCTCGTTTGACCTTCCAAATGGCCCAGAAAACCCGTGATGGCCAACCGTATGCATAGACAACGTCTTGACGGACGTCCATGAACAAATTTGGCATTTTTGACGTCGGAATCCCGATCACCCAAAAAATGGTGTGCAATAGCACACGAAAATCGTCAAAATGACGCGTATGCTCGCTCCGGGGCTCGTTTGACCTTCCAAACGACCTAGAAAACCCGTGATGGCCAACCGTATGCATAGACAACGTCTTGACGGACGTCCATGAACAAATTTGGCATTTTTGACGTCGGAATCCCGATCACCCAAAAAATGGTGTGCAATAGCACACGAAAATCGTCAAAATGAGGCGTATGCTCGCTGCGGGGCTCGTTTGACCTTCCAAATGGCCCAGAAAACCCGTGATGGCCAACCGTATGCATAGACAACGTCTTGACGGACGTCCACGAACAAATTTGGCATTTTTGACGTCGGAATCCCGATCACCCAAAAAATGGTGTGCAATAGCACACGAAAATCGTCAAAATGAGGCGTATGCTCGCTCCGGGGCTCGTTTGACCTTCTAAATGGCCCAGAAAACCCATGATGGCCAACCGTATGTATAGACAACGTCTTGACGGACGTCCACGAACAAATTTGGCATTTTTGACGTCGGAATCCCGATCACCCAAAAAATGGTGTGCAATAGCACACGAAAATCGTCAAAATGAGGCGTATGCTCGCTCCGGGGCTCGTTTGACCTTCCAAACGACCCAGAAAACCCGTGATTGCCAACCGTATGCATAGACAACGTCTTGACAGACGTCCACGAACAAATTTGGCATTTTTGACGTCGAAATCCTGATCACCCAAAAAATGGTGTGCAATAGCACACGAAAATCATCAAAATGAGGCGTATGCTCGCTCCGGGGCTCGTTTGACCTTCCAAATGGCCCAGAAAACCCGTGATGGCCAACCGTATGCATAGACAACGTCTTGACGGACGTCCACGAACAAATTTGGCATTTTTGACGTCGGAATCCCGATCACCCAAAAAATGGTGTGTAATAGCACACGAAAATCGTCAAAATGAGGCGTATGCTCGCTCCGGGGCTCGTTTGACCTTCCAAACGACCCAGAAAACCCGTGATGGCCAACCGTATGCATAGACAACGTCTTGACGGACGTCCACGAACAAATTTGGCATTTTTGACGTCGGAATCCTGATCACCCAAAAAATGGTGTGCAATAGCACACGAAAATCGTCAAAATGAGGCGTATGCTCGCTCCGGGGCTCGTTTGACCTTCCAAATGGCCCAGAAAACCCGTGATGGCCAACCGTATGCATAGACAACGTCTTGACGGACGTCCACGAACAAATTTGGCATTTTTGACGTCGGAATCCCGATCACCCAAAAAATGGTGTGCAATAGCACACGAAAATCGTCAAAATGAGGCGTATGCTCGCTCCGGGGCTCGTTTGACCTTCCAAACGACCCAGAAAACCCGTGATGGCCAACCGTATGCATAGACAACGTCTTGACGGACGTCCACGAACAAATTTGGCATTTTTGACGTTGGAATCCTGATCACCCAAAAAATGGTGTGCAATAGCACACGAAAATCGTCAAAATGAGGCGTATGCGCGCTCCGGGGCTCGTTTGACCTTCCAAATGGACCAGAAAACCCGTGATGGCCAACCGTATGCATAGACAACGTCTTGACGGACGTCCACGAACAAATTTGGCATTTTTGACGTCGGAATCCCGATCACCCAAAAAATGGTGTGCAATAGCACACGAAAATCGTCAAAATGAGGCGTATGCTCGCTCCGGGGCTCGTTTGACCTTCCAAACGACCCAGAAAATCCGTGATGGCCAACCGTATGCATAGACAACGTCTTGACGGACGTCCACGAACAAATTTGGCATTTTTGACGTCAGAATCTTGATCACCCAAAAAATGGTGTGCAATAGCACACGAAAATCGTCAAAATGAGGCGTATGCTCGCTCCGGGGCTCGTTTGACCTTCCAAACGACCCAGAAAACCCGTGATGGCCAACCGTATGCATAGACAACGTCTTGACCGACGTCCACGAACAAATTTGGCATTTTTGACGTTGGAATCCTGATCACCCAAAAAATGGTGTGCAATAGCACACGAAAATCGTCAAAATGAGGCGTATGCGCGCTCCGGGGCTCGTTTGACCTTCCAAATGGACCAGAAAACCCGTGATGGCCAACCGTATGCATAGACAACGTCTTGACGGACGTCCACGAACAAATTTGGCATTTTTGACGTCGGAATCTTGATCACCCAAAAAATGGTGTGCAATAGCACACGAAAATCGTCAAAATGAGGCGTATGCTCGCTCCGGGGCTCGTTTGACCTTCCAAATGGCCCAGAAAACCCGTGATGGCCAACCGTATGCATAGACAACGTCTTGACGGACGTCCACGAACAAATTTGGCATTTTTGACGTCGGAATCCCGATCACCCAAAAAATGGTGTGCAATAGCACACGAAAATCATCAAAATGAGGCGTATGCTCGCTCCGGGGCTCGTTTGACCTTCCAAACGACCCAGAAAACCCGTGATGGCCAACCGTATGCATAGACAACGTCTTGACGGACGCCCACGATCAAATTTGGCATTTTTGACGTCGGAATCCTGATCACCCAAAAAATGGTGTGCAATAGCACACGAAAATCGTCAAAATGAGGCGTACGCTCGCTCCGGGGCTCGTTTGACCTTCCAAATGGCCCAGAAAACCCGTGATGGCCAACCGTATGCATAGACAACGTCTTGACGGACGTCCACGAACAAATTTGGCATTTTTGACGTCGGAATCCCGATCACCCAAAAAATGGTGTGCAATAGCACACGAAAATCGTCAAAATGAGGCGTATGCTCGCTCCGGAGCTCGTTTGACCTTCCAAACGACCCAGAAAACCCGTGATGGCCAACCGTATGCATAGACAACGTCTTGACGGACGTCCACGAACAAATTTGGCATTTTTGACGTCGGAATCCTGATCACCCAAAAAATGGTGTGCAGTAGCACACGAAAATCGTCAAAATGAGGCGTATGCTCGCTCCGGGGCTCGTTTGACCTTCCAAATGGCCCAGAAAACCCGTGATGGCCAACCGTATGCATAGACAACGTCTTGACGGATGTCCACGAACAAATTTGGCATTTTTGACGTCGGAATCCCGATCACCCAAAAAATGGTGTGCAATAGCACACGAAAATCGTCAAAATGAGGCGTATGCTCGCTCCGGGGCTTGTTTGACCTTCCAAACGACCAAGAAAACCCGTGATGGCCAACCGTATGCATAGACAACGTCTTGACGGACGTCCACGAACAAATTTGGCATTTTTGACGTCGGAATCCTGATCACCCAAAAAATGGTGTGCAATAGCACACGAAAATCGTCAAAATGAGGCGTATGCTCGCTCCGGGGCTCGTTTGACCTTCCAAATGGCCCATAAAACCCGTGATGGCCAACCGTATGCATAGACAACGTCTTGACGGACGTCCACGAACAAATTTTGCATTTTTGACGTCGGAATCCCGATCACCCAAAAAATGGTGTGCAATAGCACACGAAAATCGTCAAAATGAGGCGTATGCTCGCTCCGGGGCTCGTTTGACCTTCCAAACGACCCAGAAAACCCGTGATGGCCAACCGTATGCATAGACAACGTCTTGATGGACGTCCATGAACAAATTTGGCATTTTTGACGTCGGAATCCTGATCACCCAAAAAATGGTGTGCAATAGCACACGAAAATCGTCAAAATGAGGCGTATGCTCGCTCCGGGGCTCGTTTGACCTTCCAAATGGCCCAGAAAACCCGTGATGGCCAACCGTATGCATAGACAACGTCTTGACGGACGTCCACGAACAAATTTGGCATTTTTGACGTCGGAATCCCGATCACCCAAAAAATGGTGTGCAATAGCACACGAAAATCGTCAAAATGAGGCATATGCTCGCTCCGGGGCTCGTTTGACCTTCCAAACGACCCAGAAAACCCGTGATGGCCAACCGAATGCATAGACAACGTCTTGACGGACGTCCATGAACAAATTTGGCATTTTTGACGTCGGAATCCTGATCACCCAAAAAATGGTGTGCAATAGCACACGAAAATCGTCAAAATGAGGCGTATGCTCGCTCCGGGGCTCGTTTGACCATCCAAATGGCCCAGAAAACCCGTGATGGCCAACCGTATGCATAGACAACGTCTTGACGGACGTCCACGAAAAAATTTGGCATTTTTGACGTCGGAATCCCGATCACCCAAAAAATGTTGTGCAATAGCACACGAAAATCGTCAAAATGAGGCGTATGCTCGCTCCGGGGCTCGTTTGACCTTCCAAACGACCCAGAAAACCCGTGATGGCCAACCGTATGCATAGACAACGTCTTGACGGACGTCCACGAATAAATTTGGCATTTTTGACGTTGGAATCCTGATCACCCAAAAAATGGTGTGCAATAGCACACGAAAATCGTCAAAATGAGGCGTATGCTCGCTCCGGGGCTCGTTTGACCTTCCAAATGGCCCAGAAAACCCGTGATGGCCAACCGTATGCATAGACAACGTCTTGACGGACGTCCACGAACAAATTTGGCATTTTTGACGTCGGAATCCCGATCACCCAAAAAATGGTGTGCAATAGCACACGAAAATCGTCAAAATGAGGCGTATGCTCGCTCCGGGGCTCGTTTGACCTTCCAAACGACCCAGAAAACCCGTGATGGCCAACCGTATGCATAGACAACGTCTTGACGGACGTCCACGAACAAATTTGGCATTTTTGACGTCGGAATCCTGATCACCCAAAAAATGGTGTGCAATAGCACACGAAAATCATCAAAATGAGGCGTATGCTCGCTCCGGGGCTCGTTTGACCTTCCAAATGGACCAGAAAACCCGTGATGGCCAACCGTATGCATAGACAACGTCTTGACGGACGTCCACGAACAAATTTGGCATTTTTGACGTCGGAATCCCGATCACCCAAAAAATGGTGTGCAATAGCACACGAAAATCGTCAAAATGAGGCGTATGCTCGCTCCGGAGCTCGTTTGACCTTCCAAACGACCCAGAAAACCCATGATGGCCAACCGTATGCATAGACAACGTCTTGACGGACGTCCACGAACAAATTTGGCATTTTTGACGTCGGAATCCTGATCACCCAAAAAATGGTGTGCAATAGCACACGAAAATCGTCAAAATGAGGCGTATGCTCGCTCCGGGGCTCGTTTGACCTTCTAAATGGCCCAGAAAACCCGTGATGGCCAACCGTATGCATAGACAACGTCTTGACGGACGTCCACGAACAAATTTGGCATTTTTGACGTCGGAATCCCGATCACCCAAAAAATGGTGTGCAATAGTACACGAAAATCGTCAAAATGAGGCATATGCTCGCTCCGGGGCTCGTTTGACCTTCCAAACGACCCAGAAAACCCGTGATGGCCAACCGTATGCATAGACAACGTCTTGACGGACGTCCACGAACAAATTTGGAATTTTTGACGTCGGAATCCTGATCACCCAAAAAATGGTGTGCAATAGCACACGAAAATCATCAAAATGAGGCGTATGCTCGCTCCGGGGCTCGTTTGACCTTCCAAATGGCCCAGAAAACCCGTGATGGCCAACCGTATGCATAGACAACGTCTTGACGGACGTCCACGAACAAATTTGGCATTTTTGACGTCGGAATCCCGATCACCCAAAAAATGGTGTGCAATAGCACACGAAAATCGTCAAAATGAGGCGTATGCTCGCTCCGGGGCTCGTTTGACCTTCCAAACGACCCAGAAAACCCGTGATGGCCAACCGTATGCATAGACAACGTCTTGACGGACGTCCACGAACAAATTTGGCATTTTTGACGTCGGAATCCTGATCACCCAAAAAATGGTGTGCTATAGCACACGAAAATCGTCAAAATGAGGCGTATGCTCGCTCCGGGGCTCGTTTGACCTTCCAAATGGCCCAGAAAAACCGTGATGGCCAACCGTATGCATAGACAACGTCTTGACGGATGTCCATGAACAAATTTGGCATTTTTGACGTCGGAATCCCGATCACCCAAAAAATGGTGTGCAATAGCACACGAAAATCGTCAAAATGAGGCGTATGCTCGCTCCGGGGCTCGTTTGACCTTCCAAATGGCCCAGAAAACCCGTGATGGCCAACCGTATGCATAGACAACGTCTTGACGGACGTCCACGAACAAATTTGGCATTTTTGACGTTGGAATCCTGATCACCCAAAAAATGGTGTGCAATAGCACACGAAAATCGTCAAAATGAGGCGTATGCTCGCTCCGGGGCTCGTTTGACCTTCCAAATGGCCCAGAAAACCCGTGATGGCCAACCGTATGCATAGACAACGTCTTGACGGACGTCCACGAACAAATTTGGCATTTTTGACGTCGGAATCCCGATCACCCAAAAAATGGTGTGCAATAGCACATGAAAATCGTCAAAATGAGGCGTATGCTCGCTCCGGGGCTCGTTTGACCTTCCAAACGACCCAGAAAACCCGTGATGGCCAACCGTATGCATAGACAACGTCTTGACGGACGTCCACGAACAAATTTGGCATTTTTGACGTCAGAATCCTGATCACCCAAAAAATGGTGTGCAATAGCACACGAAAATCGTCAAAATGAGGCGTATGCTCGCTCCGGGGCTCGTTTGACCTTCCAAATGGCCCAGAAAACCCGTGATGGCCAACCGTATGCATAGACAACGTCTTGACGGACGTCCACGAACAAATTTGGCATTTTTGACGTCGGAATCCCGATCACCCAAAAAATGGTGTGCAATAGCACACGAAAATCGTCAAAATGAGGCGTATGCTCGCTCCGGGGCTCGTTTGACCTTCCAAACGACCCAGAAAACCCGTGATGGCCAACCGTATGCATAGACAACGTCTTGAAGGACGTCCATGAAAAAATTTGGCATTTTTGACGTCGGAATCCCGATCACCCAAAAAATGGTGTGAAATAGCACACAAAAATCGTCAAAATGAGGCGTATGCTCGCTCCGGGGCTCGTTGTACCTTCCAAATGGCCCAGAAAACCCGTGATGGCCAACCGTATGCATAGACAACGTCTTGACGGACGTCCACGAACAAATTTGGCATTTTTGACGTCGGAATCCCGATCACCCAAAAAATGGTGTGCAATAGCACACGAAAATCGTCAAAATGAGGCGTATGCTCGCTCCGGGGCTCGTTTGACCTTCCAAACGACCAAGAAAACCCGTGATGGCCAACCGTATGCATAGACAACATCTTGACGGACGTCCACGAACAAATTTGGCATTTTTGACGTCGGAATCCTGATCACCCAAAAAATGGTGTGCAATAGCACACGAAAATCGTCAAAATGAGGCGTATGCTCGCTCCGGGGCTCGTTTGACCTTCCAAATGGCCCAGAAAACCTGTGATGGCCAACCGTATGCATAGACAACGTCTTGACGGACGTCCACGAACAAATTTGGCATTTTTGACGTCGGAATCCCGATCACCCAAAAAATGGTGTGCAATAGCACACGAAAATCGTCAAAATGAGGCGTATGCTCGCTCCGGGGCTCGTTTGACCTTCTAAACGACCTAGAAAACCCGTGATGGCCAACCGTATGCATAGACAACGTCTTGACGGACGTCCACGAACAAATTTGGCATTTTTGACGTCGGAATCCTGATCACCCAAAAAATGGTGTGCAATAGCACACGAAAATCGTCAAAATGAGGCGTATGCTCGCTCCGGGGCTCGTTTGACCTTCCAAATGGCCCAGAAAACCCGTGATGGCAAACCGTATGCATAGACAACGTCTTGACGGACGTCCACGAACAAATTTGGCATTTTTGACGTCGGAATCCCGATCACCCAAAAAATGGTGTGCAATAGCACACGAAAATCGTCAAAATGAGGCGTATGCTCGCTCCGGGGCTCGTTTGACCTTCCAAACGACCCAGAAAACCCGTGATGGCCAACCGTATGCATAGACAACGTCTTGACGGACGTCCACGAACAAATTTGGCATTTTTGACGTCGGAATCCTGATCACCCAAAAAATGGTGTGCAATAGCACACGAAAATCGATAAAATGAGGCGTATGCTCGCTCCGGGGCTCGTTTGACCTTCCAAATGGCCCAGAAAACCCGTGATGGCCAACCGTATGCATAGACAACGTCTTGACGGACATCCACGAACAAATTTGGCATTTTTGACGTCGGAATCCTGATCACCCAAAAAATGGTGTGCAATAGCACACGAAAATCGTCAAAATGAGGCGTATGCTCGCTCCGGGGCTCATTTGACCTTCCAAACGAACCAGAAAACCCGTGATGGCCAACCGTATGCATAGACAACGTCTTGACGGACGTCCACGAACAAATTTGGCATTTTTGACGTCGGAATCCTGATCACCCAAAAAATGGTGTGCAATAGCACACGAAAATCGTCAAAATGAGGCGTATGCTCGCTCCGGGGCTCGTTTGACCTTCCAAATGGCCCAGAAAACCCGTGATGTCCAACCGTATGCATAGACAACGTCTTGACGAACGTCCACAAACAAATTTGGCATTTTTGACGTCGGAATCCCGATCACCCAAAAAATGGTGTGCAATAGCACACGAAAATCGTCAAAATGAGGCGTATGCTCGCTCCGGGGCTCGTTTGACCTTCCAAACGACCCAGAAAACCCGTGATGGCCAACCGTATGCATAGACAACGTCTTGACGGACGTCCACGAACAAATTTGGCATTTTTGACGTCGGAATCCTGATCACCCAAAAAATGGTGTGCAATAGCACACGAAAATCGTCAAAATGAGGCGTATGCTCGCTCCGGGGCTCGTTTGACCTTCCAAATGGCCCAGAAAACCCGTGATGGCCAACCGTATGCATAGACAACATCTTGACGGACGTCCACGAACAAATTTGGCATTTTTGACCTCGGAATCCCGATAACCCAAAAAATGGTGTGCAATAGCACACGAAAATCATCAAAATGAGGCGTATGCTCGCTCCGGGGCTCGTTTGACCTTCCAAACGACCCAGAAAACCCGTGATGGCCAACCGTATGCATAGACAACGTCTTGACGGACGTCCACGAACAAATTTGGCATTTTGACGTCAGAATCCTGATCACCCAAAAAATGGTGTGCAATAGCACACGAAAATCATCAAAATGAGGCGTATGCTCGCTCCGGGGCTCGTTTGACCTTCCAAATGGCCCAGAAAACCCGTGATGGCCAACCGTATGCATAGACAACGTCTTGACGGACGTCCACGAACAAATTTGGCATTTTTGACGTCGGAATCCCGATCACCCAAAAAATGGTGTGCAATAGCACACGAAAATCGTCAAAATGAGGCGTATGCTCGCTCCGGGGCTCGTTTGACCTTCCAAACGACCCAGAAAACCCGTGATGGCCAACCGTATGCATAGACAACGTCTTGACGGACGTCCACAAACAAATTTGGCATTTTTGACGTCGGAATCCTGATCACCCAAAAAATGGTGTGCAATAGCACACGAAAATCGTCAAAATGAGGCGTATGCTCGCTCCGGGGCTCGTTTGACCTTCCAAATGGCCCAGAAAACCCGTGATGGCCAACCGTATGCATAGACAACGTCTTGACGGACGTCCACGAACAAATTTGGCATTTTTGACGTCGGAATCCCGATCACCCAAAAAATGGTGTGCAATAGCACACGAAAATCGTCAAAATGAGGCGTATGCTCGCTCCGGGGCTCGTTTGACCTTCCAAACGACCCAGAAAACCCGTGATGGCCAACCGTATGCATAGACAACGTCTTGACGGACGTCCACGAACAAATTTGGCATTTTTGACGTCGGAATCTTGATCACCCAAAAAATGGTGTGCAATAGCACACGAAAATCGTCAAAATGAGGCGTATGCTCGCTCCGGGGCTCGTTTGACCTTCCAAATGGCCCAGAAAACCCGTGATGGCAAACCGTATGCATAGACAACGTCTTGACGGACGTCCACGAACAAATTTGGCATTTTTGACGTCGGAATCCCGATCACCCAAAAAATGGTGTGCAATAGCACACGAAAATCGTCAAAATGAGGCGTATGCTCGCTCCGGGGCTCGTTTGACCTTCCAAACAACCCAGAAAACCCGTGATGGCCAACCGTATGCATAGACAACGTCTTGACGGACGTCCACGAACAAATTTGGCATTTTTGACGTCGGAATCCTGATCACCCAAAAAATGGTGTGCAATAGCACACGAAAATCGTCAAAATGAGGCGTATGCTCGCTCCGGGGCTCGTTTGACCTTCCAAATGGCCCAGAAAACCCGTGATGGCCAACCGTATGCATAGACAACGTCTTGACGGACATCCACGAACAAATTTGGCATTTTTGACGTCGGAATCCCGATCACCCAAAAAATGGTGTGCAATAGCACACGAAAATCGTCAAAATGAGGCGTATGCTCGCTCCGGGGCTCATTTGACCTTCCAAACGACCCAGAAAACCCGTGATGGCCAACCGTATGCATAGACAACGTCTTGACGGACGTCCACGAACAAATTTGGCATTTTTGACGTCGGAATCCTGATCACCCAAAAAATGGTGTGCAATAGCACACGAAAATCGTCAAAATGAGGCGTATGCTCGCTCCGGGGCTCGTTTGACCTTCCAAATGGCCCAGAAAACCCGTGATGGCCAACCGTATGCATAGACAACGTCTTGACGGACGTCCACGAACAAATTTGGCATTTTTGACGTCGGAATCCCGATCACCCAAAAAATGGTGTGCAATAGCACACAAAAATCGTCAAAATGAGGCGTATGCTCGCTCCGGGGCTCGTTTGACCTTCCAAACGATCCAGAAAACCCGTGATGGCCAACCGTATGCATAGACAACATCTTGACGGACGTCCACGAACAAATTTGGCATTTTTGACGTCGGAATCCTAATCACCCAAAAAATGGTGTGAAATAGCACACAAAAATCGTCAAAATGAGGCGTATGCTCGCTCCGGGGCTCGTTTGACCTTCCAAATGGCCTAGAAAACCCGTGATGGCCAATCGTATGCATAGACAACGTCTTGACGGACGTCCACGAACAAATTTGGCATTTTTGACGTCGGAATCCCGATCACCCAAAAAATGGTGTGCAATAGCACACGAAAATCGTCGAAATGAGGCGTATGCTCGCTCCGGGGCTCGTTTGACCTTTTAAACGACCCAGAAAACCCGTGATGGCCAACCGTATGCATAGACAACGTCTTGACGGACGTCCACGAACAAATTTGGCATTTTTGACGTCGGAATCCTGATCACCCAAAAAATGGTGTGCAATAGCACACGAAAATCGTCAAAATGAGGCGTATGCTCGCTCCGGGGCTCGTTTGACCTTCCAAATGGCCCAGAAAACCCGTGATGGCCAACCGTATGCATAGACAACGTCTTGACGGACGTTCACGAACAAATTTGGCATTTTTGACGTCGGAATCCCGATCACCCAAAAAATGGTGTGCAATAGCACACGAAAATCGTCAAAATGAGGCGTATGCTCGCTCCGGGGCTCGTTTGACCTTCCAAACGACCCAGAAAACCCGTGATGGCCAACCGTATGCATAGACAACGTCTTGACGGACGTCCACGAATAAATTTGGCATTTTTGACGTTGGAATCCTGATCACCCAAAAAATGGTGTGCAATAGCACACGAAAATCGTCAAAATGAGGCGTATGCTCGCTACGGGGCTCGTTTGACCTTCCAAATGGCCCAGAAAACCCGTGATGGCCAACCGTATGCATAGACAACGTCTTGATGGACGTCCACGAACAAATTTGGCATTTTTGACGTCGGAATCCCGATCATCCAAAAAATGGTGTGCAATAGCACACGAAAATCGTCAAAATGAGGCGTATGCTCGCTCCGGGGCTCGTTTGACCTTCCAAACGACCCAGAAAACCCGTGATGGCCAACCGTATGCATAGACAACGTCTTGACGGACGTCCACGAACAAATTTGGCATTTATGACGTCGGAATCCTGATCACCCAAAAAATGGTGTGCAATAGCACACGAAAATCGTCAAAATGAGGCGTATGCTCGCTCCGGGGCTCGTTTGACCTTCCAAATGGCCCAGAAAACCCGTGATGGCCAACCGTATGCATAGACAACGTCTTGACGGACATCCACGAACAAATTTGGCATTTTTGACGTCGGAATCCCGATCACCCAAAAAATGGTGTGCAATAGCACACGAAAATCGTCAAAATGAGGCGTATGCTCGCTCCGGGGCTCGTTTGACCTTCCAAACGACCCAGAAAACCCGTGATGGCCAACCGTATGCATAGACAACGTCTTGACGGACGTCCACGAACAAATTTGGCATTTTTGACGTCGGAATCCCGATCACCCAAAAAATGGTGTGCAATAGCACACGAAAATCGTCAAAATGAGGCGTATGCTCGCTCCGGGGCACGTTTGACCTTCCAAACGACCCAGAAAACCCGTGATGGTCAACCGTATGCATAGACAACGTCTTGACGGACGTCCACGAACAAATTTGGCATTTTTGACGTCGGAATCCTGATCACCCAAAAAATGGTGTGCAATAGCACACGAAAATCGTCAAAATGAGGCGTATGCTCGCTCCGGGGCTCGTTTGACCTTCCAAATGGCCCAGAAAACCCGTGATGGCCAACCGTATGCATAGACAACGTCTTGACGGACGTCCACGAACAAATTTGGCATTTTTGACGTCGGAATCCCGATCACCCAAAAAATGGTGTGCAATAGCACACGAAAATCGTCAAAATGAGGCGTATGCTCGCTCCGGGGCTCGTTTGACCTTCCAAACGACCCAGAAAACCCGTGATGGCCAACCGTATGCATAGACAACGTCTTGACGGACGTCCACGAACAAATTTGGCATTTTTGACGTCGGAATCCTGATCACCCAAAAAATGGTGTGCAGTAGCACACGAAAATCGTCAAAATGAGGCGTATGCTCGCTCCGGGGCTCGTTTGACCTTCCAAATGGCCCAGAAAACCCGTGATGGCCAACCGTATGCATAGACAACGTCTTGACGGACGTCCACGAACAAATTTGGCATTTTTGACGTCGGAATCCCGATCACCCAAAAAATGGTGTGCAATAGCACACGAAAATCGTCAAAATGAGGCGTATGCTCGCTCCGGGGCTCGTTTGACCTTCCAAACGACCAAGAAAACCCGTGATTGCCAACCGTATGCATAGACAACGTCTTGACGGACGTCCACGAACAAATTTGGCATTTTTGACGTCGGAATCCTGATCACCCAAAAAATGGTGTGCAATAGCACACGAAAATCGTCAAAATGAGGCGTATGCTCGCTCCGGGGCTCGTTTGACCTTCCAAATGGCCCATAAAACCCGTGATGGCCAACCGTATGCATAGACAACGTCTTGACGGACGTCCACGAACAAATTTTGCATTTTTGACGTCGGAATCCCGATCACCCAAAAAATGGTGTGCAATAGCACACGAAAATCGTCAAAATGAGGCGTATGCTCGCTCCGGGGCTCGTTTGACCTTCCAAACGACCCAGAAAACCCGTGATGGCCAACCGTATGCATAGACAACGTCTTGACGGACGTCCATGAACAAATTTGGCATTTTTGACGTCGGAATCCTGATCACCCAAAAAATGGTGTGCAATAGCACACGAAAATCGTCAAAATGAGGCGTATGCTCGCTCCGGGGCTCGTTTGACCTTCCAAATGGCCCAGAAAACCCGTGATGGCCAACCGTATGCATAGACAACGTCTTGACGGACGTCCACGAACAAATTTGGCATTTTTGACATCGGAATCCCGATCACCCAAAAAATGGTGTGCAATAGCACACGAAAATCGTCAAAATGAGGCGTATGCTCGCTCCGGGGCTCGTTTGACCTTCCAAACGACCCAGAAAACCCGTGATGGCCAACCGTATGCATAGACAAAGTCTTGACGGACGTCCACGAACAAATTTGGCATTTTTGACGTCGGAATCCTGATCACCCAAAAAATGGTGTGCAATAGCACACGAAAATCGTCAAAATGAGGCGTATGCTCGCTCCGGGGCTCGTTTGACCTTCCAAATGGCCCAGAAAACCCGTGATGGCCAACCGTATGCATAGACAACGTCTTGACGGACGTCCACGAAAAAATTTGGCATTTTTGACGTCGGAATCCCGATCACCCAAAAAATGGTGTGCAATAGCACACGAAAATCGTCAAAATGAGGCGTATGCTCGCTTCGGGGCTCGTTTGACCTTCCAAACGACCCAGAAAACCCGTGATGGCCAACCGTATGCATAGACAACGTCTTGACGGACGTCCACGAATAAATTTGGCATTTTTGACGTTGGAATCCTGATCACCCAAAAAATGGTGTGCAATAGCACACGAAAATCGTCAAAATGAGGCGTATGCTCGCTCCGGGGCTCGTTTGACCTTCCAAATGGCCCAGAAAACCCGTGATGGCCAACCGTATGCATAGACAACGTCTTGACGGACGTCCACGAACAAATTTGGCATTTTTGACGTCGGAATCCCGATCACCCAAAAAATGGTGTGCAATAGCACACGAAAATCGTCAAAATGAGGCGTATGCTCGCTCCGGGGCTCGTTTGACCTTCCAAACGACCCAGAAAACCCGTGATGGACAACCGTATGCATAGACAACGTCTTGACGGACGTCCACGAACAAATTTGGCATTTTTGACGTCGGAATCCTGATCACCCAAAAAATGGTGTGCAATAGCACACGAAAATCGTCAAAATGAGGCGTATGCTCGCTCCGGGGCTCGTTTGACCTTCCAAATGGCCTAGAAAACCCGTGATGGCCAACCGTATGCATAGACAACGTCTTGACGGACGTCCACGAACAAATTTGGCATTTTTGACGTCGGAATCCCGATCACCCAAAAAATGGTGTGCAATAGCACACGAAAATCGTCAAAATGAGGCGTATGCTCGCTCCGGAGCTCGTTTGACCTTCCAAACGACCCAGAAAACCCGTGATGGCCAACCGTATGCATAGACAACGTCTTGACGGACGTCCACGAACAAATTTGGCATTTTTGACGTCGGAATCCTGATCACCCAAAAAATGGTGTGCAATAGCACACGAAAATCGTCAAAATGAGGCGTATGCTCGCTCCGGGGCTCGTTTGACCTTCTAAATGGCCCAGAAAACCCGTGATGGCCAACCGTATGCATAGACAACGTCTTGACGGACGTCCACGAACAAATTTGGCATTTTTGACGTCGGAATCCCGATCACCCAAAAAATGGTGTGCAATAGCACACGAAAATCGTCAAAATGAGGCGTATGCTCGCTCCGGGGCTCGTTTGACCTTCCAAATGGCCCAGAAAACCCGTGATGGCCAACCGTATGCATAGACAACGTCTTGACGGACGTCCACGAACAAATTTGGCATTTTTGACGTCGGAATCCCGATCACCCAAAAAATGGTGTGCAATAGCACACGAAAATCGTCAAAATGAGGCGTATGCTCGCTCCGGGGCTCGTTTGACCTTCCAAACGACCCAGAAAACCCGTGATGGCCAACCGTATGCATAGACAACGTCTTGACGGACGTCCATGAACAAATTTGGCATTTTTGACGTCGGAATCCCGATCACCCAAAAAATGGTGTGCAATAGCACACAAAAATCGTCAAAATGAGGCGTATGCTCGCTCCGGGGCTCGTTTGACCTTCCAAATGGCCCAGAAAACCCGTGATGGCCAACCGTATGCATAGACAACGTCTTGACGGACGTCCACGAACAAATTTGGCATTTTTGACGTCGGAATCCCGATCACCCAAAAAATGGTGTGCGATAGCACATGAAAATCGTCAAAATGAGGCGTATGCTCGCTCCGGGGCTCGTTTGACCTTCCAAACGACCAAGAAAACCCGTGATGGCCAACCGTATGCATAGACAACGTCTTGACGGACGTCCACGAACAAATTTTGCATTTTTGACGTCGGAATCCCGATCACCCAAAAAATGGTGTGCAATAGCACACGAAAATCGTCAAAATGAGGCGTATGCTCGCTCCGGGGCTCGTTTGACCTTCCAAACGACCCAGAAAACCCGTGATGGCCAACCGTATGCATAGACAACGTCTTGACGGACGTCCACGAACAAATTTGGCATTTTTGACGTCGGAATCCCGATCACCCAAAAAATGGTGTGCTATAGCACACGAAAATCGTCAAAATGAGGCGTATGCTCGCTCCGGGGCTCGTTTGACCTTCCAAATGGCCCAGAAAACCCGTGATGGCCAACCGTATGCATAGACAACGTCTTGACGGACGTCCACGAACAAATTTGGCATTTTTGACGTCGGAATCCCGATCACCCAAAAAATGGTGTGCAATAGCACACGAAAATCGTCAAAATGAGGCGTATGCTCGCTCCGGGGCTCGTTTGACCTTCCAAATGGCCCAGAAAACCCGTGATGGCCAACCGTATGCATAGACAACGTCTTGACGGACGTCCACGAACAAATTTGGCATTTTTGACGTTGGAATCCTGATCACCCAAAAAATGGTGTGCAATAGCACACGAAAATCGTCAAAATGAGGCGTATGCTCGCTCCGGGGCTCGTTTGACCTTCCAAATGGCCCAGAAAACCCGTGATGGCCAACCGTATGCATAGACAACGTCTTGACGGACGTCCACGAACAAATTTGGCATTTTTGACGTCGAAATCCCGATCACCCAAAAAATGGTGTGCAATAGCACACGAAAATCGTCAAAATGAGGCGTATGCTCGCTCCGGGGCTCGTTTGACCTTCCAAACGACCCAGAAAACCCGTGATGGCCAACCGTATGCATAGACAACGTCTTGACGGACGTCCACGAACAAATTTGGCATTTTTGACGTCAGAATCCTGATCACCCAAAAAATGGTGTGCAATAGCACACGAAAATCGTCAAAATGAGGCGTATGCTCGCTCCGGGGCTCGTTTGACCTTCCAAATGGCCCAGAAAACCCGTGATGGCCAACCGTATGCATAGACAACGTCTTGACGGACGTCCACGAACAAATTTGGCATTTTTGACGTCGGAATCCCGATCACCCAAAAAATGGTGTGCAATAGCACACAAAAATCGTCAAAATGAGGCGTATGCTCGCTCCGGGGCTCGTTTGACCTTCCAAACGACCCAGAAAACCCGTGATGGCCAACCGTATGCATAGACAACGTCTTGACGGACGTCCAGGAACAAATTTTGCATTTTTGACGTCGGAATCCCGATCACCCAAAAAATGGTGTGCAATAGCACACAAAAATCGTCAAAATGAGGCGTATGCTCGCTCCGGGGCTCGTTTGACCTTCCAAATGGCCCAGAAAACCCGTGATGGCCAATCGTATGCATAGACAACGTCTTGACGGACGTCCACGAACAAATTTGGCATTTTTGACGTCGGAATCCCGATCACCCAAAAAATGGTGTGCAATAGCACACGAAAATCGTCAAAATGAGGCGTATGCTCGCTCCGGGGCTCGTTTGACCTTCCAAACGACCAAGAAAACCCGTGATGGCCAACCGTATGCATAGACAACATCTTGACGGACGTCCACGAACAAATTTGGCATTTTTGACGTCGGAATCCTGATCACCCAAAAAATGGTGTGCAATAGCACACGAAAATCGTCAAAATGAGGCGTATGCTCGCTCCGGGGCTCGTTTGACCTTCCAAATGGCCCAGAAAACCTGTGATGGCCAACCGTATGCATAGACAACGTCTTGACGGACGTCCACGAACAAATTTGGCATTTTTGACGTCGGAATCCCGATCACCCAAAAAATGGTGTGCAATAGCACACGAAAATCGTCAAAATGAGGCGTATGCTCGCTCCGGGGCTCGTTTGACCTTCCAAACGACCCAGAAAACCCGTGATGGCCAACCGTATGCATAGACAACGTCTTGACGGACGTCCACGAACAAATTTGGCATTTTTGACGTCAGAATCCTGATCACCCAAAAAATGGTGTGCAATAGCACACGAAAATCGTCAAAATGAGGCGTATGCTCGCTCCGGGGCTCGTTTGACCTTCCAAATGGCCCAGAAAACCCGTGATGGCCAACCGTATGCATAGACAACGTCTTGACGGACGTCCACGAACAAATTTGGCATTTTTGACATCGGAATCCCGATCACCCAAAAAATGGTGTGCAATAGCACACGAAAATCGTCAAAATGAGGCGTATGCTCGCTCCGGGGCTCGTTTGACCTTCCAAACGACCCAGAAAACCCGTGATGGCCAACCGTATGCATAGACAAAGTCTTGACGGACGTCCACGAACAAATTTGGCATTTTTGACGTCGGAATCCTGATCACCCAAAAAATGGTGTGCAATAGCACACGAAAATCGTCAAAATGAGGCGTATGCTCGCTCCGGGGCTCGTTTGACCTTCCAAATGGCCCAGAAAACCCGTGATGGCCAACCGTATGCATAGACAACGTCTTGACGGACGTCCACGAAAAAATTTGGCATTTTTGACGTCGGAATCCCGATCACCCAAAAAATGGTGTGCAATAGCACACGAAAATCGTCAAAATGAGGCGTATGCTCGCTTCGGGGCTCGTTTGACCTTCCAAACGACCCAGAAAACCCGTGATGGCCAACCGTATGCATAGACAACGTCTTGACGGACGTCCACGAATAAATTTGGCATTTTTGACGTTGGAATCCTGATCACCCAAAAAATGGTGTGCAATAGCACACGAAAATCGTCAAAATGAGGCGTATGCTCGCTCCGGGGCTCGTTTGACCTTCCAAATGGCCCAGAAAACCCGTGATGGCCAACCGTATGCATAGACAACGTCTTGACGGACGTCCACGAACAAATTTGGCATTTTTGACGTCGGAATCCCGATCACCCAAAAAATGGTGTGCAATAGCACACGAAAATCGTCAAAATGAGGCGTATGCTCGCTCCGGGGCTCGTTTGACCTTCCAAACGACCCAGAAAACCCGTGATGGCCAACCGTATGCATAGACAACGTCTTGACGGACGTCCACGAACAAATTTGGCATTTTTGACGTCGGAATCCCGATCACCCAAAAAATGGTGTGCAATAGCACACGAAAATCGTCAAAATGAGGCGTATGCTCGCTCCGGGGCTCGTTTGACCTTCCAAACGACCCAGAAAACCCGTGATGGCCAACCGTATGCATAGACAACGTCTTGACGGACGTCCACGAACAAATTTGGCATTTTTGACGTCGGAATCCTGATCACCCAAAAAATGGTGTGCAATAGCACACGAAAATCGTCAAAATGAGGCGTATGCTCGCTCCGGGGCTCGTTTGACCTTCCAAATGGCCCAGAAAACCCGTGATGGCCAACCGTATGCATAGACAACGTCTTGACGGACGTCCACGAACAAATTTGGCATTTTTGACGTCGGAATCCCGATCACCCAAAAAATGGTGTGCAATAGCACACGAAAATCGTCAAAATGAGGCGTATGCTCGCTCCGGGGCTCGTTTGACCTTCCAAACGACCCACAAAACCCGTGATGGCCAACCGTATGCATAGACAACGTCTTGGCGGACGTCCACGAACAAATTTGGCATTTTTGACGTCGGAATCCTGATCACCCAAAAAATGGTGTGCAATAGCACACGAAAATTGTCAAAATGAGGCGTATGCTCGCTCCGGGGCTCGTTTGACCTTCCAAATGGCCCAGAAAACCCGTGATGGCCAACCGTATGCATAGACGACGTCTTGACGGACGTCCACGAACAAATTTGGCATTTTTGACGTCGGAATCCCGATCACCCAAAAAATGGTGTGCAATAGCACACGAAAATCGTCAAAATGAGGCGTATGCTCGCTCCGGGGCTCGTTTGACCTTCCAAACGACCCAGAAAACCCGTGATGGCCAACCGTATGCATAGACAACGTCTTGACGGACGTCCACGAACAAATTTGGCATTTTTGACGTCGGAATCCTGATCACCCAAAAAATGGTGTGCAATAGCACACGAAAATCGTCAAAATGAGGCGTATGCTCGCTCCGGGGCTCGTTTGACCTTCCAAATGGCCCAGAAAACCCGTGATGGCCAACCGTATGCATAGACAACGTCTTGACGGACGTCCACGAACAAATTTGGCATTTTTGACGTCGGAATCCCGATCACCCAAAAAATGGTGTGCAATAGCACACGAAAATCATCAAAATGAGGCGTATGCTCGCTCCGGGGCTCGTTTGACCTTCCAAACGACCCAGAAAACCCGTGATGGCCAACCGTATGCATAGACAACGTCTTGACGGACGTCCACGAACAAATTTGGCATTTTTTACGTCGGAATCCCGATTACCCAAAAAATGGTGTGCAATAGCACACGAAAATCGTCAAAATGAGGCGTATGCTCGCTCCGGGGCTCGTTTGACCTTCCAAACGACCCAGAAAACCCGTGATGGCCAACCGTATGCATAGACAACGTCTTGACGGACGTCCACGAACAAATTTGGCATTTTTGACGTCGGAATCCTGATCACCCAAAAAATGGTGTGCAATAGCACACGAAAATCGTCAAAATGAGGCGTATGCTCGCTCTGGGGCTCGTTTGACCTTCCAAATGGCCCAGAAAACCCGTGATGGCCAACCGTATGCATAGAAAACGTCTTGACAGACGTCCACGAACAAATTTGGCATTTTTGACGTCGGAATCCTGATCACCCAAAAAATGGTGTGCAATAGCACACGAAAATCGTCAAAATGAGGCGTATGCTCGCTCCGGGGCTCGTTTGACCTTCCAAATGGCCCAGAAAACCCGTGATGGCCAACCGTATGCATAGACAACGTCTTAACGGACGTCCACGAACAAATTTGGCATTTTTGACGTCGGAATCCCGATCACCCAATAAATGGTGTGCAATAGCACACGAAAATCGTCAAAATGAGGCGTATGCTCGCTCCGGGGCTCGTTTGACCTTCCAAACGACCCACAAAACCCGTGATGGCCAACCGTATGCATAGACAACGTCTTGGCGGACGTCCACGAACAAATTTGGCATTTTTGACGTCGGAATCCTGATCACCCAAAAAATGGTGTGCAATAGCACACGAAAATCGTCAAAATGAGGCGTATGCTCGCTCCGGGGCTCGTTTGACCTTCCAAATGGCCCAGAAAACCCGTGATGGCCAACCGTATGCATAGACAACGTCTTGACGGACGTCCACGAACAAATTTGGCATTTTTGACGTCGGAATCCCGATCACCCAAAAAATGGTGTGCAATAGCACACGAAAATCGTCGAAATGAGGCGTATGCTCGCTCCGGGGCTCGTTTGACCTTCCAAACGACCCAGAAAACCCGTGATGGCCAACCGTATGCATAGACAACGTCTTGACGGACGTCCACGAACAAATTTGGCATTTTTGACGTCGGAATCCTGATCACCCAAAAAATGGTGTGCAATAGCACACGAAAATCGTCAAAATGAGGCGTATGCTCGCACCGGGGCTCGTTTGACCTTCCAAATGGCCCAGAAAACCCGTGATGGCCAACCGTATGCATAGACAACGTCTTGACGGACGTCCACGAACAAATTTGGCATTTTTGACGTCGGAATCCCGATCACCCAAAAAATGGTGTGCAATAGCACACGAAAATCGTCAAAATGAGGCGTATGCTCGCTCCGGGGCTCGTTTGACCTTCCAAACGACCCAGAAAACCCGTGATGGCCAACCGTATGCATAGACAACGTCTTGACGGACGTCCACGAACAAATTTGGCATTTTTGACGTCGGAATCCTGATCACCCAAAAAATGGTGTGCAATAGCACACGAAAATCGTCAAAATGAGGCGTATGCTCGCTCAGGGGCTCGTTTGACCTTCCAAATGGCCCTGAAAACCCGTGATTGCCAACCGTATGCATAGACAACGTCTTGACGGACGTCCACGAACAAATTTGGCATTTTTGACGTCGGAATCCCGATCACCCAAAAAATGGTGTGCAATAGCACACGAAAATCGTCAAAATGAGGCGTATGCTCGCTCCGGGGCTCGTTTGACCTTCCAAACGACCCAGAAAACCCGTGATGGCCAACCGTATGCATAGACAACGTCTTGACGGACGTCCACGAACAAATTTGGCATTTTTGATGTCGGAATCCTGATCACCCAAAAAATGGTGTGCAATAGCACACGAAAATCGTCAAAATGAGGCGTATGCTCGCTCCGGGGCTCGTTTGACCTTCCAAATGGCCCAGAAAACCCGTGATGGCCAACCGTATGCATAGACAACGTCTTGACGGACGTCCACGAACAAATTTGGCATTTTTGACGTCGGAATCCCGATCACCCAAAAAATGGTGTGCAATAGCACACGAAAATCGTCAAAATGAGGCGTATGGTCGCTCCGGGGCTCGTTTGACCTTCCAAACGACCCAGAAAACCCGTGATGGCCAACCGTATGCATAGACAACGTCTTGACGGACGTCCACGAACAAATTTGGCATTTTTGACGTCGGAATCCTGATCACCCAAAAAATGGTGTGCAATAGCACACGAAAATCGTCAAAATGAGGCGTATGCTCGCTCCGGGGCTCGTTTGACCTTCCAAATGGCCTAGAAAACCCGTGATGGCCAACCGTATGCATAGACAATGTCTTGACGGACGTCCACGAACAAATTTGGCATTTTTGACGTCGGAATCCCGATTACCCAAAAAATGGTGTGCAATAGCACACGAAAATCGTCAAAATGAGGCGTATGCTCGCTCCGGGGCTCGTTTGACCTTCCAAATGGCCCAGAAAACCCGTGATGGCCAACCGTATGCATAGACAACGTCTTGACGGACGTCCACGAACAAATTTGGCATTTTTGACGTCGGAATCCCGATCACCCAAAAAATGGTGTGCAATAGCACACGAAAATCGTCAAAATGAGGCGTATGCTCGCTCCGGGGCTCGTTTGACCTTCCAAACGATCCAGAAAACCCGTGATGGCCAACCGTATGCATAGACAACATCTTGACGGACGTCCACGAACAAATTTGGCATTTTTGACGTCGGAATCCTAATCACCCAAAAAATGGTGTGCAATAGCACACGAAAATCATCAAAATGAGGCGTATGCTCGCTCCGGGATTCGTTTGACCTTCCAAATGGCCCAGAAAACCCGTGATGGCCAACCTTATGCATAGACAACGTCTTGACATACGTCCACGAACAAATTTGGCATTTTTGACGTCGGAATCCCGATCACCCAAAAAATGGTGTGCAATAGCACACGAAAATCGTCAAAATGAGGCGTATGCTCGCTCCGGGGCTCGTTTGACCTTCCAAATGGCCCAGAAAACCCGTGATGGCCAACCGTATGCATAGACAACGTCTTGACGGACGTCCACGAACAAATTTGGCATTTTTGACATCGGAATCCCGATCATCCAAAAAATGGTGTGCAATAGCACACGAAAATCGTCAAAATGAGGCGTATGCTCGCTCCGGGGCTCGTTTGACCTTCCAAACGACCCAGAAAACCCGTGATGGCCAACCGTATGCATAGACAACGTCTTGACGGACGTCCACGAACAAATTTGGCATTTTTGATGTCGGAATCCTGATCACCCAAAAAATGGTGTGCAATAGCACACGAAAATCGTCAAAATGAGGCGTATGCTCGCTCCGGGGCTCGTTTGACCTTCCAAATGGCCCAGAAAACCCGTGATGGCCAACCGTATGCATAGACAACGTCTTGACGGACGTCCACGAACAAATTTGGCATTTTTGACGTCGGAATCCCGATCACCCAAAAAATGGTGTGCAATAGCACACGAAAATCGTCAAAATGAGGCGTATGCTCGCTCCGGGGCTCGTTTGACCTTCCAAACGATCCAGAAAACCCGTGATGGCCAACCGTATGCATAGACAACATCTTGACGGACGTCCACGAACAAATTTGGCATTTTTGACGTCGGAATCCTAATCACCCAAAAAATGGTGTGCAATAGCACACGAAAATCATCAAAATGAGGCGTATGCTCGCTCCGGGGTTCGTTTGACCTTCCAAATGGCCCAGAAAACCCGTGATGGCCAACCTTATGCATAGACAACGTCTTGACATACGTCCACGAACAAATTTGGCATTTTTGACGTCGGAATCCCGATCACCCAAAAAATGGTGTGCAATAGCACACGAAAATCGTCAAAATGAGGCGTATGCTCGCTCCGGGGCTCGTTTGACCTTCCAAATGGCCCAGAAAACCCGTGATGGCCAACCGTATGCATAGACAACGTCTTGACGGACGTCCACGAACAAATTTGGCATTTTTGACATCGGAATCCCGATCATCCAAAAAATGGTGTGCAATAGCACACGAAAATCGTCAAAATGAGGCGTATGCTCGCTCCAGGGCTCGTTTGACCTTCCAAACGACCCAGAAAACCCGTGATGGCCAACCGTATGCATAGACAACGTCTTGACGGACGTCCACGAACAAATTTGGCATTTTTGACGTCGGAATCCTGATCACCCAAATAATGGTGTGCAATAGCACACGAAAATCGTCAAAATGAGGCGTATGCTCGCTCCGGGGCTCGTTTGACCTTCCAAATGGCCCAGAAAACCCGTGATGGCCAACCGTATGCATAGACAACGTCTTGACGGACGTCCACGAACAAATTTGGCATTTTTGACGTCGGAATCCCGATCACCCAAAAAATGGTGTGCAATAGCACACGAAAATCGTCAAAATGAGGCGTATGCTCGCTCCGGGGCTCGTTTGACCTTCCAAACGACCCAGAAAACCCGTGATGGCCAACCGTATGCATAGACAATGTCTTGACGGACGTCCACGAACAAATTTGGCATTTTTGACGTCGGAATCCTGATCACCCAAAAAATGGTGTGCAATAGCACACGAAAATCGTCAAAATGAGGCGTATGCTCGCTTCGGGGCTCGTTTGACCTTCCAAATGGCCCAGAAAACCCGTGATGGCCAACCTTATGCATAGACAACGTCTTGACATACATCCACGAACAAATTTGGCATTTTTGACGTCGGAATCCCGATCACCCAAAAAATGGTGTGCAATAGCACACGAAAATCGTCAAAATGAGGCGTATGCTCGCTCCGGGGCTCGTTTGACCTTCCAAACGACCCAGAAAACCCGTGATGGCCAACCGTATGCATAGACAACGTCTTGACGGACGTCCACGAACAAATTTGGCATTTTTGACGTCGGAATCCTGATCACCCAAAAAATGGTGTGCAATAGCACACGAAAATCGTCAAAATGAGGCGTATGCTCGCTCCGGGGCTCGTTTGACCTTCCAAATGGCCCAGAAAACCCGTGATGGCCAACCGTATGCATAGACAACGTCTTGACGGACGTCCACGAACAAATTTGGCATTTTTGACGTCGGAATCCCGATCACCCAAAAAATGGTGTGCAATAGCACATGAAAATCGTCAAAATGAGGCGTATGCACGCTCCGGGGCTCGTTTGACCTTCCAAACGACCCAGAAAACCCGTGATGGCCAACCGTATGCATAGACAATGTCTTGACGGACGTCCACGAACAAATTTGGCATTTTAGACGTCGGAATCCTGATCACCCAAAAAATGGTGTGCAATAGCACACGAAAATCGTCAAAATGAGGCGTATGCTCGCTCCGGGGCTCGTTTGACCTTCCAAATGGCCCAGAAAACCCGTGATGGCCAACCGTATGCATAGACAACGTCTTGACGGACGTCCACGAACAAATTTGGCATTTTTAACGTCGGAATCCCGATCACCCAAAAAATGGTGTGCAATAGCACACGAAAATCGTCAAAATGAGGCGTATGCTCGCTCCGGAGCTCGTTTGACCTTCCAAACGACCCAGAAAACCCGTGATGGCCAACCGTATGCATAGACAACGTCTTGACGGACGTCCACGAACAAATTTGGCATTTTTGACGTCGGAATCCTGATCACCCAAAAAATGGTGTGCAATAGCACACGAAAATCGTCAAAATGAGGCGTATGCTCGCTCCGGGGCTCGTTTGACCTTCCAAATGGCCCAAAAAACCCATGATGGCCAACCGTATGCATAGACAACGTCTTGACGGACGTCCACGAACAAATTTGGCATTTTTGACGTCAGAATGCTGATCACCCAAAAAATGGTGTGCAATAGCACACGAAAATCGTCAAAATGAGGCGTATGCTCGCTCCGGGGCTCGTTTGACCTTCCAAATGGCCCAGAAAACCCGTGATGGCCAACCGTATGCATAGACAACGTCTTGACGGACGTCCACGAACAAATTTGGCATTTTTAACGTCGGAATCCCGATCACCCAAAAAATGGTGTGCAATAGCACACGAAAATCGTCAAAATGAGGCGTATGCTCGCTCCGGAGCTCGTTTGACCTTCCAAACGACCCAGAAAACCCGTGATGGCCAACCGTATGCATAGACAACGTCTTGACGGACGTCCACGAACAAATTTGGCATTTTTGACGTTGGAATCCTGATCACCCAAAAAATGGTGTGCAATAGCACACGAAAATCGTCAAAATGAGGCGTATGCTCGCTCCGGGGCTCGTTTGACCTTCCAAATGGCCCAGAAAACCTGTGATGGCCAACCGTATGCATAGACAACGTCTTGACGGACGTCCACGAACAAATTTGGCATTTTTGACGTCGGAATCCCGATTACCCAAAAAATGGTGTGCAATAGCACACGAAAATCGTCAAAATGAGGCGTATGCTCGCTCCGGGGCTCGTTTGACCTTCCAAATGGCCCAGAAAACCCGTGATGGCCAACCGTATGCATAGACAACGTCTTGACGGACGTCCACGAACAAATTTGGCATTTTTGACGTCGGAATCCCGATCACCCAAAAAATGGTGTGCAATAGCACACGAAAATCGTCAAAATGAGGCGTATGCTCGCTCCGGGGCTCGTTTGACCTTCCAAACGATCCAGAAAACCCGTGATGGCCAACCGTATGCATAGACAACATCTTGACGGACGTCCACGAACAAATTTGGCATTTTTGACGTTGGAATCCTAATCACCCAAAAAATGGTGTGCAATAGCACACGAAAATCGTCAAAATGAGGTGTATGCTCGCTCCGGGGCTCGTTTGACCTTCCAAACGGCCCAGAAAACCCGTGATGGCCAATCGTATGCATAGACAACGTCTTGAAGGACGTCCACGAACAAATTTGGCATTTTTGACGTCGGAATCCCGATCACCCAAAAAATGGTGTGCAATAGCACACGAAAATCGTCAAAATGAGGCGTATGCTCGCTCCGGGGCTCGTTTGACCTTCCAAATGGCCCAAAAAACCCGTGATGGCCAACCGTATGCATAGACAACGTCTTGACGGACGTCCACGAACAAATTTGGCATTTTTGACGTCAGAATCCTGATCACCCCAAAAATGGTGTGCAATAGCACACGAAAATCGTCAAAATGAGGCGTATGCTCGCTCCGGGGCTCGTTTGACCTTCCAAATGGCCCAGAAAACCTGTGATGGCCAACCGTATGCATAGACAACGTCTTGACGGACGTCCACGAACAAATTTGGCATTTTTGACGTCGGAATCCCGATCACCCAAAAAATGGTGTGCAATAGCACACGAAAATCGTCAAAATGAGGCGTATGGTCGCTCCGGGGCTCGTTTGACCTTCCAAACGACCCAGAAAACCCGTGATGGCCAACCATATGCATAGACAACGTCTTGACGGACGTCCACGAACAAATTTGGCATTTTTGACGTCGGAATCCTGATCACCCAAAAAATGGTGTGCAATAGCACACGAAAATCATCAAAATGAGGCGTATGCTCGCTCCGGGGCTCGTTTGACCTTCCAAATGGCCCAGAAAACCCGTGATGGCCAACCGTATGCATAGACAACGTCTTGACGGACGTCCACGAACAAATTTGGCATTTTTGACGTCGGAATCCCGATCACCCAAAAAATGGTGTGCAATAGCACACGAAAATCGTCAAAATGAGGCGTATGCTCGCTCCGGGGCTCGTTTGACCTTCCAAACGACCCAGAAAACCCGTGATGGCCAACCGTATGCATAGACAATGTCTTGACGGACGTCCACGAACAAATTTGGCATTTTTGACGTCGGAATCCTGATCACCCAAAAAATGGTGTGCAATAGCACACGAAAATCGTCAAAATGAGGCGTATGCTCGCTCCGGGGCTCGTTTGACCTTCCAAATGGCCCAGAAAACCCGTGATGGCAAACCTTATGCATAGACAACGTCTTGACATACGTCCACGAACAAATTTGGCATTTTTGACGTCGGAATCCCGATCACCCAAAAAATGGTGTGCAATAGCACACGAAAATCGTCAAAATGAGGCGTATGCTCGCTCCGGGGCTCGTTTGACCTTCCAAATGGCCCAGAAAACCCGTGATGGCCAACCGTATGCATAGACAACGTCTTGACGGACGTCCACGAACAAATTTGGCATTTTTGACATCGGAATCCCGATCACCCAAAAAATGGTGTGCAATAGCACACGAAAATTGTCAAAATGAGGCGTATGCTCGCTCCAGGGCTCGTTTGACCTTCCAAACGACCCAGAAAACCCGTGATGGCTAACCGTATGCATAGACAACGTCTTGACGGACGTCCACGAACAAATTTGGCATTTTTGACGTCGGAATCCTGATCACCCAAATAATGGTGTGCAATAGCACACGAAAATCGTCAAAATGAGGCATATGCTCGCTCCGGGGCTCGTTTGACCTTCCAAATGGCCCAGAAAACCCGTGATGGCCAACCGTATGCATAGATAACGTCTTGACGGACGTCCACGAACAAATTTGGTATTTTTGACGTCGGAATCCCGATCACCCAAAAAATGGTGTGCAATAGCACACGAAAATCGTCAAAATGAGGCGTATGCGCGCTCCGGGGCTCGTTTGACCTTCCAAACGACCCAGAAAACCCGTGATGGCCAACCGTATGCATAGACAATGTCTTGACGGACGTCCACGAACAAATTTGGCATTTTTGACGTCGGAATCCTGATCACCCAAAAAATGGTGTGCAATAGCACACGAAAATCGTCAAAATGAGGCGTATGCTCGCTCCGGGGCTCGTTTGACCTTCCAAATGGCCCAGAAAACCCGTGATGGCCAACCGTATGCATAGACAACGTCTTGACGGACGTCCACGAACAAATTTGGCATTTTTAACGTCGGAATCCCGATCACCCAAAAAATGGTGTGCAATAGCACACGAAAATCGTCAAAATGAGGCGTATGCTCGCTCCGGAGCTCGTTTGACCTTCCAAACGACCCAGAAAACCCGTGATGGCCAACCGTATGCATAGACAACGTCTTGACGGACGTCCACGAACAAATTTGGCATTTTTGACGTCGGAATCCTGATCACCCAAAAAATGGTGTGCAATAGCACACGAAAATCGTCAAAATGAGGCGTATGCTCGCTCCGGGGCTCGTTTGACCTTCCAAATGGCCCAGAAATCCCGTGATGGCCAACCGTATGCATAGACAATGTCTTGACGGATGTCCACGAACAAATTTGGCATTTTTGACGTCGGAATCCCGATCACCCAAAAAATGGTGTGCAATAGCACACGAAAATCGTCAAAATGAGGCGTATGCTCGCTCCGGGGCTCGTTTGACCTTCCAAATGGCCCAGAAAACCCGTGATGGCCAACCGTATGCATAGACAACGTCTTGACGGACGTCCACGAACAAATTTGGCATTTTTAACGTCGGAATCCCGATCACCCAAAAAATGGTGTGCAATAGCACACGAAAATCGTCAAAATGAGGCGTATGCTCGCTCCGGAGCTCGTTTGACCTTCCAAACGACCCAGAAAACCCGTGATGGCCAACCGTATGCATAGACAACGTCTTGACGGACGTCCACGAACAAATTTGGCATTTTTGACGTTGGAATCCTGATCACCCAAAAAATGGTGTGCAATAGCACACGAAAATCGTCAAAATGAGGCGTATGCTCGCTCCGGGGCTCGTTTGACCTTCCAAATGGCCCAGAAAACCTGTGATGGCCAACCGTATGCATAGACAACGTCTTGACGGACGTCCACGAACAAATTTGGCATTTTTGACGTCGGAATCCCGATTACCCAAAAAATGGTGTGCAATAGCACACGAAAATCGTCAAAATGAGGCGTATGCTCGCTCCGGGGCTCGTTTGACCTTCCAAATGGCCCAGAAAACCCGTGATGGCCAACCGTATGCATAGACAACGTCTTGACGGACGTCCACGAACAAATTTGGCATTTTTGACGTCGGAATCCCGATCACCCAAAAAATGGTGTGCAATAGCACACGAAAATCGTCAAAATGAGGCGTATGCTCGCTCCGGGGCTCGTTTGACCTTCCAAACGATCCAGAAAACCCGTGATGGCCAACCGTATGCATAGACAACATCTTGACGGACGTCCACGAACAAATTTGGCATTTTTGACGTTGGAATCCTAATCACCCAAAAAATGGTGTGCAATAGCACACGAAAATCGTCAAAATGAGGTGTATGCTCGCTCCGGGGCTCGTTTGACCTTCCAAACGGCCCAGAAAACCCGTGATGGCCAATCGTATGCATAGACAACGTCTTGAAGGACGTCCACGAACAAATTTGGCATTTTTGACGTCGGAATCCTGATCACCCAAAAAATGGTGTGCAATAGCACACGAAAATCGTCAAAATGAGGCGTATGCTCGCTCCGGGGCTCGTTTGACCTTCCAAATGGCCCAAAAAACCCGTGATGGCCAACCGTATGCATAGACAACGTCTTGACGGACGTCCACGAACAAATTTGGCATTTTTGACGTCAGAATCCTGATCACCCCAAAAATGGTGTGCAATAGCACACGAAAATCGTCAAAATGAGGCGTATGCTCGCTCCGGGGCTCGTTTGACCTTCCAAATGGCCCAGAAAACCTGTGATGGCCAACCGTATGCATAGACAACGTCTTGACGGACGTCCACGAACAAATTTGGCATTTTTGACGTCGGAATCCCGATCACCCAAAAAATGGTGTGCAATAGCACACGAAAATCGTCAAAATGAGGCGTATGGTCGCTCCGGGGCTCGTTTGACCTTCCAAACGACCCAGAAAACCCGTGATGGCCAACCATATGCATAGACAACGTCTTGACGGACGTCCACGAACAAATTTGGCATTTTTGACGTCGGAATCCTGATCACCCAAAAAATGGTGTGCAATAGCACACGAAAATCATCAAAATGAGGCGTATGCTCGCTCCGGGGCTCGTTTGACCTTCCAAATGGCCCAGAAAACCCGTGATGGCCAACCGTATGCATAGACAACGTCTTGACGGACGTCCACGAACAAATTTGGCATTTTTGACGTCGGAATCCCGATCACCCAAAAAATGGTGTGCAATAGCACACGAAAATCGTCAAAATGAGGCGTATGCTCGCTCCGGGGCTCGTTTGACCTTCCAAACGACCCAGAAAACCCGTGATGGCCAACCGTATGCATAGACAATGTCTTGACGGACGTCCACGAACAAATTTGGCATTTTTGACGTCGGAATCCTGATCACCCAAAAAATGGTGTGCAATAGCACACGAAAATCGTCAAAATGAGGCGTATGCTCGCTCCGGGGCTCGTTTGACCTTCCAAATGGCCCAGAAAACCCGTGATGGCAAACCTTATGCATAGACAACGTCTTGACATACGTCCACGAACAAATTTGGCATTTTTGACGTCGGAATCCCGATCACCCAAAAAATGGTGTGCAATAGCACACGAAAATCGTCAAAATGAGGCGTATGCTCGCTCCGGGGCTCGTTTGACCTTCCAAATGGCCCAGAAAACCCGTGATGGCCAACCGTATGCATAGACAACGTCTTGACGGACGTCCACGAACAAATTTGGCATTTTTGACATCGGAATCCCGATCACCCAAAAAATGGTGTGCAATAGCACACGAAAATTGTCAAAATGAGGCGTATGCTCGCTCCAGGGCTCGTTTGACCTTCCAAACGACCCAGAAAACCCGTGATGGCTAACCGTATGCATAGACAACGTCTTGACGGACGTCCACGAACAAATTTGGCATTTTTGACGTCGGAATCCTGATCACCCAAATAATGGTGTGCAATAGCACACGAAAATCGTCAAAATGAGGCATATGCTCGCTCCGGGGCTCGTTTGACCTTCCAAATGGCCCAGAAAACCCGTGATGGCCAACCGTATGCATAGATAACGTCTTGACGGACGTCCACGAACAAATTTGGTATTTTTGACGTCGGAATCCCGATCACCCAAAAAATGGTGTGCAATAGCACACGAAAATCGTCAAAATGAGGCGTATGCGCGCTCCGGGGCTCGTTTGACCTTCCAAACGACCCAGAAAACCCGTGATGGCCAACCGTATGCATAGACAATGTCTTGACGGACGTCCACGAACAAATTTGGCATTTTTGACGTCGGAATCCTGATCACCCAAAAAATGGTGTGCAATAGCACACGAAAATCGTCAAAATGAGGCGTATGCTCGCTCCGGGGCTCGTTTGACCTTCCAAATGGCCCAGAAAACCCGTGATGGCCAACCGTATGCATAGACAACGTCTTGACGGACGTCCACGAACAAATTTGGCATTTTTAACGTCGGAATCCCGATCACCCAAAAAATGGTGTGCAATAGCACACGAAAATCGTCAAAATGAGGCGTATGCTCGCTCCGGAGCTCGTTTGACCTTCCAAACGACCCAGAAAACCCGTGATGGCCAACCGTATGCATAGACAACGTCTTGACGGACGTCCACGAACAAATTTGGCATTTTTGACGTCGGAATCCTGATCACCCAAAAAATGGTGTGCAATAGCACACGAAAATCGTCAAAATGAGGCGTATGCTCGCTCCGGGGCTCGTTTGACCTTCCAAATGGCCCAGAAATCCCGTGATGGCCAACCGTATGCATAGACAATGTCTTGACGGATGTCCACGAACAAATTTGGCATTTTTGACGTCGGAATCCCGATCACCCAAAAAATGGTGTGCAATAGCACACGAAAATCGTCAAAATGAGGCGTATGCTCGCTCCGGGGCTCGTTTGACCTTCCAAATGGCCCAGAAAACCCGTGATGGCCAACCGTATGCATAGACAACGTCTTGACGGACGTCCACGAACAAATTTTGCATTTTTGACGTCGGAATCCCGATCACCCAAAAAATGGTGTGCAATAGCACACGAAAATCGTCAAAATGAGGCGTATGCTCGCTCCGGGGCTCGTTTGACCTTCCAAACGACCCAGAAAACCTGTGATGGCCAACCGTATGCATAGACAACGTCTTGACGGACGTCCATGAACAAATTTGGCATTTTTGACGTCGGAATCCTGATCACCCAAAAAATGGTGTGCAATAGCACACGAAAATCGTCAAAATGAGGCGTATGCTCGCTCCGGGGCTCGTTTGACCTTCCAAATGGCCCAGAAAACCCGTGATGGCCAACCGTATGCATAGACAACGTCTTGACGGACGTCCACGAACAAATTTGGCATTTTTGATGTCGGAATCCCGATCACCCAAAAAATGGTGTGCAATAGCACACGAAAATCGTCAAAATGAGGCGTATGCTCGCTCCGGGGCTCGTTTGACCTTCCAAACAACCCAGAAAACCCGTGATGGCCAACCGTATGCATAGACAACGTCTTGACGGACGTCCACGAACAAATTTGGCATTTTTGACATTGGAATCCTGATCACCCAAAAAATGGTGTGCAATAGCACACGAAAATCGTCAAAATGAGGCGTATGCTCGCTCCGGGGCTCGTTTGACCTTCCAAATGGCCCAGAAAACCCGTGATGGCCAACCGTATGCATAGACAACGTCTTGACGGACGTCCACGAACAAATTTGGCATTTTTGACGTCGGAATCCCGATCACCCAAAAAATGGTGTGCAATAGCACACGAAAATCGTCAAAATGAGGCGTATGCTCGCTCCGGGGCTCGTTTGACCTTCCAAATGGCCCATAAAACCCGTGATGGCCAACCGTATGCATAGACAACGTCTTGACGGACGTCCACGAACAAATTTTGCATTTTTGACGTCGGAATCCCGATCACCCAAAAAAAGGTGTGCAATAGCACACGAAAATCGTCAAAATGAGGCGTATGCTCGCTCCGGGGCTCGTTTGACCTTCCAAACGACCCAGAAAACCCGTGATGGCCAACCGTATGCATAGACAACGTCTTGACGGACGTCCATGAACAAATTTGGCATTTTTGACGTCGGAATCCTGATCACCCAAAAAATGGTGTGCAATAGCACACGAAAATCGTCAAAATGAGGCGTATGCTCGCTCCGGGGCTCGTTTGACCTTCCAAATGGCCCAGAAAACCCGTGATGGCCAACCGTATGCATAGACAACGTCTTGACGGACGTCCACGAACAAATTTGGCATTTTTGACGTCGGAATCCCGATCACCCAAAAAATGGTGTGCAATAGCACACGAAAATCGTCAAAATGAGGCGTATGCTCGCTCCGGGGCTCGTTTGACCTTCCAAACGACCCAGAAAACCCATGATGGCCAACCGTATGCATAGACAACATCTTGACGGACGTCCACGAAAAATTTGGCATTTTTGATGTCGGAATCCTGATCACCCAAAAAATGGTGTGCAATAGCACACGAAAATCGTCAAAATGAGGCGTATGCTCGCTCCGGGGCTCGTTTGACCTTCCAAATGGCCCAGAAAACCCGTGATGGCCAACCGTATGCATAGACAACGTCTTGACGGACGTCCACGAAAAAATTTGGCATTTTTGACGTCGGAATCCCGATCACCCAAAAAATGGTGTGCAATAGCACACGAAAATCGTCAAAATGAGGCGTATGCTCGCTCCGGGGCTCGTTTGACCTTCCAAACGACCCAGAAAACCCGTGATGGCCAACCGTATGCATAGACAACGTCTTGACGGACGTCCACGAATAAATTTGGCATTTTTGACGTTGGAATCCTGATCACCCAAAAAATGGTGTGCAATAGCACACGAAAATCGTCAAAATGAGGCGTATGCTCGCTCCGGGGCTCGTTTGACCTTCCAAATGGCCCAGAAAACCCGTGATGGCCAACCGTATGCATAGACAACGTCTTGACGGACGTCCACGAACAAATTTGGCATTTTTGACGTCGGAATCCCGATCACCCAAAAAATGGTGTGCAATAGCACATGAAAATCGTCAAAATGAGGCGTATGCTCGCTCCGGGGCTCGTTTGACCTTCCAAACGACCCAGAAAACCCGTGATGGCCAACCGTATGCATAGACAACGTCTTGACGGACGTCCATGAACAAATTTGGCATTTTTGACGTCGGAATCCCGATCACCCAAAAAATGGTGTGCAATAGCACACAAAAATCGTCAAAATGAGGCGTATGCTCGCTCCGGGGCTCGTTTGACCTTCCAAATGGCCCAGAAAACCCGTGATGGCCAACCGTATGCATAGACAACATCTTGACGGACGTCCACGAACAAATTTGGCATTTTTGACGTCGGAATCCCGATCACCCAAAAAATGGTGTGCAATAGCACACGAAAATCGTCAAAATGAGGCGTATGCTCGCTCCGGGGCTCGTTTGACCTTCCAAACGACCAAGAAAACCCGTGATGGCCAACCGTATGCATAGACAACATCTTGACAGACGTCCACGAACAAATTTGGCATTTTTGACGTCGGAATCCTGATCACCCAAAAAATGGTGTGCAATAGCACACGAAAATCGTCAAAATGAGGCGTATGCTCGCTCCGGGGCTCGTTTGACCTTCCAAATGGCCCAGAAAACCTGTGATGGCCAACCGTATGCATAGACAACGTCTTGACGGACGTCCACGAACAAATTTGGCATTTTTGACGTCGGAATCCCGATCACCCAAAAAATGGTGTGCAATAGCACACGAAAATCGTCAAAATGAGGCATATGCTCGCTCCGGGGCTCGTTTGACCTTCCAAACGACCCAGAAAACCCGTGATGGCCAACCGTATGCATAGACAACGTCTTGACGGACGTCCACGAACAAATTTGGCATTTTTGACGTCGGAATCCTGATCACCCAAAAAATGGTGTGCAATAGCACACGAAAATCGTCAAAATGAGGCGTATGCTCGCTCCGGGGCTCGTTTGACCTTCCAAATGGCCCAGAAAACCCGTGATGGCAAACCGTATGCATAGACAACGTCTTGACGGACGTCCACGAACAAATTTGGCATTTTTGACGTCGGAATCCCGATCACCCAAAAAATGGTGTGCAATAGCACACGAAAATCGTCAAAATGAGGCGTATGCTCGCTCCGGGGCTCGTTTGACCTTCCAAACGACCCAGAAAACCCGTGATGGCCAACCGTATGCATAGACAACGTCTTGACGGACGTCCACGAACAAATTTGGCATTTTTGACGTCGGAATCCTGATCACCCAAAAAATGGTGTGCAATAGCACACGAAAATCGTCAAAATGAGGCGTATGCTCGCTCCGGGGCTCGTTTGACCTTCCAAATGGCCCAGAAAACCCGTGATGGCCAACCGTATGCATAGACAACGTCTTGACGGACGTCCACGAACAAATTTGGCATTTTTGACGTCGGAATCCCGATCACCCAAAAAATGGTGTGCAATAGCACACGAAAATCGTCAAAATGAGGCGTATGCTGGCTCCGGGGCTACTTTTAACTTCCAAACGACCCAGAAAACCCGTGATGGCCAACCGTATGCATAGACAACGTCTTGACGGACGTCCACGAACAAATTTGGCATTTTTGACGTCGGAATCCTGATCACCCAAAAAATGGTGTGCAATAGCACACGAAAATCGTCAAAATGAGGCGTATGCTCGCTCCGGGGCTCGTTTGACCTTCCAAATGGCCCAGAAAACCTGTGATGGCCAACCGTATGCATAGACAACGTCTTGACGGACGTCCACGAACAAATTTGGCATTTTTGACGTCGGAATCCCGATCACCCAAAAAATGGTGTGCAATAGCACACGAAAATCGTCAAAATGAGGCGTATGGTCGCTCCGGGGCTCGTTTGACCTTCCAAACGACCCAGAAAACCCGTGATGGCCAACCGTATGCATAGACAACGTCTTGACAGACGTCCACGAACAAATTTGGCATTTTTGACGTCGGAATCCTGATCACCCAAAAAATGGTGTGCAATAGCACACGAAAATCGTCAAAATGAGGCGTATGCTCGCTCCGGGGCTCGTTTGACCTTCCAAATGGCCCAGAAAACCCGTGATGGCCAACCGTATGCATAGACAACGTCTTGACGGATGTTCACGAACAAATTTGGCATTTTTGACGTCGGAATCCCGATCACCCAAAAAATGGTTTGCAATAGCACACGAAAATCGTCAAAATGAGGCGTATGCTCGCTCCGGGGCTCGTTTGACCTTCCAAACGACCCAGAAAACCCGTGATGGCCAACCGTATGCATAGACAACGTCTTGACGGACGTCCACGAACAAATTTGGCATTTTTGACGTCGGAATCCTGATCACCCAAAAAATGGTGTGCAATAGCACACGAAAATCGTCAAAATGAGGCGTATGCTCGCTCCGGGGCTCGTTTGACCTTCCAAATGGCCCAGAAAACCCGTGATGGCCAACCGTATGCATAGACAACGTCTTGACGGACGTCCACGAACAAATTTGGCATTTTTGACGTCGGAATCCCGATCACCCAAAAAATGGTGTGCAATAGGAAACGAAAATCGTCAAAATGAGGCGTATGCTCGCTCCGGGGCTTGTTTGACCTTCCAAACGACCCACAAAACCCGTGATGGCTAACCGTATGCATAGACAACGTCTTGGCGGACGTCCACAAACAAATTTGGCATTTTTGACGTCGGAATCCTGATCACCCAAAAAATGGTGTGCAATAGCACACGAAAATCGTCAAAATGAGGCGTATGCTCGCTCCGGGGCTCGTTTGACCTTCCAAATGGCCCAGAAAACCCGTGATGGCCAACCGTATGCATAGACGACGTCTTGACGGACGTCCACGAACAAATTTGGCATTTTTGACGTCGGAATCCCGATCACCCAAAAAATGGTGTGCAATAGCACACGAAAATCGTCAAAATGAGGCGTATGCTCGCTCCGGGGCTCGTTTGACCTTCCAAACGACCCAGAAAACCCGTGATGGCCAACCGTATGCATAGACAACGTCTTGACGGACGTCCACGAACAAATTTGGCATTTTTGACGTCGGAATCCTGATCACCCAAAAAATGGTGTGCAATAGCACACGAAAATCGTCAAAATGAGGCGTATGCTCGCTCTGGGGCTCGTTTGACCTTCCAAACGACCCAGAAAACCCGTGATGGCTAACCGTATGCATAGACAACGTCTTGACGGACGTCCACGAACAAATTTGGCATTTTTGACGTCGGAATCCTGATCACCCAAATAATGGTGTGCAATAGCACACGAAAATCGTCAAAATGAGGCATATGCTCGCTCCGGGGCTCGTTTGACCTTCCAAATGGCCCAGAAAACCCGTGATGGCCAACCGTATGCATAGATAACGTCTTGACGGACGTCCACGAACAAATTTGGTATTTTTGACGTCGGAATCCCGATCACCCAAAAAATGGTGTGCAATAGCACACGAAAATCGTCAAAATGAGGCGTATGCGCGCTCCGGGGCTCGTTTGACCTTCCAAACGACCCAGAAAACCCGTGATGGCCAACCGTATGCATAGACAATGTCTTGACGGACGTCCACGAACAAATTTGGCATTTTTGACGTCGGAATCCTGATCACCCAAAAAATGGTGTGCAATAGCACACGAAAATCGTCAAAATGAGGCGTATGCTCGCTCCGGGGCTCGTTTGACCTTCCAAATGGCCCAGAAAACCCGTGATGGCCAACCGTATGCATAGACAACGTCTTGACGGACGTCCACGAACAAATTTGGCATTTTTAACGTCGGAATCCCGATCACCCAAAAAATGGTGTGCAATAGCACACGAAAATCGTCAAAATGAGGCGTATGCTCGCTCCGGAGCTCGTTTGACCTTCCAAACGACCCAGAAAACCCGTGATGGCCAACCGTATGCATAGACAACGTCTTGACGGACGTCCACGAACAAATTTGGCATTTTTGACGTCGGAATCCTGATCACCCAAAAAATGGTGTGCAATAGCACACGAAAATCGTCAAAATGAGGCGTATGCTCGCTCCGGGGCTCGTTTGACCTTCCAAATGGCCCAGAAATCCCGTGATGGCCAACCGTATGCATAGACAATGTCTTGACGGATGTCCACGAACAAATTTGGCATTTTTGACGTCGGAATCCCGATCACCCAAAAAATGGTGTGCAATAGCACACGAAAATCGTCAAAATGAGGCGTATGCTCGCTCCGGGGCTCGTTTGACCTTCCAAATGGCCCAGAAAACCCGTGATGGCCAACCGTATGCATAGACAACGTCTTGACGGACGTCCACGAACAAATTTGGCATTTTTAACGTCGGAATCCCGATCACCCAAAAAATGGTGTGCAATAGCACACGAAAATCGTCAAAATGAGGCGTATGCTCGCTCCGGAGCTCGTTTGACCTTCCAAACGACCCAGAAAACCCGTGATGGCCAACCGTATGCATAGACAACGTCTTGACGGACGTCCACGAACAAATTTGGCATTTTTGACGTTGGAATCCTGATCACCCAAAAAATGGTGTGCAATAGCACACGAAAATCGTCAAAATGAGGCGTATGCTCGCTCCGGGGCTCGTTTGACCTTCCAAATGGCCCAGAAAACCTGTGATGGCCAACCGTATGCATAGACAACGTCTTGACGGACGTCCACGAACAAATTTGGCATTTTTGACGTCGGAATCCCGATTACCCAAAAAATGGTGTGCAATAGCACACGAAAATCGTCAAAATGAGGCGTATGCTCGCTCCGGGGCTCGTTTGACCTTCCAAATGGCCCAGAAAACCCGTGATGGCCAACCGTATGCATAGACAACGTCTTGACGGACGTCCACGAACAAATTTGGCATTTTTGACGTCGGAATCCCGATCACCCAAAAAATGGTGTGCAATAGCACACGAAAATCGTCAAAATGAGGCGTATGCTCGCTCCGGGGCTCGTTTGACCTTCCAAACGATCCAGAAAACCCGTGATGGCCAACCGTATGCATAGACAACATCTTGACGGACGTCCACGAACAAATTTGGCATTTTTGACGTTGGAATCCTAATCACCCAAAAAATGGTGTGCAATAGCACACGAAAATCGTCAAAATGAGGTGTATGCTCGCTCCGGGGCTCGTTTGACCTTCCAAACGGCCCAGAAAACCCGTGATGGCCAATCGTATGCATAGACAACGTCTTGAAGGACGTCCACGAACAAATTTGGCATTTTTGACGTCGGAATCCTGATCACCCAAAAAATGGTGTGCAATAGCACACGAAAATCGTCAAAATGAGGCGTATGCTCGCTCCGGGGCTCGTTTGACCTTCCAAATGGCCCAAAAAACCCGTGATGGCCAACCGTATGCATAGACAACGTCTTGACGGACGTCCACGAACAAATTTGGCATTTTTGACGTCAGAATCCTGATCACCCCAAAAATGGTGTGCAATAGCACACGAAAATCGTCAAAATGAGGCGTATGCTCGCTCCGGGGCTCGTTTGACCTTCCAAATGGCCCAGAAAACCTGTGATGGCCAACCGTATGCATAGACAACGTCTTGACGGACGTCCACGAACAAATTTGGCATTTTTGACGTCGGAATCCCGATCACCCAAAAAATGGTGTGCAATAGCACACGAAAATCGTCAAAATGAGGCGTATGGTCGCTCCGGGGCTCGTTTGACCTTCCAAACGACCCAGAAAACCCGTGATGGCCAACCATATGCATAGACAACGTCTTGACGGACGTCCACGAACAAATTTGGCATTTTTGACGTCGGAATCCTGATCACCCAAAAAATGGTGTGCAATAGCACACGAAAATCATCAAAATGAGGCGTATGCTCGCTCCGGGGCTCGTTTGACCTTCCAAATGGCCCAGAAAACCCGTGATGGCCAACCGTATGCATAGACAACGTCTTGACGGACGTCCACGAACAAATTTGGCATTTTTGACGTCGGAATCCCGATCACCCAAAAAATGGTGTGCAATAGCACACGAAAATCGTCAAAATGAGGCGTATGCTCGCTCCGGGGCTCGTTTGACCTTCCAAACGACCCAGAAAACCCGTGATGGCCAACCGTATGCATAGACAATGTCTTGACGGACGTCCACGAACAAATTTGGCATTTTTGACGTCGGAATCCTGATCACCCAAAAAATGGTGTGCAATAGCACACGAAAATCGTCAAAATGAGGCGTATGCTCGCTCCGGGGCTCGTTTGACCTTCCAAATGGCCCAGAAAACCCGTGATGGCAAACCTTATGCATAGACAACGTCTTGACATACGTCCACGAACAAATTTGGCATTTTTGACGTCGGAATCCCGATCACCCAAAAAATGGTGTGCAATAGCACACGAAAATCGTCAAAATGAGGCGTATGCTCGCTCCGGGGCTCGTTTGACCTTCCAAATGGCCCAGAAAACCCGTGATGGCCAACCGTATGCATAGACAACGTCTTGACGGACGTCCACGAACAAATTTGGCATTTTTGACATCGGAATCCCGATCACCCAAAAAATGGTGTGCAATAGCACACGAAAATTGTCAAAATGAGGCGTATGCTCGCTCCAGGGCTCGTTTGACCTTCCAAACGACCCAGAAAACCCGTGATGGCTAACCGTATGCATAGACAACGTCTTGACGGACGTCCACGAACAAATTTGGCATTTTTGACGTCGGAATCCTGATCACCCAAATAATGGTGTGCAATAGCACACGAAAATCGTCAAAATGAGGCATATGCTCGCTCCGGGGCTCGTTTGACCTTCCAAATGGCCCAGAAAACCCGTGATGGCCAACCGTATGCATAGATAACGTCTTGACGGACGTCCACGAACAAATTTGGTATTTTTGACGTCGGAATCCCGATCACCCAAAAAATGGTGTGCAATAGCACACGAAAATCGTCAAAATGAGGCGTATGCGCGCTCCGGGGCTCGTTTGACCTTCCAAACGACCCAGAAAACCCGTGATGGCCAACCGTATGCATAGACAATGTCTTGACGGACGTCCACGAACAAATTTGGCATTTTTGACGTCGGAATCCTGATCACCCAAAAAATGGTGTGCAATAGCACACGAAAATCGTCAAAATGAGGCGTATGCTCGCTCCGGGGCTCGTTTGACCTTCCAAATGGCCCAGAAAACCCGTGATGGCCAACCGTATGCATAGACAACGTCTTGACGGACGTCCACGAACAAATTTGGCATTTTTAACGTCGGAATCCCGATCACCCAAAAAATGGTGTGCAATAGCACACGAAAATCGTCAAAATGAGGCGTATGCTCGCTCCGGAGCTCGTTTGACCTTCCAAACGACCCAGAAAACCCGTGATGGCCAACCGTATGCATAGACAACGTCTTGACGGACGTCCACGAACAAATTTGGCATTTTTGACGTCGGAATCCTGATCACCCAAAAAATGGTGTGCAATAGCACACGAAAATCGTCAAAATGAGGCGTATGCTCGCTCCGGGGCTCGTTTGACCTTCCAAATGGCCCAGAAATCCCGTGATGGCCAACCGTATGCATAGACAATGTCTTGACGGATGTCCACGAACAAATTTGGCATTTTTGACGTCGGAATCCCGATCACCCAAAAAATGGTGTGCAATAGCACACGAAAATCGTCAAAATGAGGCGTATGCTCGCTCCGGGGCTCGTTTGACCTTCCAAATGGCCCAGAAAACCCGTGATGGCCAACCGTATGCATAGACAACGTCTTGACGGACGTCCACGAACAAATTTTGCATTTTTGACGTCGGAATCCCGATCACCCAAAAAATGGTGTGCAATAGCACACGAAAATCGTCAAAATGAGGCGTATGCTCGCTCCGGGGCTCGTTTGACCTTCCAAACGACCCAGAAAACCTGTGATGGCCAACCGTATGCATAGACAACGTCTTGACGGACGTCCATGAACAAATTTGGCATTTTTGACGTCGGAATCCTGATCACCCAAAAAATGGTGTGCAATAGCACACGAAAATCGTCAAAATGAGGCGTATGCTCGCTCCGGGGCTCGTTTGACCTTCCAAATGGCCCAGAAAACCCGTGATGGCCAACCGTATGCATAGACAACGTCTTGACGGACGTCCACGAACAAATTTGGCATTTTTGATGTCGGAATCCCGATCACCCAAAAAATGGTGTGCAATAGCACACGAAAATCGTCAAAATGAGGCGTATGCTCGCTCCGGGGCTCGTTTGACCTTCCAAACAACCCAGAAAACCCGTGATGGCCAACCGTATGCATAGACAACGTCTTGACGGACGTCCACGAACAAATTTGGCATTTTTGACATTGGAATCCTGATCACCCAAAAAATGGTGTGCAATAGCACACGAAAATCGTCAAAATGAGGCGTATGCTCGCTCCGGGGCTCGTTTGACCTTCCAAATGGCCCAGAAAACCCGTGATGGCCAACCGTATGCATAGACAACGTCTTGACGGACGTCCACGAACAAATTTGGCATTTTTGACGTCGGAATCCCGATCACCCAAAAAATGGTGTGCAATAGCACACGAAAATCGTCAAAATGAGGCGTATGCTCGCTCCGGGGCTCGTTTGACCTTCCAAATGGCCCATAAAACCCGTGATGGCCAACCGTATGCATAGACAACGTCTTGACGGACGTCCACGAACAAATTTTGCATTTTTGACGTCGGAATCCCGATCACCCAAAAAAAGGTGTGCAATAGCACACGAAAATCGTCAAAATGAGGCGTATGCTCGCTCCGGGGCTCGTTTGACCTTCCAAACGACCCAGAAAACCCGTGATGGCCAACCGTATGCATAGACAACGTCTTGACGGACGTCCATGAACAAATTTGGCATTTTTGACGTCGGAATCCTGATCACCCAAAAAATGGTGTGCAATAGCACACGAAAATCGTCAAAATGAGGCGTATGCTCGCTCCGGGGCTCGTTTGACCTTCCAAATGGCCCAGAAAACCCGTGATGGCCAACCGTATGCATAGACAACGTCTTGACGGACGTCCACGAACAAATTTGGCATTTTTGACGTCGGAATCCCGATCACCCAAAAAATGGTGTGCAATAGCACACGAAAATCGTCAAAATGAGGCGTATGCTCGCTCCGGGGCTCGTTTGACCTTCCAAACGACCCAGAAAACCCATGATGGCCAACCGTATGCATAGACAACATCTTGACGGACGTCCACGAAAAATTTGGCATTTTTGATGTCGGAATCCTGATCACCCAAAAAATGGTGTGCAATAGCACACGAAAATCGTCAAAATGAGGCGTATGCTCGCTCCGGGGCTCGTTTGACCTTCCAAATGGCCCAGAAAACCCGTGATGGCCAACCGTATGCATAGACAACGTCTTGACGGACGTCCACGAAAAAATTTGGCATTTTTGACGTCGGAATCCCGATCACCCAAAAAATGGTGTGCAATAGCACACGAAAATCGTCAAAATGAGGCGTATGCTCGCTCCGGGGCTCGTTTGACCTTCCAAACGACCCAGAAAACCCGTGATGGCCAACCGTATGCATAGACAACGTCTTGACGGACGTCCACGAATAAATTTGGCATTTTTGACGTTGGAATCCTGATCACCCAAAAAATGGTGTGCAATAGCACACGAAAATCGTCAAAATGAGGCGTATGCTCGCTCCGGGGCTCGTTTGACCTTCCAAATGGCCCAGAAAACCCGTGATGGCCAACCGTATGCATAGACAACGTCTTGACGGACGTCCACGAACAAATTTGGCATTTTTGACGTCGGAATCCCGATCACCCAAAAAATGGTGTGCAATAGCACATGAAAATCGTCAAAATGAGGCGTATGCTCGCTCCGGGGCTCGTTTGACCTTCCAAACGACCCAGAAAACCCGTGATGGCCAACCGTATGCATAGACAACGTCTTGACGGACGTCCATGAACAAATTTGGCATTTTTGACGTCGGAATCCCGATCACCCAAAAAATGGTGTGCAATAGCACACAAAAATCGTCAAAATGAGGCGTATGCTCGCTCCGGGGCTCGTTTGACCTTCCAAATGGCCCAGAAAACCCGTGATGGCCAACCGTATGCATAGACAACATCTTGACGGACGTCCACGAACAAATTTGGCATTTTTGACGTCGGAATCCCGATCACCCAAAAAATGGTGTGCAATAGCACACGAAAATCGTCAAAATGAGGCGTATGCTCGCTCCGGGGCTCGTTTGACCTTCCAAACGACCAAGAAAACCCGTGATGGCCAACCGTATGCATAGACAACATCTTGACAGACGTCCACGAACAAATTTGGCATTTTTGACGTCGGAATCCTGATCACCCAAAAAATGGTGTGCAATAGCACACGAAAATCGTCAAAATGAGGCGTATGCTCGCTCCGGGGCTCGTTTGACCTTCCAAATGGCCCAGAAAACCTGTGATGGCCAACCGTATGCATAGACAACGTCTTGACGGACGTCCACGAACAAATTTGGCATTTTTGACGTCGGAATCCCGATCACCCAAAAAATGGTGTGCAATAGCACACGAAAATCGTCAAAATGAGGCATATGCTCGCTCCGGGGCTCGTTTGACCTTCCAAACGACCCAGAAAACCCGTGATGGCCAACCGTATGCATAGACAACGTCTTGACGGACGTCCACGAACAAATTTGGCATTTTTGACGTCGGAATCCTGATCACCCAAAAAATGGTGTGCAATAGCACACGAAAATCGTCAAAATGAGGCGTATGCTCGCTCCGGGGCTCGTTTGACCTTCCAAATGGCCCAGAAAACCCGTGATGGCAAACCGTATGCATAGACAACGTCTTGACGGACGTCCACGAACAAATTTGGCATTTTTGACGTCGGAATCCCGATCACCCAAAAAATGGTGTGCAATAGCACACGAAAATCGTCAAAATGAGGCGTATGCTCGCTCCGGGGCTCGTTTGACCTTCCAAACGACCCAGAAAACCCGTGATGGCCAACCGTATGCATAGACAACGTCTTGACGGACGTCCACGAACAAATTTGGCATTTTTGACGTCGGAATCCTGATCACCCAAAAAATGGTGTGCAATAGCACACGAAAATCGTCAAAATGAGGCGTATGCTCGCTCCGGGGCTCGTTTGACCTTCCAAATGGCCCAGAAAACCCGTGATGGCCAACCGTATGCATAGACAACGTCTTGACGGACGTCCACGAACAAATTTGGCATTTTTGACGTCGGAATCCCGATCACCCAAAAAATGGTGTGCAATAGCACACGAAAATCGTCAAAATGAGGCGTATGCTGGCTCCGGGGCTACTTTTAACTTCCAAACGACCCAGAAAACCCGTGATGGCCAACCGTATGCATAGACAACGTCTTGACGGACGTCCACGAACAAATTTGGCATTTTTGACGTCGGAATCCTGATCACCCAAAAAATGGTGTGCAATAGCACACGAAAATCGTCAAAATGAGGCGTATGCTCGCTCCGGGGCTCGTTTGACCTTCCAAATGGCCCAGAAAACCTGTGATGGCCAACCGTATGCATAGACAACGTCTTGACGGACGTCCACGAACAAATTTGGCATTTTTGACGTCGGAATCCCGATCACCCAAAAAATGGTGTGCAATAGCACACGAAAATCGTCAAAATGAGGCGTATGGTCGCTCCGGGGCTCGTTTGACCTTCCAAACGACCCAGAAAACCCGTGATGGCCAACCGTATGCATAGACAACGTCTTGACAGACGTCCACGAACAAATTTGGCATTTTTGACGTCGGAATCCTGATCACCCAAAAAATGGTGTGCAATAGCACACGAAAATCGTCAAAATGAGGCGTATGCTCGCTCCGGGGCTCGTTTGACCTTCCAAATGGCCCAGAAAACCCGTGATGGCCAACCGTATGCATAGACAACGTCTTGACGGATGTTCACGAACAAATTTGGCATTTTTGACGTCGGAATCCCGATCACCCAAAAAATGGTTTGCAATAGCACACGAAAATCGTCAAAATGAGGCGTATGCTCGCTCCGGGGCTCGTTTGACCTTCCAAACGACCCAGAAAACCCGTGATGGCCAACCGTATGCATAGACAACGTCTTGACGGACGTCCACGAACAAATTTGGCATTTTTGACGTCGGAATCCTGATCACCCAAAAAATGGTGTGCAATAGCACACGAAAATCGTCAAAATGAGGCGTATGCTCGCTCCGGGGCTCGTTTGACCTTCCAAATGGCCCAGAAAACCCGTGATGGCCAACCGTATGCATAGACAACGTCTTGACGGACGTCCACGAACAAATTTGGCATTTTTGACGTCGGAATCCCGATCACCCAAAAAATGGTGTGCAATAGGAAACGAAAATCGTCAAAATGAGGCGTATGCTCGCTCCGGGGCTTGTTTGACCTTCCAAACGACCCACAAAACCCGTGATGGCTAACCGTATGCATAGACAACGTCTTGGCGGACGTCCACAAACAAATTTGGCATTTTTGACGTCGGAATCCTGATCACCCAAAAAATGGTGTGCAATAGCACACGAAAATCGTCAAAATGAGGCGTATGCTCGCTCCGGGGCTCGTTTGACCTTCCAAATGGCCCAGAAAACCCGTGATGGCCAACCGTATGCATAGACGACGTCTTGACGGACGTCCACGAACAAATTTGGCATTTTTGACGTCGGAATCCCGATCACCCAAAAAATGGTGTGCAATAGCACACGAAAATCGTCAAAATGAGGCGTATGCTCGCTCCGGGGCTCGTTTGACCTTCCAAACGACCCAGAAAACCCGTGATGGCCAACCGTATGCATAGACAACGTCTTGACGGACGTCCACGAACAAATTTGGCATTTTTGACGTCGGAATCCTGATCACCCAAAAAATGGTGTGCAATAGCACACGAAAATCGTCAAAATGAGGCGTATGCTCGCTCTGGGGCTCGTTTGACCTTCCAAATGGCCCAGAAAACCCGTGATGGCCAACCGTATGCATAGAAAACGTCTTGACAGACGTCCACGAACAAATTTGGCATTTTTGACGTCGGAATCCTGATCACCCAAAAAATGGTGTGCAATAGCACACGAAAATCGTCAAAATGAGGCGTATGCTCGCTCCGGGGCTCGTTTGACCATCCAAATGGCCCAGAAAACCCGTGATGGCCAACCGTATGCATAGACAACGTCTTGACGGACGTCCACGAACAAATTTGGCATTTTTGACGTCGGAATCCCGATCACCCAAAAAATGGTGTGCAATAGCACACGAAAATCGTCAAAATGAGGCGTATGCTCGCTCCGGGGCTCGTTTGACCTTCCAAACGACCCACAAAACCCGTGATGGCCAACCGTATGCATAGACAACGTCTTGGCGGACGTCCACGAACAAATTTGGCATTTTTGACGTCGGAATCCTGATCACCCAAAAAATGGTGTGCAATAGCACACGAAAATCGTCAAAATGAGGCGTATGCTCGCTCCGGGGCTCGTTTGACCTTCCAAATGGCCCAGAAAACCCGTGATGGCCAACCATATGCATAGACAACGTCTTGACGGACGTCCACGAACAAATTTGGCATTTTTGACGTCGGAATCCCGATCACCCAAAAAATGGTGTGCAATAGCACACAAAAATCGGCAAAATGAGGCGTATGCTCGCTCTGGAGCTCGTTTGACCTTCCAAATGGCCCAGAAAACCCGAGATGGCCAACCGTATGCATAGACAACGTCTTGACGGACGTCCACGAACAAATTTGGCATTTTTGACGTCAGAATCTCGATCACCCAAAAAATGGTGTGCAATAGCACACGAAAATCGTCCAAATGAGGCGTATGCTCGCTCCGGGGCTCGTTTGACCTTCCAAATGGCCCAGAAAACCCGTGATGGCCAACCGTATGCATAGACAACGTCTTGACGGACGTCCACGAACAAATTTGGCATTTTTGACGTCGGAATCCCGATCACCCAAAAAAAGGTGTGCAATAGCACACGAAAATCGTCAAAATGAGGCGTATGCTCGCTCCGGGGCTCGTTTGACCTTCCAAACGACCCAGAAAACCCGTGATGGCCAACCGTATGCATAGACAACGTCTTGACGGACGTCCACGAACAAATTTGGCATTTTTGACGTCGGAATCCCGATCACCCAAAAAATGGTGTGCAATTGCACACGAAAATCGTCAAAATGAGGCGTATGCTCGCTCCGGGGCTCGTTTGACCTTCCAAATGGCCCAGAAAACCCGTGATGGCCAACCGTATGCATAGACAACGTCTTGACAGACGTCCACGAACAAATTTGGCATTTTTGACGTCGGAATCCCGATCACCCAAAAAATGGTGTGCAATAGCACACGAAAATCGTCAAAATGAGGCATATGCTCGCTCCGGGGCTCGTTTGACCTTCCAAACGACCCACAAAACCCGTGATGGCCAACCGTATGCATAGACAACGTCTTGGCGGACGTCCACGAACAAATTTGGCATTTTTGACGTCGGAATCCTGATCACCCAAAAAATGGTGTGCAATAGCACACGAAAATCGTCAAAATGAGGCGTATGCTCGCTCCGGGGCTCGTTTGACCTTCCAAATGGCCCAGAAAACCCGTGATGGCCAACCGTATGCATAGACGACGTCTTGACGGACGTCCACGAACAAATTTGGCATTTTTGACGTCGGAATCCCGATCACCCAAAAAATGGTGTGCAATAGCACACGAAAATCGTCAAAATGAGGCGTATGCTCGCTCCGGGGCTCGTTTGACCTTCCAAACGACCCAGAAAACCCGTGATGGCAACCCGTATGCATAGACAACGTCTTGACGGACGTCCACGAACAAATTTGGCATTTTTGACGTCGGAATCCTGATCACCCAAAAAATGGTGTGCAATAGCACACGAAAATCGTCAAAATGAGGCGTATGCTCGCTCCGGGGCTCGTTTGACCTTCCAAATGGCCCAGAAAACCCGTGATGGCCAACCGTATGCATAGACAACGTCTTGACGGACGTCCACGAACAAATTTGGCATTTTTGACGTCGGAATCCCGATCACCCAAAAAATGGTGTGCAATAGCACACGAAAATCGTCAAAATGAGGCGTATGCTCGCTCCGGGGCTCGTTTGACCTTCCAAACGACCCAGAAAACCCGTGATGGCCAACCGTATGCATAGACAACGTCTTGACGGACGTCCACGAACAAATTTGGCATTTTTGACGTCGGAATCCTGATCACCCAAAAAATGGTGTGCAATAGCACACGAAAATCGTCAAAATGAGGCGTATGCTCGCTCCGGGGCTCGTTTGACCTTCCAAATGGCCCAGAAAACCCGTGATGGCCAACCGTATGCATAGACAACGTCTTGACGGACGTCCACGAACAAATTTGGCATTTTTGACGTCGGAATCCCGATCACCCAAAAAATGGTGTGCAATAGCACACGAAAATCGTCAAAATGAGGCGTATGCTCGCTCCGGGGCTCGTTTGACCTTCCAAACGACCCAGAAAACCCGTGATGGCCAACCGTATGCATAGACAACGTCTTGACGGACGTCCACGAACAAATTTGGCATTTTTGACGTCGGAATCCTGATCACCCAAAAAATGGTGTGCAATAGCACACGAAAATCGTCAAAATGAGGCGTATGCTCGCTCCGGGGCTCGTTTGACCTTCCAAATGGCCCAGAAAACCCGTGATGGCCAACCGTATGCATAGACAACGTCTTGACGGACGTCCACGAACAAATTTGGCATTTTTGACGTCGGAATCCCGATCACCCAAAAAATGGTGTGCAATAGCACACGAAAATCGTCAAAATGAGGCGTATGCTCGCTCCGGGGCTCGTTTGACCTTCCAAACGACCCAGAAAACCCGTGATGGCCAACCGTATGCATAGACAACGTCTTGACGGACGTCCACGAACAAATTTGGCATTTTTGACGTCGGAATCCTGATCACCCAAAAAATGGTGTGCAATAGCACACGAAAATCGTCAAAATGAGGCGTATGCTCGCTCCGGGGCTCGTTTGACCTTCCAAATGGCCCAGAAAACCCGTGATGGCCAACCGTATGCATAGACAACGTCTTGACGGACGTCCACGAACAAATTTGGCATTTTTGACGTCGGAATCCCGATCACCCAAAAAATGGTGTGCAATAGCACACGAAAATCGTCAAAATGAGGCGTATGCTCGCTCCGGGGCTCGTTTGACCTTCCAAACGACCCAGAAAACCCGTGATGGCCAACCGTATGCATAGACAACGTCTTGACGGACGTCCACGAACAAATTTGGCATTTTTGATGTCGGAATCCTGATCACCCAAAAAATGGTGTGCAATAGCACACGAAAATCGTCAAAATGAGGCGTATGCTCGCTCCGGGGCTCGTTTGACCTTCCAAATGGCCCAGAAAACCCGTGATGGCCAACCGTATGCATAGACAACGTCTTGACGGACGTCCACGAACAAATTTGGCATTTTTGACGTCGGAATCCCGATCACCCAAAAAATGGTGTGCAATAGCACACGAAAATCGTCAAAATGAGGCGTATGGTCGCTCCGGGGCTCGTTTGACCTTCCAAACGACCCAGAAAACCCGTGATGGCCAACCGTATGCATAGACAACGTCTTGACGGACGTCCACGAACAAATTTGGCATTTTTGACGTCGGAATCCTGATCACCCAAAAAATGGTGTGCAATAGCACACGAAAATCGTCAAAATGAGGCGTATGCTCGCTCCGGGGCTCGTTTGACCTTCCAAATGGCCCAGAAAACCCGTGATGGCCAACCGTATGCATAGACAACGTCTTGACAGACGTCCACGAACAAATTTGGCATTTTTGACGTCGGAATCCTGATTACCCAAAAAATGGTGTGCAATAGCACACGAAAATCGTCAAAATGAGGCGTATGCTCGCTCCGGGGCTCGTTTGACCTTCCAAATGGCCCAGAAAACCCGTGATGGCCAACCGTATGCATAGAAAACGTCTTGACGGACGTCCACGAACAAATTTGGCATTTTTGACGTCGGAATCCTAATCACCCAAAAAATGGTGTGCAATAGCACACGAAAATCGTCAAAATGAGGCGTATGCTCGCTCCGGGGCTCGTTTGACCTTCCAAACGGCCCAGAAAACCCGTGATGGCCAATCGTATGCATAGACAACGTCTTGAAGGACGTCCACGAACAAATTTGGCATTTTTGACGTCGGAATCCCGATCACCCAAAAAATGGTGTGCAATAGCACACGAAAATCGTCAAAATGAGGCGTATGCTCGCTCCGGGGCTCGTTTGACCTTCCAAATGGCCCAAAAAACCCGTGATGGCCAACCGTATGCATAGACAACGTCTTGACGGACGTCCACGAACAAATTTGGCATTTTTGACGTCAGAATCCTGATCACCCCAAAAATGGTGTGCAATAGCACACGAAAATCGTCAAAATGAGGCGTATGCTCGCTCCGGGGCTCGTTTGACCTTCCAAATGGCCCAGAAAACCTGTGATGGCCAACCGTATGCATAGACAACGTCTTGACGGACGTCCACGAACAAATTTGGCATTTTTGACGTCGGAATCCCGATCACCCAAAAAATGGTGTGCAATAGCACACGAAAATCGTCAAAATGAGGCGTATGGTCGCTCCGGGGCTCGTTTGACCTTCCAAACGACCCAGAAAACCCGTGATGGCCAACCGTATGCATAGACAACGTCTTGACGGACGTCCACGAACAAATTTGGCATTTTTGACGTCGGAATCCTGATCACCCAAAAAATGGTGTGCAATAGCACACGAAAATCATCAAAATGAGGCGTATGCTCGCTCCGGGGCTCGTTTGACCTTCCAAATGGCCCAGAAAACCCGTGATGGCCAACCGTATGCATAGACAACGTCTTGACGGACGTCCACGAACAAATTTGGCATTTTTGACGTCGGAATCTCGATCACCCAAAAAATGGTGTGCAATAGCACACGAAAATCGTCAAAATGAGGCGTATGCTCGCTCCGGGGCTCGTTTGACCTTCCAAACGACCCAGAAAACCCGTGATGGCCAACCGTATGCATAGACAATGTCTTGACGGACGTCCACGAACAAATTTGGCATTTTTGACGTCGGAATCCTGATCACCCAAAAAATGGTGTGCAATAGCACACGAAAATCGTCAAAATGAGGCGTATGCTCGCTCCGGGGCTCGTTTGACCTTCCAAATGGCCCAGAAAACCCGTGATGGCCAACCTTATGCATAGACAACGTCTTGACATACGTCCACGAACAAATTTGGCATTTTTGACGTCGGAATCCCGATCACCCAAAAAATGGTGTGCAATAGCACACGAAAATCGTCAAAATGAGGCGTATGCTCGCTCCGGGGCTCGTTTGACCTTCCAAATGGCCCAGAAAACCCGTGATGGCCAACCGTATGCATAGACAACATCTTGACGGACGTCCACGAACAAATTTGGCATTTTTGACATCGGAATCCCGATCATCCAAAAAATGGTGTGCAATAGCACACGAAAATCGTCAAAATGAGGCGTATGCTCGCTCCGGGGCTCGTTTGACCTTCCAAACGACCCAGAAAACCCGTGATGGCCAACCGTATGCATAGACAACGTCTTGACGGACGTCCACGAACAAATTTGGCATTTTTGACGTCGGAATCCTGATCACCCAAAAAATGGTGTGCAATAGCACACGAAAATCGTCAAAATGAGGCGTATGCTCGCTCCGGGGCTCGTTTGACCTTCCAAATGGCCCAGAAAACCCGTGATGGCCAACCGTATGCATAGACAACGTCTTGACGGACGTCCACGAACAAATTTGGCATTTTTGACGTCGGAATCCCGATCACCCAAAAAATGGTGTGCAATAGCACACGAAAATCGTCAAAATGAGGCGTATGCTCGCTCCGGGGCTCGTTTGACCTTCCAAACGACCCAGAAAACCCGTGATGGCCAACCGTATGCATAGACAATGTCTTGACGGACGTCCACGAACAAATTTGGCATTTTTGACGTCGGAATCCTGATCACCCAAAAAATGGTGTGAAATAGCACACGAAAATCGTCAAAATGAGGCGTATGCTCGCTCCGGGGCTCGTTTGACCTTCCAAATGGCCCAGAAAACCCGTGATGGCCAACCTTATGCATAGACAACGTCTTGACATATGTCCACGAACAAATTTGGCATTTTTGACGTCGGAATCCCGATCACCCAAAAAATGGTGTGCAATAGCACACGAAAATCGTCAAAATGAGGCGTATGCTCGCTCCGGGGCTCGTTTGACCTTCCAAACGACCCAGAAAACCCGTGATGGCCAACCGTATGCATAGACAACGTCTTGACGGACGTCCACGAACAAATTTGGCATTTTTGACGTCGGAATCCTGATCACCCTAAAAATGGTATGCAATAGCACACGAAAATCGTCAAAATGAGGCGTATGCTCGCTCCGGGGCTCGTTTGACCTTCCAAATGGCCCAGAAAACCCGTGATGGCCAACCGTATGCATAGACAACGTCTTGACGGACGTCCACGAACAAATTTGGCATTTTTGACGTCGGAATCCCGATCACCCAAAAAATGGTGTGCAATAGCACACGAAAATCGTCAAAATGAGGCGTATGCACGCTCCGGGGCTCGTTTGACCTTCCAAACGACCCAGAAAACCCGTGATGGCCAACCGTATGCATAGACAATGTCTTGACGGACGTCCACGAACAAATTTGGCATTTTTGACGTCGGAATCCTGATCACCCAAAAAATGGTGTGCAATAGCACACGAAAATCGTCAAAATGAGGCGTATGCTCGCTCCGGGGCTCGTTTGACCTTCCAAATGGCCCAGAAAACCCGTGATGGCCAACCGTATGCATAGACAACGTCTTGACGGACGTCCACGAACAAATTTGGCATTTTTAACGTCGGAATCCCGATCACCCAAAAAATGGTGTGCAATAGCACACGAAAATCGTCAAAATGAGGCGTATGCTCGCTCCGGAGCTCGTTTGACCTTCCAAACGACCCAGAAAACCCGTGATGGCCAACCGTATGCATAGACAACGTCTTGACGGACGTCCACGAACAAATTTGGCATTTTTGACGTCGGAATCCTGATCACCCAAAAAATGGTGTGCAATAGCACACGAAAATCGTCAAAATGAGGCGTATGCTCGCTCCGGGGCTCGTTTGACCTTCCAAATGGCCCAGAAAACCCGTGATGGCCAACCGTATGCATAGACAACGTCTTGACGGATGTCCACGAACAAATTTGGCATTTTTGACGTCGGAATCCCGATCACCCAAAAAATGGTGTGCAATAGCACACGAAAATCGTCAAAATGAGGCGTATGCTCGCTCCGGGGCTCGTTTGACCTTCCAAATGGCCCAGAAAACCCGTGATGGCCAACCGTATGCATAGACAACGTCTTGACGGACGTCCACGAACAAATTTGGCATTTTTGACGTCGGAATCCCGATCACCCAAAAAATGGTGTGCAATAGCACACGAAAATCGTCTAAATGAGGCGTATGCTCGCTCCGGGGCTCGTTTGACCTTCCAAACGACCCAGAAAACCAGTGATGGCCAACCGTATGCATAGACAACGTCTTGACGGACGTCCACGAATAAATTTGGCATTTTTGACGTCGGAATCCTAATCACCCAAAAAATGGTGTGCAATAGCACACGAAAATCGTCAAAATGAGGCGTATGCTCGCTCCGGGGCTCGTTTGACCTTCCAAATGGCCCAGAAAACCGATGATGGCCAACCGTATGCATAGACAACGTCTTGACGAACGTCCACGAACAAATTTGGCATTTTTGACGTCGGAATCCCGATCACCCAAAAAATGGTGTGCAATAGCACACGAAAATCGTCAAAATGAGGCGTATGCTCGCTCCGGGGCTCGTTTGACCTTCCAAACGACCCAGAAAACCCGTGATGGCCAACCGTATGCATAGACAACGTCTTGACGGACGTCCACGAACAAATTTGGCATTTTTGACGTCGGAATCCTGATCACCCAAAAAATGGTGTGCAATAGCACACGAAAATCGTCAAAATGAGGCGTATGCTCGCTCCGGGGCTCGTTTGACCTTCCAAATGGCCCAGAAAACCCGTGATGGCCAACCGTATGCATAGACAACGTCTTGACGGACGTCCACGAACAAATTTGGCATTTTTGACGTCGGAATCACGATCACCCAAAAAATGGTGTGCAATAGCACACGAAAATCGTCAAAATGAGGCGTATGCTCGCTCCGGGGCTCGTTTGACCTTCCAAATGGCCCAGAAAACCCGTGATGGCCAACCGTATGCATAGACAACGTCTTGACGGACGTCCACGAACAAATTTGGCATTTTTGATGTCGGAATCCCGATCACCCAAAAAATGGTGTGCAATAGCACACGAAAATCGTCAAAATGAGGCGTATGCTCGCTCCGGGGCTCGTTTGACCTTCCAAACGACCCAGAAAACCCGTGATGGCCAACCGTATGCATAGACAACGTCTTGACGGACGTCCACGAACAAATTTGGCATTTTTGACGTCGGAATCCTGATCACCCAAAAAATGGTGTGTAATAGCACACGAAAATCGTCAAAATGAGGCGTATGCTCGCTCCGGGGCTCGTTTGACCTTCCAAATGGCCTAGAAAACCCGTGATGGCCAACCGTATGCATAGACAACGTCTTGACGGACGTCCACGAACAAATTTGGCATTTTTGACGTCGGAATCCTGATCACCCAAAAAATGGTGTGCAATAGCACACGAAAATCGTCAAAATGAGGCGTACGCTCGCTCCGGGGCTCGTTTGACCTTCCAAACGACCATGAAAACCCGTGATGGCCAACCGTATGCATAGACAACGTCTTGACGGACGTCCACGAAAAAATTTGGCATTTTTGACGTCGGAATCCTGATCACCCCAAAAATGGTGTGCAATAGCACACGAAAATCGTCAAAATGAGGCGTATGCTCGCTCCGGGGCTCGTTTGACCTTCCAAATGGCCCAGAAAACCCGTGATGGCCAACCGTATGCATAGACGACGTCTTGACGGATGTCCACGAACAAATATGGCATTTTTGACGTCGGAATCCCGATCACCCAAAAAATGGTGTGCAATAGCACACGAAAATCGTCAAAATGAGGCGTATGCTCGCTCCGGGGCTCGTTTGACCTTCCAAACGACCCAGAAAACCCGTGATGGCCAACCGTATGCATAGACAACGTCTTGACGGACGTCCACGAATAAATTTGGCATTTTTGACGTCGGAATCCTGATCACCCAAAAAATGGTGTGCAATAGCACACGAAAATCGTCAAAATGAGGCGTATGCTCGCTCCGGGGCTCGTTTGACCTTCCAAATGGCCCAGAAAACCCGTGATGGCCAACCGTATGCATATACAACGTCTTGACGGACGTCCACGAACAAATTTGGCATTTTTGACGTCGGAATCCCGATCACCCAAAAAATGGTGTGCAATAGCACACGAAAATCGTCAAAATGAGGCGTATGCTCGCTCCGGGGCTCGTTTGACCTTCCAAACGACCCAGAAAACCCGTGATGGCCAACCGTATGCATAGACAATGTCTTGACGGACGTCCACGAACAAATTTGGCATTTTTGACGTCGGAATCCTGATCACCCAAAAAATGGTGTGCAATAGCACACGAAAATCGTCAAAATGAGGCGTATGCTCGCTCCGGGGCTCGTTTGACCTTCCAAATGGCCCAGAAAACCCGTGATGGCCAACCGTATGCATAGACAACGTCTTGACGGACGTCCACGAACAAATTTGGCATTTTTGACGTCGGAATCCCGATCACCCAAAAAATGGTGTGCAATAGCACACGAAAATCGTCAAAATGAGGCGTATTCTCGCTCCGGGGCTCGTTTGACCTTCCAAACGACCCAGAAAACCCATGATGGCCAACCGTATGCATAGACAACGTCTTGACGGACGTCCACGAACAAATTTGGCATTTTTGACGTCGGAATCCTGATCACCCAAAAAATGGTGTGCAATAGCACACGAAAATCGTCAAAATGAGGCGTATGCTCGCTCCGGGGATCGTTTGACCTTCCAAATGGCCTAGAAAACCCGTGATGGCCAACCGTATGCATAGACAACGTCTTGACGGACGTCCACGAACAAATTTTGCATTTTTGACGTTGGAATCCTGATCACCCAAAAAATGGTGTGCAATAGCACACGAAAATCGTCAAAATGAGGCGTATGCTCGCTCCGGGGCTCGTTTGACCTTCCAAACGACCCAGAAAACCCGTGATGGCCAACCGTATGCATAGACAACGTCTTGACGGACGTCCAAGAACAAATTTGGCATTTTTGACGTCGGAATCCTTATCACCCAAAAAATGGTGTGCAATAGCACACGAAAATCGTCAAAATGAGGCGTATGCTCGCTCCGGGGCTCGTTTGACCTTCCAAATGGCCCAGAAAACCCGTGATGGCCAACCGTATGCATAGACAACGTCTTGACGGACGTCCACGAACAAATTTGGCATTTTTGACGTCGGAATCCCGATCACCCAAAAAATGGTGTGCAATAGCACACGAAAATCGTCAAAATGAGGCGTATGCTCGCTCCGGGGCTCGTTTGACCTTCCAAACGACCTAGAAAACCCGTGATGGCCAACCGTATGCATAGACAACGTCTTGACGGACGTCCACGAACAAATTTGGCATTTTTGACGTCGGAATCCTGATCACCCAAAAAATGGTGTGCAATAGCACACGAAAATCGTCAAAATGAGGCGTATGCTCGCTCCGGGGCTCGTTTGACCTTCCAAATGGCCCAAAAAACCCGTGATGGCCAACCGTATGCATAGACATCGTCTTGACGGATGTCCACGAACAAATTTGGCATTTTTGACGTCGGAATCCCGATCACCCAAAAAATGGTGTGCAATAGCACACGAAAATCGTCAAAATGAGGCGTATGCTCGCTCCGGGGCTCGTTTGACCTTCCAAACGACCCAGAAAACCCGTGATGGCCAACCGTATGCATAGACAACGTCTTGACGGACGTCCACGAACAAATTTGGCATTTTTGACGTCGGAATCCTGATCACCCAAAAAATGGTGTGCAATAGCACACGAAAATCGTCAAAATGAGGCGTATGCTCGCTCCGGGGCTTGTTTGACCTTCCAAATGGCCCAGAAAACCCGTGATGGCCAACCGTATGCATAGACAACGTCTTGACGGACGTCCACGAACAAATTTGGCATTTTTGACGTCGGAATCCCGATCACCCAAAAAATGGTGTGCAATAGCACACGAAAATCGTCAAAATGAGGAGTATGCTCGCTCCGGGGCTCGTTTGACCTTCCAAACGACCCAGAAAACCCGTGATGGCCAACCGTATGCATAGACAACGTCTTGACGGACGTCTACGAACAAATTTGGCATTTTTGACGTCGGAATCCTGATCACCCAAAAAATGGTGTGCAATAGCACACGAAAATCGTCAAAATGAGGCGTATGCTCGCTCCGGGGCTCGTTTGACCTTCCAAATGGTCCAGAAAACCCGTGATCGCCAACCGTATGCATAGACAACGTCTTGACGGACGTCCACGAACAAATTTGGCATTTTTGACGTCGGAATCCTGATCACCCAAAAAATGGTGTGCAATAGCACACGAAAATCGTCAAAATGAGGCGTATGCTCGCTCCGGGGCTCGTTTGACCTTCCAAATGGCCCAGAAAACCCGTGATGGCCAACCGTATGCATAGACAACGTCTTGACGGACGTCCACGAACAAATTTGGCATTTTTGACGTCGGAATCCCGATCACCCAAAAAATGGTGTGCAATAGCACACGAAAATCGTCAAAATGAGGCGTATGCTCGCTCCGGGGCTCGTTTGACCTTTCAAACGACCCAGAAAACCCGTGATGGCCAACCGTATGCATAGACAACGTCTTGACGGACGTCCACGAACAAATTTGGCATTTTTGACATTGGAATCCTGATCACCCAAAAAATGGTGTGCAATAGCACACGAAAATCGTCAAAATGAGGCATATGCTCGCTCCGGGGCTCGTTTGACCTTCCAAATGGCCCAGAAAACCCGTGATGGCCAACCGTATGCATAGACAACGTCTTGACGGACGTCCACGAACAAATTTGGCATTTTTGACGTCGGAATCCCGATCACCCAAAAAATGGTGTGCAATAGCACACGAAAATCGTCAAAATGAGGCGTATGCTCGCTCCGGGGCTCGTTTGACCTTCCAAATGGCCCAAAAAACCCGTGATGGCCAACCGTATGCATAGACAACGTCTTGACGGACGTCCACGAACAAATTTGGCATTTTTGACGTCGGAATCCCGATCACCCAAAAAATGGTGTGCAATAGCACACGAAAATCGTCAAAATGAGGCGTATGCTCGCTCCGGGGCTCGTTTGATCTTCCAAACGACCCAGAAAACCCGTGATGGCCAACCGTATGCATAGACAACATCTTGACGGACGTCCACGAACAAATTTGGCATTTTTGACGTCGGAATCCTGATCACCCAAAAAATGGTGTGAAATAGCACACGAAAATCGTCAAAATGAGGCGTATGCTCGCTCCGGGGCTCGTTTGACCTTCCAAATGGCCCAGAAAACCCGTGATGGCCAACCGTATGCATAGAAAACGTCTTGACGGACGTCCACGAACAAATTTGGCATTTTTGACGTCGGAATCCCGATCACCCAAAAAATGGTGTGCAATAGCACACGAAAATCGTCAAAATGAGGCGTATGCTCGCTCCGGGGCTCGTTTGACCTTCCAAACGACCCAGAAAACCCGTGATTGCCAACCGTATGCATAGACAACATCTTGACGGACGTCCACGAACAAATTTGGCATTTTTGACGTCGGATTCCCGATCACCCAAAAAATGGTGTGCAATAGCACACGAAAATCGTCAAAATGAGGCGTATGCTCGCTCCGGGGCTCGTTTGACCTTCCAAATGGCCCAGAAAACCCGTGATGGCCAACTGTATGCATAGACAACGTCTTGACGGATGTCCACGAACAAATTTTGCATTTTTGACGTCGGAATACCGATCACCCAAAAAATGGTGTGCAATAGCACACGAAAATCGTCAAAATGAGGCGTATGCTCGCTCCGGGGCTCGTTTGACCTTCCAAATGGCCCAGAAAACCCGTGATGGCCAACTGTATGCATAGACAACGTCTTGACGGATGTCCACGAACAAATTTGGCATTTTTGACGTCGGAATACCGATCACCCAAAAAATGGTGTGCAATAGCACACGAAAATCGTCAAAATGAGGCGTATGCTCGCTCCGGGGCTCGTTTGACCTTCCAAATGGCCCAGAAAACCCGTGATGGCCAACCGTATGCATAGACAACGTCTTGACGGACGTCCACGAACAAATTTGGCATTTTTGACGTCGGAATCCCGATCACCCAAAAAATGGTGTGCAATAGCATACGAAAATCGTCAAAACGAGGCGTATGCTCGCTCTGGGGCTCGTTTGACCTTCCAAATGGCCCAGAAAACCCGTGATGGCCAACCGTATGCATAGACAACGTCTTGACGGATGTCCACGAACAAATTTGGCATTTTTGACGTCGGAATCCTGATCACCCAAAAAATGGTGTGCAATAGCACACGAAAATCGTCAAAATGAGGCGTATGCTCGCTCCGGGGCTCGTTTGACCTTCCAAATGGCCCAGAAAACCCGTGATGGCCAACCGTATGCATAGACAACGTCTTGACGGACGTCCACGAACAAATTTGGCATTTTTGACGTCGGAATCCCGATCACCCAAAAAATGGTGTGCAATAGCACACGAAAATCGTCAAAATGAGGTGTATGCTCGCTCCGGGGCTCGTTTGACCTTCCAAATGGCCCAGAAAACTCGTGATGGCCAACCGTATGCATAGACAACGTCTTGACGGACGTCAACGAACAAATTTGGCATTTTTGACGTCGGAATCCCGATCACCCAAAAAATGGTGTGCAATAGCACACGAAAATCGTCAAAATGAGGCGTATGCTCGCTCCGGGGCTCGTTTGACCTTCCAAATGGCCCAGAAAACCCGTGATGGCCAACCGTATGCATAGACAACGTCTTGACGGACATCCACGAACAAATTTGGCATTTTTGACGTCGGAATCTTGATCACCCAAAAAATGGTGTTCAATAGCACACAAAAATCGTCAAAATGAGGCGTATGCTTGCTCCGGGGCTCGTTTGACCTTCCAAATGGCCCAAAAAACCCGTGATGGCCAATCGTATGCATAGACAACGTCTTGACGGACGTCCACGAACAAATTTGGCATTTTTGACGTCGGAATCTCGATCACCCAAAAAATGGTGTGCAATAGCACACAAAAATCGTCAAAATGAGGCGTATGCTCGCTCCGGGGCTCGTTTGACCTTCCAAATGGCCCAAAAAACCCGTGATGGCCAATCGTATGCATAGACAACGTCTTGACGGACGTCCACGAACAAATTTGGCATTTTTGACGTCGGAATCTCGATCACCCAAAAAATGGTGTGCAATAGCACACGAAAATCGTCAAAATGAGGCGTATGCTCGCTCCGGGGCTCGTTTGACCTTCCAAATGGCCCAGAAAACCCGTGATGGCCAACCGTATGCATAGACAACGTCTTGACGGACGTCCACGAACAAATTTGGAATTTTTGACGTCGGAATCCCGATCACCCAAAAAATGGTGTGCAATAGCACACGAAAATCGTCAAAATGAGGCGTATGCTCGCTCCGGGGCTCGTTTGACCTTCCAAATGGCCCAGAAAACCCTTGATGGCCAACCGTATGCATAGACAACGTCTTGACGGACGTCCACGAACAAATTTGGCATTTTTGACGTCGGAATCCCGATCACCCAAAAAATGGTGTGCAATAGCACACGAAAATCGTCAAAATGAGGCGTATGCTCGCTCCGGGGCTCGTTTGACCTTCCAAATGGCCCAGAAAACCCGTGATGGCCAACCGTATGCATAGACAACGTCTTGACGGACGTCCACGAACAAATTTGGCATTTTTCATGTCGGAATCCCGATCACCCAAAAAATGGTGTGCAATAGCACACGAAAATCGTCAAAATGAGGCGTATGCTCGCTCCGGGGCTCGTTTGACCTTCCAAATGGCCCAGAAAACCCGTGATGGCCAACCGTATGCATAGACAACGTCTTGACGGACGTCCACGAACAAATTTGGCATTTTTGACGTCGGAATCCCGATCACCCAAAAAATGGTGTGCAATAGCACACGAAAATCGTCAAAATGAGGCGTATGCTCGCTCCGGGGCTCGTTTGACCTTCCAAATGGCCCAGAAAACCCGTGATGGCCAATCGTATGCATAGACAACGTCTTCACGGACGTCCACGAACAAATTTGGCATTTTTGACGTCGAAATCCCGATCACCCAAAAAATGGTGTGCAATAGCACACGAAAATCGTCAAAATGAGGCGTATGCTCGCTCCGGGGCTCGTTTGACCTTCCAAATGGCCCAGAAAACCCGTGATGGCCAACCGTATGCATAGACAACGTCTTGACGGACGTCCACGAACAAATTTGGCATTTTTGACGTCGGAATCCCGATCACCCAAAAAATGGTGTGCAATAGCACACGAAAATCGTCAAAATGAGGCGTATGCTGGCTCCGGTGCTCGTTTGACCTTCCAAATGGCCCAGAAAACCCGTGATGGCCAACCGTATGCATAGACAACGTCTTGATGGACGTCCACGAACAAATTTGGCATTTTTGACGTCGGAGTCCCGATCACCCAAAAAATGGTGTGCAATAGCACACGAAAATCGTCAAAATGAGGCGTATGCTCGCTCCGGGGCTCGTTTGACCTTCCAAATGGCCAAGAAAACCCGTGATGGCCAACCGTATGCATAAACAACGTCTTGACGGACGTCCACGAACAAATTTGGCATTTTTGACGTCGGAATCCCGATTACCCCAAAAATGGTGTGCAATAGCACACGAAAATCGTCAAAATGAGGCGTATGCTCGCTCCGGGGCTCGTTTGACCTTCCAAATGGCCCAGAAAACCCGTGATGGCCAACCGTATGCATAGACAACGTCTTGACGAATGTCCACGAACAAATTTGGCATTTTTGACGTCGGAATCCCGATCACCCAAAAAATGGTGTGCAATAGCACACGAAAATCGTCAAAATGAGGCGTATGCTCGCTCCGGGGCTCGTTTGACCTTCCAAACGACCCAGAAAACCCGTGATGGCCAACCGTATGCATAGACAACGTCTTGATGGACGTCCACGAACAAATTTGGCATTTTTGACGTCGGAATCCCGATCACCCAAAAAATGGTGTGCAATAGCACACGAAAATCGTCAAAACGAGGCGTATGCTCGCTCCGGGGCTCGTTTGACCTTCCAAATGGCCCAGAAAACCCGTGATGGCCAACCGTATGCATAGACAACGTCTTGACGGACGTCCACGAACAAATTTGGCATTTTTGACGTCGGAATCCCGATCACCCAAAAAATGGTGTGCAATAGCACACGAAAATCGTCAAAATGAGGCGTATGCTCGCTTCGGGGCTTGTTTGACCTTCCAAATGGCCCAGAAAACCCGTGATGGCCAACCGTATGCATAGATAACGTCTTGACGGACGTCCACGAACAAATTTTGCATTTTTGACGTCGGAATCCTGATCACCCAAAAAATGGTGTGCAATAGCACACGAAAATCGTCAAAACGAGGCATATGCTCGCTCCGGGGCTCGTTTGACCTTCCAAATGGCCTCGAAAACCCGTGATGGCCAACCGTATGCATAGACAACGTCTTGACGGGCGTCAACAAACAAATTTGGCATTTTTGACGTCGGAATCCCGATCACCCAAAAAATGGTGTGCAATAGCACACGAAAATCGTCAAAATGAGGCGTATGCTCGCTCCGGGGATCGTTTGACCTTCCAAATAGCCCAGAAAACCCGTGATGGCCAACCGTATGCATAGACAACGTCTTGACGGACGTCCACGAACAAATTTGGCATTTTTGACGTCCGAATCCCGATCACCCAAAAAATGGTGTGCAATAGCACACGAAAATCGTCAAAATGAGGCGTATGCTCGCTCCGAGGCTCGTTTGACCTACCAAATGGCCCAGAAAACCCGTGATGGCCAACCGTATGCATAGACAACGTCTTGACGGACGTCCACGAACAAATTTGGCATTTTTGACGTCGGAATCCCGATCACCCAAAAAATGGTGTGCAATAGCACACGAAAATCGTCAAAATGAGGCGTATGCTCGCTCCGGGGCTCGTTTGACCTTCCAAATGGCCCACAAAACCCGTGATGGCCAACCGTATGCATAGACAACGTCTTGACGGACGTCCACGAACAAATTTGGCATTTTTGACGTCGGAATCCCGATCACCCAAAAAATGGTGTGCAATAGCACACGAAAATCGTCAAAATGAGGCGTATGCTCGCTCCGGGGCTCGTTTGACCTTCCAAATGGCCCAGAAAACCCGTGATGGCCAACCGTATGCATAGACAACGTCTTGACGGACGTCCACGAACAAATTTGGCATTTTTGACGTCGGAATCCCGATCACCCAAAAAATGGTGTGCAATAGCACACGAACATCGTCAAAATGAGGCGTATGCTCGCTTCGGGGCTCGTTTGACCTTCCAAATGGCCCAGAAAACCCGTGATGGCCAATCGTATGCATAGACAACGTCTTGACGGACGTCCACGAACAAATTTGGCATTTTTGACGTCGGAATCCCGATCACCCAAAAAATGGTGTGCAATAGCACACGAAAATCGTCAAAATGAGGCGTATGCTCGCTCCGGGGCTCGTTTGACCTTCCAAATGGCCCAGAAAACCCGTGATGGCCAACCGTATGCATAGACAACGTCTTGACGGACGTCCACGAACAAATTTGGCATTTTTCATGTCGGAATCCCGATCACCCAAAAAATGGTGTGCAATAGCACACGAAAATCGTCAAAATGAGGCGTATGCTCGCTCTGGGGCTCGTTTGACCTTCCAAATGGCCCAGAAAACCCGTGATGGCCAACCGTATGCATAGACAACGTCTTGACGGACGTCCACGAACAAATTTGGCATTTTTGACGTCGGAATCCCGATCACCCAAAAAATGGTGTGCAATAGCACACGAAAATCGTCAAAATGAGGCGTATGCTCGCTCCGGGGCTCGTTTGACCTTCCAAATGGCCCAGAAAACCCGTGATGGCCAATCGTATGCATAGACAACGTCTTCACGGACGTCCACGAACAAATTTGGCATTTTTGACGTCGAAATCCCGATCACCCAAAAAATGGTGTGCAATAGCACACGAAAATCGTCAAAATGAGGCGTATGCTCGCTCCGGGGCTTGTTTGACCATCCAAATGGCCCAGAAAACCCGTGATGGCCAACCGTATGCATAGACAACGTCTTGACGGACGTCCACAAACAAATTTGGCATTTTTGACGTCGGAATCCCGATCACCCAAAAAATGGTGTGCAATAGCACACAAAAATCGTCAAAATGAGGCGTATGCTCGCTCCGGGGCTCGTTTGACCTTCCAAATGGCCCAGAAAACCCGTGATGGCCAACCGTATGCATAGACAACGTCTTGACGGATGTCCACGAACAAATTTGGTATTTTTGACGTCGGAATCCCGATCACCCAAAAAATGGTGTGCAATAGCACACGAAAATAGTCAAAATGAGGCGTATGCTCGCTCTGGGGCTCGTTTGACCTTCCAAATGGCCCAGAAAACCCGTGATGGCCAACCGTATGCATAGACAACGTCTTGACGGACATCCACAAACAAATTTGGCATTTTTGACGTCGGAATCCCGATCACCCAAAAAATGGTGTGCAATAGCACATGAAAATCGTCAAAACGAGGCGTATGCTCACTCCGGGGCTCGTTTGACCTTCCAAATGGCCCAGAAAACCCGTGATGGCCAACCGTATGCATAGACAACGTCTTGACGGACGTCCAAGAACAAATTTGGCATTTTTGACGTCGGAATCCCGATCACCCAAAAAATGGTGTGCAATAGCACACGAAAATCGTCAAAATGAGGCGTATGCTCGCTCCGGGGCTCGTTTGACCTTCCAAATGGCCCAGAAAACCTGTGATGGCCAATCGTATGCATAGACAACGTCTTGACGGACGTCCACGAACAAATTTGGCATTTTTGACATCGGAATCTCGATCACCCAAAAAATGGTTGCAATAGCACACGAAAATCGTCAAAACGAGGCGTATGCTCGCTCCGGGTTCGTTTGACCTTCCAAATGGCCCAGAAAACCCGTGATGGCTAACCGTATGCATAGACAACGTCTTGACGGACGTCCACGAACAAATTTGGCATTTTTGACGTCGGAATCCCGATCACCCAAAAAATGGTGTGCAATAGCACATGAAAATCGTCAAAATGAGGCGTATACTCACTCCGGGGCTCGTTTGACCTTCCAAATGGCCTAGAAAACCCAAGATGGCCAACCGTATGCATAGACAACGTCTTGACGGACGTCCACGAACAAATTTGGCATTTTTGACGTCGGAATCCCGATCACCCAAAAAATGGTGTGCAATAGCACACGAAAATCGTAAAAACGAAGCGTATGCTCGCTCCGGGGCTCGTTTGACCTTCCAAATGGCCCAGAAAACCCGTGATGGCCAACCGTATGCAAAGACAACGTCTTGACGGACGTCCACGAACAAATTTGGCATTTTTGACGTCGGAATCCCGATCACCCAAAAAATGGTGTGCAATAGCACACGAAAATCGTCAAAATGAGGCGTATGCTCGCTCCGGGGCTCGTTTGACCTTCCAAATGGCCCAGAAAACCCGTGATGGCAAACCGTATGCATAGACAACGTCTTGACGGACGTCCACGAACAAATGTGGCATTTTTGACGTTGGAATCCCGATCACCCAAAAAATGGTGTGCAATAGCACACGAAAATCGTCAAAATGAGGCGTATGCTCGCTCCGGGGCTCGTTTGACCTTCCAAATGGCCCAGAAAACCCGTGATGGCCAACCGTATGCATAGACAACGTCTTGACGGACGTCCACGAACAAATTTGGCATTTTTGACGTCGGAATCCCGATCACCCAAAAAACGGTGTGCAATAGCACACGAAAATCGTCAAAATGAGGCGTATGCTCGCTCCGGGGCTCGTTTGACCTTCCAAATGGCCCAGAAAACCTGTGATGGCCAATCGTATGCATAGACAATGTCTTGACGGACGTCCACGAACAAATTTGGCATTTTTGACATCGGAATCCCGATCACCCAAAAAATGGTGTGCAATAGCACACGAAAATCGTCAAAACGAGGCGTATGCTCGCTCCGGGTTCGTTTGACCTTCCAAATGGCCCAGAAAACCCGTGATGGCTAACCGTATGCATAGACAACGTCTTGACGGACGTCCACGAACAAATTTGGCATTTTTGACGTCGGAATCCTGATCACCCAAAAAATGGTGTGCAATAGCACATGAAAATCGTCAAAATGAGGCGTATAATCACTCCGGGGCTCGTTTGACCTTCCAAATGGCCTAGAAAACCCAAGATGGCCAACCGTATGCATAGACAACGTCTTGACGGACGTCCACGAACAAATTTGGCATTTTTGACGTCGGAATCCTGATCACCCAAAAAATGGTGTGCAATAGCACACGAAAATCGTAAAAACGAAGCGTATGCTCGCTCCGGGGCTCGTTTGACCTTCCAAATGGCCCAGAAAACCCGTGATGGCCAACCGTATGCATAGACAACGTCTTGATGGACGTCCACGAACAAATTTGGCATTTTTGACGTCGGAATCCCGATCACCCAAAAAATGGTGTGCAATAGCACACGAAAATCGTCAAAATGAGGCGTATGCTCGCTCCGGGGCTCGTTTGACCTTCCAAATGGCCCAGAAAACCCGTGATGGCCAACCGTATGCATAGACAACGTCTTGACGGACGTCCACGAACAAATGTGGCATTTTTGACGTCGGAATCCCGATCACCCAAAAAATGGTGTGCAATAGCACACGAAAATCGTCAAAATGAGGCGTATGCTCGCTCCGGGGCTCGTTTGACCTTCCAAATGGCCCAGAAAACCCGTGATGGCCAACCGTATGCATAGACAACGTCTTGACGGACGTCCACGAACAAATTTGGCATTTTTGACGTCGGAATCCCGATCACCCAAAAAATGGTGTGCAATAGCACACGAAAATCGTCAAAATGAGGCGTATGCTCGCTCCGGGGCTCGTTTGACCTTCCAAATGGCCCAGAAAACCTGTGATGGCCAACCGTACGCATAGACAACGTCTTGACGGACGTCCACGAACAAATTTGGCATTTTTGACGTCGGAATCCCGATCACCCAAAAAATGGTGTGCAATAGCACACGAAAATCGTCAAAACGAGGCGTATGCTCGCTCCGGGGCTCGTTTGACCTTCCAAATGGCCCAGAAAACCCGTGATGGCCAACCGTATGCATAGACAACGTCTTGACAGACATCCACGAACAAATTTGGCATTTTTGACGTCGGAATCCCGATCACCCAAAAACTGGTGTGCAATAGCACATGAAAATCGTCAAAACGAGGCGTATACTCGCTCCGGGGCTCGTTTGACCTTCCAAATGGCCCAGAAAACCCGTAATGGCCAACCGTATGCATAGACAACGTCTTGACGGACGTCCACGAACAAATTTGGCATTTTTGACATCAGAATCCCGATCACCCAAAAAATGGTGTGCAATAGCACACGAAAATCGTAAAAACGAAGCGTATGCTCTCTCCGGGGCTCGTTTGACCTTCCAAATGTCCCAGAAAACCTGTGATGGCCAATCGTATGCATAGACAATGTCTTGACGGACGTCCACGAACAAATTTGGCATTTTTGACATCGGAATCCCGATCACCCAAAAAATGGTGTGCAATAGCACACGAAAATCGTCAAAACGAGGCGTATGCTCGCTCCGGGTTCGTTTGACCTTCCAAATGGCCCAGAAAACCCGTGATGGCTAACCGTATGCATAGACAACGTCTTGACGGACGTCCACGAACAAATTTGGCATTTTTGACGTCGGAATCCTGATCACCCAAAAAATGGTGTGCAATAGCACATGAAAATCGTCAAAATGAGGCGTATAATCACTCCGGGGCTCGTTTGACCTTCCAAATGGCCTAGAAAACCCAAGATGGCCAACCGTATGCATAGACAACGTCTTGACGGACGTCCACGAACAAATTTGGCATTTTTGACGTCGGAATCCTGATCACCCAAAAAATGGTGTGCAATAGCACACGAAAATCGTAAAAACGAAGCGTATGCTCGCTCCGGGGCTCGTTTGACCTTCCAAATGGCCCAGAAAACCCGTGATGGCCAACCGTATGCATAGACAACGTCTTGATGGACGTCCACGAACAAATTTGGCATTTTTGACGTCGGAATCCCGATCACCCAAAAAATGGTGTGCAATAGCACACGAAAATCGTCAAAATGAGGCGTATGCTCGCTCCGGGGCTCGTTTGACCTTCCAAATGGCCCAGAAAACCCGTGATGGCCAACCGTATGCATAGACAACGTCTTGACGGACGTCCACGAACAAATGTGGCATTTTTGACGTCGGAATCCCGATCACCCAAAAAATGGTGTGCAATAGCACACGAAAATCGTCAAAATGAGGCGTATGCTCGCTCCGGGGCTCGTTTGACCTTCCAAATGGCCCAGAAAACCCGTGATGGCCAACCGTATGCATAGACAACGTCTTGACGGACGTCCACGAACAAATTTGGCATTTTTGACGTCGGAATCCCGATCACCCAAAAAATGGTGTGCAATAGCACACGAAAATCGTCAAAATGAGGCGTATGCTCGCTCCGGGGCTCGTTTGACCTTCCAAATGGCCCAGAAAACCTGTGATGGCCAACCGTACGCATAGACAACGTCTTGACGGACGTCCACGAACAAATTTGGCATTTTTGACGTCGGAATCCCGATCACCCAAAAAATGGTGTGCAATAGCACACGAAAATCGTCAAAACGAGGCGTATGCTCGCTCCGGGGCTCGTTTGACCTTCCAAATGGCCCAGAAAACCCGTGATGGCCAACCGTATGCATAGACAACGTCTTGACAGACATCCACGAACAAATTTGGCATTTTTGACGTCGGAATCCCGATCACCCAAAAACTGGTGTGCAATAGCACATGAAAATCGTCAAAACGAGGCGTATACTCGCTCCGGGGCTCGTTTGACCTTCCAAATGGCCCAGAAAACCCGTAATGGCCAACCGTATGCATAGACAACGTCTTGACGGACGTCCACGAACAAATTTGGCATTTTTGACATCAGAATCCCGATCACCCAAAAAATGGTGTGCAATAGCACACGAAAATCGTAAAAACGAAGCGTATGCTCTCTCCGGGGCTCGTTTGACCTTCCAAATGTCCCAGAAAACCCATGATGGCCAACCGTATGCATAGACAACGTCTTGACGGACGTCCACGAACAAATTTGGCATTTTTGACGTCGGAATCCCGATCACCCAAAAAATGGTGTGCAATAGCACATGAAAATCGTCAAAATGAGGCGTATAATCACTCCGGGGCTCGTTTGACCTTCCAAATGGCCTAGAAAACCCAAGATGGCCAACCGTATGCATAGACAACGTCTTGACGGACGTCCACGAACAAATTTGGCAATTTTGACGTCGGAATCCCGATCACCCAAAAAATGGTGTGCAATAGCACACGAAAATCGTAAAAACGAAGCGTATGCTCGCTCCGGGGCTCGTTTGACCTTCCAAATGGCCCAGAAAACCCGTGATGGCCAACCGTATGCATAGACAACGTCTTGACGGACGTCCACGAACAAATTTGGCATTTTTGACGTCGGAATCCCGATCACCCAAAAAATGGTGTGCAATAGCACACGAAAATCGTCAAAATGAGGCGTATGCTCGCTCCGGGGCTCGTTTGACCTTCCAAATTTCCCAGAAAACCCGTGATGGCCAACCGTATGCATAGACAACGTCTTGACGGACGTCCACGAACAAATGTGGCATTTTTGACGTCGGAATCCCGATCACCCAAAAAATGGTGTGCAATAGCACACGAAAATCGTCAAAATGAGGCGTATGCTCGCTCCGGGGCTCGTTTGACCTTCCAAATGGCCCAGAAAACCCGTGATGGCCAACCGTATGCATAGACAACGTCTTGACAGACGTCCACGAACAAATTTGGCATTTTTGACGTCGGAATCCCGATCACCCAAAAAATGGTGTGCAATAGCACACGAAAATCGTCAAAATGAGGCGTATGCTCGCTCCGGGGCTCGTTTGACCTTCCAAATGGCCCAGAAAACCCGTGATGGCCAACCGTACGCATAGACAACGTCTTGACGGACGTCCACGAACAAATTTGGCATTTTTGACGTCGGAATCCCGATCACCCAAAAAATGGTGTGCAATAGCACACGAAAATCGTCAAAACGAGGCGTATGCTCGCTCCGGGGCTCGTTTGACCTTCCAAATGGCCCAGAAAACCCGTGATGGCCAACCGTATGCATAGACAACGTCTTGACGGACATCCATGAACAAATTTGGCATTTTTGACGTCGGAATCCCGATCACCCAAAAAATGGTGTGCAATAGCACATGAAAATCGTCAAAACGAGGCGTATACTCGCTCCGGGGCTCGTTTGACCTTCCAAATGGCCCAGAAAACCCGTGATGGCCAACCGTATGCATAGACAACGTCTTGACGGACGTCCACGAACAAATTTGGCATTTTTGACGTCAGAATCCCGATCACCCAAAAAATGGTGTGCAATAGCACACGAAAATCGTAAAAACGAAGCGTATGCTCTCTCCGGGGCTCGTTTGACCTTCCAAATGTCCCAGAAAACCCGTGATGGCCAACCGTATGCATAGACAACGTCTTGACGGACGTCCACGAAAAAATTTGGCATTTTTGACGTCGGAATCCCGATCACCCAAAAAATTGTGTGCAATAGCACACGAAAATCGTCAAAATGAGGCGTATGCTCGCTCCGGGGCTCGTTTGACCTTCCAAATGGCCCAGAAAACCCGTGATGGCCAACCGTATGCATAGACAACGTCTTGACGGACGTCCACGAACAAATGTGGCATTTTTGACGTCGGAATCCCGATCACCCAAAAAATGGTGTGCAATAGCACACGAAAATCGTCAAAATGAGGCGTATGCTCGCTCCGGGGCTCGTTTGACCTTCCAAATGGCCCAGAAAACCCGTGATGGCCAACCGTATGCATAGACAACGTCTTGACGGACGTCCACAAACAAATTTGGCATTTTTTACGTCGGAATCCCGATCACCCAAAAAATGGTGTGCAATAGCACACGAAAATCGTCAAAATGAGGCGTATGCTCGCTCCGGGGCTCGTTTGACCTTCCAAATGGCCCAGAAAACCCGTGATGGCCAACCGTATGCATAGACAATGTCTTGACGGACGTCCACGAACAAATTTGGCATTTTTGACGTCGGAATCCCGATCACCCAAAAAATGGTGTGCAATAGCACACGAAAATCGTCAAAATGAGGCGTATGCTCGCTCCGAGGCTCGTTTGACCTTCCAAATGGTCGAGAAAACCCGTGATGGCCAACCGTATGCATAGACAACGTCTTGACGGACGTCCACGAACAAATTTAACATTTTTGACGTCGGAATCCCGATCACCCAAAAAATGGTGTGCAATAGCACACGAAAATCGTCAAAACGAGGCGTATGCTCGCTCCGGGGCTCGTTTGACCTTCCAAATGGCCCAGAAAACCCGTGATGGCCAACCGTATGCATAGAAAACGTCTTGACGGACGTCCACGAACAAATTTGGCATTTTTGACGTCGGAATCCCGATCACCCAAAAAATAGTGTGCAATAGCACACGAAAATCGTCAAAACGAGGCGTATGCTCGCTCCGGGGCTCGTTTGACCTTCCAAATGGCCCAGAAAACCCGTGATGGCCAACCGTATGCATAGACAACGTCTTGACGGACGTCCACGAACAAATTTGGCATTTTTGACGTCGGAATCCTGATCACCCAAAAAATGGTGTGCAATAGCACACGAAAATCGTCAAAACGAGGCGTATGCTCGCTCCGGGGCTCGTTTGACCTTCCAAATGGCCCTGAAAACCCGTGATGGCCAACCGTATGCATAGACAATGTCTTGACGGACGTCCACGAACAAATTTGGCATTTTTGACGTCGGAATCCCGATCACCCAAAAAAAGGTGTGCAATAGCACACGAAAATCGTCAAAATTAGGCGTATGCTCGCTCCGGGGATCGTTTGACCTTCCAAATGGCCGAGAAAACCCGTGATGGCCAACCGTATGCATAGACAACGTCTTGACGGACGTCCACGAACAAATTTGGCATTTTTGACGTCAGAATCTCGATCACCCAAAAAATTGTGTGCAATAGTACACGAAAATCGTCAAAATGAGGCGTATGCTCGCTCAAGGGGCTCGTTTGACCTTCCAAATGGCCCAGAAAACCCGTGATGGCCAACCGTATGCATAGACAACGTATTGACGGATGCCACGAACAAATTTGGCATTTTTGACGTCAGAATCCCGATCACCCAAAAAATGGTGTGCGATAGCACAAGAAAATCGTCAAAATCAGGCGTATGCTCGCTCCGGGGCTCGATTGACCTTCCAAATGGCCCAGAAAACCCGTGATGGCCAACCGTATGCATAGACAACGTCTTGACGGACGTCCACGAACAAATTTGGCATTTTTGACGTTGGAATCTCGATCACCCAAAAAATGGTGTGCAATAGCACACGAAAATCGTCAAAATGAGGCGTATGCTCGCTCCGGGGCTCGTTTGACCTTCCAAATGGCCCAGAAAACCCGTGATGGCCAACCGTATGCATAGACAACGTCTTGACGGACGTCCACGAACAAATTTGGCATTTTTGTCGTAAGAATCCTAATCACCCAAAAAATGGTGTGCAATAGCACACGAAAATCGTCAAAACAAGGCGTATGCTCGCTCCGGGGCTCGTTTGACCTTCCAAATGGCCCAGAAAACCCGTGATGGCCAACCGTATGCATAGACAACGTCTTGATGGACGTCCACGAACAAATTTGGCATTTTTAACGTCGGAATCCCGATCACCCAAAAAATGGTGTGCAATAGCACACGAAAATCGTCAAAACGAGGCGTATGCTCGCTCCGGGGCTCGTTTGACCTTCCAAATGGCCCAGAAAACCCGTGATGGCAAACCGTATGCATAGACAACGTCTTGACGGACGTCCACGAACAAATTTGGCATTTTTGACGTCGAAATCCCGATCACCCAAAAAATGGTGTGCAATAGCACACGAAAATCGTCAAAACGAGGCGTATGCTCGCTCCGGGGCTCGTTTGACCTTCCAAATGGCCCAGAAAACCCGTGATGGCCAACCGTATGCATAGACAATGTCTTGACGGACGTCCACGAATAAATTTTGCATTTTTGACGTCGGAATCCCGATCACCCAAAAAATGGTGTGCAATAGCACACGAAAATCGTCAAAATGAGGCGTATGCTCGCTCCGGGGCTCGTTTGACCTTCCAAATGGCCCAGAAAACCCGTGATGGCCAACCGTATGCATAGACAATGTCTTGACGGACGTCCACGAATAAATTTTGCATTTTTGACGTCGGAATCCCGATCACCCAAAAAATGGTGTGCAATAGCACACGAAAATCGTCAAATTGAGGCGTATGCTCGCTCCGGGGCTCGTTTGACCTTCCAAATGGCCCAGAAAACCCGTGATGGCCAACCGTATGCATAGACAACGTCTTGATGGACGTCCACGAACAAATTTGGCATTTTTGACGTCGGAATCCCGATCACCCAAAAAATGGTGTGCGATAGCACACGAAAATCATCAAAATGAGGCGTATGCTCGCTCCGGGGCTCGTTTGACCTTCCAAATGGCCCAGAAAACCCGTGATGGCCAACTGTATGCATATACAACGTCTTGACGGACGTCCACGAACAAATTTGGCATTTTTGACGTCGGAATCCCGATCACCCAAAAAATGGTGTGCAATAGCACACGAAAATCGTCAAAACGAGGCGTATGCTCGCTCCAGGGCTCGTTTGACCTTCCAAATGGCCCAGAAAACCCGTGATGGCCAACCGTATGCATAGACAACGTCTTGACGGACGTCCACGAACAAATTTGGTATTTTTGTCGTCGGAATCCTAATCACCCAAAAAATGGTGTGCAATAGCACACGAAAATCGTCAAAACGAGGCGTATGCTCGCTCCGGGGCTCGTTTGACCTTCCAAATGGCCCAGAAAACCCGTGATGGCCAACCGTATGCATAGACAACGTCTTGACGGACATCCACGAACAAATTTGGCATTTTTGACGTCGGAATCCCGATCACCCAAAAAATGGTGTGCAATAGCACACGAAAATCGTCAAAACGAGGCGTATGCTCGCTCCGAGGCTCGTTTGACCTTCCAAATGGCCCAGAAAACCCGTGATGGCCAACCGTATGCATAGACAATGTCTTGACGGACGTCCACGAACAAATTTGGCATTTTTGACGTCAGAATCCCGATCACCCAAATAATGGTGTGCAATAGCAAACGAAAATCGTCAAAATGAGGCGTATGCTCGCTCCGGGGCTCGTTTGACCTTCCAAATGGCCCAGAAAACCCGTGATGGCCAACCATATGCATAGACAACGTCTTGACGGACGTCCACGAACAAATTTGGCATTTTTAACGTCGGAATCCCGATCACCCAAAAAATGGTGTTCACACGAAAATCGTCAAAACGAGGCGTATGCTCGCTCCGGGGCTCGTTTGACCTTCCAAATGGCCCAGAAAACCCGTGATGGCCAACCGTATGCATAGACAACGTCTTGACGGACGTCCACGAACAAATTTGGCATTTTTGACGTCGGAATCCCGATCACCCAAAAAATGGTGTGCAATAGCACACGAAAATCGTCAAAATGAGGCGTATGCTCGCTCCGGGGCTCGTTTGACCTTCCAAATGGCCCAGAAACCCGTGATGGCCAACCGTATGCATAGACAACGTCTTCACGGACGTCCACGAACAAATTTGGCATTTTTGACGTCGGAATCCCGATCACCCAAAAAATGGTGTGCAATAGCACACCAAAATCGTCAAAATGAGGCGTATGCTCGCTCCGGGGCTCGTTTGACCTTCCAAATGGCCCAGAAAACCCGTGATGGCCAACCGTATGCATAGACAACGTCTTGAGGGACGTCCACGAACAAATTTTGCATTTTTGACGTCGGAATCCCGATCATCCAAAAAATGGTGTGCACTAGCACACGAAAATCGTCAAAACGAGGCGTATGCTCGCTCCGGGGCTCGTTTGACCTTCCAAATGGCCCAGAAAACCCGTGATGGCCAACCGTATGCATAGACAACGTCTTGACGGACGTCCACGAACAAATTTGGCATTTTTGACGTCGCAATCCCGATCACCCAAAAAATGGTGTGCAATAGCACACGAAAATCGTCAAAACGAGGCGTATGCTCGCTCCGGGGCTCGTTTGACCTTCCAAATGGCCCAGAAAACCCGTGATGGCCAACCGTATGCATAGACAACGTCTTGACGGACGTCCACGAAGAAATTTGGCATTTTTGACATCGGAATCCCGATCACCCAAAAAATGGTGTGCAATAGAACACGAAAATTGTCAAAACGAGGCGTATGCTCGCTTCGGGGCTCGTTTGACCTTCCAAATGGCCCAGAAAACCCGTGATGGCCAACCGTATGCATAGACAACGTCTTGACGGACGTCCACGAACAAATTTGGCATTTTTGACGTCGAAATCTCGATCACCCAAAAAATGGTGTGCAATAGCACACGAAAATCGTCAAAATGAGGCGTATGCTCGCTCCGGGGCTCGTTTGACCTTCCAAATGGCCCAGAAAACCCGTGATGGCCAACCGTATGCATAGACAACGTCTTGACGGACATCCATGAACAAATTTGGCATTTTTGACGTCGGAATCCCGATCACCCAAAAAATGGTGTGCAATAGCACACGAAAATCGTCAAAACGAGGCGTATGCTCGCTCCGGGGCTCGTTTGACCTTACAAATGGCCCAGAAAACCCGTGATGGCCAACCGTATGCATAGACAACGTCTTGACGGACATCCATGAACAAATTTGGCATTTTTGACGTCGGAATCCCGATCACCCAAAAAATGGTGTGCAATAGCACACGAAAATCGTCAAAACGAGGCGTATGCTCGCTCCGGGGCTCGTTTGACCTTCCAAATGGCCCAGAAAACCCGTGATGGCCAACCGTATGCATAGACAACGTCTTGACGGACGTCCATGAACAAATTTGGCATTTTTGACGTCGGAATCCCGATCACCCAAAAAATGGTGTGCAATAGCACACGAAAATCGTCAAAATGAGGCGTATGCTCGCTCCGGGGCTCGTTTGACCTTCCAAATGGCCCAGAAAACCCGTGATGGCCAACCGTATGCATAGACAACGTCTTGACGGATGTCCACGAACAAATTTGGCATTTTTGACGTCGGAATCCTGATCACCCAAAAAATGGTGTGCAATAGCACACGAAAATCGTCAAAATGAGGCGTATGCTCGCTCCGGGGCTCGTTTGACCTTCCAAATGGACCAGAAAACCCGTGATGGCCAACCGTATGCATAGACAACGTCTTGACGGATGTCCACGAACAAATTTGGCATTTTTGACGTTGGAATCCCGATCACCCAAAAAATGGTGTGCAATAGCACACGAAAATCGTCAAAATGAGGCGTATGCTCCTTCGGGGCTCGTTTGACCTTCCAAATGGCCCAGAAAACCCGTGATGGCCAACCGTATGCATAGACAACGTCTTGACGGACGTCCACGAACAAATTTGGCATTTTTGACGTCGGAATCCCGATCATCCAAAAAATGGTGTGCAATAGCACACGAAAATCGTCAAAATGAGGTGTATGCTCGCTCCGGGGCTCGTTTGACCTTCCAAATGGCCCAGAAAACCCATGATGGCCAACCGTATGCATAGACAACGTCTTGACGGACGTCCACGAACAAATTTGGCATTTTTGACGTCGGAATCCCGATCACCCAAAAAATGGTGTGCAATAGCACACGAAAATCGTCAAAATGAGGCGTATGCTCGCTCCGGGGCTCGTTTGACCTTCCAAATGGCCCAGAAAACCCATGATGGCCAACCGTATGCATAGACAACGTCTTGACGGACGTCCACGAACAAATTTGGCATTTTTGACGTCGGAATCCCGATCACCCAAAAAATGGTGTGCAATAGCACACGAAAATCGTCAAAATGAGGCGTATGCTCGCTCCGGGGCTCGTTTCACCTTCCAAATGGCCCAGAAAACCCGTGATGGCCAACAGTATGCATAGACAATGTCTTGACGGACTTCCACAAACAAATTTGGCATTTTTGACGTCGGAATCCCGATTACCCAAAAAATGGTGTGCAATAGCACACGAAAATCGTCAAAATGAGGCGTATGCTCGCTCCGGGGCTCGTTTGACCTTCCAAATGGCCCAGAAAACCCGTGATGACCAACCGTATGCATAGACAACGTCTTGACGGACGTCCACGAACAAATTTGGCATTTTTGACGTCGGAATCCCGATCACCCAAAAAATGGTGTGCAATAGCACACGAAAATCATCAAAATGAGGCGTATGCTCGCTCCGGGGCTCGTTTGACCTTCCAAATGGTCCAGAAAACCCGTGATGGCCAACCGTATGCATAGACAACATCTTGACGGACGTCCACGAACAAATTTGGCATTTTTGACGTCGGAATCCCGATCACCCAAAAAATGGTGTGCAATAGTACACGAAAATCGTCAAAATGAGGCGTATGCTCGCTCCGGGGCTCGTTTGACTTTCCAAATGGCCCAGAAAACCCGTGATGGCCAACCGTATGCATAGACAACGTATTGACGGATTCCACGAACAAATTTGGCATTTTTGACGTCAGAATCCCGATCACCCAAAAAATGGTGTGCGATAGCACAAGAAAATCGTCAAAATGAGGCGTATGCTCGCTCCGGGGCTCGATTGACCTTCCAAATGGCCCAGAAAACCCGTGATGGCCAACCGTATGCATAGACAACGTCTTGAAGGACGTCCACGAACAAATTTGGCATTTTTGACGTCGGAATCCCGATCACCCAAAAAATGGTGTGCAATAGCACACGAAAATCGTCAAAATGAGGCGTATGCTCGCTCCGGGGCTCGTTTGACCTTCCAAATGGCAAAGAAAACCCGTGATGGCCTATCGTATGCATAGACAACGTCTTGACGGACGTCCACGAACAAATTTGGCATTTTTGACGTCGGAATCCCGATCACCCAAAAAATGGTTTGCAATAGCACACGAAAATCGTCAAAATGAGGCGTATACTCGCTCCGGGGCTCGTTTGACCTTCCAAATGGCCCAGAAAACCCGTGATGGCCAACCGTATGCATAGACAACGTCTTGACGGACGTCCACGAACAAATTTGGCATTTTTGACGTCGGAATCCCGATCACCCAAAAAATGGTGTGCAATAGCACACGAAAATCGTCAAAATGAGGCGTATGCTCGCTCCGGGGCTCGTTTGACCTTCCAAATGGTCCAGAAAACCCGTGATGGCCAACCGTATGCATAGACAACATCTTGACGGACGTCCACGAACAAATTTGGCATTTTTGACGTCGGAATCCCGATCACCCAAAAAATGGTGTGCAATAGCACATGAAAATTATCAAAATGAGGCGTATGCTCGCTCCGGGGCTTGTTTGACCTTCCAAATGGCCCAGAAAACCAGTGATGGCCAACCGTATGCATAGACGACGTCTTGACGGACATCCACGAACAAATTTGGCATTTTTGACGTCGGAATCCCGATCACCCAAAAAATGGTGTGCAATAGCACACGAAAATCGTCAAAACGAGGCGTATGCTCGCTCCGGGGCTCGTTTGACCTTCCAAATGGCCCAGAAAACCCGTGATGTCCAACCGTATGCATAGACAACGTCTTGACGGACGTCCACGAACAAATTTGGCATTTTTGTCGTCGGAATCCTAATCACCCAAAAAATGGTGTGCAATAGCACACGAAAATCGTCAAAACGAGGCGTATGCTCGCTCCGGGGCTCGTTTGACCTTCCAAATGGCCTAGAAAACCCGTGATGGCCAACCGTATGCATAGACAACGTCTTGACGGACGTCCACGAACAAATTTGGCATTTTTGACGTTGGAATCCCGATAACCCAAAAAATGGTGTGCAATAGCACACGAAAATCGTCAAAATGAGGCGTATGCTCGCTCCGGGGCTTGTTTGACCTTCCAAATGGCCCAGAAAACCCGTGATGGCCAACCGTATGCATAGACAACGTCTTGACGGACGTCCACGAACAAATTTGGCATTTTTGTCGTTGGAATCCTAATCACCCAAAAAATGGTGTGCAATAGCACACGAAAATCGTCAAAACAAGGCGTATGCTCGCTCCGGGGCTCGTTTGACCTTCCAAATGGCCCAGAAAACCCGTGATGGCCAACCGTATGCATAGACAACGTCTTGATGGACGTCCACGAACAAATTTGGCATTTTTGACGTCGAAATCCCGATCACCCAAAAAATGGTGAGCAATAGCACACGAAAATCGTCAAAACGAGGCGTATGCTCGCTCCGGGGCTCGTTTGACCTTCCAAATGGCCCAGAAAACCCGTGATGGCCAACCGTATGCATAGACAACGTCTTGACGGACGTCCATGAACAAATTTGGCATTTTTGACGTCGGAATCCCGATCACCCAAAAAATGGTGTGCAATAGCACACGAAAATCGTCAAAACGAGGCGTATGCTAGCTCCGGGGCTCGTTTGACCTTCCAAATGGCCCAGTTAACCCGTGATGGCCAACCGTATGCATAGACAACGTCTTGACGGACGTCCACGAACAAATTTGGCATTTTTGACGTCGGAATCCCGATCACCCAAAAAAAGGTGTGCAATAGCACACGAAAATCGTCAAAACGAGGCGTATGCTCGCTCCGGGGCTCGTTTGACCTTCCAAATGGCCCAGAAAACCCGTGATGGCCAACCGTATGCATAGACAACGTCTTGACGGACGTCCACGAACAAATTTGGCATTTTTGACGTCGAAATCCCGATCACCCAAAAAATGGTGTGCAATAGCACACGAAAATCGTCAAAACGAGGCGTATGCTCGCTCCGGGACTCGTTTGACCTTCCAAATGGCCCAGAAAACCCGTGATGGCCAACCGTATGCATAGACAACGTCTTGACGGACGTCCACGAATAAATTTGGCATTTTTCACGTCGGAATCCCGATCACCCAAAAAATGGTGTGCAATAGCACACGAAAATCGTCAAAATGAGGCGTATGCTCGCTCCGGGGCTCGTTTGACCTTCCAAATGGCCCAGAAAACCCGTGATGGCCAACCGTATGCATAGACAACGTCTTGACGGACGTCCACGAATAAATTTTGCATTTTTGACGTCGGAATCCCGATCACCCAAAAAATGGTGTGCAATAGCACACGAAAATCGTCAAATTGAGGCGTATGCTCGCTCCGGGGCTAGTTTGACCTTCCAAATGGCCCAGAAAACCCGTGATGGCCAACCGTATGCATAGACAACGTCTTGATGGACGTCCACGAACAAATTTGGCATTTTTGACGTCGGAATCCTGATCACCCAAAAAATGGTGTGCGATAGCACACGAAAATCATCAAAATGAGGCGTATGCTCGCTCCGGTGCTCGTTTGACCTTCCAAATGGCCCAGAAAACCCGTGATGGCCAACTGTATGCATAGACAACGTCTTGACGGACGTCCACGAATAAATTTGGCATTTTTGACGTCGGAATCCCGATCACCCAAAAACTGGTGTGCAATAGCACACGAAAATCGTCAAAACGAGGCGTATGCTCGCTCCGGGGCTCGTTTGACCTTCCAAATGGCCCAGAAAACCCGTGATGGCCAACCGTATGCATAGACAACGTCTTGACGGACGTCCACGAACAAATTTGGTATTTTTGTCGTCGGAATCCTAATCACCCAAAAAATGGTGTGCAATAGCACACGAAAATCGTCAAAACGAGGCGTATGCTCGCTCCGGGGCTCGTTTGACCTTCCAAATGGCCCAGAAAACCCGTGATGGCCAACCGTATGCATAGACAACGTCTTGACGGACATCCACGAACAAATTTGGCATTTTTGACGTCGGAATCCTGATCACCCAAAAAATGGTGTGCAATAGCACACGAAAATCGTCAAAACGAGGCGTATGCTCGCTCCGGGGCTCGTTTGACCTTCCAAATGGCCCAGAAAACCCGTGATGGCCAACCGTATGCATAGACAATGTCTTGACGGACGTCCACGAACAAATTTGGCATTTTTGACGTCAGAATCCCGATCACCCAAAAAATGGTGTGCAATAGCACACGAAAATCGTCAAAATGAGGCGTATGCTCGCTCCGGGGCTCGTTTGACCTTCCAAATGGCCCAGAAAACCCGTGATGGCCAACCATATGCATAGACAACGTCTTGACGGACGTCCACGAACAAATTTGGCATTTTTGACGTCGGAATCCCGATCACCCAAAAAATGGTGTGCAATAGCACACGAAAATCGTCAAAACGAGGCGTATGCTCGCTCCGGGGCTCGTTTGACCTTCCAAATGGCCCAGAAAACCCGTGATGGCCAACCGTATGCATAGACAACGTCTTGACGGACGTCCACGAACAAATTTGGCATTTTTGACGTCGGAATCCCGATCACCCAAAAAATGGTGTGCAATAGCACACGAAAATCGTCAAAATGAGGCGTATGCTCGCTCCGGGGCTCGTTTGACCTTCCAAATGGCCCAGAAACCCGTGATGGCCAACCGTATGCATAGACAACGTCTTCACGGACGTCCACGAACAAATTTGGCATTTTTAACGTCGGAATCCCGATCACCCAAAAAATGGTGTGCAATAGCACACAAAAATCGTCAAAATGAGGCGTATGCTCGCTCCGGGGCTCGTTTGACCTTCCAAATGGCCCAGAAAACCCGTGATGGCCAACCGTATGCATAGACAACGTCTTGACGGACGTCCACGAACAAATTTTGCATTTTTGACGTCGGAATCCCGATCATCCAAAAAATGGTGTGCACTAGCACACGAAAATCGTCAAAACGAGGCGTGTGCTCGCTCCGGGGCTCGTTTGAACTTCCAAATGGCCCAGAAAACCCGTGATGGCCAACCGTATGCATAGACAACGTCTTGACGGACGTCCACGAAAAAATTTGGCATTTTTGACGTCGGAATCCCGATCACCCAAAAAATGGTGTGCAATAGCACACAAAAATCGTCAAAACGAGGCGTATGCTCGCTCCGGGGCTCGTTTGACCTTCCAAATGGCCCAGAAAACCCGTGATGGCCAACCGTATGTATAGACAACGTCTTGACGGACGTCCACGAACAAATTTGGCATTTTTAACGTCGGAATCCCGATCACCCAAAAAATGGTGTGCAATAGCACACGAAAATCGTCAAAACGAGGCGTATGCTCGCTCCGGGGCTCGTTTGACCTTCCAAATGGCCCAGAAAACCCGTGATGGCCAACCGTATGCATAGACAACGTCTTGACGGACGTCCACGAACAAATTTGGCATTTTTGACGTCGCAATCTCGATCACCCAAAAAATGGTGTGCAATAGCACACGAAAATCGTCAAAACGAGGCGAATGCTCGCTCCGGGGCTCGTTTGACCTTCCAAATGGCCCAGAAAACCCATGATGGCCAACCGTATGCATAGACAACGTCTTGACGGACGTCCACGAAGAAATTTGGCATTTTTGACATCGGAATCCCGATCACCCAAAAAATGGTGTGCAATAGCACACGAAAATCGTCAAAACGAGGCGTATGCTCGCTTCGGGGCTCGTTTGACCTTCCAAATGGCCCAGAAAACCCGTGATGGCCAACCGTATGCATAGACAACGTCTTGACGGACGTCCACGAACAAATTTGGCATTTTTGACGTCGAAATCCCGATCACCCAAAAAATGGTGTGCAATAGCACACGAAAATCGTCAAAATGAGGCGTATGCTCGCTCCGGGGCTCGTTTGACCTTCCAAATGGCCCAGAAAACCCGTGATGGCCAACCGTATGCATAGACAACGTCTTGACGGACATCCACAAACAAATTTGGCATTTTTGACGTCGGAATCCCGATCACCCAAAAAATGGTGTGCAATAGCACACGAAAATCGTCAAAACGAGGCGTATGCTCGCTCCGGGGCTCGTTTGACATTACAAATGGCCCAGAAAACCCGTGATGGCCAACCGTATGCATAGACAACGTCTTGACGGACGTCCACGAACAAATTTGGCATTTTTGACGTCGGAATCCCGATCACCCAAAAAATGGTGTGCAATAGCACACGAAAATCGTCAAAACGAGGCGTATGCTCGCTCCGGGGCTCGTTTGACCTTCCAAATGGCCCAGAAAACCCGTGATGCCCAACCGTATGCATAGACAACGTCTTGACGGACGTCCACGAACAAATTTGGCATTTTTGACGTCGGAATCCCGATCACCCAAAAAATGGTGTGCGATAGCACACAAAAATCGTCAAAATGAGGCGTATGCTCGCTTCGGGGCTCGTTTGACCTTCCAAATGGCCCAGAAAACCCGTGATGGCATACCGTATGCATAGACAACGTCTTGACGGACGTCCACGAAAAAATTTGGCATTTTTGACGTCGGAATCCCAATCACCCAAAAAATGGTGTGCAATAGCACACGAAAATCGTCAAAACGAGGCGTATGCTCGCTCCGGGGATCGTTTGACCTTCCAAATGGCCCAGAAAACCCGTGATGGCCAACCGTAAGCATAGACAACGTCTTGACGGACGTCCACGAACAAATTTGGCATTTTTGACGTCGGAATCCCGATCACCCAAAAAATGGTGTGCAATAGCACAGGAAAATCGTCAAAATGAGGCGTATGCTCGCTCCGGGGCTCGTTTGACCTTCCAAATGGCCCAGAAAACCCATGATGGCCAACCGTATGCATAGACAACGTCTTGACGGACGTCCACGAAGAAATTTGGCATTTTTGACATCGGAATCCCGATCACCCAAAAAATGGTGTGCAATAGCACACGAAAATCGTCAAAACGAGGCGTATGCTCGCTTCGGGGCTCGTTTGACCTTCCAAATGGCCCAGAAAACCCGTGATGGCCAACCGTATGCATAGACAACGTCTTGACGGACGTCCACGAACAAATTTGGCATTTTTGACGTCGAAATCCCGATCACCCAAAAAATGGTGTGCAATAGCACACGAAAATCGTCAAAACGAGGCGTATGCTCGCTCCGGGGCTCGTTTGACCTTCCAAATGGCCCAGAAAACCCGTGATGCCCAACCGTATGCATAGACAACATCTTGACGGACGTCCACGAACAAATTTGGCATTTTTGACGTCGGAATCCCGATCACCCAAAAAATGGTGTGCGATAGCACACAAAAATCGTCAAAATGAGGCGTATGCTCGCTTCGGGGCTCGTTTGACCTTCCAAATGGCCCAGAAAACCCGTGATGGCATACCGTATGCATAGACAACGTCTTGACGGACGTCCACGAACAAATTTGGCATTTTTGACGTCGGAATCCCGATCACCCAAAAAATGGTGTGCAATAGCACATGAAAATCGTCAAAACGAGGCGTATGCTCGCTCCGGGGCTCGTTTGACCTTCCAAATGGCCCAGAAAACCCGTGATGGCCAACCGTATGCATAGACAACGTCTTGACGGACATCCACAAACAAATTTGGCATTTTTGACGTCGGAATCCCGATCACCCAAAAAATGGTGTGCAATAGCACACGAAAATCGTCAAAACGAGGCGTATGCTCGCTCCGGGGCTCGTTTGACCTTACAAATGGCCCAGAAAACCCGTGATGGCCAACCGTATGCATAGACAACGTCTTGACGGACGTCCACGAACAAATTTGGCATTTTTGACGTCGGAATCCCGATCACCCAAAAAATGGTGTGCAATAGCACACGAAAATCGTCAAAACGAGGCGTATGCTCGCTCCGGGGATCGTTTGACCTTCCAAATGGCCCAGAAAACCCGTGATGGCCAACCGTATGCATAGACAACGTCTTGACGGACGTCCACGAACAAATTTGGCATTTTTGACGTCGGAATCCCGATCACCCAAAAAATGGTGTGCAATAGCACACGAAAATCGTCAAAATGAGGCGTATGCTCGCTCCGGGGCTCGTTTGACCTTCCAAATGGCCCAGAAAACCCGTGATGGCCAACCGTATGCATAGACAACGTCTTGACGGACGTCCACGAACAAATTTGGCATTTTTGAAGTCGGAATCCTGATCACCCAAAAAATGGTGTGCAATAGCATACGAAAATCGTCAAAATGAGGCGTATGCTCGCTCCGGGGCTCGTTTGACCTTCCAAATGGCCCAGAAAACCCGTGATGGCCAACCGTATGCATAGACAACGTCTTGACGGACGTCCACGAACAAATTTGGCATTTTTGACGTCGGAATCCCGATCACCCAAAAAATGTTGTGCAATAGCACACGAAAATCGTCAAAATGAGGCGTATGCTCGCTCCGGGGCTCGTTTGACCTTCCAAATGGCCCAGAAAACCCGTGATGGCCAACCGTATGCATAGACAACGTCTTGACGGACGTCCACGAACAAATTTGGCATTTTTGACGTCGGAATCCTGATCACCCAAAAAATGGTGTGCAATAGCACACGAAAATCGTCAAAATGAGGCGTATGCTCGCTCCGGGGCTCGTTTGACCTTCCAAATGGACAAGAAAACCCGTGATGGCCAACCGTATGCATAGACAACGTCTTGACGGATGTCCACGAACAAATTTGGCATTTTTGACGTCGGAATCCCGATCACCCAAAAAATGGTGTGCAATAGCACACGAAAATCGTCAAAATGAGGCGTATGCTCGCTCCGGGGCTCGTTTGACCTTCCAAATGGCCCAGAAAACCCATGATGGCCAACCGTATGCATAGACAACGTCTTGACGGACGTCCACGAACAAATTTGGCATTTTTGACGTCGGAATCCCGATCACCCAAAAAATGGTGTGCAATAGCACACGAAAATCGTCAAAATGAGGCGTATGCTCGCTCCGGGGCTCGTTTGACCTTCCAAATGGCCCAGAAAACCCATGATGGCCAACCGTATGCATAGACAACGTCTTGACGGACGTCCACGAACAAATTTGGCATTTTTGACGTCGGAATCCCGATCACCCAAAAAATGGTGTGCAATAGCACACGAAAATCGTCAAAATGAGGCGTATGCTCGCTCCGGGGCTCGTTTCACCTTCCAAATGGCCCAGAAAACCCGTGATGGCCAACCGTATGCATAGACAACGTCTTGACGGACTTCCACAAACAAATTTGGCATTTTTGACGTCGGAATCCCGATCACCCAAAAAATGGTGTGCAATAGCACACGAAAATCGTCAAAATGAGGCGTATGCTCGCTCCGGGGCTCGTTTGACCTTCCAAATGGCCCAGAAAACCCGTGATGGCCAACCGTATCCATAGACAACGTCTTGACGGACGTCCACGAACAAATTTGGCATTTTTGACGTCGGAATCCTAATCACCCAAAAAATGGTGTGCAATAGCACACGAAAATCGTCAAAACAAGGCGTATGCTCGCTCCGGGGCTCGTTTGACCTTCCAAATGGCCCAGAAAACCCGTGATGGCCAACCGTATGCATAGACAACGTCTTGACGGACGTCCACGAACAAATTTGGCATTTTTGACGTCGGAATCCCGATCACCCAAAAACTGGTGTGCAATAGCACACGAAAATCGTCAAAACGAGGCGTATGCTCGCTCCGGGGCTCGTTTGACCTTCCAAATGGCCCAGAAAACCCGTGATGGCCAACCGTATGCATAGACAACGTCTTGACGGACGTCCACGAACAAATTTGGCATTTTTGACGTCGGAATCCCGATCACCCAAAAAATGGTGTGCAATAGCACACGAAAATCGTCAAAACGAGGCGTATGCTCGCTCCGGGGCTCGTTTGACCTTCCAAATGGCCCAGAAAACCCGTGATGGCCAACCGTATGCATAGACAACGTCTTGACGGACGTCCACGAACAAATTTGGCATTTTTGACGTCGGAATCCCGATCACCCAAAAAATGGTGTGCAATAGCACACGAAAATCGTCAAAACGAGGCATATGCTCGCTCCGGGGCTCGTTTGACCTTCCAAATGGCCCAGAAAACCCGTGATGGCCAACCGTATGCATAGACAACGTCTTGACGGACGTCCACGAACAAATTTGGCATTTTTGACGTCGGAATCCCGATCACCCAAAAAATAATGTGCAATAGCACACGAAAATCGTCAAAACGAGGCGTATGCTCGCTCCGGGGCTCGTTTGACCTTCCAAATGGCCCAGAAAACCCGTGATGGCCAACCGTATGCATAGACAATGTCTTGACAGACGTCCACGAATAAATTTGGCATTTTTGACGTCGGAATCCCGATCACCCAAAAAATGGTGTGCAATAGCACACGAAAATCGTCAAAATGAGGCGTATGCTCGCTCCGGGGCTCGTTTGACCTTCCAAATGGCCCAGAAAACCCGTGATGGCCAACCGTATGCATAGACAACGTCTTGACGGACGTCCACGAATAAATTTTGCATTTTTGACGTCGGAATCCCGATCACCCAAAAAATGGTGTGCAATAGCACACGAAAATCGTCAAATTGAGGCGTATGCTCGCTTTGGGGCTCGTTTGACCTTCCAAATGGCCCAGAAAACCCGTGATGGCCAATCGTATGCATAGACAACGTCTTGATGGACGTCCACGAACAAATTTGGCATTTTTGACGTCGGAATCCCGATCACCCAAAAAATGGTGTGCGATAGCACACGAAAATCATCAAAATGAGGCGTATGCTCGCTCCGGGGCTCGTTTGACCTTCCAAATGGCCCAGAAAACCCGTGATGGCCAACCGTATGCATAGACAACGTCTTGACGGACGTCCACGAACAAATTTGGCATTTTTGACGTCGGAATCCCGATCACCCAAAAAATGGTGTGCAATAGCACACGAAAATCGTCAAAACGAGGCGTATGCTCGCTCCGGGGCTCGTTTGACCTTCCAAATGGCCCAGAAAACCCGTGATGGCCAACCGTATGCATAGACAACGTCTTGACGGACGTGCACGAACAAATTTGGCATTTTTGACGTCGGAATCCCGATCACCCAAAAAATGGTGTGCAATAGCACACGAAAATCGTTAAAACGAGGCGTATGCTCGCTCCGGGGCTTGTTTGACCTTCCAAATGGCCCAGAAAACCCGTGATGGACAACCGTATGCATAGACAACGTCTTGACAGACGTCCACGAAAAAATTTGGCATTTTTGACGTCGGAATCCCGATCACCCAAAAAATGGTGTGCAATAGCACACGAAAATCGTCAAAACGGGGCGTATGCTCACTCCGGGGCTCGTTTGACCTTCCAAATGGCCCAGAAAACCCGTGATGGCCAACCGTATGCATAGACAACGTCTTGACGGACGTCCACGAACAAATTTGGCATTTTTAACGTCGGAATCCCGATCACCCAAAAAATGGTGTGCAATAGCACACGAAAATCGTCAAAACGAGGCGTATGCTCGCTCCGGGGCTCGTTTGACCTTCCAAATGGCCAGAAAACCCGTGATGGCCAACCGTATGCATAGACAACGTCTTGACGGACATCCACGAACAAATTTGGCATTTTTGACGTCGGAATCCCGATCACCCAAAACATGGTGTGCAATAGCACACGAAAATCGTCAAAAGGAGGCGTATGCTCGCTTCGGGGCTCGTTTGACCTTCCAAATGGCCCAGAAAACCCGTGATGGCAACCCGTATGCATAGACAACGTCTTGACGGACGTCCACGAACAAATTTGGCATTTTTGACGTCGAAATCCCGATCACCCAAAAAATGGTGTGCAATAGCACACGAAAATCGTCAAAATAAGGCGTATGCTCGCTCCGGGGCTCGTTTGACCTTCCAAATGGCCCAGAAAACCCGTGATGGCCAACCGTATGCATAGACAACGTCTTGACGGACGTCCACGAACAAATTTGGCATTTTTGACGTCGGAATCCCGATCACCCAAAAAATGGTGGTCAATAGCACACGGAAATCGTCAAAATGAGGCGTATGCTCGCTTCGGGGCTCGTTTGACCTTCCAAATGGCCCAGAAAACCCGTGATGGCCAACCGTATGCATAGACAATGTCTTGACGGACGTCCACGAACAAATTTGGCATTTTTGACGTCAGAATCCCGATCACCCAAAAAATGGTGTGCAATAGCACACGAAAATCGTCAAAATGAGGCGTATGCTCGCTCCGGGGCTTGTTTGACCTTCCAAATGGCCCAGAAAACCCGTGATGGCCAACCATATGCATAGACAACGTCTTGACGGACGTCCACGAACAAATTTGGCATTTTTAACGTCGGAATCCCGATCACCCAAAAAATGGTGTGCAATAGCACACGAAAATCGTCAAAACGAGGCGTATGCTCGCTCCGGGGCTCGTTTGACCTTCCAAATGGCCCAGAAAACCCGTGATGGCCAACCGTATGCATAGACAACGTCTTGACGGACGTGCACGAACAAATTTGGCATTTTTGACGTCGGAATCCCGATCACCCAAAAAATGGTGGTCAATAGCACACGGAAATCGTCAAAATGAGGCGTATGCTCGCTCCGGGGCTCGTTTGACCTTCCAAATGGCCCAGAAAACCCGTGATGGCCAACCATATGCATAGACAACGTCTTGACGGACGTCCACGAACAAATTTGGCATTTTTAACGTCGGAATCCCGATCACCCAAAAAATGGTGTGCAATAGCACACGAAAATCGTTAAAACGAGGCGTATGCTCGCTCCGGGGCTCGTTTGACCTTCCAAATGGCCCAGAAAACCCGTGATGGCCAACCGTATGCATAGACAACGTCTTGATGGACGTCCACGAACAAATTTGGTATTTTTGACGTCGGAATCCCGATCACCCAAAAAATGGTGTGCAATAGCACACGAAAATCGTCAAAATGAGGCGTATGCTCGCTCCGGGGCTCGTTTGACCTTCCAAATGGCCCAGAAACCCGTGATGGCCAACCGTATGCATAGACAACGTCTTCACGGACGTCCACGAACAAATTTGGCATTTTTGACGTCGGAATCCCGATCACCCAAAAAATGGTGTGCAATAGCACACAAAAATCGTCAAAATGAGGCGTATGCTCGCTCCGGGGCTCGTTTGACCTTCCAAATGGCCCAGAAAACCCGTGATGGCCAACCGTATGCATAGACAACGTCTTGACGGACGTCCACGAACAAATTTGGCATTTTTGACGTCGGAATCCCGATCATCCATAAAATGGTGTGCACTAGCACACGAAAATCGTCAAAACGAGGCGTATGCTCGCTCCGGGGCTCGTTTGACCTTCCAAATGGCTCAGAAAACCCGTGATGGACAACCGTATGCATAGACAACGTCTTGACAGACGTCCACGAAAAAATTTGGCATTTTTGACGTCGGAATCCCGATCACCCAAAAAATGGTGTGCAATAGCACACGAAAATCGTCAAAACGGGGCGTATGCTCACTCCGGGGCTCGTTTGACCTTCCAAATGGCCCAGAAAACCCGTGATGGCCAACCGTATGCATAGACAACGTCTTGACGGACGTCCACGAACAAATTTGGCATTTTTAACGTCGGAATCCCGATCACCCAAAAAATGGTGTGCAATAGCACACGAAAATCGTCAAAACGAGGCGTATGCTCGCTCCGGGGCTCGTTTGACCTTCCAAATGGCCAGAAAACCCGTGATGGCCAACCGTATGCATAGACAACGTCTTGACGGACATCCACGAACAAATTTGGCATTTTTGACGTCGGAATCCCGATCACCCAAAAAATGGTGTGCAATAGCACACGAAAATCGTCAAAACGAGGCGTATGCTCGCTCCGGGGCTCGGTTGACCTTCCAAATGGCCCAGAAAACCCGTGATGGCCAACCGTATACATAGACAACGTCTTGACGGACGTCCACGAACAAATTTGGCATTTTTGACGTCGCAATCCCGATCACCCAAAAAATGGTGTGCAATAGCACACGAAAATCGTCAAAACGAGGCGTATGCTCGCTCCGGGGCTCGTTTGACCTTCCAAATGGCCCAGAAAACCCGTGATGGCCAACCGTATGCATAGACAACGTCTTGACGGACGTCCACGAAGAAATTTGGCATTTTTGACATCGGAATCCCGATCACCCAAAACATGGTGTGCAATAGCACACGAAAATCGTCAAAAGGAGGCGTATGCTCGCTTCGGGGCTCGTTTGACCTTCCAAATGGCCCAGAAAACCCGTGATGGCAACCCGTATGCATAGACAACGTCTTGACGGACGTCCACGAACAAATTTGGCATTTTTGACGTCGAAATCCCGATCACCCAAAAAATGGTGTGCAATAGCACACGAAAATCGTCAAAATAAGGCGTATGCTCGCTCCGGGGCTCGTTTGACCTTCCAAATGGCCCAGAAAACCCGTGATGGCCAACCGTATGCATAGACAACGTCTTGACGGACATCCACGAACAAATTTGGCATTTTTGACGTCGGAATCCCGATCACCCAAAAAATGGTGTGCAATAGCACACGAAAATTGTCAAAACGAGGCGTATGCTCGCTCCGGGGCTCGTTTGACCTTACAAATGGCCCAGAAAACCCGTGATGGCCAACCGTATGCATAGACAACGTCTTGACGGACGTCCACGAACAAATTTGGCATTTTTGACGTCGGAATCCCGATCACCCAAAAAATGGTGTGCAATAGCACACGAAAATCGTCAAAACGAGGCGTATGCTCGCTCCGGGGCTCGTTTGACCTTCCAAATGGCCCAGAAAACCCGTGATGGCCAACCGTATGCATAGACAACGTCTTGACGGACGTCCACGAACAAATTTGGCATTTTTGACGTCGGAATCCCGATCACCCAAAAAATGGTGTGCAATAGCACACGAAAATCGTCAAAATGAGGCGTATGCTCGCTCCGGGGCTCGTTTGACCTTCCAAATGGCCCAGAAAACCCGTGATGGCCAACCGTATGCATAGACAACGTCTTGACGGACGTCCACGAACAAATTTGGCATTTTTGACGTCGGAATCCTGATCACCCAAAAAATGGTGTGCAATAGCACACGAAAATCGTCAAAATGAGGCGTATGCTCGCTCCGGGGCTCGTTTGACCTTCCAAATGGACCAGAAAACCCGTGGTGGCCAACCGTATGCATAGACAACGTCTTGATGGATGTCCACGAACAAATTTGGCATTTTTGACGTCGGAATCCCGATCACCCAAAAAATGGTGTGCAATAGCACACGAAAATCGTCAAAATGAGGCGTATGCTCGCTCCGGGGCTCGTTTGACCTTCCAAATGGCCCAGAAAACCCATGATGGCCAACCGTATGCATAGACAACGTCTTGACGGACGTCCACGAACAAATTTGGCATTTTTGACGTCGGAATCCCGATCACCCAAAAAATGGTGTGCAATAGCACACGAAAATCGTCAAAATGAGGCGTATGCTCGCTCCGGGGCTCGTTTTACCTTCCAAATGGCCCAGAAAACCCATGATGGCCAACCGTATGCATAGACAACGTCTTGACGGACGTCCACGAACAAATTTTGCATTTTTGACGTCGGAATCCCGATCACCCAAAAAATGGTGTGCAATAGCACACGAAAATCGTCAAAATGAGGCGTATGCTCGCTCCGGGGCTCGTTTCACCTTCCAAATGGCCCAGAAAACCCGTGATGGCCAACCGTATGCATAGACAACGTCTTGACGGACTTCCACAAACAAATTTGGCATTTTTGACGTCGGAATCCCGATCACCCAAAAAATGGTGTGCAATAGCACACGAAAATCGTCAAAATGAGGCGTATGCTCGCTCCGGGGCTCGTTTGACCTTCCAAATGGCCCAGAAAACCCGTGATGGCCAACCGTATGCATAGACAACGTCTTGACGGACGTCCACGAACAAATTTGGCATTTTTGACATCGGAATCCTAATCACCCAAAAAATGGTGTGCAATAGCACACGAAAATCGTCAAAACAAGGCGTATGCTCGCTCCGGGGCTCGTTTGACCTTCCAAATGGCCCAGAAAACCCGTGATGGCCAACCGTATGCATAGACAACGTCTTGACGGACGTCCACGAACAAATTTGGCATTTTTGACGTCGGAATCCCGATCACCCAAAAAATGGTGTGCAATAGCACACGAAAATCGTCAAAACGAGGCGTATGCTCGCTCCGGGGCTCGTTTGACCTTCCAAATGGCCCAGAAAACCCGTGATGGCCAACCGTATGCATAGACAACGTCTTGACGGACGTCCACGAACAAATTTGGCATTTTTGACGTCGGAATCCCGATCACCCAAAAAATGGTGTGCAATAGCACACGAAAATCGTCAAAACGAGGCGTATGCTCGCTCCGGGGCTCGTTTGACCTTCCAAATGGCCCAGAAAACCCGTGATGGCCAACCGTATGCATAGACAACGTCTTGACGGACGTCCACGAACAAATTTGGCATTTTTGACGTCGGAATCCCGATCACCCAAAAAATGGTGTGCAATAGCACACGAAAATCGTCAAAACGAGGCATATGCTCGCTCCGGGGCTCGTTTGACCTTCCAAATGGCCCAGAAAACCCGTGATGGCCAACCGTATGCATAGACAACGTCTTGACGGACGTCCACGAACAAATTTGGCATTTTTAACGTCGAAATCCCGATCACCCAAAAAATGGTGTGCAATAGCACACGAAAATCGTCAAAACGAGGCGTATGCTCGCTCCGGGGCTCGTTTGACCTTCCAAATGGCCCAGAAAACCCGTGATGGCCAACCGTATGCATAGACAACGTCTTGACGGACGTCCACGAATAAATTTGGCATTTTTGACGTCGGAATCCCGATCACCCAAAAAATGGTGTGCAATAGCACACGAAAATCATCAAAATGAGGCGTATGCTCGCTCCGGGGCTCGTTTGACCTTCCAAATGGCCCAGAAAACCCGTGATGGCCAACCGTATGCATAGACAACGTCTTGACGGACGTCCACGAATAAATTTTGCATTTTTGACGTCGGAATCCCGATCACCCAAAAAATGGTGTGCAATAGCACACGAAAATCGTCAAATTGAGGCGTATGCTCGCTCCGGGGCTCGTTTGACCTTCCAAATGGCCCAGAAAACCCGTGATGGCCAACCGTATGCATAGACAACGTCTTGATGGACGTCCACGAACAAATTTGGCATTTTTGACGTCGGAATCCCGATCACCCAAAAAATGGTGTGCGATAGCACACGAAAATCATCAAAATGAGGCGTATGCTCGCTCCGGGGCTCGTTTGACCTTCCAAATGGCCCAGAAAACCCGTGATGGCCAACCGTATGCATAGACAACGTCTTGACGGACGTCCACGAACAAATTTGGCATTTTTGACGTCGGAATCCCGATCACCCAAAAAATGGTGTGCAATAGCACACGAAAATCGTCAAAACGAGGCGTATGCTCGCTCCGGGGCTCGTTGGACCTTCCAAATGGCCCAGAAAACCCGTGATGGCCAACCGTATGCATAGACAATGTCTTGACGGACGTCCACGAACAAATTTGGTATTTTTGTCGTCGGTATCCTAATCACCCAAAAAATGGTGTGCAATAGCACACGAAAATCGTCAAAACGAGGCGTATGCTCGCTCCGGGGCTCGTTTGACCTTCCAAATGGCCCAGAAAACCCGTGATGGCCAACCGTATGCATAGACAACGTCTTGACGGACATCCACGAACAAATTTGGCATTTTTGACGTCGGAATCCCGATCACCCAAAAAATGGTGTGCAATAGCACACGAAAATCGTCAAAACGAGGCGTATGCTCGCTCCGGGGCTCGTTTGACCTTCCAAATGGCCCAGAAAACCCGTGATGGCCAACCGTATGCATAGACAATGTCTTGACAGACGTCCACGAACAAATTTGGCATTTTTGACGTCAGAATCCCGATCACCCAAAAAATGGTGTGCAATAGCACACGAAAATCATCAAAATGAGGCGTATGCTCGCTCCGGGGCTCGTTTGACCTTCCAAATGGCCCAGAAAACCCGTGATGGCCAACCATATGCATAGACAACGTCTTGACGGACGTCCACGAAAAAATTTGGCATTTTTAACGTCGGAATCCCGATCACCCAAAAAATGGTGTGCAATAGCACACGAAAATCGTCAAAACGAGGCGTATGCTCGCTCCGGGGCTCGTTTGACCTTCCAAATGGCCCAGAAAACCCGTGATGGCCAACCGTATGCATAGACAACGTCTTGACGGACGTCCACGAACAAATTTGGCATTTTTGACGTCGGAATCCCGATCACCCAAAAAATGGTGTGCAATAGCACACGAAAATCGTCAAAACGAGGCGTATGCTCGCTCCGGGGCTCGTTTGACCTTCCAAATGGCCCAGAAAACCCGTGATGGCCAACCGTATGCATAGACAACGTCTTGACAGACGTCCACGAACAAATTTGGCATTTTTAACGTCGGAATCCCGATCACCCAAAAATGGTGTGCAATAGCACACGAAAATCGTCAAAACGAGGCGTATGCTCGCTCCGGGGCTCGTTTGACCTTCCAAATGGCCCAGAAAACCCGTGATGGCCAACCGTATGCATAGACAACGTCTTGACGGACGTCCACGAACAAATTTGGCATTTTTGACGTCGCAATCCCGATCACCCAAAAAATGGTGTGCAATAGCACACGAAAATCGTCAAAACGAGGCGTATGCTCGCTCCGGGGCTCGTTTGACCTTCCAAATGGCCCAGAAAACCCGTGATGGCCAACCGTATGCATAGACAACGTCTTGACGGACGTCCACGAAGAAATTTGGCATTTTTGACATCGGAATCCCGATCACCCAAAAAATGGTGTGCAATAGCACACGAAAATCGTCAAAATGAGGCGTATGCTCGCTCCGGGGCTCGTTTGACCTTCCAAATGGCCCAGAAAACCCGTGATGGCCAACCGTATGCATAGACAACATCTTGACGGATGTCTACGAACAAATTTGGCATTTTTGACGTCGGAATCCCGATCACCCAAAAAATGGTGTGCAATAGCACACGAAAATCGTCAAAATGAGGCGTATGCTCGCTCCGGGGCTCGTTTGACCTTCCAAATGGCCCAGAAAACCCGTGATGGCCAACCGTATACATAGACAACGTCTTGACGGACTTCCACAAACAAATTTGGCATTTTTGACGTCGTAATCCCGATCACCCAAAAAATGGTGTGCAATAGCACACGAAAATCGTCAAAATGAGGCGTATGCTCGCTCCGGGGCTCGTTTGACCTTCCAAATGGCCCAGAAAACCCGTGATGACCAACCGTATGCATAGACAACGTCTTGACAGACGTCCACGAACAAATTTGGCATTTTTGACGTCGGAATCCCGATCACCCAAAAAATGGTGTGCAATAGCACACGAAAATCGTCAAAATGAGGCGTATGCTCGCTCCGGGGCTTGTTTGACCTTCCAAATGGCCCAGAAAACCCGTGATGGCCAACCGTATGCATAGACAACGTCTTGGCGGACGTCCACGAACAAATTTGGCATTTTTGACGTCGGAATCCCGATCACCCAAAAAATGGTGTGCAATAGCACACGAATATCGTCAAAATGAGGCGTATGCTCGCTCCGGGGCTCGTTTGACCTTCCAAATGGCCCAGAAAACCCGTGATGGCCAACCGTATGCATAGAAAACGTCTTGACGGACGTCCACGAACAAATTTGGCATTTTTGACGTCGGAATCCTGATCACCAAAAAAATGGTGTGCAATAGCACACGAAAATCGTCAAAATGAGGCGTATGCTCGCTCTGGGGCTCGTTTGACCTTCCAAATGGCCCAGAAAACCCGTGATGGCCAACCGTATGCATAGACAACGTCTTGACGGATGTCCACGAACAAATTTGGCATTTTTGACGTTGGAATCCCGATCACCCAAAAAATGGTGTGCAATAGCACACGAAAATCGTCAAAATGAGGCGTATGCTCGCTCCGGGGCTCGTTTGACCTTTCAAATGGCCCAGAAAACCCGTGATGGCCAACCGTATGCATAGACAACGTCTTGACGGACGTCCACGAACAAATTTGGCAATTTTGACGTCGGAATCCCGATCACCCAAAAAATGGTGTGCAATAGCATACGAAAATCGTCAAAATGAGGCGTATGCTCGCTCCGGGGCTCGTTTGACCTTCCAAATGGCCCAGAAAACCCATGATGGCCAACCGTATGCATAGACAACGTCTTGACGGACGTCCACGAACAAATTTGGCATTTTTGACGTCGGAATCCCGATCACCCAAAAAATGGTGTGCAATAGCACACGAAAATCGTCAAAATGAGGCGTATGCTCGCTCCGGGGCTCGTTTGACCTTCCAAATGGGACAGAAAACCCGTGATGACCAACCGTAGGCATAGACAACGTCTTGACAGACGTCCACGAACAAATTTGGCATTTTTGACGTCGGAATCCCGATCACCCAAAAAATGGTGTGCAATAGCACACGAAAATCGTCAAAATGAGGCGTATGCTCGCTCCGGGGCTCGTTTGACCTTCCAAATGGCCCATAAAACCCGTGATGCCCAACCGTATGCATAGACAACGTCTTGACGGACGTCCACGAACAAATTTAGCATTTTTGACGTCGGAATCCCGATCACCAAAAAAATGGTGTGCAATAGCACACAAAAATCGTCAAAAGGAGGCGTATGCTCGCTCCGGGGCTTGTTTGACCTTCCAAATGGCCCAGAAAACCCGTGATGGCCAACCGTATGCATAGACAACGTCTTGACGGACGTCCACGAACAAATTTGGCATTTTTGACGTCGGAATCCCGATCACCCAAAAAATGGTGTGCAATAGCACACGAAAATCGTCAAAATGAGGCGTATGCTCGCTCCGGGGCTCGTTTGACCTTCCAAATGGCCCAGAAAACCCGTGATGGCCAACCGTATGCATAGACAACGTCTTGACGGACGTCCACAAACAAATTTGGCATTTTTGACGTCGGAATCCCGATCACCCAAAAAATGGTGTGCAATAGCACACGAAAATCGTCAAAATGAGGCGTATGCTCGCTCCGAGGCTCGTTTGACCTTCCAAATGGCCCAGAAAACCCGTGATAGCCAACCGTATGCATAGACAACGTCTTGACGGACGTCCACGAAGAAATTTGGCATTTTTGACGTCGGAATCCCGATCACCCAAAAAATGGTGTGCAATAGCACACGAAAATCGTCAAAATGAGGCGTATGCTCGCTTCGGGGCTCGTTTGACCTTCCAAATGGCCCAGAAAACCCGTGATGGCAAACCGTATGCATAGACAACGTCTTGACGGACGTCCACGAATAAATTTGGCATTTTTGACGTCGGAATCCCGATCACCCAAAAAATGGTGTGCAATAGCACACGAAAATCGTCAAAATGAGGCGTATGCTCGCTCCGGGGCTCGTTTGACCTTCCAAATGGCCCAGAAAACCCGTGATGGCCAACCGTATGCATAGATAACGTCTTGGCGGACGTCCACGAACAAATTTGGCATTTTTGACGTTGGAATCCCGATCACCCAAAAAATGGTGTGCAATAGCACACGAAAATCGTCAAAATGAGGCGTATGCTCGCTTCGGGGCTCGTTTGACCTTCCAAATGGCCCAGAAAACCCGTGATGGCCAACCGTATGCATAGACAACGTCTTGAGGGACGTCCACGAACAAATTTGGCATTTTTGACGTCGGAATCCCGATCACCCAAAAAATGGTGTGCAATAGCACACGAAAATCGTCAAAATGAGGCGTATGCTTGCTCCGGGGCTCGTTTGACCTTCCAAATGGCCCAGAAAACCCGTGATTGCCAACCGTATGCATAGACAACGTCTTGGCGGACGTCCACGATCAAATTTCGCATTTTTGACGTCGGAATCCCGATCACCCAAAAAATGGTGTGCAATAGCACACGAAAATCATCAAAACGAGGCGTATGCTCGCTCCATGGCTCGTTTGACCTTCCAAATGGCCCAGAAAACCCGTGATGGCCAACCGTATGCATAGACAACGTCTTGGCGGACGTCCACGAACAAATTTGGCATTTTTGACGTTGGAATCCCGATCACCCAAAAAATGGTGTGCAATAGCACACGAAAATCGTCTAAATGAGGCGTATGCTCGCTCCGGGGCTCGTTTGACCTTCCAAATGGCCCAGAAAACCCATGATGGCCAACCGTATGCATAGACAACGTCTTGACGGACGTCCACGAACAAATTTGGCATTTTTGACGTCGGAATCCCGATCACCCAAAAAATGGTGTGCAATAGCACACGAAAATCGTCAAAATGAGGCGTATGCTCACTCCGGTGCTCGTTTGACCTTCCAAATGGCCCAGAAAACCCGTGATGGCCAACCGTATGCATAGACAACGTCTTGACGGACGTCCACGAACAAATTTGGCATTTTTGATGTCGGAATCCCGATCACCCAAAAAATGGTGTGCAATAGCACACGAAAATCGTCAAAATGAGGCGTATGCTCGCTCCGGGGCTCGTTTGACCTTCCAAATGGCCCAGAAAACCCGTGATGGCCAACCGTATGCATAGACAACGTCTTGACGGACGTCCACGAACAAATTTGGCATTTTTGACGTCGGAATCCCGATCACCCAAAAAATGGTGTGCAATAGCACACGAAAATCGTCAAAATGAGGCGTATGCTCGCACCGGGGCTCGTTTGACCTTCCAAATGGCCCAGAAAACCCGTGATGGCCAACCGTATGCATAGACAACGTCTTGATGGACGTCCACGAACAAATTTGGCATTTTTGACGTCGGAATCCCGATCACCCAAAAAATGGTGTGCAATAGCACACGAAAATCGTCAAAATGAGGCGTATGCTCGCTCCGGGGCTCGTTTGACCTTCCAAATGGCCCAGAAAACCCGTGATGGCCAACCGTATGCATAGACAACGTCTTGACGGACTTCCACAAACAAATTTGGCATTTTTGACGTCGGAATCCCGATAACCCAAAAAATGGTGTGCAATAGCACACGAAAATCGTCAAAATGAGGCGTATGCTCGCTCCGGGGCTCGTTTGACCTTCCAAATGGCCCAGAAAACCCGTGATGACCAACCGTATGCATAGACAACGTCTTGACGGATGTCCACGAACAAATTTGGCATTTTTGACGTCGGAATCACGATCACCCAAAAAATGGTGTGCAATAGCACACGAAAATTGTCAAAATGAGGCGTATGCTCGCTCCGGGGCTCGTTTGACCTTCCAAATGGCCCAGAAAACCCGTGATGGCCAACCGTATGCATAGACAACGTCTTGACGGACTTCCACAAACAAATTTGGCATTTTTGACGTCGGAATCCCGATCACCCAAAAAATGGTGTGCAATAGCACACGAAAATCGTCAAAATGAGGCGTATGCTCGCTCCGGGGCTCGTTTGACCTTCCAAATGGCCCAGAAAACCTGTGATGGCCAACTGTATGCATAGACAACGTCTTGACGGACGTCCACGAACAAATTTGGCATTTTTGACGTCGGAATACCGATCACCCAAAAAATGGTGTGCAATAGCACACGAAAATCGTCAAAATGAGGCGTATGCTCGCTCCGGGGCTCGTTTGACCTTCCAAATGGCCCAGAAAACCCGTGATGGCCAACCGTATGCATAGACAACGTCTTAACGGACGTCCACGAACAAATTTGGCATTTTTGACGTCGGAATCCCGATCACCCAAAAAATGGTGTGCAATAGCACACGAAAATCGTCAAAATGAGGCGTATGCTCGCTTCGGGGCTCGTTTGACCTTCTAAATGGCCCAGAAAACCCGTGATGGCCAACCGTATGCATAGACAATGTCTTGACGGACGTCCACGAACAAATTTGGCATTTTTGACGTCGGAATCCCGATCACCCAAAAAATGGTGTGCAATAGCACACGAAAATCGTCAAAATGAGGCGTATGCTCGCTTCGGGGCTCGTTTGACCTTCCAAATGGCCCAGAAAACCCGTGATGGCCAACCGTATGCATAGACAACGTCTTGACGGACGTCCACGAACAAATTTGGCATTTTTGACGTCGGAATCCCGATCACCCAAAAAATGGTGTGCAATAGCACACGAAAATCGTCAAAATAAGGCGTATGCTCGCTCCGGGGCTCGTTTGACCTTCCAAATGGCCCAGAAAACCCGTGATGGCCAACCGTATGCATAGACAACGTCTTGACGGACGTCCACGAACAAATTTGCCATTTTTGACGTCGGAATCCCGATCACCCAAAAAATTGTGTGCAATAGCACACGAAAATCGTCAAAATGAGGCGTATGCTCGCTCCGGGGCTCATTTGACCTTCCAAATGGCCTAGAAAACCCGTGATGGCCAACCGTATGCATAGACAACGTCTTGACGGACGTCCACGAACAAATTTGGCATTTTTGACGTCGGAATCCTGATCACCAAAAAAATGGTGTGCAATAGCACACGAAAATCGTCAAAATGAGGCGTATGCTCGCTCCGGGGCTCGTTTGACCTTCCAAATGGCCCAGAAAACCCGTGATGGCCAACCGTATGCATAGACAACGTCTTGACGGACGTCCACGAACAAATTTGGCATTTTGGACGTCGGAATCCCGATCACCAAAAAAATGGTGTGCAATAGCACACGAAAATCGTCAAAATGAGGCGTATGCTCGCTCCGGGGCTCGTTTGACCTTCCAAATGGCCCAGAAAACCCGTGATGGCCAACCGTATGCATAGACAACGTCTTGACGGACGTCCACGAACAAATTTGGCATTTTTGACGTCGGAATCCCGATCACCCAAAAAATGGTGTGCAATAGCACACGAAAATCGTCAAAATGAGGCGTATGCTCGCACCGGGGCTCGTTTGACCTTCCAAATGGCCCAGAAAACCCGTGATGGCCAACCGTATGCATAGACAACGTCTTGATGGACGTCCACGAACAAATTTGGCATTTTTGACGTCGGAATCCCGATCACCCAAAAAATGGTGTGCAATAGCACACGAAAATCGTCAAAATGAGGCGTATGCTCGCTCCGGGGCTCGTTTGACCTTCCAAATGGCCCAGAAAACCCGTGATGGCCAACCGTATGCATAGACAACGTCTTGACGGACTTCCACAAACAAATTTGGCATTTTTGACGTCGGAATCCCGATAACCCAAAAAATGGTGTGCAATAGCACACGAAAATCGTCAAAATGAGGCGTATGCTCGCTCCGGGGCTCGTTTGACCTTCCAAATGGCCCAGAAAACCCGTGATGACCAACCGTATGCATAGACAACGTCTTGACGGATGTCCACGAACAAATTTGGCATTTTTGACGTCGGAATCACGATCACCCAAAAAATGGTGTGCAATAGCACACGAAAATTGTCAAAATGAGGCGTATGCTCGCTCCGGGGCTCGTTTGACCTTCCAAATGGCCCAGAAAACCCGTGATGGCCAACCGTATGCATAGACAACGTCTTGACGGACTTCCACAAACAAATTTGGCATTTTTGACGTCGGAATCCCGATCACCCAAAAAATGGTGTGCAATAGCACACGAAAATCGTCAAAATGAGGCGTATGCTCGCTCCGGGGCTCGTTTGACATTCCAAATGGCCCAGAAAACCTGTGATGGCCAACTGTATGCATAGACAACGTCTTGACGGACGTCCACGAACAAATTTGGCATTTTTGACGTCGGAATACCGATCACCCAAAAAATGGTGTGCAATAGCACACGAAAATCGTCAAAATGAGGCGTATGCTCGCTCCGGGGCTCGTTTGACCTTCCAAATGGCCCAGAAAACCCGTGATGGCCAACCGTATGCATAGACAACGTCTTAACGGACGTCCACGAACAAATTTGGCATTTTTGACGTCGGAATCCCGATCACCCAAAAAATGGTGTGCAATAGCACACGAAAATCGTCAAAATGAGGCGTATGCTCGCTTCGGGGCTCGTTTGACCTTCTAAATGGCCCAGAAAACCCGTGATGGCCAACCGTATGCATAGACAATGTCTTGACGGACGTCCACGAACAAATTTGGCATTTTTGACGTCGGAATCCCGATCACCCAAAAAATGGTGTGCAATAGCACACGAAAATCGTCAAAATGAGGCGTATGCTCGCTTCGGGGCTCGTTTGACCTTCCAAATGGCCCAGAAAACCCGTGATGGCCAACCGTATGCATAGACAACGTCTTGACGGACGTCCACGAACAAATTTGGCATTTTTGACGTCGGAATCCCGATCACCCAAAAAATGGTGTGCAATAGCACACGAAAATCGTCAAAATAAGGCGTATGCTCGCTCCGGGGCTCGTTTGACCTTCCAAATGGCCCAGAAAACCCGTGATGGCCAACCGTATGCATAGACAACGTCTTGACGGACGTCCACGAACAAATTTGCCATTTTTGACGTCGGAATCCCGATCACCCAAAAAATTGTGTGCAATAGCACACGAAAATCGTCAAAATGAGGCGTATGCTCGCTCCGGGGCTCGTTTGACCTTCCAAATGGCCTAGAAAACCCGTGATGGCCAACCGTATGCATAGACAACGTCTTGACGGACGTCCACGAACAAATTTGGCATTTTTGACGTCGGAATCCTGATCACCAAAAAAATGGTGTGCAATAGCACACGAAAATCGTCAAAATGAGGCGTATGCTCGCTCCGGGGCTCGTTTGACCTTCCAAATGGCCCAGAAAACCCGTGATGGCCAACCGTATGCATAGACAACGTCTTGACGGACGTCCACGAACAAATTTGGCATTTTGGACGTCGGAATCCCGATCACCAAAAAAATGGTGTGCAATAGCACACGAAAATCGTCAAAATGAGGCGTATGCTCGCTCCGGGGCTCGTTTGACCTTCCAAATGGCCCAGAAAACCCGTGATGGCCAACCGTATGCATAGACAACGTCTTGACGGACGTCCACGAACAAATTTGGCATTTTTGACGTCGAAATCCCGATCACCCAAAAAATGGTGTGCAATAGCACACGAAAATCGTCAAAATGAGGCGTATGCTCGCTCCGGGGCTCGTTTGACCTTCCGAATGGCCCAGAAAACCCGTGATGGCCAACCGTATGCATAGACAACGTCTTGACGGACGTCCACGAACAAATTTGGCATTTTTGACGTCGGAATCCCGATCACCCAAAAAATGGTGTGCAATAGAACACGAAAATCGTCAAAATGAGGCGTATGCTCGCTCCGGGGCTCGTTTGACCTTCCAAATGGCCCAGAAAACCCGTGATGGCCAACCGTATGCATAGACAACGTCTTGACGGACGTCCACGAACAAATTTGGCATTTTTGACGTCGGAATCTCGATCACCCAAAAAATGGTGTGCAATAGCGCACGAAAATCGTCAAAATGAGGCGTATGCTCGCTCCGGGGCTCGATGACCTTCCAAATGGCCCAGAAAACCCGTGATGGCCAACCGTATGCATAGACAACGTCTTGACGGACGTCCATGAACAAATTTGGCATTTTTGACGTCGGAATCCCGATCACCCAAAAAATGGTGTGCAATAGCACACGAAAATCGTCAAAATGAGGCGTATGCTCGCTCCGAGTCTCGTTTGACCTTCCTAATGGCCCAGAAAACCCGTGATGGCCAACCGTATGCATAGACAACGTCTTGACGGACGTCCACGAACAAATTTGGCATTTTTGACGTCGGAATCCCGATCACCCAAAAAATGGTGTGCAATAGCACACGAAAATCGTCAAAATGAGGCGTATGCTCGCTCCGGGGCTCGTTTGACCTTCCAAATGGCCCAGAAAACCCGTGATGGCCAACCGTATGCATAGACAACGTCTTGACGGACGTCCACGAACAAATTTGGCATTTTTGACGTCGGAATCTCGATCACCCAAAAAATGGTGTGCAATAGCGCACGAAAATCGTCAAAATGAGGCGTATGCTCGCTCCGGGGCTCAATGACCTTCCAAATGGCCCAGAAAACCCGTGATGGCCAACCGTATGCATAGACAACGTCTTGACGGACGTCCACGAACAAATTTGGCATTTTTGACGTCGCTATCCCGATCACCCAAAAAATGGTGTGCAATAGCACACGAAAATCGTCAAAATGAGGCGTATGCTCGCTCCGAGTCTCGTTTGACCTTCCTAATGGCCCAGAAAACCCGTGATGGCCAACCGTATGCATAGACAACGTCTTGACGGACGTCCACGAACAAATTTGGCATTTTTGACGTCGGAATCCCGATCACCCAAAAAATGGTGTGCAATAGCACACGAAAATCGTCAAAATGAGGCGTATGCTCGCTCCGGGGCTCGTTTGACCTTCCAAATGGCCCAGAAAACCCGTGATGGCCAACCGTATGCATAGACAACGTCTTGACGGACGTCCACGAACAAATTTGGCATTTTTGACGTCGCAATCCCGATCACCCAAAAAATGGTGTGCAATAGCACACGAAAATCGTCAAAATGAGGCGTATGCTCGCTCCGGGGCTCGTTTGACCTTCCAAATGGCCCAGAAAACCCGTGATGGCCAACCGTATGCATAGACAACGTCTTGACGGACGTCCACGAACAAATTTGGCATTTTTGACGTCAGAATCCCGATCACCCAAAAAATGGTGTGCAATTGCACACGAAAATCGTCAAAATGAGGCGTATGCTCGCTCCGGGGCTCGTTTGATCTTCCAAATGACCCAGAAAACCCGTGATGGCCAATCGTATGCATAGACAACGTCTTGACGGACGTCCACGAACAAATTTGGCATTTTTGACGTCGGAATCCCGATCACCCAAAAAATGGTGTGCAATAGCACACGAAAATCGTCAAAATGAGGCGTATGCTCGCTCCGAGGCTCGTTTGACCTTCCAAATGGCCCAGAAAACCCGTGATGGCCAACCATATGCATAGACAACGTCTTGACGGACGTCCACGAACAAATTTAGCATTTTTGACGTCGGAATTCCGATCACCCAAAAAATGGTCTGCAATAGCACACGAAAATCGTCAAAATGAGGCGTATGCTCGCTCCGGGGCTCGTTTGACCTTCCAAATGGCCCAGAAAACCCGTGATGGCCAACCGTATGCATAGACAACGTCTTGACGGACATCCACGAACAAATTTGGCATTTTTGACGTCGGAATCCCGATCACCCAAAAAATGGTGTGCAATAGCACACGAAAATCGTCAAAATGAGGCGTATGCTCGCTCCGGGGCTCGTTTGACCTTCCAAATGGCCCAGAAAACCCGTGATGGCCAACCGTATGCATAGACAACGTCTTGACAGACGTCCACGAACAAATTTGGCATTTTTGACGTCGGAATCCCGATCACCCAAAAAATGGTGTGCAATAGCACACGAAAATCCTCAAAATGAGGCGTATGCTCGCTCCGGGGCTCGTTTGACCTTCCAAATGGCCCAGAAAACCCGTGATGGCCAACCGTATGCATAGACAACGTCTTGATGGACGTCTACGAACAAATTTGGCATTTTTGACGTCGGAATCCCGATCACCCAAAAAATGGTGTGCAATAGCACACGAAAATCGTCAAAATGAGGCGTATGCTCGCTCCGGGGCTCGTTTGACCTTCCAAATGGCCCAGAAAACCCGTGATGGCCAACCGTATGCATAGACAACGTCTTGACAGACGTCCACGAACAAATTTGGCATTTTTGACGTCGGAATCCCGATCACCCAAAAAATGGTGTGCAATAGCACACGAAAATCCTCAAAATGAGGCGTATGCTCGCTCTGGGGCTCGTTTGACCTTCCAAATTGCCCAGAAAACCCGTGATTGCCAACCGTATGCATAGACAACGTCTTGACAGACGTCCACGAACAAATTTGGCATTTTTTACGTCGGAATCCCGATCACCCAAAAATGGTGTGCAATAGCACACGAAAATCGTCAAAATGAGGCGTATGCTCGCTCCGGGGCTCGTTTGACCTTCCAAATGGACCAGAAAACCCGTGATGGCCAACCGTATGCATAGACAACGTCTTGGCGGACGTCCACGAAAAAATTTGGCATTTTTGACGTCGGAATCCCGATCACCCAAAAAATGGTGTGCAATGGCACACGAAAATCGTCAAAATGAGGCGTATGCTCGCTCCGGGGCTCGTTTGACCTTCCAAATGGCCCAGAAAACCCGTGATGGCCAACCGTATGCATAGACAACGTCTTGACGGACGTCCACGAACAAATTTGGCATTTTTGACGTCGGAATCCCGATCACCCAAATAATGGTGTGCAATAGCACACGAAAATCGTCAAAATGAGGCGTAAGCTCGCTCCGGGGCTCGTTTGACCTTCCAAATGGCCCAGAAAACCCGTGATGGCCAACCGTATGCATAGACAACGTCTTGACGGATGTCCACGAACAAATTTGGCATTTTTGACGTCAGAATCCCGATCACCCAAAAAATGGTGTGCAATAGCACACGAAAATCATCAAAATGAGGCGTATGCTCGCTCCGGGGCTCGTTTGACCTTCCAAATGGCCCAGAAAACCCGTGATGGCCAACCGTATGCATAGACAACGTCTTGACGGACGTCCACGAACAAATTTGGCATTTTTGACGTCGGAATCCCGATCACCCAAAAAATGGTGTGCAATAGCACACGAAAATCGTCAAAATGAGGCGTATGCTCGCTCCGGGGCTCGTTTGACCTTCCAAATGGCCCAGAAAACCCGTGATGGCCAACCGTATGCATAGACAACGTCTTGATGGACGTCTACGAACAAATTTGGCATTTTTGACGTCGGAATCCCGATCACCCAAAAAATGGTGTGCAATAGCACACGAAAATCGTCAAAATGAGGCGTATGCTCGCTCCGGGGCTCGTTTGACCTTCCAAATGGCCCAGAAAACCCGTGATGGCCAACCGTATGCATAGATAACGTCTTGACGGACGTCCACGAACAAATTTGGCATTTTTGACGTCAGAATCCCGATCACCCAAAAAATGGTGTGCAATAGCACACCATAATCGTCAAAATGAGGCGTATGCTCGCTCCGGGGCTCGTTTGACCTTCCAAATTGCCCAGAAAACCCGTGATGGCCAACCGTATGCATAGACAACGTCTTGACGGACGTTCACGAACAAATTTGGCATTTTTGACGTCGGAATCCCGATCACCCAAAAATGGTGTGCAATAGCACACGAAAATCGTCAAAATGAGGCGTATGCTCGCTCCGGGGCTCGTTTGACCTTTCAAATGGACCAGAAAACCTCGTGATGGCCAACCGTATGCATAGACAACGTCTTGGCGGACGTCCACGAACAAATTTGGCATTTTTGACGTCGGAATCCCGATCACCCAAAAAATGGTGTGCAATAGCACATGAAAATCGTCAAAATGAGGCGTATGCTCGCTCCGGGGCTCGTTTGACCTTCCAAATGGCCCAGAAAACCCGTGATGGCCAACCGTATGCATAGACAACGTCTTGATGGACGTCTACGAACAAATTTGGCATTTTTGACGTCGGAATCCCGATCACCCAAAAAATGGTGTGCAATAGCACACGAAAATCGTCAAAATGAGGCGTATGCTCGCTCCGGGGCTCGTTTGACCTTCCAAATGGCCCAGAAAACCCGTGATGGCCAACCGTATGCATAGACAACGTCTTGACGGACGTCCACGAACAAATTTGGCATTTTAGACGTCAGAATCCTGATCACCCAAAAAATGGTGTGCAATAGCACACCATAATCGTCAAAATGAGGCGTATGCTCGCTCCGGGGCTCGTTTGACCTTCCAAATTGCCCAGAAAACCCGTGATGGCCAACCGTATGCATAGAAAACATCTTGACGGACGTCCATGAACAAATTTGGCATTTTTGACGTCGGAATCCCGATCACCCAAAAAATGGTGTGCAATAGCACACGAAAATCGTCAAAATGAGGCGTATGCTCGCTCCGGGGCTCGTTTGACCTTCCAAATGGCCCAGAAAACCCGTGATGGCCAACCGTATGCATAGACAACGTCTTGACGGATGTCCACGAACAAATTTGGCATTTTTGACGTCGGAATCCCGATCACCCAAAAAATGGTGTGCAATAGCACACGAAAATCGTCAAAATGAGGCGTATGCTCGCTCCGGGGCTCGTTTGACCTTCCAAATGGCCCAGAAAACCCGTGATGGCCAACCGTATGCATAGACAACGTCTTGATGGACGTCTACGAACAAATTTGGCATTTTTGACGTCAGAATCCCGATCACCCAAAAAATGGTGTGCAATAGCACACCATAATCGTCAAAATGAGGCGTATGCTCGCTCCGGGGCTCGTTTGACCTTCCAAATTGCCCAGAAAACCCGTGATGGCCAACCGTATGCATAGACAACGTCTTGACGGACGTCCACAAACAAATTTTGCATTTTTGACGTCGGAATCCTGATCACCCAAAAATGGTGTGCAATAGCACACGAAAATCGTCAAAATGAGGCGTATGCTCGCTCCGGGGCTCGTTTGACCTTCCAAATGGCCCAGAAAACCCGTGATGGCCAACCGTATGCATAGACAACGTCTTGATGGACGTCTACGAACAAATTTGGCATTTTTGACGTCGGAATCCCGATCACCCAAAAAATGGTGTGCAATAGCACACGAAAATCGTCAAAATGAGGCGTATGCTCGCTCCGGGGCTCGTTTGACCTTCCAAATGGCCCAGAAAACCCGTGATGGCCAACCCTATGCATAGACAACGTCTTGATGGACGTCTACGAACAAATTTGGCATTTTTGACGTCGGAATCCCGATCACCCAAAAAATGGTGTGCAATAGCACACGAAAATCGTCAAAATGAGGCGTATGCTCGCTCCGGGGCTCGTTTGACCTTCCAAATGGCCCAGAAAACCCGTGATGGCCAACCGTATGCATAGACAACGTCTTGACGGACGTCCACGAACAAATTTGGCATTTTTAACGTCAGAATCCCGATCACCCAAAAAATGGTGTGCAATAGCACACCATAATCGTCAAAATGAGGCGTATGCTCGCTCCGGGGCTCGTTTGACCTTCCAAATTGCCCAGAAAACCCGTGATGGCCAACCGTATGCATAGACAACGTCTTGACGGACGTCCACGAACAAATTTGGCATTTTTGACGTCGGAATCCCGATCACCCAAAAAATGGTGTGCAATAGCACACAAAAATCGTCAAAATGAGGCGTATGCTCGCTCCGGGGCTCGTTTGACCTTCCAAATGGCCCAGAAAACCCGTGATGGCCAACCGTATGCATAGACAACGTCTTGGCGGACGTCCACGAACAAATTTGGCATTTTTGACGTCGGAATCCCGATCACCCAAAAAATGGTGTGCAATAGCAAACGAAAATCGTCAAAATGAGGCGTATGCTCGCTCCGGAGCTCGTTTGACCTTCCAAATGGCCCAGAAAACTCGTGATGGCCAACCGTATGCATAGACAACGTCTTGGCGGACGTCCACGAACAAATTTGGCATTTTTGACGTCGGAATCCCGATCACCCAAAAAATGGTGTGCAATAGCATACGAAAATCGTCAAAATGAGGCGTATGCTCGCTCCGGGGCTCGTTTGACCTTTCAAATGGCCCAGAAAACCCGTGATGGCCAACCGTATGCATAGACAACGTCTTGACGGATGTCCACGAACAAATTTGGCATTTTTGACGTCGGAATCCCGATCACCCAAAAAATGGTGTGCAATAGCACACGAAAATCATCAAAATGAGGCGTATGCTCGCTCCGGGGCTCGTTTGACCTTCCAAATGGCCCAGAAAACCCGTGATGGCCAACCGTATGCATAGACAACGTCTTGACGGACGTCCACGAACAAATTTGGCATTTTTGACGTCGGAATCCCGATCACCCAAAAAATGGTGTGCAATAGCACACGAAAATCGTCAAAATAAGGCGTATGCTCGCTCCGGGGCTCGTTTGACCTTCCAAATGGCCCAGAAAACCCGTGATGGCCAACCGTATGCATAGACAACGTCTTGATGGACGTCCACGAACAAATTTGGCATTTTTGACGTCGGAATCCCGATCACCCAAAAAATGGTGTGCAATAGCACACGAAAATCGTCAAAATGAGGCGTATGCTCGCTCCGGGGCTCGTTTGACCTTCCAAATGGCCCAGAAAACCCGTGATGGCCAACCGTATGCATAGACAATGTCTTGACGGACGTCCACGAACAAATTTGGCATTTTTAACGTCGGAATCCCGATGACCCAAAAAATGGTGTGCAATAGCACACGAAAATCGTCAAAATGAGGCGTATGCTCGCTCCGGGGCTCGTTTGACCTTCCAAATGGCCCAGAAAACCCGTGATGGCCAACCGTATGCATAGACAACGTCTTGACGGACGTCCACGAACAAATTTGGCATTTTTGACGTCGGAATCCCGATCACCCAAAAAATGGTGTGCAATAGCACACGAAAATCGTCAACATAAGGCGTATGCTCGCTCCGGGGCTCGTTTGACCTTCCAAATGGCCCAGAAAACCCGTGATGGCCAACTGTATGCATAGACAACGTCTTGATGGACGTCCACGAACAAATTTGGCATTTTTGACGTCGGAATCCCGATCACCCAAAAAATGGTGTGCAATAGCACACGAAAATCGTCAAAATGAGGCGTATGCTCGCTCCGGGGCTCGTTTGACCTTCCAAATGGCCCAGAAAACCCGTGATGGCCAACCGTATGCATAGACAATGTCTTGACGGACGTCCACGAACAAATTTGGCATTTTTAACGTCGGAATCCCGATGACCCAAAAAATGGTGTGCAATAGCACACGAAAATCGTCAAAATGAGGCGTATGCTCGCTCCGGGGCTCGTTTGACCTTCCAAATGGCCCAGAAAACCCGTGATGGCCAACCGTATGCATAGACAACGTCTTGACGGACGTCCACGAACAAATTTGGCATTTTTGACGTTGGAATCCCGATCACCCAAAAAATGGTGTGCAATAGCACACGAAAATCATCAAAATGAGGCGTATGCTCGCTCCGGGGCTCGTTTGACCTTCCAAATGGCCCAGAAAACCCGTGATGGCCAACCGTATGCATAGACAACGTCTTGACGGACGTCCACGAACAAATTTGGCATTTTTGACGTCGGAATCCCGATCACCCAAAAAATGGTGTGCAATAGCACACGAAAATCGTCAAAATGAGGCGTATGCTCGCTCCGGGGCTCGTTTGACCTTCCAAATGGCCCAGAAAACCCGTGATGGCCAACCGTATGCATAGACAACGTCTTGACGGACGTCCATGAACAAATTTGGCATTTTTGACGTCAGAATCCCGATCACCCAAAAAATGGTGTGCAATAGCACACGAAAATCGTCAAAATGAGGCGTATGCTCGCTCCGGGGCTCGTTTGACCTTCCAAATGGCCCAGAAAACCCGTGATGGCCAACCGTATGCATAGACAACGTCTTGACGGACGTCCACGAACAAATTTGGCATTTTGGACGTCGGAATCCCGATCACCCAAAAAATGGTGTGCAATAGCACACGAAAATCGTCAAAATGAGGCGTATGCTCGCTCCGGGGCTCGTTTGACCTTCCAAATGGCCCAGAAAACCCATGATGGCCAACCGTATGCATAGACAACGTCTTGACGGACGTCCACGAACAAATTTGGCATTTTTGACGTCGAAATCCCGATCACCCAAAAAATGGTGTGCAATAGCACACGAAAATCGTCAAAATGAGGCGTATGCTCGCTCCGGGGCTCGTTTGACCTTCCGAATGGCCCAGAAAACCCGTGATGGCCAACCGTATATATAGAGAACGTCTTGACGGACGTCCACGAACAAATTTGGCATTTTTGACGTCGGAATCCCGATCACCCAAAAAATGGTGTGCAATAGCACACGAAAATCGTCAAAATGAGGCGTATGCTCGCTCCGGGGCTCGTTTGACCTTCCAAATGGCCCAGAAAACCCGTGATGGCCAACCGTATGCATAGACAACGTCTTGACGGACGTCCACGAACAAATTTGGCATTTTTGAAGTCGGAATCCTGATCACCCAAAAAATGGTGTGCAATAGCACACGAAAATCGTCAAAATGAGGCGTATGCTCGCTCCGGGGCTCGTTTGACCTTCCAAATGGCTCAGAAAACCCGTGATGGCCAACCGTATGCATAGACAACGTCTTGACGGACGTCCACGAACAAATTTGGCATTTTTGACGTCGGAATCCCGATCACCCAAAAAATGTTATGCAATAGCACACGAAAATCGTCAAAATGAGGCGTATGCTCGCTCCGGGGCTCGTTTGACCTTCCAAATGGCCCAGAAAACCCGTGATGGCAAACCGTATGCATAGACAACGTCTTGACGGACGTCCACGAACAAATTTGGCATTTTTGACGTCGGAATCCCGATCACCCAAAAAATGGTGTGCAATAGCACATGAAAATCGTCAAAATGAGGCGTATGCTCGCTCCGGGGCTCGTTTGACCTTCCAAATGGCCCAGAAAACCCGTGATGGCCATCCGTATGCATAGACAACGTCTTGACGGATGTCCACGAACAAATTTGGCATTTTTGACGTCGGAATCCCGATCACCCAAAAAATGGTGTGCAATAGCACACGAAAATCGTCAAAATGAGGCGTATGCTCGCTCCGGGGCTCGTTTGACCTTCCAAATGGCCCAGAAAACCCGTGATGGCCAACCGTATGCATAGACAACGTCTTGACGGACGTCCACGAACAAATTTGGCATTTTTGACGTCGGAATCTCGATCACCCAAAAAATGGTGTGCAATAGCGCACGAAAATCGTCAAAATGAGGCGTATGCTCGCTCCGGGGCTCAATGACCTTCCAAATGGCCCAGAAAACCCGTGATGGCCAACCGTATGCATAGACAACGTCTTGACGGACGTCCACGAACAAATTTGGCATTTTTGACGTCGGAATCCCGATCACCCAAAAAATGGTGTGCAATAGCACACGAAAATCGTCAAAATGAGGCGTATGCTCGCTCCGAGTCTCGTTTGACCTTCCTAATGGCCCAGAAAACCCGTGATGGCCAACCGTATGCATAGAAAACATCTTGACGGACGTCCACGAACAAATTTGGCATTTTTGACGTCGGAATCCCGATCACCCAAAAAATGGTGTGCAATAGCACACGAAAATCGTCAAAATGAGGCGTATGCTCGCTCCGGGGCTCGTTTGACCTTCCAAATGGCCCAGAAAACCCGTGATGGCCAACCGTATGCATAGACAACGTCTTGACGGACGTCCACGAACAAATTTGGCATTTTTGACGTCGGAATCTCGATCACCCAAAAAATGGTGTGCAATAGCGCACGAAAATCGTCAAAATGAGGCGTATGCTCGCTCCGGGGCTCAATGACCTTCCAAATGGCCCAGAAAACCCGTGATGGCCAACCGTATGCATAGACAACGTCTTGACGGACGTCCACGAACAAATTTGGCATTTTTGACGTCGGAATCCCGATCACCCAAAAAATGGTGTGCAATAGCACACGAAAATCGTCAAAATGAGGCGTATGCTCGCTCCGAGTCTCGTTTGACCTTCCTAATGGCCCAGAAAACCCGTGATGGCCAACCGTATGCATAGACAACGTCTTGACGGATGTCCACGAACAAATTTGGCATTTTTGACGTCGGAATCCCGATCACCCAAAAAATGGTGTGCAATAGCACACGAAAATCGTCAAAATGAGGCGTATGCTCGCTCCGGGGCTCGTTTGACCTTCCGAATGGCCCAGAAAACCCGTGATGGCCAACCGTATGCATAGACAACGTCTTGACGGACGTCCACGAACAAATTTGGCATTTTTGACGTCGGAATCCCGATCACCCAAAAAATGGTGTGCAATAGCACACGAAAATCGTCAAAATGAGGCGTATGCTCGCTCCGGGGCTCGTTTGACCTTCCAAATGGCCCAGAAAACCCGTGATGGCCAACCGTACGCATAGATAACGTCTTGACGGACGTCCACGAACAAATTTGGCATTTTTGACGTCAGAATCCCGATCACCCAAAAAATGGTGTGCAATAGCACACCATAATCGTCAAAATGAGGCGTATGCTCGCTCCGGGGCTCGTTTGACCTTCCAAATTGCCCAGAAAACCCGTGATGGCCAACCGTATGCATAGACAACGTCTTGACGGACGTCCACGAACAAATTTGGCATTTTTGACGTCGGAATCCCGATCACCCAAAAATGGTGTGCAATAGCACACGAAAATCGTCAAAATGAGGCGTATGCTCGCTCCGGGGCTCGTTTGACCTTTCAAATGGACCAGAAAACCCGTGATGGCCAACCGTATGCATAGACAACGTCTTGGCGGACGTCCACGAACAAATTTGGCATTTTTGACGTCGGAATCCCGATCACCCAAAAAATGGTGTGCAATAGCACATGAAAATCGTCAAAATGAGGCGTATGCTCGCTCCGGGGCTCGTTTGACCTTCCAAATGGCCCAGAAAACCCGTGATGGCCAACCGTATGCATAGACAACGTCTTGATGGACGTCTACGAACAAATTTGGCATTTTTGACGTCGGAATCCCGATCACCCAAAAAATGGTGTGCAATAGCACACGAAAATCGTCAAAATGAGGCGTATGCTCGCTCCGGGGCTCGTTTGACCTTCCAAATGGCCCAGAAAACCCGTGATGGCCAACCGTATGCATAGACAACGTCTTGACGGACGTCCACGAACAAATTTGGCATTTTAGACGTCAGAATCCTGATCACCCAAAAAATGGTGTGCAATAGCACACCATAATCGTCAAAATGAGGCGTATGCTCGCTCCGGGGCTCGTTTGACCTTCCAAATTGCCCAGAAAACCCGTGATGGCCAACCGTATGCATAGACAACATCTTGACGGACGTCCACGAACAAATTTGGCATTTTTGACGTCGGAATCCCGATCACCCAAAAAATGGTGTGCAATAGCATACGAAAATCGTCAAAATGAGGCGTATGCTCGCTCCGGGGCTCGTTTGACCTTCCAAATGGCCCAGAAAACCCGTGATGGCCAACCGTATGCATAGACAACGTCTTGATGGACGTCTACGAACAAATTTGGCATTTTTGACGTCAGAATCCCGATCACCCAAAAAATGGTGTGCAATAGCACACCATAATCGTCAAAATGAGGCGTATGCTCGCTCCGGGGCTCGTTTGACCTTCCAAATTGCCCAGAAAACCCGTGATGGCCAACCGTATGCATAGACAACGTCTTGACGGACGTCCACAAACAAATTTTGCATTTTTGACGTCGGAATCCCGATCACCCAAAAATGGTGTGCAATAGCACACGAAAATCGTCAAAATGAGGCGTATGCTCGCTCCGGGGCTCGTTTGACCTTCCAAATGGACCAGAAAACCCGTGATGGCCAACCGTATGCATAGACAACGTCTTGGCGGACGTCCACGAACAAATTTGGCATTTTTGACGTCGGAATCCCGATCACCCAAAAAATGGTGTGCAATAGCACATGAAAATCGTCAAAATGAGGCGTATGCTCGCTCCGGGGCTCGTTTGACCTTCCAAATGGCCCAGAAAACCCGTGATGGCCAACCGTATGCATAGACAACGTCTTGATGGACGTCTACGAACAAATTTGGCATTTTTGACGTCGGAATCCCGATCACCCAAAAAATGGTGTGCAATAGCACACGAAAATCGTCAAAATGAGGCGTATGCTCGCTCCGGGGCTCGTTTGACCTTCCAAATGGCCCAGAAAACCCGTGATGGCCAACCGTATGCATAGACAACGTCTTGACGGACGTCCACGAACAAATTTGGCATTTTTAACGTCAGAATTCCGATCACCCAAAAAATGGTGTGCAATAGCACACCATAATCGTCAAAATGAGGCGTATGCTCGCTCCGGGGCTCGTTTGACCTTCCAAATTGCCCAGAAAACCCGTGATGGCCAACCGTATGCATAGACAACGTCTTGACGGACGTCCACGAACAAATTTGGCATTTTTGACGTCGGAATCCCGATCACCCAAAAAATGGTGTGCAATAGCACACAAAAATCGTCAAAATGAGGCGTATGCTCGCTCCGGGGCTCGTTTGACCTTCCAAATGGCCCAGAAAACCCGTGATGGCCAATCGTATGCATAGACAACGTCTTGACGGACGTCCACGAACAAATTTGGCATTTTTGACGTCGGAATCCCGATCACCCAAAAAATGGTGTGCAATAGCACACGAAAATCGTCAAAATGAGGCGTATGCTCGCTCCGGAGCTCGTTTGACCTTCCAAATGGCCCAGAAAACCTATGATGGCCAACCGTATGCATAGACAACGTCTTGACGGACGTCCACGAACAAATTTGGCATTTTTGACGTCGGAATCCCGATCACCCAAAAAATGGTGTGCAATAGCACACCATAATCGTCAAAATGAGGCGTATGCTCGCTCCGGGGCTCGTTTGACCTTCCAAATTGCCCAGAAAACCCGTGATGGCCAACCGTATGCATAGACAACGTCTTGACGGACGTCCACGAACAAATTTGGCATTTTTGACGTCGGAATCCCGATCACCCAAAAATGGTGTGCAATAGCACACGAAAATCGTCAAAATGAGGCGTATGCTCGCTCCGGGGCTCGTTTGACCTTTCAAATGGACCAGAAAACCCGTGATGGCCAACCGTATGCATAGACAACGTCTTGGCGGACGTCCACGAACAAATTTGGCATTTTTGACGTCGGAATCCCGATCACCCAAAAAATGGTGTGCAATAGCACATGAAAATCGTCAAAATGAGGCGTATGCTCGCTCCGGGGCTCGTTTGACCTTCCAAATGGCCCAGAAAACCCGTGATGGCCAACCGTATGCATAGACAACGTCTTGATGGACGTCTACGAACAAATTTGGCATTTTTGACGTCGGAATCCCGATCACCCAAAAAATGGTGTGCAATAGCACACGAAAATCGTCAAAATGAGGCGTATGCTCGCTCCGGGGCTCGTTTGACCTTCCAAATGGCCCAGAAAACCCGTGATGGCCAACCGTATGCATAGACAACGTCTTGACGGACGTCCACGAACAAATTTGGCATTTTTGACGTCGGAATCCCGATCACCCAAAAAATGGTGTGCAATAGCACACGAAAATCGTCAAAATGAGGCGTATGCTCGCTCCGGGGCTCGTTTGACCTTCCAAATGGCCCAGAAAACCCGTGATGGCCAACCGTATGCATAGACAACGTCTTGACGGATGTCCACGAACAAATTTGGCATTTTTGACGTCAGAATCCCGATCACCCAAAAAATGGTGTGCAATAGCACACGAAAATCATCAAAATGAGGCGTATGCTCGCTCCGGGGCTCGTTTGACCTTCCAAATGGCCCAGAAAACCCGTGATGGCCAACCGTATGCATAGACAACGTCTTGACGGACGTCCACGAACAAATTTGGCATTTTTGACGTCGGAATCCCGATCACCCAAAAAATGGTGTGCAATAGCACACGAAAATCATCAAAATGAGGCGTATGCTCGCTCCGGGGCTCGTTTGACCTTCCAAATGGCCCAGAAAACCCGTGATGGCAAACCGTATGCATAGACAACGTCTTGGCGGATGTCCACGAACAAATTTGGCATTTTTGACGTCGGAATCCCGATCACCCAAAAAATGGTGTGCAATAGCAAACGAAAATCGTCAAAATGAGGCGTATGCTCGCTCCGGAGCTCGTTTGACCTTCCAAATGGCCCAGAAAACTCGTGATGGCCAACCGTATGCATAGACAACGTCTTGGCGGACGTCCACGAACAAATTTGGCATTTTTGACGTCGGAATCCTGATCACCCAAAAAATGGTGTGCAATAGCACACGAAAATCGTCAAAATGAGGCGTATGCTCGCTCCGGAGCTCGTTTGACCTTCCAAATGGCCCAGAAAACCCGTGATGGCCAACCGTATGCATAGACAACGTCTTGACGGACGTCCACGAACAAATTTGGCATTTTTGACGTTGGAATCCCGATCACCCAAAAAATGGTGTGCAATAGCACACGAAAATCATCAAAATGAGGCGTATGCTCGCTCCGGGGCTCGTTTGACCTTCCAAATGGCCCAGAAAACCCGTGATGGCCAACCGTATGCATAGACAACGTCTTGACGGACGTCCACGAACAAATTTTGCATTTTTGACGTCGGAATCCCGATCACCCAAAAAATGGTGTGCAATAGCACACGAAAATCGTCAAAATGAGGCGTATGCTCGCTCCGGGGCTCGTTTGACCTTCCAAATGGCCCAGAAAACCCGTGATGGCCAACCGTATGCATAGACAACGTCTTGACGGACGTCCATGAACAAATTTGGCATTTTTGACGTCAGAATCCCGATCACCCAAAAAATGGTGTGCAATAGCACACGAAAATCGTCAAAATGAGGCGTATGCTCGCTCCGGGGCTCGTTTGACCTTCCAAATGGCCCAGAAAACCTGTGATGGCCAACCGTATGCATAGACAACGTCTTGACGGACGTCCACGAACAAATTTGGCATTTTTGACGTCGGAATCCCGATCACCCAAAAAATGGTGTGCAATAGCACACGAAAATCGTCAAAATGAGGCGTATGCTCGCTCCGGGGCTCGTTTGACCATCCAAATGGCCCAGAAAACCGGTGATGGCCAACCGTATGCATAGACAACGTCTTGACGGACTTCCACGAACAAATTTGGCATTTTTGACGTCGGAATCCCGATCACCCAAAAAATGGTGTGCAATAGCACACGAAAATCGTCAAAATGAGGCGTATGCTCGCTCCGGGGCTCGTTTGACCTTCCAAATGGCCCAGAAAACCCGTGATGGCCAACCGTATGCATAGACAACGTCTTGACGGACGTCGACGAACAAATTTGGCATTTTTGACGTCGGAATCCCGATCATCCAAAAAATGGTGTGCAATAGCACACGAAAATCGTCAAAATGAGGCGTATGCTCGCTCCGGGGCTCGTTTGACCTTCCAAATGGCCCAGAAAACCCGTGATGGCCAACCGTATGCATAGAAAACGTCTTGACGGACGTCCACGAACAAATTTGGCATTTTTGACGTCGGAATCCCGATCACCCAAAAAATGGTGTGCAATAGCACACGAAAATCGTCAAAATGAGGCGTATGCTCGCTACGGGGCTCGTTTGACCTTCCAAATGGCCCAGAAAACTCGTGATGGCCAACCGTATGCATAGACAACATCTTGACGGACGTCCACGAACAAATTTGGCATTTTTGACATCGGAATCCCAATCACCCAAAAAAAGGTGTGCAATAGCACACGAAAATCGTCAAAATGAGGCGTATGCTCGCTCCGGGGCTCGTTTGACCTTCCAAATTGCCCAGAAAACCCGTGATGGCAAACCGTATGCATAGACAACGTCTTGATGGATGTCCACGAACAAATTTGGCATTTTTGACGTCAGAATCCCGATCACCCAAAAAATGGTGTGCAATAGCACACGAAAATCGTCAAAATGAGGCGTATGCTCGCTCCGGGGCTCGTTTGACCTTCCAAATGGCCCAGAAAACCCGTGATGGCCAACCGTATGCATAGACAACGTCTTGACGGACGTCCACGAACAAATTTGGCATTTTTGACGTCGGAATCCTGATCACCCAAAAAATGGTGTGCAATAGCACACGAAAATCGTCAAAATGAGGCGTATGCTCGCTCCGGGGCTCGTTTGACCTTCCAAATGGCCCAGGAAACCCGTGATGGCCAACCGTATGCATAGACAACGTCTTGACGGACGTCCACGAACAAATTAGGCATTTTTGACGTCGGAATCCCGATCACCCAAAAAATGGTGTGCAATAGCACACGAAAATCGTCAAAATGAGGCGTATGCTCGCTCCGGGGCTCGTTTGACCTTCCAAATGGCCCAGAAAACCTGTGATGGCCAACCGTATGCATAGACAACGTCTTGACGGACGTCCACGAACAAATTTGGCATTTTTGACGTCAGAATCCCGATCACCCAAAAAATGGTGTGCAATAGCACACGAAAATCGTCAAAATGAGGCGTATGCTCGCTCCGGGGCTCGTTTGACCTTCCAAATGGCCCAGAAAACCCGTGATGGCCAACCGTATGCATAGACAACGTCTTGACGGACGTCCACGAACAAATTTTGCATTTTTGACGTCGGAATCCCGATCACCCAAAAAATGGTGTGCAATAGCACACGAAAATCGTCAAAATGAGGCGTATGCTCGCTCCGGGGCTCGTTTGACCTTCCAAATGGCCCAGAAAACCCGTGATGGCCAATCGTATGCATAGACAACGTCTTGACGGACGTCCACGAACAAATTTGGCATTTTTGACGTCGGAATCTCGATCACCCAAAAAATGGTGTGCAATAGCACACGAAAATCGTCAAAATGAGGCGTATGCTCGCTCCGGGGCTCGTTTGACCTTCCAAATGGCCCAGAAAACCCGTGATGGCCAACCGTATGCATAGACAACGTCTTGACGGACGTCCACGAACAAATTAGGCATTTTTGACGTCGGAATCCCGATCACCCAAAAAATGGTGTGCAATAGCACACGAAAATCGTCAAAATGAGGCGTATGCTCGCTCCGGGGCTCGTTTGACCTTCCAAATGGCCCAGAAAACCCGTGATGGCCAACCGTATGCATAGACAACGTCTTGACGGACGTCCACGAACAAATTTGTCATTTTTGACGTCGGAATCCCGATCACCCAAAAAATGGTGTGCACTAGCACACGAAAATCGTCAAAATGAGGCGTATGCTCGCTCCGGGGCTCGTTTGACCTTCCAAATGGCCCAGAAAACCCATGATGGCCAACCGTATGCATAGACAACGTCTTGACGGACGTCCACGAACAAATTTGGCATTTTTGACGTCGGAATCCCGATCACCCAAAAAATGGTGTGCAATAGCACACGAAAATCATCAAAATGAGGCGTATGCTCGCTCTGGGGCTCGTTTGACCTTCCAAATGGCCCAGAAAACCCGTGATGGCCAACCGTATGCATAGACAACGTCTTGACGGACGTCCACGAACAAATTTAGCATTTTTGACGTCGGAATCCCGATCACCCAAAAAATGGTGTTCAATAGCACACGAAAATCATCAAAATGAGGCGTATGCTCGCTCCGGGGCTCGTTTGACCTTCCAAATGGCCTAGAAAACCCGTGATGGCCAACCGTATGCATAGACAACGTCTTGACGGACGTCCACGAACAAATTTGGCATTTTTGACATCGGAATCCTGATCACCCAAAAAATGGTGTGCAATAGCACACGAAAATGGTCAAAATGAGGCGTATGCTCGCTCCGGGGCTCGTTTGACCTTCCAAATGGCCCAGAAAACCCGTGATGGCCAACCGTATGCATAGACAACGTCTTGACGGACGTCCACGAACAAATTTGGCATTTTTGACGTAGGAATCCCGATCACCCAAAAAATGGTGTGCAATAGCACACGAAAATCGTCAAAATGAGGCGTATGCTCGCTCCGGGGCTCGTTTGACCTTCCAAATGGCCCAGAAAACCCGTGATGGCCAACCGTATGCATAGACAACGTCTTGACGGACGTCCACGAACAAATTTGGCATTTTTGACGTCGGAATCCCGATCACCCAAAAAATGGTGTGCAATAGCACACGAAAATCGTCAAAATGAGGCGTATGCTCGCTCCGGGGCTCGTTTGACCTTCCAAATGGCCCAGAAAACCCGTGATGGCCAACCGTATGCATAGACAACGTCTTGACGGACGTCCACGAACAAATTTGGCATTTTTGACGTCGGAATCCCGATCACCCAAAAAATGGTGTGCAATAGCACACGAAAATCGTAAAAATGAGGCGTATGCTCGCTCCGGGGCTCGTTTGACCTTCCAAATGGCCCAGAAAACCCGTGATGGCCAACCGTATGCATAGACAACGTCTTGACGGACGTCCACGAACAAATTTGGCATTTTTGACGTCGGAATCCCGATCACCCAAAAAATGGGGTGCAATAGCACACGAAAATCGTCAAAATGAGACGTATGCTCGCTCCAGGGCTCGTTTGACCTTCCATGTGGCCCAGAAAACCCGTGATGGCCAACCGTATGCATAAACAACATCTTGACGGACGTCCACGAACAAATTTGGCATTTTTGACGTCGGAATCCCGATCACCCAAAAAATGGTGTGCAATAGCACACGAAAATCGTCAAAATGAGGCGTATGCTCGCTCCGGGGCTCGTTTGACCTTCCAAATGGCCCAGAAAACCCGTGATGGCCAACCGTATGCATAGACAACGTCTTGGCGGACGTCCACGAACAAATTTGGCATTTTTGACGTCGGAATCCCGATCACCCAAAAAATGTTGTGCACTAGCACACGAAAATCGTCAAAATGAGGCGTATGCTCGCTCCGGAGCTCGTTTGACCTTCCAAATGGCCCAGAAAACTCGTGATGGCCAACCGTATGCATAGACAACGTCTTGACGGACGTCCACGAACAAATTTGGCATTTTTGACGTCGGAATCCCGATCACCCAAAAAATGGTGTGCAATAGCACACGAAAATCGTCAAAATGAGGCGTATGCTCGCTCCGGGGCTCGTTTGACCTTCCAAATGGCCCAGAAAACCCGTGATGGCCAACCGTATGCATAGACAACGTCTTGACGGACGTCGACGAACAAATTTGGCATTTTTGACGTTGGAATCCTGATCACCCAAAAAATGGTGTGCAATAGCACACGAAAATCGTCAAAATGAGGCGTATGCTCGCTCCGGGGCTCGTTTGACATTCCAAATGGCCTAGAAAACCCGTGATGGCCAACCGTATGCATAGACAACGTCTTGACAGACGTCCACGAACAAATTTGGCATTTTTGACGTCGGAATCCCGATCACCCAAAAAATGGTGTGCAATAACACACGAAAATCGTCAAAATGAGGCGTATGCTCGCTCCGGGGCTCGTTTGACCTTCCAAATGGCCCAGAAAACCCGTGATGGCCAACCGTATGCATAGACAACGTCTTGACGGACGTCCACGAACAAATTTGGCATTTTTGACGTCGGAATCCCGATCACCCAAAAAATGGTGTGCAATAGCACACGAAAATCGTAAAAATGAGGCGTATGCTCGCTCCGGGGCTCGTTTGACCTTCTAAATGGCCCAGAAAACCCGTGATGGCCAACCGTATGCATAGACAACGTCTTAACGGACGTCCACGAACAAATTTGGCATTTTTGACGTCGGAATCCCGATCACCCAAAAAATGGAGTGCAATAGCACACGAAAATTGTCAAAATGAGGCGTATGCTCGCTCCGGGGCTCGTTTGACCTTCCAAGTGGCCCAAAAAACCCGTGATGGCCAACCGTATGCATAGACAACATCTTGACGGACGTCCACGAACAAATTTGGCATTTTTGACGTCGGAATCCCGATCACCCAAAAAATGGTGTGCAATATAGCACACGAAAATCGTCAAAATGAGGCGTATGCTCGCTCCGGGGCTCGTTTGACCTTCCAAATGGCCCAGAAAACCCGTGATGGCCAACCGTATGCATAGACAACGTCTTGGCGGACGTCCACGAACAAATTTGGCATTTTTGACGTCGGAATCCCGATCACCCAAAAAATGGTGTGCACTAGCACACGAAAATCGTCAAAATGAGGCGTATGCTCGCTCCGGAGCTCGTTTGACCTTCCAAATGGCCCAGAAAACTCGTGATGGCCAACCGTATGCATAGACAACGTCTTGACGGACGTCCACGAACAAATTTGGCATTTTTGACGTCGGAATCCCGATCACCCAAAAAATGGTGTGCAATAGCACACGAAAATCGTCAAATGAGGCGTATGCTCGCTCCGGGGCTCGTTTGACCTTCCAAATGGCCCAGAAAACCCGTGATGGCCAACCGTATGCATAGACAACGTCTTGACGGACGTCCACGAACAAATTTGGCATTTTTGACGTTGGAATCCCGATCACCCAAAAAATGGTGTTCAATAGCACACGAAAATCGTCAAAATGAGGCGTATGCTCGCTCCGGGGCTCGTTTGACCTTCCAAATGGCCCAGAAAACCCGTGATGGCCAACCGTATGCATAGACAACGTCTTGACGGACGTCCACGAACAAATTTGGCATTTTTGACGTCGGAATCCCGATCACCCAAAAAATGGTGTGCAATAGCACACGAAAATCGTCAAAATGAGGCGTATGCTCGCTCCGGGGCTCGTTTGACCTTCCAAATGGCCCAGAAAACCCGTGATGGCCAACCGTATGCATAGACAACGTCTTGACGGACGTCCACGAACAAATTTGTCATTTTTGACGTCGGAATCCCGATCACCCAAAAAATGGTGTGCAATAGCACACGAAAATCGTCAAAATGAGGCGTATGCTCGCTCCGGGGATCGTTTGACCTTCCAAATGGCCCAGAAAACCCATGATGGCCAACCGTATGCATAGACAACGTCTTGACGGACGTCCACGAACAAATTTGGCATTTTTGACGTCGGAATCCCGATCACCCAAAAAATGGTGTGCACTAGCACACGAAAATCGTCAAAATGAGGCGTATGCTCGCTCCGGGGCTCGTTTGACCTTCCAAATGGCCCAGAAAACCCGTGATGGCCAACCGTATGCATAGACAACGTCTTGACGGACGTCCACGAACAAATTTGGCATTTTTGACGTCAGAATCCCGATCACCCAAAAAATGGTGTGCAATAGCACACGAAAATCGTCAAAATGAGGCGTATGCTCGATCCGGGGCTCGTTTGACCTTCCAAATGGCCCAGAAAACCCGTGATGGCAAACCGTATGCATAGACAACGTCTTGACGGACGTCCACGAACAAATTTGGCATTTTTGACGTCGGAATCCCGATCACCCAAAAAATGGTGTGCAATAGCACACAAAAATCGTCAAAATGAGGCGTATGCTCGCTCTGGAGCTCGTTTGACCTTCCAAATGGCCCAGAAAACCCGTGATGGCCAACCGTATGCATAGACAACGTTTTGACGGACGTCCACGAACAAATTTGGCATTTTTGACGTCAGAATCTCGATCACCCAAAAAATGGTGTGCAATAGCACACGAAAATCGTCCAAATGAGGCGTATGCTCGCTCCGGGGCTCGTTTGACCTTCCAAATGGCCCAGAAAACCCGTGATGGCCAACCGTATGCATAGACAACGTCTTGACGGACGTCCACGAACAAATTTGGCATTTTTGACGTTGGAATCCTGATCACCCAAAAAATGGTGTGCACTAGCACACGAAAATCGTCAAAATGAGGCGTATGCTCGCTCCGGGGCTCGTTTGACCTTCCAAATGGCCCAGAAAACCCGTGATGGCCAACCGTATGCATAGACAACGTCTTGACGGACGTCCACGAACAAATTTGGCATTTTTGACGTCGGAATCTCGATCACCCAAAAAATGGTGTGCAATAGCACACGAAAATCGTCAAAATGAGGCGTATGCTCGCTCCGGGGCTCGTTTGACCTTCCAAATGGCCCAGAAAACCCGTGATGGCCAACCGTATGCATAGACAACGTCTTGACGGACGTCCACGAACAAATTTGGCATTTTTGACGTCGGAATCCCGATCACCCAAAAAATGGTGTGCAATAACACACGAAAATCGTCAAAATGAGGCGTATGCTCGCTCCGGGGCTCGTTTGACCTTCCAAATGGCCCAGAAAACCGGTGATGGCCAACCGTATGCATAGACAACGTCTTGACGGACGTCCACGAACAAATTTGGCATTTTTGACGTCGGAATCCCGATCACCCAAAAAATGGTGCGCAATAGCACACGAAAATCGTCAAAATGAGGCGTATGCTCGCTCCGGGGCTCGTTTGACCTTCCAAATGGCCCAGAAAACCCGTGATGGCCAACCGTATGTATAGACAACGTCTTGACGGACGTCCACGAACAAATTTGGCATTTTTAACGTCGGAATCCCGATCACCCAAAAAATGGTGTGCAATAGCACACGAAAATCGTCAAAATGAGGCGTATGCTCGCTCCGGGGCTCGTTTGACCTTCCAAATGGCCCAGAAAACCCGTGATGGCCAACCGTATGCATAGACAACGTCTTGACGGACGTCCACACACAAATTTGGCATTTTTGACGTCGGAATCCCGATCACCCAAAAAATGGTGTGCAATAGCACACGAAAATCGTCAAAATGAGGCGTATGCTCGCTCCGGGGCTCGTTTGACCTTCCAAATGGCCCAGAAAACCTGTGATGGCCAACCGTATGCATAGACAACGTCTTGACGGACGTCCACGAATAAATTTGGCATTTTTGACGTCGGAATCCCGATCACCCAAAAAATGGTGTGCAATAGCACACGAAAATCGTCAAAATGAGGCGTATGCTCGCTCCGGGGCTCGTTTGACCTTCCAAATGGCCCAGAAAACCCGTGATGGCCAACCGTATGTATAGACAACGTCTTGACGGACGTCCACGAACAAATTTGGCATTTTTAACGTCGGAATCCCGATCACCCAAAAAATGGTGTGCACTAGCACACGAAAATCGTCAAAATGAGGCATATGCTCGCTCCGGGGCTCGTTTGACCTTCCAAATGGCCCAGAAAACCCGTGATGGCCAACCGTATGCATAGACAACGTCTTGACGGACGTCCACGAACAAATTTGGCATTTTTGACGTCGGAATCCCGATCACCCAAAAAATGGTGTGCAATAGTACACGAAAATCGTCAAAATGAGGCGTATGCTCGCTCCGGGGCTCGTTTGACCTTCCAAATGGCCCAGAAAACCCGTGATGGCCAACCGTATGCATAGACAACGTCTTGACGGACGTCCACGAACAAATTTGGCATTTTTGACGTTGGAATCCCGATCACCCAAAAAATGGTGTGCAATAGCACACGAAAATCGTCAAAATGAGGCGTATGCTCGCTCCGGGGCTCGTTTGACCTTCCAAATGGCCCAGAAAACCCGTGATGGCCAACCGTATGCATAGACAACGTCTTGACGGACGTCCACGAACAAATTTGGCATTTTTGACGTCGGAATCCCGATCAACCAAAAAATGGTGTGCAATAGCACACGAAAATCGTCAAAATGAGGCGTATGCTCGCTACGGGGCTCGTTTGACCTTCCAAATGGCCCAGAAAACCCGTGATGGCCAACCGTATGCATAGACAACGTCTTGACGGACGTCCACGAACAAATTTGTCATTTTTGACGTCGGAATCCCGATCACCCAAAAAATGGTGTGCACTAGCACACGAAAATCGTCAAAATGAGGCGTATGCTCGCTCCGGGGCTCGTTTGACCTTCCAAATGGCCCAGAAAACCCGTGATGGCCAACCGTATGCATAGACAACGTCTTGAGGGACGTCCACGAACAAATTTGGCATTTTTGACGTCGGAATCCCGATCACCCAAAAAATAGTGTGCAATAGCACACGAAAATCGTCAAAATGAGGCGTATGCTCGCTCCGGGGCTCGTTTGACCTTCCAAATGGCCCAGAAAACCCGTGATGGCCAACCGTATGCATAGACAACGTCTTGACGGACGTCCACGAACAAATTTAGCATTTTTGACGTCGGAATCCCGATCACCCAAAAAATGGTGTGCAATAGCACACGAAAATCATCAAAATGAGGCGTATGCTCGCTCCGGGGCTCGTTTGACCTTCCAAATGGCCTAGAAAACCCGTGATGGCCAACCGTATGCATAGACAACGTCTTGACGGACGTCCACGAACAAATTTGGCATTTTTGACATCGGAATCCTGATCACCCAAAAAATGGTGTGCAATAGCACACGAAAATCGTCAAAATGAGGCGTATGCTCGCTCCGGGGCTCGTTTGACCTTCCAAATGGCCCAGAAAACCCGTGATGGCCAACCGTATGCATAGACAACGTCTTGACGGACGTCCATGAAAAAATTTGGCATTTTTGACGTCGGAATCACGATCACCCAAAAAATGGTGTGCAATAGCACACGAAAATCGTCAAAATGAGGCGTATGCTCGCTCCGGGGATCGTTTGACCTTCCAAATGGCCCAGAAAACCCGTGATGGCCAACCGTATGCATAGACAACGTCTTGACGGACGTCCACAATCAAATTTGGCATTTTTGACGTCGGAATCCCGATCACCCAAAAAATGGTGTGCAATAGCACACGAAAATCTTCAAAATGAGGCGTATGCTCGCTCCGGAGCTCGTTTGACCTTCCAAATGGCCCAGAAAACCCGTGATGGCCAACCGTATGCATAGAGAACGTCTTGACGGACGTCCACGAACAAATTTGGCATTTTTGACGTCGGAATCCCGATCACCCAAAAAATGGTGTGCAATAGCACACGAAAATCATCAAAATGAGGCGTATGCTCGCTCCGGTGCTCGTTTGACCTTCCAAATGGCCCAGAAAACCCGTGATGGCCAACCGTATGCATAGACAACGTCTTGACGGACGTCCACGAACAAATTTGGCATTTTTGACGTCGGAATCCCGATCACCCAAAAAATGGTGTGCAATAGCACACGAAAATCGTCAAAATGAGGCGTATGCTCGCTCCGGGGCTCGTTTGACCTTCCAAATGGCCCAGAAAACCCGTGATGGCCAACCGTATGCATAGACAACGTCTTGACGGACGTCCACGAACAAATTTGGCATTTTTGACATCGGAATCCCGATCACCCAAAAAATGGTGTGCAATAGCACACGAAAATCGTCAAAATGAGGCGTATGCTCGCTCCGGGGCTCGTTTGACCTTCCAAATGGCCCAGAAAACCCGTGATGGCCAACCGTATGCATATACAACGTCTTGACGGACGTCCATGAACAAATTTGGCATTTTTGACGTCGGAATCCAGATCACCCAAAAAATGGTGTGCAATAGCACACGAAAATCGTCAAAATGAGGCGTATGCTCGCTCCGGGGCTCGTTTGACCTTCCAAATGGTCCAGAAAACCCGTGATGGCCAATCGTATGCATAGACAACGTCTTGACGGACGTCCACGAACAAATTTGGCATTCTTGACGTCGGAATCCAGATCACCCAAAAAATGGTGTGCAATAGCACATGAAAATCATCAAAATGAGGCGTATGCTCGCTCCGGGGCTCGTTTGACCTTCCAAATGGCCTAGAAAACCCGTGATGGCCAACCGTATGCATAGACAACGTCTTGGCGGACGTCCATGAACAAATTTGGCATTTTTGACGTCGGAATCCCGATCACCCAAAAAATGGTGTGCAATAGCACACGAAAATCGTCAAAATGAGGCGTATGCTCGCTCCGTGGCTCGTTTGACCTTCCAAATGGCCCAGAAAACCCGTGATGGCCAACCGTATGCGTAGACAACGTCTTGACGGACGTCCACGAACAAATTTGGCATTTTTGACGTCGGAATCCCGATCACCCAAAAAATGGTGTGCAATAGCACACGAAAATCATCAAAATGAGGCGTATGCTCGCTCCGGGGCTCGTTTGACCTTCCAAATGGCCCAGAAAACCTGTGATGGCCAACCGTATGCATAGACAACGTCTTGACGGACGTCCACGAACAAATTTGGTATTTTTGACGTCGGAATCCCGATCACCCAAAAAATGGTGTGCAATAGCACACGAAAATCGTCAAAATGAGGCGTATGCTCGCTCCGGGGCTCGTTTGACCTTCCAAATGGCCCAGAAAACCCGTGATGGCCAACCGTATGCATAGACAACGTCTTGACGGACGTCCATGAACAAATTTAGCATTTTTGACGTCGGAATCCCGATCACCCAAAAAATGGTGTGCAATAGCACACGAAAATCATCAAAATGAGGCGTATGCTCGCTCCGGGGCTCGTTTGACCTTCCAAATGGCCTAGAAAACCCGTGATGGCCAACCGTATGCATAGACAACGTCTTGACGGACGTCCACGAACAAATTTGGCATTTTTGACATCGGAATCCTGATCACCCAAAAAATGGTGTGCAATAGCACACGAAAATCGTCAAAATGAGGCGTATGCTCGCTCCGGGGCTCGTTTGACCTTCCAAATGGCCCAGAAAACCCGTGATGGCCAACCGTATGCATAGACAACGTCTTGACGGACGTCCACGAACAAATTTGGCATTTTTGACGTTGGAATCCCGATCACCCAAAAAATGGTGTGCACTAGCACACGAAAATCGTCAAAATGAGGCGTATGCTCGCTCCGGGGCTCGTTTGACCTTCCAAATGGCCCAGAAAACCCGTGATGGCCAAGCGTATGCATAGACAACGTCTTGACGGACGTCCACGAACAAATTTGGCATTTTTGACGTCGGAATCTCGATCACCCAAAAAATGGTGTGCAATAGCACACGAAAATCGTCAAAATGAGGCGTATGCTCGCTCCGGGGCTCGTTTGACCTTCCAAATGGCCCAGAAAACCCGTGATGGCCAACCGTATGCATAGACAACGTCTTGACGGACGTCCACGAACAAATTTGGCATTTTTGACGTTGGAATCCCGATCACCCGAAAAATGGTATGCAATAGCACACGAAAATCGTCAAAATGAGGTGTATGCTCGCTCCGGGGCTCGTTTGACCCTCCAAATGGCCCAGAAAACCCGTGATGGCCAACCGTATGCATAGACAACATCTTGACGGACAACCACGAACAAATTTGGCATTTTTGACGTCGGAATCTCGATCACCCAAAAAATGGTGTGCAATAGCACACGAAAATCGTCAAAATGAGGCGTATGCTCGCTCCGGGGCTCGTTTGACCTTCCAAATGGCCCAGAAAACCCGTGATGGCCAACCGTATGCATAGACAACGTCTTGACGGACGTCCACGAACAAATTTGGCATTTTTGACGTCGGAATCCCGATCACCCAAAAAATGGTGTGCAATAGCACACGAAAATCGTCAAAATGAGGCGTATGCTCGCTCCGGGGCTCGTTTGACCTTCCAAATGGCCCAGAAAACCCGTGATGGCCAACCGTATGCATAGACAACATCTTGACGGACGTCCACGAACAAATTTGGCATTTTTGACGTCGGAATCCTGATCACCCAAAAAATGGTGTGCAATAGCACACGAAAATCGTCAAAATGAGGCGTATGCTCGCTCCGGGGCTCGTTTGACCTTCCAAATGGCCCAGAAAACCCGTGATGGCCAACCGTATGCATAGACAACGTCTTGACGGACGTCCACGAACAAATTTGGCATTTTTGACGTCGGAATCCCGATCACCCAAAAAATGGTGTGCAATAGCACACGAAAATCGTCAAAATGAGGCGTATGCTCGCTCCGGGGCTCGTTTGACCTTCCAAATGGCCCAGAAAACCCGTGATGGCCAACCGTATGCATAGACAACGTCTTGACGGACGTCCACGAACAAATTTGGCATTTTTGACGTCGGAATCCCGATCACCCAAAAAATGGTGTGCAATAGCACACGAAAATCGTCAAAATGAGGCGTATGCTCGCTCCGGGGCTCGTTTGACCTTCCAAATGGCCCAGAAAACCCGTGATGGCCAACCGTATGCATAGACAACGTCTTGAAGGACGTCCACGAACAAATTTGGCATTTTTGACGTCGGAATCCCGATCACCCAAAAAATGGTGTGCAATAGCACACGAAAACCGTCAAAATGAGGCGTATGCTCGCTCCGGGGCTCGTTTGACCTTCCAAATGACCCAGAAAACCCGTGATGGCCAACCGTATGCATAGACAACGTCTTGACGGACGTCCACGAACAAATTTGGCATTTTTGACGTCGGAATCCCAATCACCCATAGCACACGAAAATCGTCAAAATGAGGCGTATGCTCGCTCCGGGGCTCGTTTGACCTTCCAAATGGCCCAGAAAACCCGTGATGGCCAACCGTATGCATAGAAAACGTCTTGACGGACGTCCACGAACAAATTTGGCATTTTTGACGTCGGAATCCCGATCACCCAAAAAATGGTGTGCAATAGCACACGAAAATCGTAAAAATGAGGCGTATGCTCGCTCCGGTGCTCGTTTGACCTTCCAAATGGCCCAGAAAACCCGTGATGGCCAACCGTATGCATAGACAACGTCTTGACGGACGTCCACGAACAAATTTGGCATTTTTGACGTCGGAATCCCGATCACCCAAAAAATGGGGTGCAATAGCACACGAAAATCGTCAAAATGAGACGTATGCTCGCTCCGGGGCTCGTTTGACCTTCCAAGTGGCCCAGAAAACCCGTGATGGCCAACCGTATGCATAGACAACATCTTGACGGACGTCCACGAACAAATTTGGCATTTTTGACGTCGGAATCCCGATCACCCAAAAAATGGTGTGCAATAGCACACGAAAATCGTCAAAATGAGGCGTATGCTCGCTCCGGGGCTCGTTTGACCTTCCAAATGGCCCAGAAAACCCGTGATGGCCAACCGTATGCATAGACAACGTCTTGGCGGACGTCCACGAACAAATTTGGCATTTTTGACGTCGGAATCCCGATCACCCAAAAAATGTTGTGCACTAGCACACGAAAATCGTCAAAATGAGGCGTATGCTCGCTCCGGAGCTCGTTTGACCTTCCAAATGGCCCAGAAAACTCGTGATGGCCAACCGTATGCATAGACAACGTCTTGACGGACGTCCACGAACAAATTTGGCATTTTTGACGTCGGAATCCCGATCACCCAAAAAATGGTGTGCAATAGCACACGAAAATCGTCAAAATGAGGCGTATGCTCGCTCCGGGGCTCGTTTGACCTTCCAAATGGCCCAGAAAACCCGTGATGGCCAACCATATGCATAGACAACGTCTTGACGGACGTCCACGAACAAATTTGGCATTTTTGACGTTGGAATCCCGATCACCCAAAAAATGGTGTGCAATAGCACACGAAAATCGTCAAAATGAGGCGTATGCTCGCTCCGGGGCTCGTTTGACCTTCCAAATGGCCCAGAAAACCCGTGATGGCCAACCGTATGCATAGACAACGTCTTGACGGACGTCCACGAACAAATTTGGCATTTTTGACGTCGGAATCCCGATCAACCAAAAAATGGTGTGCAATAGCACACGAAAATCGTCAAAATGAGGCGTATGCTCGCTCCGGGGCTCGTTTGACCTTCCAAATGGCCCAGAAAACCCGTGATGGCCAACCGTATGCATAGACAACGTCTTGACGGACGTCCACGAACAAATTTGTCATTTTTGACGTCGGAATCCCGATCACCCAAAAAATGGTGTGCACTAGCACACGAAAATCGTCAAAATGAGGCGTATGCTCGCTCCGGGGCTCGTTTGACCTTCCAAATGGCCCAGAAAACCCATGATGGCCAACCGTATGCATAGACAACGTCTTGAGGGACGTCCACGAACAAATTTGGCATTTTTGACGTCGGAATCCCGATCACCCAAAAAATAGTGTGCAATAGCACACGAAAATCGTCAAAATGAGGCGTATGCTCGCTCCGGGGCTCGTTTGACCTTCCAAATGGCCCAGAAAACCCGTGATGGCCAACCGTATGCATAGACAACGTCTTGACGGACGTCCACGAACAAATTTAGCATTTTTGACGTCGGAATCCCGATCACCCAAAAAATGGTGTGCAATAGCACACGAAAATCATCAAAATGAGGCGTATGCTCGCTCCGGGGCTCGTTTGACCTTCCAAATGGCCTAGAAAACCCGTGATGGCCAACCGTATGCATAGACAACGTCTTGACGGACGTCCACGAACAAATTTGGCATTTTTGACATCGGAATCCTGATCACCCAAAAAATGGTGTGCAATAGCACACGAAAATCGTCAAAATGAGGCGTATGCTCGCTCCGGGGCTCGTTTGACCTTCCAAATGGCCCAGAAAACCCGTGATGGCCAACCGTATGCATAGACAACGTCTTGACGGACGTCCACGAACAAATTTGGCATTTTTGACGTAGGAATCCCGATCACCCAAAAAATGGTGTGCAATAGCACACGAAAATCGTCAAAATGAGGCGTATGCTCGCTCCGGGGCTCGTTTGACCTTCCAAATGGTCCAGAAAACCCGTGATGGCCAATTGTATGCATAGACAACGTCTTGACGGATGTCCACGAACAAATTTGGCATTTTTGACGTTGGAATCCCGATCACCCAAAAAATGGTGTGCAATAGCACACGAAAATCGTCAAAATGAGGCGTATGCTCGCTCCGGGGCTCGTTTGACATTCCAAATGGCCTAGAAAACCTGTGATGGCCAACCGTATGCATAGACAACGTCTTGACAGACGTCCACGAACAAATTTGGCATTTTTGACGTCGGAATCCCGATCACCCAAAAAATGGTGTGCAATAACACAAGAAAATCGTCAAAATGAGGCGTATGCTCGCTCCGGGGCTCGTTTGACCTTCCAAATGGCCCAGAAAACCCGTGATGGCCAACCGTATGCATAGACAACGTCTTGACGGACGTCCACGAACAAATTTGGCATTTTTGACGTCGGAATCCCGATCACCCAAAAAATGGTGTGCAATAGCACACGAAAATCGTAAAAATGAGGCGTATGCTCGCTCCGGGGCTCGTTTGACCTTCCAAATGGCCTAGAAAACCCGTGATGGCCAACCGTATGCATAGACAACGTCTTGACGGACGTCCACGAACAAATTTGGCATTTTTGACGTCGGAATCCCGATCACCCAAAAAATGGGGTGCAATAGCACACGAAAATCGTCAAAATGAGGCGTATGCTCGCTCCGGGGCTCGTTTGACCTTCCAAGTGGCCCAAAAAACCCGTGATGGCCAACCGTATGCATAGACAACATCTTGACGGACGTCCACGAACAAATTTGGCATTTTTGACGTCGGAATCCCGATCACCCAAAAAATGGTGTGCAATATAGCACACGAAAATCGTCAAAATGAGGCGTATGCTCGCTCCGGGGCTCGTTTGACCTTCCAAATGGCCCAGAAAACCCGTGATGGCCAACCGTATGCATAGACAACGTCTTGGCGGACGTCCACGAACAAATTTGGCATTTTTGACGTCAGAATCCCGATCACCCAAAAAATGGTGTGCACTAGCACACGAAAATCGTCAAAATGAGGCGTATGCTCGCTCCGGAGCTCGTTTGACCTTCCAAATGGCCCAGAAAACTCGTGATGGCCAACCGTATGCATAGACAACATCTTGACGGACGTCCACGAACAAATTTGGCATTTTTGACGTCGGAATCCCGATCACCCAAAAAATGGTGTGCAATAGCACACGAAAATCGTCAAATGAGGCGTATGCTCGCTCCGGGGCTCGTTTGACCTTCCAAATGGCCCAGAAAACTCGTGATGGCCAACCGTATGCATAGACAACGTCTTGACGGACGTCCACGAACAAATTTGGCATTTTTGACGTTGGAATCCCGATCACCCAAAAAATGGTGTTCAATAGCACACGAAAATCGTCAAAATGAGGCGTATGCTCGCTCCGGGGCTCGTTTGACCTTCCAAATGGCCCAGAAAACCCGTGATGGCCAACCGTATGCATAGACAACGTCTTGACGGACGTCCACGAACAAATTTGGCATTTTTGACGTCGGAATCACGATCACCCAAAAAATGGTGTGCAATAGCACACGAAAATCGTCAAAATGAGGCGTATGCTCGCTCCGGGGCTCGTTTGACCTTCCAAATGGCCCAGAAAACCCGTGATGGCCAACCGTATGCATAGACAACGTCTTGACGGACGTCCACAAACAAATTTGTCATTTTTGACGTCGGAATCCCGATCACCCAAAAAATGGTGTGCAATAGCACACGAAAATCGTCAAAATGAGGCGTATGCTCGCTCCGGGGCTCGTTTGACCTTCCAAATGGCCCAGAAAACCCATGATGGCCAACCGTATGCATAGACAACGTCTTGACGGACGTCCACGAACAAATTTGGCATTTTTGACGTCGGAATTCCGATCACCCAAAAAATGGTGTGCAATAGCACACGAAAATCGTCAAAATGAGGCGTATGCTCGCTCCGGGGCTCGTTTGACCTTCCAAATGGCCCAGAAAACCCGTGATGGCCAACCGTATGCATAGACAACGTCTTGACGGACGTCCACGAACAAATTTAGCATTTTTGACGTCGGAATCCCGATCACCCAAAAAAGGGTGTGCAATAGCACACGAAAATCATCAAAATGAGGCGTATGCTCGCTCCGGGGCTCGTTTGACCTTCCAAATGGCCTAGAAAACCCGTGATGGCCAACCGTATGCATAGACAACGTCTTGACGGACGTCCACGAACAAATTTGGCATTTTTGACATCGGAATCCTGATCACCCAAAAAATGGTGTGCAATAGCACACGAAAATCGTCAAAATGAGGCGTATGCTCGCTCCGGGGCTCGTTTGACCTTCCAAATGGCCCAGAAAACCCGTGATGGCCAACCGTATGCATAGACAACGTCTTGACGGACGTCCACGAACAAATTTGGCATTTTTGACGTAGGAATCCCGATCACCCAAAAAATGGTGTGCAATAGCACACGAAAATCGTCAAAATGAGGCGTATGCTCGCTCCGGGGCTCGTTTGACCTTCCAAATGGTCCAGAAAACCCGTGATGGCCAATTGTATGCATAGAAAACGTCTTGACGGATGTCCACGAACAAATTTGGCATTTTTGACGTTGGAATCCCGATCACCCAAAAAATGGTGTGCAATAGCACACGAAAATCGTCAAAATGAGGCGTATGCTCGCTCCGGGGCTCGTTTGACCTTCCAAATGGCCTAGAAAACCCGTGATGGCCAACCGTATGCATAGACAACGTCTTGATAGACGTCCACGAACAAATTTGGCATTTTTGACGTCGGAATCCCGATCACCCAAAAAATGGTGTGCAATAACACACGAAAATCGTCAAAATGAGGCGTATGCTCGCTCCGGGGCTCGTTTGACCTTCCAAATGGCCCAGAAAACCCGTGATGGCCAACCGTATGCATAGACAACGTCTTGACGGACGTCCACGAACATATTTGGCATTTTTGACGTCGGAATCCCGATCATCCAAAAAATGGTGTGCAATAGCACACGAAAATCGTCAAAATGAGGCGTATGCTCGCTCCAGGGCTCGTTTGACCTTCCAAATGGCCCAGAAAACCCGTGATGGCCAACCGTATGTATAGACAACATCTTGACGGACGTCCACGTACAAATTTGGCATTTTTAACGTCGGAATCCCGATCACCCAAAAAATGGTGTGCACTAGCACACGAAAATCGTCAAAATGAGGCGTATGCTCGCTCCGGGGCTCGTTTGACCTTCCAAATGGCCCAGAAAACCCGTGATGGCCAACCGTATGCATAGACAACGTCTTGACGGACGTCCACGATCAAATTTGGCATTTTTGACGTCAGAATCCCGATCACCCAAAAAATGGTGTGCAATAGCACACGAAAATCGTCAAAATGAGGCGTATGCTCGATTCGGGGCTCGTTTGACCTTCCAAATGGTCCAGAAAACCCGTGATGGCCAACCGTATGCATAGACAACGTCTTGACGGACGTCCACGAACAAATTTGGCATTTTTGACGTCGGAATCCCGATCACCCAAAAAATGGTGTGCAATAGCACACAAAAATCGTCAAAATGAGGCGTATGCTCGCTCTGGAGCTCGTTTGACCTTCCAAATGGCCCAGAAAACCCGTGATGGCCAACCGTATGCATAGACAACGTCTTGACGGACGTCCACGAACAAATTTGGCATTTTTGACGTCAGAATCTCGATCACCCAAAAAATGGTGTGCAATAGCACACGAAAATCGTCCAAATGAGGCGTATGCTCGCTCCGGGGCTCGTTTGACCTTCCAAATGGCCCAGAAAACCCGTGATGGCCAACCGTATGCATAGACAACGTCTTGACGGACGTCCACGAACAAATTTGGCATTTTTGACGTTGGAATCCCGATCACCCAAAAAATGGTGTGCACTAGCACACGAAAATTGTCAAAATGAGGCGTATGCTCGCTCCGGGGCTCGTTTGACCTTCCAAATGGCCCAGAAAACCTGTGATGGCCAACCGTATGCATAGACAACATCTTGACGGACGTCCACGAACAAATTTGGCATTTTTGACGTCGGAATCTCGATCACCCAAAAAATGGTGTGCAATAGCACACGAAAATCGTCAAAATGAGGCGTATGCTCGCTCCGGGGCTCGTTTGACCTTCCAAATGGCCCAGAAAACCCGTGATGGCCAACCGTATGCATAGACAACGTCTTGACGGACGTCCACGAACAAATTTGGCATTTTTGACGTCGGAATCCCGATCACCCAAAAAATGGTGTGCAATAACACACGAAAATCGTCAAAATGAGGCGTATGCTCGCTCCGGGGCTCGTTTGACCTTCCAAATGGCCCAGAAAACCGGTGATGGCCAACCGTATGCATAGACAACGTCTTGACGGACGTCCACGAACAAATTTGGCATTTTTGACGTCGGAATCCCGATCACCCAAAAAATGGTGCGCAATAGCACACGAAAATCGTCAAAATGAGGCGTATGCTCGCTCCGGGGCTCGTTTGACCTTCCAAATGGCCCAGAAAACCCGTGATGGCCAACCGTATGTATAGACAACGTCTTGACGGACGTCCACGAACAAATTTGGCATTTTTAACGTCGGAATCCCGATCACCCAAAAAATGGTGTGCAATAGCACACGAAAATCGTCAAAATGAGGCGTATGCTCGCTCCGGGGCTCGTTTGACCTTCCAAATGGCCCAGAAAACCCATGATGGCCAACCGTATGCATAGACAACGTCTTGACGGACGTCCACGAACAAATTTGGCATTTTTGACGTCGGAATCCCGATCATCCAAAAAATGGTGTGCAATAGCACACGAAAATCGTCAAAATGAGGCGTATGCTCGCTCCGGGGCTCGTTTGACCTTCCAAATGGCCCAGAAAACCTGTGATGGCCAACCGTATGCATAGACAACGTCTTGACGGACGTCCACGAACAAATTTGGCATTTTTGACGTCGGAATCCCGATCACCCAAAAAATGGTGTGCAATAGCACACGAAAATCGTCAAAATGAGGCGTATGCTCGCTCCGGGGCTCGTTTGACCTTCCAAATGGCCCAGAAAACCCGTGATGGCCAACCGTATGTATAGACAACGTCTTGACAGACGTCCACGAACAAATTTGGCATTTTTAACGTCGGAATCCCGATCACCCAAAAAATGGTGTGCACTAGCACACGAAAATCGTCAAAATGAGGCATATGCTCGCTCCGGGGCTCGTTTGACCTTCCAAATGGCCCAGAAAACCCGTGATAGCCAACCGTATGCATAGACAACGTCTTGACGGACGTCCACGAACAAATTTGGCATTTTTGACGTCGGAATCCCGATCACCCAAAAAATGGTGTTCAATAGTACACGAAAATCGTCAAAATGAGGCGTATGCTCGCTCCGGGGCTCGTTTGACCTTCCAAATGGCCCAGAAAACCCGTGATGGCCAACCGTATGCATAGACAACGTCTTGACGGACGTCCACGAACAAATTTGGCATTTTTGACGTCGGAATCCCGATCACCCAAAAAATGGTGTGCAATAGCACACGAAAATCTTCAAAATGAGGCGTATGCTCGCTCTGGAGCTCGTTTGACCTTCCAAATGGCCCAGAAAACCCGTGATGGCCAACCGTATGCATAGAGAACGTCTTGACGGACGTCCACGAACAAATTTGGCATTTTTGACGTCGGAATCCCGATCACCCAAAAAATGGTGTGCAATAGCACACGAAAATCGTCAAAATGAGGCGTATGCTCGCTCCGGGGCTCGTTTGACCTTCCAAATGGCCCAGAAAACCCGTGATGGCCAACCGTATGCATAGACAACGTCTTGACGGACGTCCACGAATAAATTTGGCATTTTTGACATCGGAATCCCGATCACCCAAAAAATGGTGTGCAATAGCACACGAAAATCGTCAAAATGAGGCGTATGCTCGCTCCGGGGCTCGTTTGACCTTCCAAATGGCCCAGAAAACCCGTGATGGCCAACCGTATGCATATACAACGTCTTGACGGACGTCTATGAACAAATTTGGCATTTTTGACGTCGGAATCCAGATCACCCAAAAAATGGTGTGCAATAGCACACGAAAATCGTCAAAATGAGGCGTATGCTCGCTCCGGGGCTCGTTTGACCTTCCAAATGGTCCAGAAAACCTGTGATGGCCAATCGTATGCATAGACAACGTCTTGACGGACGTCCACGAACAAATTTGGCATTCTTGACGTCGGAATTCAGATCACCCAAAAAATGGTGTGCAATAGCACATGAAAATCATCAAAATGAGGCGTATGCTCGCTCCGGGGCTCGTTTGACCTTCCAAATGGCCTAGAAAACCCGTGATGGCCAACCGTATGCATAGACAACGTCTTGACGGACGTCCACGAACAAATTTGGCATTTTTGACGTCGGAATCCCGATCACCCAAAAAATGGTGTGCAATAGCACACGAAAATCGTCAAAATGAGGCGTATGCTCGCTCCGGGGCTCGTTTGACCTTCCAAATGGCCCAGAAAACCCGTGATGGCCAACCGTATGCATAGACAACGTCTTGACGGACGTCCACGAACAAATTTGTCATTTTTGACGTCGGAATCCCGATCACCCAAAAAATGGTGTGCACTAGCACACGAAAATCGTCAAAATGAGGCGTATGCTCGCTCCGGGGCTCGTTTGACCTTCCAAATGGCCCAGAAAACCCATGATGGCCAACCGTATGCATAGACAACGTCTTGACGGACGTCCACGAACAAATTTGGCATTTTTGATATCGGAATCCCGATCACCCAAAAAATGGTGTGCAATAGCAAACGAAAATCGTCAAAATGAGGCGTATGCTCGCTCCGGGGCTCGTTTGACCTTCCAAATGGCCCAGAAAACCCGTGATGGCCAACCGTATGCATAGACAACGTCTTGACGGACGTCCACGAACAAATTTAGCATTTTTGACGTCGGAATCCCGATCACCCAAAAAATGGTGTGCAATAGCACACGAAAATCATCAAAATGAGGCGTATGCTCGCTCCGGGGCTCGTTTGACCTTCCAAATGGCCTAGAAAACCCGTGATGGCCAACCGTATGCATAGACAACGTCTTGACGGACGTCCACGAACAAATTTGGCATTTTTGACATCGGAATCCTGATCACCCAAAAAATGGTGTGCAATAGCACACGAAAATCGTCAAAATGAGGCGTATGCTCGCTCCGGGGCTCGTTTGACCTTCCAAATGGCCCAGAAAACCCGTGATGGCCAACCGTATACATAGACAACGTCTTGACGGACGTCCACGAACAAATTTGGCATTTTTGACGTAGGAATCCCAATCACCCAAAAAATGGTGCGCAATAGCACACGAAAATCGTCAAAATGAGGCGTATGCTCGCTCCGGGGCTCGTTTGACCTTCCAAATGGTCCAGAAAACCCGTGATGGCCAATTGTATGCATAGACAACGTCTTGACGGATGTCCACGAACAAATTTGGCATTTTTGACGTTGGAATCCCGATCACCCAAAAAATGGTGTGCAATAGCACACGAAAATCGTCAAAATGAGGCGTATGCTCGCTCCGGGGCTCGTTTGACCTTCCAAATGGCCTAGAAAACCCGTGATGGCCAACCGTATGCATAGACAACGTCTTGACAGACGTCCACGAACAAATTTGGCATTTTTGACGTCGGAATCCCGATCACCCAAAAAATGGTGTGCAATAACACACGAAAATCGTCAAAATGAGGCGTATGCTCGCTCCGGGGCTCGTTTGACCTTCCAAATGGCCCAGAAAACCCGTGATGGCCAACCGTATGCATAGAGAACGTCTTGACGGACGTCCACGAACAAATTTGGCATTTTTTACGTCGGAATCCCGATCACCCAAAAAATGGTGTGCAATAGCACACGAAAATCGTCAAAATGAGGCGTATGCTCGCTCCGGCGCTCGTTTGACCTTCCAAATGGCCCAGAAAACCCGTGATGGCCAACCGTATGCATAGACAACGTCTTGACGGACGTCCACGAACAAATTTGGCATTTTTGACGTCGGAATCCCGATCACCCAAGAAATGGTGTTCAATAGCACACGAAAATCGTCAAAATGAGGCGTATGCTCGCTCCGGGGCTCGTTTGACCTTCCAAATGGCCCAGAAAACCCGTGATGGCCAACCGTATGCATAGACAACGTCTTGACGGACGTCCACGAACAAATTTGGCATTTTTGACATCGGAATCCCGATCACCCAAAAAATGGTGTGCAATAGCACACGAAAATCGTCAAAATGAGGCGTATGCTCGCTCCGGGGCTCGTTTGACCTTCCAAATGGCCCAGAAAACCCGTGATGGCCAACCGTATGCATATACAACGTCTTGACGGACGTCTATGAACAAATTTGGCATTTTTGACGTCGGAATCCAGATCACCCAAAAAATGGTGTGCAATAGCACACGAAAATCGTCAAAATGAGGCGTATGCTCGCTCCGGGGCTCGTTTGACCTTCCAAATGGTCCAGAAAACCCGTGATGGCCAATCGTATGCATAGACAACGTCTTGACGGACGTCCACGAACAAATTTGGCATTCTTGACGTCGGAATCCAGATCACCCAAAAAATGGTGTGCAATAGCACATGAAAATCATCAAAATGAGGCGTATACTCGCTCCGGGGCTCGTTTGACCTTCCAAATGGCCTAGAAAACCCGTGATGGCCAACCGTATGCATAGACAACGTCTTGACGGACGTCCACGAACAAATTTGGCATTTTTGACGTCGGAATCCCGATCACCCAAAAAATGGTGTGCAATAGCACACGAAAATCGTCAAAATGAGGCGTATGCTCGCTCCGGGGCTCGTTTGACCTTCCAAATGGCCCAGAAAACCCGTGATGGCCAACCGTATGCATAGACAACGTCTTGACGGACGTCCACGAACAAATTTGTCATTTTTGACGTCGGAATCCCGATCACCCAAAAAATGGTGTGCACTAGCACACGAAAATCGTCAAAATGAGGCGTATGCTCGCTCCGGGGCTCGTTTGACCTTCCAAATGGCCCAGAAAACCCATGATGGCCAACCATATGCATAGACAACGTCTTGACGGACGTCCACGAACAAATTTGGCATTTTTGACGTCGGAATCCCGATCACCCAAAAAATGGTGTGCAATAGCAAACGAAAATCGTCAAAATGAGGCGTATGCTCGCTCCGGGGCTCGTTTGACCTTCCAAATGGCCCAGAAAACCCGTGATGGCCAACCGTATGCATAGACAACGTCTTGACGGACGTCCACGAACAAATTTAGCATTTTTGACGTCGGAATCCCGATCACCCAAAAAATGGTGTGCAATAGCACACGAAAATCATCAAAATGAGGCGTATGCTCGCTCCGGGGCTCGTTTGACCTTCCAAATGGCCTAGAAAACCCGTGATGGCCAACCGTATGCATAGACAACGTCTTGACGGACGTCCACGAACAAATTTGGCATTTTTGACATCGGAATCCTGATCACCCAAAAAATGGTGTGCAATAGCACACGAAAATCGTCAAAATGAGGCGTATGCTCGCTCCGGGGCTCGTTTGACCTTCCAAATGGCCACGAAAACCCGTGATGGCCAACCGTATGCATAGACAACGTCTTGACGGACGTCCACGAACAAATTTGGTATTTTTGACGTTGGAATCCCGATCACCCAAAAAATGGTGTGCACTCGCACACGAAAATCGTCAAAATGAGGCGTATGCTCGCTCCGGGGCTCGTTTGACCTTCCAAATGGCCCAGAAAACCCGTGATGGCCAACCGTATGCATAGACAACGTCTTGACGGACGTCCACGAACAAATTTGGCATTTTTGATGTCGGAATCTCGATCACCCAAAAAATGGTGTGCAATAGCACACGAAAATCGTCAAAATGAGGCGTATGCTCGCTCCGGGGCTCGTTTGACCTTCCAAATGGCCCAGAAAACCCGTGATGGCCAACCGTATGCATAGACAACGTCTTGACGGACGTCCACGAACAAATTTGGCATTTTTGACGTCGGAATCCCGATCACCCAAAAAATGGTGTGCAATAACACACGAAAATCGTCAAAATGAGGCGTATGCTCGCTCCGGGGCTCGTTTGACCTTCCAAATGGCCCAGAAAACCCGTGATGGCCAACCGTATGCATAGACAACGTCTTGACGGACGTCCACGAACAAATTTGGCATTTTTGACGTCGGAATCCCGATCACCCAAAAAATGGTGTGCAATAGCACACGAAAATCGTCAAAATGAGGCGTATGCTCGCTCCGGGGCTCGTTTGACCTTCCAAATGGCCCAGAAAACCCATGATGGCCAACCGTATGTATAGACAACGTCTTGATGGACGTCCACGAACAAATTTGGCATTTTTAACGTCGGAATCCCGATCACCCAAAAAATGGTGTGCACTAGCACACGAAAATCGTCAAAATGAGGCGTATGCTCGCTCCGGGGCTCGTTTGACCTTCCAAATGGCCCAGAAAACCCGTGATGGCCAACCGTATGCATAGACAACGTCTTGACGGACGTCCACGAACAAATTTGGCATTTTTGACGTCGGAATCCCGATCACCCAAAAAATGGTGTGCAATAGCACACGAAAATCGTCAAAATGAGGCGTATGCTCGCTCCGGGGCTCGTTTGACCTTCCAAATGGCCCAGAAAACCCGTGATGGCCAACCGTATGCATAGACAACGTCTTGACGGACGTCCACGAACAAATTTGGCATTTTTGACGTCGGAATCCCGATCACCCAAAAAATGGTGTGCAATAGCACACGAAAATCGTCAAATTGAGGCGTATGCTCGCTCCGGGGCTCGTTTGACCTTCCAAATGGCCCAGAAAACCCGTGATGGCCAACCGTATGTATAGACAACGTCTTGACGAACGTCCACGAACAAATTTGGCATTTTTAACGTCGGAATCCCGATCACCCAAAAAATGGTGTGCACTAGCACACGAAAATCGTCAAAATGAGGCGTATGCTCGCTCCGGGGCTCGTTTGACCTTCCAAATGGCCCAGAAAACCCGTGATGGCCAACCATATGCATAGACAACGTCTTGACGGACGTCCATGAAAAAATTTGGCATTTTTGACGTCGGAATCACGATCACCCAAAAAATGGTGTGCAATAGCACACGAAAATCATCAAAATGAGGCGTATGCTCGCTCCGGGGCTCGTTTGACCTTCCAAATGGCCCAGAAAACCCGTGATGGCCAACCGTATGCATAGACAACGTCTTGACGGACGTCCACGAACAAATTTGGCATTTTTGACGTCGGAATCCCGATCACCCAAAAAATGGTGTGCAATAGCACACGAAAATCGTCAAAATGAGGCGTATGCTCGCTCCGGGGCTCGTTTGACCTTCCAAATGGCCCAGAAAACCCGTGATGGCCAACCGTATGCATAGACAACGTCTTGACGGACGTCCACGAACAAATTTGGCATTTTTGACATCGGAATCCCGATCACCCAAAAAATGGTGTGCAATAGCACACGAAAATCGTCAAAATGAGGCGTATGCTCGCTCCGGGGCTCGTTTGACCTTCCAAATGGCCCAGAAAACCCGTGATGGCCAACCGTATGCATATACAACGTCTTGACGGACGTCCATGAACAAATTTGGCATTTTTGACGTCGGAATCCAGATCACCCAAAAAATGGTGTGCAATAGCACACGAAAATCGTCAAAATGAGGCGTATGCTCGCTCCGGGGCTCGTTTGACCTTCCAAATGGTCCAGAAAACCCGTGATGGCCAATCGTATGCATAGACAACGTCTTGACGGACGTCCACGAACAAATTTGGCATTCTTGACGTCGGAATCCAGATCACCCAAAAAATGGTGTGCAATAGCACATGAAAATCATCAAAATGAGGCGTATGCTCGCTCCGGGGCTCGTTTGACCTTCCAAATGGCCTAGAAAACCCGTGATGGCCAACCGTATGCATAGACAACGTCTTGACGGACGTCCATGAACAAATTTGGCATTTTTGACGTCGGAATCCCGATCACCCAAAAAATGGTGTGCAATAGCACACGAAAATCGTCAAAATGAGGCGTATGCTCGCTCCGTGGCTCGTTTGACCTTCCAAATGGCCCAGAAAACCCGTGATGGCCAACCGTATGCATAGACAACGTCTTGACGGACGTCCACGAACAAATTTGGCATTTTTGACGTCGGAATCCCGATCACCCAAAAAATGGTGTGCAATAGCACACGAAAATCATCAAAATGAGGCGTATGCTCGCTCCGGGGCTCGTTTGACCTTCCAAATGGCCCAGAAAACCTGTGATGGCCAACCGTATGCATAGACAACGTCTTGACGGACGTCCACGAACAAATTTGGTATTTTTGACGTCGGAATCCCGATCACCCAAAAAATGGTGTGCAATAGCACACGAAAATCGTCAAAATGAGGCGTATGCTCGCTCCGGGGCTCGTTTGACCTTCCAAATGGCCCAGAAAACCCGTGATGGCCAACCGTATGCATAGACAACGTCTTGACGGACATCCACGAACAAATTTGGCATTTTTGACATCGGAATCCCGATCACCCAAAAAATGGTGTGCAATAGCATACGAAAATCGTCAAAATGAGGCGTATGCTCGCTCCGGGGCTCGTTTGACCTTCCAAATGGCCCAGAAAACCCGTGATGGCCAACCGTATGCATAGACAACGTCTTGACGGACGTCCACGAACAAATTTGGCATTTTTGACGTCAGAATCCCGATCATCCAAAAAATGGTGTGCAATAGCACACGAAAATCGTCAAAATGAGGCGTATGGTCGCTCCGGGGCTCGTTTGACCTTCCAAATGGTCCAGAAAACCCGTGATGGCCAATCGTATGAATAGACAACGTCTTGACGGTCATCCACGAACAAATTTGGCATTTTTGACGTCGGAATCCCGATCACCCAAAAAATGGTGTGCAATAGCACACGAAAATCGTCAAAATGAGGCGTATGCTCGCTCCGGGGCTCGTTTGACCTTCCAAATGGCCCAGAAAACCCGTGATGGCCAACCGTATGCATAGACAACGTCTTGACGGATGTCCACGAACAAATTTGGCATTTTTGACGTCGGAATCCCGATCACCCAAAAAATGGTGTGCAATAGCACACGAAAATCGTCAAAATGAGGCGTATGCTCGCTCCGGAGCTCGTTTGACCTTCCAAATGGCCCAGAAAACCCGTGATGGCCAACCGTATGCATAGACAACGTCTTGGCGGACGTCCATGAACAAATTTGGCATTTTTGACGTCGGAATTCTGATCACCCAAAAAATGGTGTGCAATAGCACACGAAAATCGTCAAAATGAGGCGTATGCTCGCTCCGGGGCTCGTTTGACCTTCCAAATGGCCCAGAAAACCCGTGATGGCCAACCATATGCATAGACAACGTCTTGACAGACGTCCATGAACAAATTTGGCATTTTTGACGTCGGAATCCCGATCACCCAAAAATGGTGTGCAATAGCACACGAAAATCGTCAAAATGAGGCGTATGCTCGCTCCGGGGCTCGTTTGACCTTCCAAATGGCCCAGAAAACCCGTGATGGCCAACCGTATGCATAGACAACGTCTTGACGGACGTCGACGAACAAATTTGGCATTTTTGACGTTGGAATCACGATCACCTAAAAAATGGTGTGCAATAGCACACGAAAATCGTCAAAATGAGGCGTATGCTCGCTCCGGGGCTCGTTTGACCTTCCAAATGGTCCAGAAAACCCGTGATGGCCAATTGTATGCATAGAAAACGTCTTGACGGATGTCCACGAACAAATTTGGCATTTTTGACGTTGGAATCCCGATCACCCAAAAAATGGTGTGCAATAGCACACGAAAATCGTCAAAATGAGGCGTATGCTCGCTCCGGGGCTCGTTTGACCTTCCAAATGGCCTAGAAAACCCGTGATGGCCAACCGTATGCATAGACAACGTCTTGATAGACGTCCACGAACAAATTTGGCATTTTTGACGTCGGAATCCCGATCACCCAAAAAATGGTGTGCAATAACACACGAAAATCGTCAAAATGAGGCGTATGCTCGCTCCGGGGCTCGTTTGACCTTCCAAATGGCCCAGAAAACCCGTGATGGCCAACCGTATGCATAGACAACGTCTTGACGGACGTCCACGAACATATTTGGCATTTTTGACGTCGGAATCCCGATCATCCAAAAAATGGTGTGCAATAGCACACGAAAATCGTCAAAATGAGGCGTATGCTCGCTCCAGGGCTCGTTTGACCTTCCAAATGGCCCAGAAAACCCGTGATGGCCAACCGTATGTATAGACAACATCTTGACGGACGTCCACGTACAAATTTGGCATTTTTAACGTCGGAATCCCGATCACCCAAAAAATGGTGTGCACTAGCACACGAAAATCGTCAAAATGAGGCGTATGCTCGCTCCGGGGCTCGTTTGACCTTCCAAATGGCCCAGAAAACCCGTGATGGCCAACCGTATGCATAGACAACGTCTTGACGGACGTCCACGATCAAATTTGGCATTTTTGACGTCAGAATCCCGATCACCCAAAAAATGGTGTGCAATAGCACACGAAAATCGTCAAAATGAGGCGTATGCTCGATTCGGGGCTCGTTTGACCTTCCAAATGGTCCAGAAAACCCGTGATGGCCAACCGTATGCATAGACAACGTCTTGACGGACGTCCACGAACAAATTTGGCATTTTTGACGTCGGAATCCCGATCACCCAAAAAATGGTGTGCAATAGCACACAAAAATCGTCAAAATGAGGCGTATGCTCGCTCTGGAGCTCGTTTGACCTTCCAAATGGCCCAGAAAACCCGTGATGGCCAACCGTATGCATAGACAACGTCTTGACGGACGTCCACGAACAAATTTGGCATTTTTGACGTCAGAATCTCGATCACCCAAAAAATGGTGTGCAATAGCACACGAAAATCGTCCAAATGAGGCGTATGCTCGCTCCGGGGCTCGTTTGACCTTCCAAATGGCCCAGAAAACCCGTGATGGCCAACCGTATGCATAGACAACGTCTTGACGGACGTCCACGAACAAATTTGGCATTTTTGACGTTGGAATCCCGATCACCCAAAAAATGGTGTGCACTAGCACACGAAAATTGTCAAAATGAGGCGTATGCTCGCTCCGGGGCTCGTTTGACCTTCCAAATGGCCCAGAAAACCTGTGATGGCCAACCGTATGCATAGACAACGTCTTGACGGACGTCCACGAACAAATTTGGCATTTTTGACGTCGGAATCTCGATCACCCAAAAAATGGTGTGCAATAGCACACGAAAATCGTCAAAATGAGGCGTATGCTCGCTCCGGGGCTCGTTTGACCTTCCAAATGGCCCAGAAAACCCGTGATGGCCAACCGTATGCATAGACAACGTCTTGACGGACGTCCACGAACAAATTTGGCATTTTTGACGTCGGAATCCCGATCACCCAAAAAATGGTGTGCAATAACACACGAAAATCGTCAAAATGAGGCGTATGCTCGCTCCGGGGCTCGTTTGACCTTCCAAATGGCCCAGAAAACCGGTGATGGCCAACCGTATGCATAGACAACGTCTTGACGGACGTCCACGAACAAATTTGGCATTTTTGACGTCGGAATCCCGATCACCCAAAAAATGGTGCGCAATAGCACACGAAAATCGTCAAAATGAGGCGTATGCTCGCTCCGGGGCTCGTTTGACCTTCCAAATGGCCCAGAAAACCCGTGATGGCCAACCGTATGTATAGACAACGTCTTGACGGACGTCCACGAACAAATTTGGCATTTTTAACGTCGGAATCCCGATCACCCAAAAAATGGTGTGCAATAGCACACGAAAATCGTCAAAATGAGGCGTATGCTCGCTCCGGGGCTCGTTTGACCTTCCAAATGGCCCAGAAAACCCATGATGGCCAACCGTATGCATAGACAACGTCTTGACGGACGTCCACGAACAAATTTGGCATTTTTGACGTCGGAATCCCGATCATCCAAAAAATGGTGTGCAATAGCACACGAAAATCGTCAAAATGAGGCGTATGCTCGCTCCGGGGCTCGTTTGACCTTCCAAATGGCCCAGAAAACCTGTGATGGCCAACCGTATGCATAGACAACGTCTTGACGGACGTCCACGAACAAATTTGGCATTTTTGACGTCGGAATCCCGATCACCCAAAAAATGGTGTGCAATAGCACACGAAAATCGTCAAAATGAGGCGTATGCTCGCTCCGGGGCTCGTTTGACCTTCCAAATGGCCCAGAAAACCCGTGATGGCCAACCGTATGCATAGACAACGTCTTGACGGACGTCCACGAATAAATTTGGCATTTTTGACATCGGAATCCCGATCACCCAAAAAATGGTGTGCAATAGCACACGAAAATCGTCAAAATGAGGCGTATGCTCGCTCCGGGGCTCGTTTGACCTTCCAAATGGCCCAGAAAACCCGTGATGGCCAACCGTATGCATATACAACGTCTTGACGGACGTCTATGAACAAATTTGGCATTTTTGACGTCGGAATCCAGATCACCCAAAAAATGGTGTGCAATAGCACACGAAAATCGTCAAAATGAGGCGTATGCTCGCTCCGGGGCTCGTTTGACCTTCCAAATGGTCCAGAAAACCCGTGATGGCCAATCGTATGCATAGACAACGTCTTGACGGACGTCCACGAACAAATTTGGCATTCTTGACGTCGGAATTCAGATCACCCAAAAAATGGTGTGCAATAGCACATGAAAATCATCAAAATGAGGCGTATGCTCGCTCCGGGGCTCGTTTGACCTTCCAAATGGCCTAGAAAACCTGTGATGGCCAACCGTATGCATAGACAACGTCTTGACGGACGTCCACGAACAAATTTGGCATTTTTGACGTCGGAATCCCGATCACCCAAAAAATGGTGTGCAATAGCACACGAAAATCGTCAAAATGAGGCGTATGCTCGCTCCGGGGCTCGTTTGACCTTCCAAATGGCCCAGAAAACCCGTGATGGCCAACCGTATGCATAGACAACGTCTTGACGGACGTCCACGAACAAATTTGTCATTTTTGACGTCGGAATCCCGATCACCCAAAAAATGGTGTGCACTAGCACACGAAAATCGTCAAAATGAGGCGTATGCTCGCTCCGGGGCTCGTTTGACCTTCCAAATGGCCCAGAAAACCCATGATGGCCAACCGTATGCATAGACAACGTCTTGACGGACGTCCACGAACAAATTTGGCATTTTTGACATCGGAATCCCGATCACCCAAAAAATGGTGTGCAATAGCAAACGAAAATCGTCAAAATGAGGCGTATGCTCGCTCCGGGGCTCGTTTGACCTTCCAAATGGCCCAGAAAACCCATGATGGCCAACCGTATGCATAGACAACGTCTTGACGGACGTCCACGAACAAATTTAGCATTTTTGACGTCGGAATCCCGATCACCCAAAAAATGGTGTGCAATAGCACACGAAAATCATCAAAATGAGGCGTATGCTCGCTCCGGGGCTCGTTTGACCTTCCAAATGGCCTAGAAAACCCGTGATGGCCAACCGTATGCATAGACAACGTCTTGACGGACGTCCACGAACAAATTTGGCATTTTTGACATCGGAATCCTGATCACCCAAAAAATGGTGTGCAATAGCACACGAAAATCGTCAAAATGAGGCGTATGCTCGCTCCGGGGCTCGTTTGACCTTCCAAATGGCCCAGAAAACCCGTGATGGCCAACCGTATACATAGACAACGTCTTGACGGACGTCCACGAACAAATTTGGCATTTTTGACGTAGGAATCCCAATCACCCAAAAAATGGTGCGCAATAGCACACGAAAATCGTCAAAATGAGGCGTATGCTCGCTCCGGGGCTCGTTTGACCTTCCAAATGGTCCAGAAAACCCGTGATGGCCAATTGTATGCATAGACAACGTCTTGACGGATGTCCACGAACAAATTTGGCATTTTTGACGTTGGAATCCCGATCACCCAAAAAATGGTGTGCAATAGCACACGAAAATCGTCAAAATGAGGCGTATGCTCGCTCCGGGGCTCGTTTGACCTTCCAAATGGCCTAGAAAACCCGTGATGGCCAACCGTATGCATAGACAACGTCTTGACAGACGTCCACGAACAAATTTGGCATTTTTGACGTCGGAATCCCGATCACCCAAAAAATGGTGTGCAATAACACACGAAAATCGTCAAAATGAGGCGTATGCTCGCTCCGGGGCTCGTTTGACCTTCCAAATGGCCCAGAAAACCCGTGATGGCCAACCGTATGCATAGAGAACGTCTTGACGGACGTCCACGAACAAATTTGGCATTTTTTACGTCGGAATCCCGATCACCCAAAAAATGGTGTGCAATAGCACACGAAAATCGTCAAAATGAGGCGTATGCTCGCTCCGGCGCTCGTTTGACCTTCCAAATGGCCCAGAAAACCCGTGATGGCCAACCGTATGCATAGACAACGTCTTGACGGACGTCCACGAACAAATTTGGCATTTTTGACGTCGGAATCCCGATCACCCAAAAAATGGTGTTCAATAGCACACGAAAATCGTCAAAATGAGGCGTATGCTCGCTCCGGGGCTCGTTTGACCTTCCAAATGGCCCAGAAAACCCGTGATGGCCAACCGTATGCATAGACAACGTCTTGACGGACGTCCACGAACAAATTTGGCATTTTTGACATCGGAATCCCGATCACCCAAAAAATGGTGTGCAATAGCACACGAAAATCGTCAAAATGAGGCGTATGCTCGCTCCGGGGCTCGTTTGACCTTCCAAATGGCCCAGAAAACCCGTGATGGCCAACCGTATGCATATACAACGTCTTGACGGACGTCTATGAACAAATTTGGCATTTTTGACGTCGGAATCCAGATCACCCAAAAAATGGTGTGCAATAGCACACGAAAATCGTCAAAATGAGGCGTATGCTCGCTCCGGGGCTCGTTTGACCTTCCAAATGGTCCAGAAAACCCGTGATGGCCAATCGTATGCATAGACAACGTCTTGACGGACGTCCACGAACAAATTTGGCATTCTTGACGTCGGAATCCAGATCACCCAAAAAATGGTGTGCAATAGCACATGAAAATCATCAAAATGAGGCGTATACTCGCTCCGGGGCTCGTTTGACCTTCCAAATGGCCTAGAAAACCCGTGATGGCCAACCGTATGCATAGACAACGTCTTGACGGACGTCCACGAACAAATTTGGCATTTTTGACGTCGGAATCCCGATCACCCAAAAAATGGTGTGCAATAGCACACGAAAATCGTCAAAATGAGGCGTATGCTCGCTCCGGGGCTCGTTTGACCTTCCAAATGGCCCAGAAAACCCGTGATGGCCAACCGTATGCATAGACAACGTCTTGACGGACGTCCACGAACAAATTTGTCATTTTTGACGTCGGAATCCCGATCACCCAAAAAATGGTGTGCACTAGCACACGAAAATCGTCAAAATGAGGCGTATGCTCGCTCCGGGGCTCGTTTGACCTTCCAAATGGCCCAGAAAACCCATGATGGCCAACCATATGCATAGACAACGTCTTGACGGACGTCCACGAACAAATTTGGCATTTTTGACATCGGAATCCCGATCACCCAAAAAATGGTGTGCAATAGCAAACGAAAATCGTCAAAATGAGGCGTATGCTCGCTCCGGGGCTCGTTTGACCTTCCAAATGGCCCAGAAAACCCGTGATGGCCAACCGTATGCATAGACAACGTCTTGACGGACGTCCACGAACAAATTTAGCATTTTTGACGTCGGAATCCCGATCACCCAAAAAATGGTGTGCAATAGCACACGAAAATCATCAAAATGAGGCGTATGCTCGCTCCGGGGCTCGTTTGACCTTCCAAATGGCCTAGAAAACCCGTGATGGCCAACCGTATGCATAGACAACGTCTTGACGGACGTCCACGAACAAATTTGGCATTTTTGACATCGGAATCCTGATCACCCAAAAAATGGTGTGCAATAGCACACGAAAATCGTCAAAATGAGGCGTATGCTCGCTCCGGGGCTCGTTTGACCTTCCAAATGGCCCAGAAAACCCGTGATGGCCAACCGTATGCATAGACAACGTCTTGACGGACGTCCACGAACAAATTTGGTATTTTTGACGTTGGAATCCCGATCACCCAAAAAATGGTGTGCACTAGCACACGAAAATCGTCAAAATGAGGCGTATGCTCGCTCCGGGGCTCGTTTGACCTTCCAAATGGCCCAGAAAACCCGTGATGGCCAACCGTATGCATAGACAACGTCTTGACGGACGTCCACGAACAAATTTGGCATTTTTGATGTCGGAATCTCGATCACCCAAAAAATGGTGTGCAATAGCACACGAAAATCGTCAAAATGAGGCGTATGCTCGCTCCGGGGCTCGTTTGACCTTCCAAATGGCCCAGAAAACCCGTGATGGCCAACCGTATGCATAGACAACGTCTTGACGGACGTCCACGAACAAATTTGGCATTTTTGACGTCGGAATCCCGATCACCCAAAAAATGGTGTGCAATAACACACGAAAATCGTCAAAATGAGGCGTATGCTCGCTCCGGGGCTCGTTTGACCTTCCAAATGGCCCAGAAAACCCGTGATGGCCAACCGTATGCATAGACAACGTCTTGACGGACGTCCACGAACAAATTTGGCATTTTTGACGTCGGAATCCCGATCACCCAAAAAATGGTGTGCAATAGCACACGAAAATCGTCAAAATGAGGCGTATGCTCGCTCCGGGGCTCGTTTGACCTTCCAAATGGCCCAGAAAACCCATGATGGCCAACCGTATGTATAGACAACGTCTTGATGGACGTCCACGAACAAATTTGGCATTTTTAACGTCGGAATCCCGATCACCCAAAAAATGGTGTGCACTAGCACACGAAAATCGTCAAAATGAGGCGTATGCTCGCTCCGGGGCTCGTTTGACCTTCCAAATGGCCCAGAAAACCCGTGATGGCCAACCGTATGCATAGACAACGTCTTGACGGACGTCCACGAACAAATTTGGCATTTTTGACGTCGGAATCCCGATCACCCAAAAAATGGTGTGCAATAGCACACGAAAATCGTCAAAATGAGGCGTATGCTCGCTCCGGGGCTCGTTTGACCTTCCAAATGGCCCAGAAAACCCGTGATGGCCAACCGTATGCATAGACAACGTCTTGACGGACGTCCACGAACAAATTTGGCATTTTTGACGTCGGAATCCCGATCACCCAAAAAATGGTGTGCAATAGCACACGAAAATCGTCAAAATGAGGCGTATGCTCGCTCCGGGGCTCGTTTGACCTTCCAAATGGCCCAGAAAACCCGTGATGGCCAACCGTATGTATAGACAACGTCTTGACGAACGTCCACGAACAAATTTGGCATTTTTAACGTCGGAATCCCGATCACCCAAAAAATGGTGTGCACTAGCACACGAAAATCGTCAAAATGAGGCGTATGCTCGCTCCGGGGCTCGTTTGACCTTCCAAATGGCCCAGAAAACCCGTGATGGCCAACCATATGCATAGACAACGTCTTGACGGACGTCCATGAAAAAATTTGGCATTTTTGACGTCGGAATCACGATCACCCAAAAAATGGTGTGCAATAGCACACGAAAATCATCAAAATGAGGCGTATGCTCGCTCCGGGGCTCGTTTGACCTTCCAAATGGCCCAGAAAACCCGTGATGGCCAACCGTATGCATAGACAACGTCTTGACGGACGTCCACGAACAAATTTGGCATTTTTGACGTCGGAATCCCGATCACCCAAAAAATGGTGTGCAATAGCACACGAAAATCGTCAAAATGAGGCGTATGCTCGCTCCGGGGCTCGTTTGACCTTCCAAATGGCCCAGAAAACCCGTGATGGCCAACCGTATGCATAGACAACGTCTTGATGGACGTCCACGAACAAATTTGGCATTTTTGACATCGGAATCCCGATCACCCAAAAAATGGTGTGCAATAGCACACGAAAATCGTCAAAATGAGGCGTATGCTCGCTCCGGGGCTCGTTTGACCTTCCAAATGGCCCAGAAAACCCGTGATGGCCAACCGTATGCATATACAACGTCTTGACGGACGTCCATGAACAAATTTGGCATTTTTGACGTCGGAATCCAGATCACCCAAAAAATGGTGTGCAATAGCACACGAAAATCGTCAAAATGAGGCGTATGCTCGCTCCGGGGCTCGTTTGACCTTCCAAATGGTCCAGAAAACCCGTGATGGCCAATCGTATGCATAGACAACGTCTTGACGGACGTCCACGAACAAATTTGGCATTCTTGACGTCGGAATCCAGATCACCCAAAAAATGGTGTGCAATAGCACATGAAAATCATCAAAATGAGGCGTATGCTCGCTCCGGGGCTCGTTTGACCTTCCAAATGGCCTAGAAAACCCGTGATGGCCAACCGTATGCATAGACAACGTCTTGACGGACGTCCATGAACAAATTTGGCATTTTTGACGTCGGAATCCCGATCACCCAAAAAATGGTGTGCAATAGCACACGAAAATCGTCAAAATGAGGCGTATGCTCGCTCCGTGGCTCGTTTGACCTTCCAAATGGCCCAGAAAACCCGTGATGGCCAACCGTATGCATAGACAACGTCTTGACGGACGTCCACGAACAAATTTGGCATTTTTGACGTCGGAATCCCGATCACCCAAAAAATGGTGTGCAATAGCACACGAAAATCATCAAAATGAGGCGTATGCTCGCTCCGGGGCTCGTTTGACCTTCCAAATGGCCCAGAAAACCTGTGATGGCCAACCGTATGCATAGACAACGTCTTGACGGACGTCCACGAACAAATTTGGTATTTTTGACGTCGGAATCCCGATCACCCAAAAAATGGTGTGCAATAGCACACGAAAATCGTCAAAATGAGGCGTATGCTCGCTCCGGGGCTCGTTTGACCTTCCAAATGGCCCAGAAAACCCGTGATGGCCAACCGTATGCATAGACAACGTCTTGACGGACATCCACGAACAAATTTGGCATTTTTGACATCGGAATCCCGATCACCCAAAAAATGGTGTGCAATAGCATACGAAAATCGTCAAAATGAGGCGTATGCTCGCTCCGGGGCTCGTTTGACCTTCCAAATGGCCCAGAAAACCCGTGATGGCCAACCGTATGCATAGACAACGTCTTGACGGACGTCCACGAACAAATTTGGCATTTTTGACGTCAGAATCCCGATCATCCAAAAAATGGTGTGCAATAGCACACGAAAATCGTCAAAATGAGGCGTATGGTCGCTCCGGGGCTCGTTTGACCTTCCAAATGGTCCAGAAAACCCGTGATGGCCAATCGTATGAATAGACAACGTCTTGACGGTCATCCACGAACAAATTTGGCATTTTTGACGTCGGAATCCCGATCACCCAAAAAATGGTGTGCAATAGCACACGAAAATCGTCAAAATGAGGCGTATGCTCGCTCCGGGGCTCGTTTGACCTTCCAAATGGCCCAGAAAACCCGTGATGGCCAACCGTATGCATAGACAACGTCTTGACGGATGTCCACGAACAAATTTGGCATTTTTGACGTCGGAATCCCGATCACCCAAAAAATGGTGTGCAATAGCACACGAAAATCGTCAAAATGAGGCGTATGCTCGCTCCGGAGCTCGTTTGACCTTCCAAATGGCCCAGAAAACCCGTGATGGCCAACCGTATGCATAGACAACGTCTTGGCGGACGTCCATGAACAAATTTGGCATTTTTGACGTCGGAATTCTGATCACCCAAAAAATGGTGTGCAATAGCACACGAAAATCGTCAAAATGAGGCGTATGCTCGCTCCGGGGCTCGTTTGACCTTCCAAATGGCCCAGAAAACCCGTGATGGCCAACCGTATGCATAGACAACGTCTTGACGGACGTCCATGAACAAATTTGGCATTTTTGACGTCGGAATCCCGATCACCCAAAAATGGTGTGCAATAGCACACGAAAATCGTCAAAATGAGGCGTATGCTCGCTCCGGGGCTCGTTTGACCTTCCAAATGGCCCAGAAAACCCGTGATGGCCAACCGTATGCATAGACAACGTCTTGACGGACGTCGACGAACAAATTTGGCATTTTTGACGTTGGAATCACGATCACCTAAAAAATGGTGTGCAATAGCACACGAAAATCGTCAAAATGAGGCGTATGCTCGCTCCGGGGCTCGTTTGACCTTCCAAATGTCCCAGAAAACCCGTGATGGCCAACCGTATGGATAGACAACGTCTTGACGGACGTCCACGAACAAATTTGGCATTTTTGACGTCGGAATCCCGATAACCCAAAAAATGGTGTGCAATAGCACACGAAAATCGTCAAAATGAGGCGTATGCTCGCTCCGGGGCTCGTTTGACATTCCAAATGGCCCAGAAAACCCGTGATGGCCAACCGTATGCATAGACAACGTCTTGACGGACGTCCACGAACAAATTTGGCATTTTTGACGTCGAAATCCCGATCACCCAAAAAATGGTGTGCAATAGCACACGAAAATCGTCAAAATGAGGCGTATGCTCGCTCCGGGGCTCGTTTGACCTTCCAAATGGCCCAGAAAACCCGTGATGGCCAACCGTATGCATAGACAACGTCTTGACGGACGTCCACGAACAAATTTGGCATTTTTGACGTCGGAATCCCGATCACCCAAAAAATGGTGTGCAATAGCACACGAAAATCGTCAAAATGAGGCGTATGCTCGCTCCGGGGCTCGTTTGACCTTCCAAATGGCCCAGAAAACCCGTGATGGCCAACCGTATGCATAGACAACGTCTTGAAGGACGTCCACGAACAAATTTTGCATTTTTGACGTCGGAATCCCGATCACCCAAAAAATGGTGTGCAATAGCACACGAAAACCGTCAAAATGAGGCGTATGCTCGCTCCGGGGCTCGTTTGACCTTCCAAATGACCCAGAAAACCCGTGATGGCCAACCGTATGCATAGACAACGTCTTGACGGACGTCCACGAACAAATTTGGCATTTTTGACGTCGGAATCCCAATCACCCATAGCACACGAAAATCGTCAAAATGAGGCGTATGCTCGCTCCGGGGCTCGTTTGACCTTCCAAATGGCCCAGAAAACCCGTGATGGCCAACCGTATGCATAGAAAACATCTTGACGGACGTCCACGAACAAATTTGGCATTTTTGACGTCGGAATCCCAATCACCCAAAAAATGGTGTGCAATAGCACACGAAAATCGTCAAAATGAGGCGTATGCTTGTTCCGGGGCTCGTTTGACCTTCCAAATGGCCCAGAAAACCCGTGATGGCCAACCGTATGCATAGACAACGTCTTGACGGACGTCCACGGACAAATTTGGCATTTTTGACGTCGGAATCCCGATCACCCAAAAAATGGTTTGCAATAGCACACGAAAATCGTCAAAATGAGGCGTATGCTCGCTCCGGGGCTCGTTTGACCTTCCAAATGGCCCAGAAAACCCGTGATGGCCAACCGTATGCATAGAAAACGTCTTGACGGATGTCCACGGACAAATTTGGCATTTTTGACGTCGGAATCCCGATCACCCAAAAAATGGTGTGCAATAGCACACGAAAATCGTCAAAATGAGGCGTATGCTCGCTCCGGGGCTCGTTTGACCTTCCAAATGGCCCAGAAAACCCGTGATGGCCAACCGTATGCATAGACAACGTCTTGACGGACGTCCACGAACAAATTTGGCATTTTTGACGTCGGAATCCCGATAACCCAAAAAATGGTGTGCAATAGCACACGAAAATCGTCAAAATGAGGCGTATGCTCGCTCCGGGGCTCGTTTGACCTTCCAAATGGCCCAGAAAACCCGTGATGGCCAACCGTATGCATAGACAACGTCTTGACGGACGTCCACAAACAAATTTGGCATTTTTGACGTCGGAATCCCGATCACCCAAAAAATGGTGTGCAATAGCACACGAAAATTGTCAAAATGAGGCGTATGCTCGCTCCGGGGCTCGTTTGACCTTCCAAATGGCCCAGAAAACCCGTGATGGCCAACCGTATGCATAGACAACGTCTTGACGGACGTCCACGAACAAATTTGGCATTTTTGACGTCGGAATCCCGATCACCCAAAAAATGGTGTGCAATAGCACACGAAAATCGTCAAAATGAGGCGTATGCTCGCTCCGGGGCTCGTTTGACCTTCCAAATGGCCCAGAAAACCCGTGATGGCCAACCGTATGCATAGACAACGTCTTGACGGACGTCCACGAACAAATTTGGCATTTTTGACGTCGGAATCCCGATCATCCTAAAAATGGTGTGCAATAGCACACGAAAATCGTCAAAATGAGGCGTATGCTCGCTCCGGGGCTCGTTTGACCTTCCAAATGGCCCAGAAAACCCGTGATGGCCAACCGTATGCATAGACAACGTCTTGACGGACGTCCACGAAAAAATTTTGCATTTTTGACGTCGGAATCCAAATCACCCAAAAAATGGTGTGCAATAGCACACGAAAATCGTCAAAATGAGGCGTATGCTCGCTCTGGGGCTCGTTTGACATTCCAAATGGCCCAGAAAACCCGTGATGGCCAACCGTATGCATAGACAACGTCTTGACGGACGTCCACGAACAAATTTGGCATTTTTGACGTCGGAATCCCGATCACCCAAAAAATGGTGTGCAATAGCACACGAAAATCATCAAAATGAGGCGTATGCTCGCTCCTGGGCTCGTTTGACCTTCCAAATGGCCCAGAAAACCCGTGATGGCCAACCGTATGCATAGACAACGTCTTGACGGACGTCCACGAACAAATTTAACATTTTTGACGTCGGAATCCCGATCACCCAAAAAATGGTGTGCAATAGCACACGAAAATCGTCAAAATGAGGCGTATGCTCGCTCCGGGGCTCGTTTGACCTTCCAAATGGCCCAGAAAACCCGTGATGGCCAACCGTATGCATAGACAACGTCTTGACGGACGTCCACGAACAAATTTGGCATTTTTGACGTCGGAATCCCGATCATCCAAAAAATGGTGTGCAATAGCACACGAAAATCGTCAAAATGAGGCGTATGCTCGCTCCGGGGCTCGTTTGACCTTCCAAATGGCCCAGAAAACCCGTGATGGCCAACCGTATGCATAGACAACGTCTTGACGGACGTCCACGAAAAAATTTGGCATTTTTGACGTCGGAATCCCAATCACCCAAAAAATGGTGTGCAATAGCACACGAAAATCGTCAAAATGAGGCGTATGCTCGCTCTGGGGCTCGTTTGACATTCCAAATGGCCCAGAAAACCCGTGATGGCCAACCGTATGCATAGACAACGTCTTGACGGATGTCCACGAACAAATTTGGCATTTTTGACGTCGGAATCCCGATCACCCAAAAAATGGTGTGCAATAGCACACGAAAATCATCAAAATGAGGTGTATGCTCGTTCCGGGGCTCGTTTGACCTTCCAAATGGCCCAGAAAACCCGTGATGGCCAACCGTATGCATAGACAACGTCTTGACGGACGTCCACGAACAAATTTAACATTTTTGACGTCGGAATCCCGATCACCCAAAAAATGGTGTGCAATAGCACACGAAAATCGTCAAAATGAGGCGTATGCTCGCTCCGGGGCTCGTTTGACCTTCCAAATGGCCCAGAAAACCCGTGATGGCCAACCGTATGCATAGACAACGTCTTGACGGACGTCCACGAACAAATTTTTCCATCACGGGTTTTCTGGGCCATTTGGAAGGTCAAACGAGCCCCGGAGCGAGCATACGCCTCATTTTGACGATTTTCGTGTGCTATTGCACACCATTTTTTGGGTGATCGGGATTCCGACGTCAAAAATGCTAAATTTGTTCGTGGACGTCCGTCAAGACGTTGTCTATGCATACGGTTGGCCATCACGGGTTTTCTGGGCCATTTGGAAGGTCAAACGAGCCTCGGAGCGAGCATACGCCTCATTTTGACGATTTTCGTGTGCTATTGCACACCATTTTTTTGGTGATCGGGATTCCGACGTCAAAAATGCCAAATTTGTTCGTGGACGTCTGTCAAGACGTGGTCTATGCATACGGTTGGCCATCTTGGGTTTTCTGGGCCATTTGGAAGGTCAAACGAGCGCCGGAGCGAGCATACGCCTCATTTTGACGATTTTCGTGTGCTATTGCACACCATTTTTTGGGTGATCGGGATTCCGACGTCAAAAATGCCAAATTTGTTCGTGGACAACCGTCAAGACGTTGTCTATGCAAACGGTTGGCCATCACGGGTTTTCTGGGCCATTTGGAAGGTCAAACGAGCCCCGGAGCGAGCATACGCCTCATTTTGACGATTTTCGTGTGCTATTGCACACCATTTTTTGGGTGATCGGGATTCCGACGTCAAAAATGCCAAATTTGTTCGTGGACGTCCGTCAAGACGTTGTCTATGCATACGGTTGGCCATCACGGGTTTTCTGGGCCATTTGGAAGGTCAAACGAGCCCCGGAGCGAGCATACGCCTCATTTTGACGATTTTCGTGTGCTATTGCACACCATTTTTTTAGTGATCGGGATTCCAACGTCAAAAATGCCAAATTTGTCCGTGGACGTCCGTCAAGACGTTGTCTATGCATACGGTTGGCCATCACGGGTTTTCTGGGCCATTTGGAAGGTCAAACGAGCCCCGGAACGAGCATACACCTCATTTTGACGATTTTCGTGTGCTATTGCACACCATTTTTTGGGTGATCGGGATTCCGACGTCAAAAATGCCAAATTTGTTCGTGGACGTCCGTCAAGACGTTGTCTAAGCATACGGTTGGCCATCACGGGTTTTCTGGGCCATTTGGAAGGTCAAACGAGCCCCGGAGCGAGCATACGCCTTATTTTGACGATTTTCGTGTGCTATTGCACACCATTTTTTGGGTGATCGGGATTCCGACGTCAGAAATGCCAAATTTGTTCGTGGACGTCCGTCAAGACGTTGTCTATGCATACGGTTGGCCATCACGGGTTTTCTGGGTCATTTGGAAGGTCAAACGAGCCCCGGAGCGAGCATACGCCTCATTTTGACGATTTTCGTGTGCTATTGCACACCATTTTTTGAGTGATCGGGATTCCGACGTCAAAAATGCCAAATTTGTTCGTTGACGTCCGTCAAGACGTTTTCTATGCATACGGTTGGCCATCACGGGTTTTCTGGGCCATTTGGAAGGTCAAACGAGCCCCGGAGCGAGCATACGCCTCATTTTGACGATTTTCGTGTGCTATTGCACACCATTTTTTGGGTGATCGGGATTCCGACGTCAAAAATGCCAAATTTGTTCGTGGACGTCCGCCAAGACGTTGTCTATGCATACGGTTGGCCATCACGGGTTTTCTGGGCCATTTGGAAGGTCAAACGAGCTCCGGAGCGAGCATACGCCTCATTTTGACGATTTTCGTGTGCTATTGCACACCATTTTTTGGGTGATCGGGATTCCGACGTCAAAAATGCCAAATTTGTTCGTGGACGTCCGCCAAGACGTTGTCTATGCATACGGTTGGCCATCACGGGTTTTCTGGGCCATTTGGAAGGTCAAACGAGCCCCGGAGCGAGCATACGCCTCATTTTGACGATTTTCGTGTGCTATTGCACACCATTTTTTGGGTGATCGGGATTCCGACGTCAAAAATGCCAAATTTGTTCGTGGACGTCCGTCAAGACGTTGTTTAGGGTTTAGGGTTTAGGGTTTAGGGTTTAGGGTTTAGGGTTTAGGGTTTAGGGTTTAGGGTTTAGGGTTTAGGGTTTAGGGTTTAGGGTTTAGGGTTTAGGGTTTTTTTTTGATTGAATTGACCCTTGTAGTGGGTCAGGGGCTTAGCAACACCCCCAGGCCTTAACATATATCAAAAACAAAGTATTACAAGAAGGGGGGCATTTACCTTACCTTCTACTATTTGGTAGGAATGTAATTGACTCATCTACTAAGATAGTCAATTCATCCTTATACAATAAGATGCAAAATTAGAAAAAGAAAACTAGAAAGGACTCCTCTCTTAATACATTTTCTAAAAGCATAAATGAGGGAGACTCTCCCCTTACATGGATAGTGAAAATAGTACACCTATTCTATCAACTATTCTATTATAAAACAGTCAATGGATAAGTTTAATGACATTTGTATTCCTATAAAATTGTAATAAGAGAATTTTTAAGGAGGATGTTTTATTCTCTTGAGTTTCCTTCTTCTAAAGTTTTGGATACCCATCTTCTCCAATATATAGCTTCCACAAATTGCTCCCTTGAGTTGTCTTGTAGCATAAAAGTGTTGAAGAGTTTCCAGATTGTGGCTCCACTTTGACAGCATGTCTGCAGTACCATTGGCTTCTCGATATACATGCCTGCACTCAAAGTGATCCAATTTTCTACCTATGTCTTGAATTTGTTGTAATGTGTGTTGATATCTCCATGGAATTGATATTGTATTGCTTATCCATTTACACAGAATTTCAGAATCTACCTCTAATATAATGTTTCTATAACCATGTTGTTCACACCAATGCAATCCATATCTTGCAGCCTCAATCTCTGCAATGTTATTAGTACCTAATCCAAATGGTATTGAAAATGCATAATGTAAATTACCTTTGTGATCCCTTAATATGCCTCCTCCTCCAATCTTTCCAGAATTTGGGAGTGCACTTCCATCAGTATTAAGTTTGTAGATACCTTCTTGTGGTTTGTTCCAGCTAACCATTATCACACTTAGTTGTTGTTGACATTGTTCAACAAAATTGATTAAACTGTACCAGCTATGTTGCCATGGAATATTTGGATGAGATACTTGAATGGTCTGCATAACATCTTTAAAAATGCCATATTGAACTCTATGGATACTTGATTTCTTATCACCATATTTCACAGCACACCTATTTTTCCACAAATGCCAACAAATAATATTAGGTAAAACAGAAATAACTAATTTATATACCTGATTTAGAGAGGGTAGATTCTTCCAATATAATAACAAGCTTCTCAAATCATTAGTTGTTTGTATTGCTCCAATTGTATCAGTATAGTATTTCCATATATATTTAGCAAAGTTGCCAGTGATCAATATATGTTGAATATCATCAGTGCCCTTTTTATAACAGCAATAACACTCTACAGCAACTTTCCCAAACTTTTGAATTGTTTCATTTGTTGGAAGTTTACCTCTCAAGGCTCTCCAAATAAAGAAGGCTATTTTAAAAGGTATTTGTTTATGCCACACACTGTTATTAATGATATCTTTAGGCTTCTTCTTTCTAATAATCTCCCAAGCTGAAGCAATAGTGAATTGGCCATTATCTGTAGGAGTCCAAATAGCCTGATCATCTATGTCTATTTTATACTTGAAATTAGTTTGTAATACCTGAGGTACCAATATTGGTGGAACATGTTGCCTAATTTGTCTTTCATTCCACATACCATTAATGAGAAAATCAGCAACAGTTTTGTTATTAAGGCTGGAAATATTAATACAAAGATTAGCTAGGCTATCATTTCCTAACCAATTATCCCACCAAAAGCTACAAGAACCAGACTTAATATTCCATCTAATATAAGATTCCACAGCCTGTCTATTTCTAGTGAAATATCTCCAAACCAAAGAGTCTCCAGTATCATACTTTTTAGCCACAGGATTGGCTCTTTTGCAGTATTTAGCTTTAAGGAATTTGCTCCATAAGGAATTTTTAGTCCTAAACTCCCACCAATGTTTATATTGGAAAGCTGTGCATATATCATGAAGACTTCTTACACCAATACCACCTTCACTAGTTGGATAAGCTAGAGTTTCCCAAGATGCCCAATGGTATTTTTTGCCATCTTTATCATTACCCCAAAAGAAATCAGCAATCACTTTATGAATGTGTTTGAGAATAGTTTTAGGAGGAGATACAGCAGCTAAAATATGTATTGGAATAGACTGCAATACATGTTTCACTAAAATAACTTTGCCTCCAAAATTTAGGATTTTAGTTTGCCATCCAGCTATTTTCTTTATAATCTTTTCCACAATATTAGAGAAATATATAATCTTTTGACACCCAATGTATAAAGGACAACCAAGATAAGTAATAGGGTTGTGCTGTATACAAAAACCAGTTTCATTTTTTATATTATCTATAATATCTTGATTAGTTTTATCAGTAACCATAAAGAAACTCTTATCTTTATTAACCCTTTGATTAGAAGTCAATTCATATTTCCTAATAGTATTCATAATACTCTGTAAAGAAAGTCTATCAGTAGATGTAAAAATGATAATATCATCAGCAAAAGACAGATGATTAATCTGAGGCCCTTTGCTATCCATCTGGAAACCAATATAATCAGGATTATTATAGAGAGAATTAAGTTGTCTAGAAAAAACCTCAGCACCTAAGATAAATAGTGCTGGGGATAAAGGGTCACCTTGCTTTAAACCTCTAGTAGAATGAAAGAATCCATGTCTTTTACCATTAATCACCACTGAATACCAATTGTTGCTCATAATTCTCCAGATTCTGTCAATAAACACTTCTCCAAAACCCATTTTTCTTAGCACTAAACAGGTATAAGTCCAGGAGACCCTGTCATAAGCTTTGATCATATCAAGCTTAATAACCACATTCTTTCCTTCCTTAGGTAGCTTTATACCATGAATAACTTCCTAAGCTAGCATAATATTTTCAGAAATACTTCTTCCCTTCACAAATCCTGACTGATTTTCTGAAACAAGGAAGGGTAATATAGGAGCCAATCTAGTACTAATAATCTTAGAAATAATCTTATTAGTGAAATTACTAAGACTAATAGGCCTAAAGTCTTTAAGTTTGGAAGGGTGATCAATTTTAGGTAGAAGGATTAGGCATGAATGAGTCATATACTTAGGCATTTCATAACCATTAAAGAAGGCTTGTACTGCAGCTAGAAGGTCATCTTTAATTATATCAAAACAACATTGGTAAAATTTTCCACCAATGCCATCAGGTCCAGGTGCAGAATGAGGATTCATATTCATCACCACCTTCCTCAATTCTTCCTCATTAGGTATTTTCTCCAAAACAGAATTCTGTTCTTTGGTAACTAACCTAGGAATACAATGAAGATGTTCCTCATTAATTTTATCAGCACTTCCATTGAAAATATTTTTATAATAATCACAGGTTTCTCTAGCTATATGATCCTCTCCTTGGATCCATCCACCCTTCTCATCCATAATTTTGTGGATAAACATTCTCTTCCTTTTACCTCTAATAACAGCATGGAAGTATTTAGAATTATCATCACCTTCTTTTAACCAGTGTAATTGAGTTTTTTGTTGAAGAATGGCATGTTCTAATTTCAAATATTTAATATACTGAGCATTACTAGCATACAACTTCTCTCTGTTTTCCTGACTATTATTCATGATATAGTTATCTTCAGCCTCTTTAACCCCTTTTTCATATTGTTTTACCTTTTCAAAAATATCTCCATATTCCTTTTTTGACCATTCTCTCAAAGTGTTAGTTAATCTTTTCATCTTTGTATGTAAAATCCACATAGGGTTACCAACAGCAGTCTTTTTCCAACACTTTTCAACAGTATGTAAAAAAGTGTCATTCTCAGTCCAACAATTGAGAAACTTAAAGTATTTAATCACAGTCTCTTTGGTCTCAATTACTTCCATCAATAAGGGGCAATGATCAGATCCCACAGAAGGCAAATGAGTAATGTTGGTAGAGGGCATTTTATCAAGCCAGTTATCATTAACCAGGCCTCTATCTAACCTCTTCCAAATCCTAGAACCATCTTTTCTATGATTACACCATGTGTATGGCTGACCACTATATCCCATATCTAACAGACCACAAGAAGCAATAAAATCAATAAATTCCAGGCTTTTATTAATATTGTACTCTCTACCTCCCAGTTTTTCCTGAGTTGAAGAAATAACATTAAAATCTCCTAAAATACACCAAGGATACACTGTTGTAGACCATCTTAACATACTATCCCAAAGAGGCTTCTTCAAAGAATCTTTACATTTTGCATAAACATAAGTCATAAGAAATTTTTCACTATAACTCTCATAACTAATTTCACAAGTAACCTGTTGTTGATCACTCTCTAAAATGTTACAAGTTACCTCAGTAGACCAAAATATCCAAATTTTGTTGTTAGGATTACAGTACCCTTTATTCATTAAAAGCTGTAATCTATAAAATTCCAGTTGAGATTGATTAGTAAAAGGCTCTAAGATTGCAATCATAGCAAGATTATGAATTTTTCTGAGATTAATAAGTCTTTCCAGAGCACCAAATGTATTAATGCTCCTAGCATTCCAACAGATCACCTTAATCATCAAAAACCTCTACTTCTAGCTCTAGTATTAGGTTTACTAATGCTAGCATTTTTATTTTGTTTTAATAATTTTCTACCTCTTGGAGAAAGACCCTGTTTACCAGTGACATCCCTAATCTCATCCATATTAGAGTTATCTAGCAAAGAGCCTTTTTGAATTTGATGACCAGTACTTATTTCTCCCCCTGGTTCAATGCCTTCCACTAAGGATTGAGTATCATCATACTCATCCTCTGAGTCAGGTTCCTTATATTCATCAAGGATCTCACCTTGAGGATTATTAGGATCATTGACAGGATTAGATATATTAGTAGTACCAATCTTATTACTAATCTGTAAGGAATTATGAGGATTAGTTTTATCAGGGGGAATTTTATCTTGTATGGAATGCTGATCACTTAGTTTACCTTTGCCTTTATCTAACCTAGATAGATTAGATTTTAGTGTCTCCTGACCAATCCCATCCTCACCTCCATCAGCTACACCAACATTAACAACACTTGTAGGAACATTAAGGGGTGCAGGGGAAAGAGTTATAGAATCAATACCTGTTCTGGTGATTTTCACTTGTTGATCACCAGTTTGTTTATTCTTTTGATTCTTTTGTTTATTGCCTTCAGTAATAGAAGTAGACTAATGTCTATTTTCTAGATCATTATGTGCCTCCATTTCTCTGTCTGCAGTATTAAATTCCTGTACCTCCAAATCAATATAAGTGTTTTTAGTAGGAAGAGGGACCATACCTGTCTGAGTTTGTACCTGTTGAGTTACAACTCTATTGACATTGAATCTAACTTGCTGAGATTGATTCCTTCTCTTTTGTATCTGCCATTCCTCTTGTATTGGCTGTTGTTGATTGTCTTGAGTTTGATAACTTTGTTGGATATGGTCCAGCTCCCTTATATCAGTTTCTACACCCTTATGACTCTGTACATCTTCATGAATATGATAAACAGTGTCCTGCTTGTCTTTGTTTTTGTTTAAATCTTTTTTCTTTTTGTTTTCAACATCCCTTTTTTTTATAATACAAACAGATTCATTGTGACCTTGATGCTTACAATAGAAACAGTAATCAGGGATATTGTCATACTCAATTTTTTGCCATCTTCCATCTGTAATGTCCTCACCAATATATCCCATCCATATATGGGAGGGTCTGTCCCTAGTTAAGTCTACTTGAACCTTCACTCTAGCCTGGCTACCTCTTGTTTTGTTAATAGAAGCTGAGTCTAAATACAATACTCTACCAATAGGGGATAAAAGACTAGTAATAAACTCCTTATTATAGCAGTGCCAAGGTAATTCAGGTAGGGATATCCAAATGGGGACTAAGGGAGTCTCTTCATCAGGCTTGAAACTTGGAGTCCAAGCCTGGATTCTCATTATTTGACCAGCAATAGTCATTCTCTGTTTTGTCCACACCATATTATAATCCAATTCATTATCCAAATCTATATAGACATGTCTAGAGTTAAAGTGAGCAATTTTAACCCCCCCAGATAGTTGAGTTTGAAGGATAAAATTCTTTCTAATAAGCTCTAATTTAGGCATTGTATAGATGAATTTTCCAATCAATGTAAACTTACAGGTTGAAGCCAATTCTTTAACAATTTCATCCTTAACATAAAGGATAGCTGGTAAACCTTGCTTGGTGGTAATCTCAGGCTCACTCAAAGTAATACTCACACCCTTTTTGGATTGATTAAATCTAAGTCTATCTGCATAGGTTTGAACTACAGTGTATGGGGCTGGTTCTTGTGCTTGATCTTTCATGACTGATTTATCATTATTTGCTACTGAATAATCATTCTTACCTGCTACA